>NC_087514.1:44701849-45391649 GCF_963921805.1 Phalacrocorax carbo
AGGGCATTAAAACGGTGCTTAAGGAAAGGTTAGGGTGAAAAATTGGCCTCTTCCAAACATACCACCTAATTCCTAAGCCATGTGTTTTCCGAGTTCAGTCTACTTCACGTATCAACATTACATTTTGCTACAGCCAGCACTTCTGAGCCAGGAAAGCACAAGCCGTGCTCTTCTGCCTCATTCGCCATCAGCAGAATTACCAGTAAGTTCCAAAATCTTTATTGTTTGTGATGGTTTGTGGCATCCTACAAAGCTGTAGGAACATTGTTCAATTTTCAGTACTTAATCAGGCTTCCAGAAGTGGAGATTTAAAAGATTTTGGTTTGATTTGTAAACTCGGCTGTCTTGTATGAAACTCCTCAATTGAGGATAATTACCGAACATCAAGAGATGTCGTGTTGTAAGCACATTCCCTGCTGAAGTAACATTACATTCATCTGTCCTTTGACTTTTCCTATTGGGCTTCCAAATATACTGAGGTCACCCCAGTATTGCTGCGATTTCTGCTTTTGATAAATGATCTACTTTGGTATTATTTCCAGTGTTACTTTAGAGTAGTTCCTGTGGACGTTGAAAATACTATAGTAGTCTAGTTATCTGAAGCATTTAGTATATGAGATAAATGACAAGTTTTTTTAGGAGTTGTAACTATAAAATATTTCCTGTAGTATTTGGGAAGATTATGCATGCATAATTCTGTGATTCTGAGATCTCATTTTTCTGTCCCAAGCAGTCTTTTCAGTAACATGTCTTAAAGGGTGCATGCACGGTATTAATCTCCTTGCTAAACTACATGAACCTTTATTTGCTCAGATGACTATGCTATATGCAGGAATTTTACAGATACCTTTTCTTTTCCTGAGACCAGCTGTGTTCACCAAGGTCATATTGGTCTCAGTGTGACTTTCTCAGAGCACACATAGGAAGGAGCAGTGATGGTAAGCATGGCAGAATCTGGTCCTTCCTGGTTTGCCTCATATTATTATTAGCTACAGTCTGCAGGTGAGTTCAGAGGTAACACTCATGAAGGAGCAAACTAGGCTTTGTTAAGGTTGTATAAACACCATATGATTTTAGTCAATATAGGATCAGGCACATAATTTTTTCACTTTACATAATTAGCTGGTTTTTTTTAAATCCACCATAAATTCCATCAGCTCTTAATTTTCTTTCTTGGATGCTACATCAGAAAAACATGGATTAAATTTATATTTTTCCATCTTTTTAATGATAGACCTTTCTAATTAGGGGGGGAAAAATTAAATCGTATTTCAGGGTCCCTCATTATTTTCTATCCACAATTGCAGCACTTTCTATTTGCAGTGATTCTAAAAAGCATGTGGTCTCCTGTTGATGCGCAGTCTATTTTCTTCCCCCCCGTTTAATTTTTTTTTTTTTTTTACCCTAAAGTCTTGCCAGGAAGTTTAACCCTCAGCTGTCTCTGGCGAACCTGTCCCTAAGCACGTCCTACCTCGCGGTCCAACAAAACGAGCTTGAAGGAGGCTGTTCCCTGTGCTGGCTGCAGCTGTTTTCTCCCCCAGCGCCGAATGCTGTTGGCAGCCAATCACAGATGGAGCTAAAACCATCCTCAGCAATTTATGCGGCCACTTCCTCCAGATTTCTCACAAGAGAATTTCTGGACCAGAATTCATTCCTTTCTCGCCCAGACTTTTGATCCTGCATTGGAAATCAAATAAAGGCTTTCTGACCAGTGCTTCTCGCACAATTCTAGGTGCTTGAAACAAAAATTGGGAATGCACTGCGGCTATTACAGAGTGGTAGCTGTGGGGCTGGGCTGAGACCTCACCTTTGAAAGGGTATCGGCTGCTCCATGTTTTCACTGTCGTTGTGGGCTGCTCCACAAAGCGGCATTGCCATGTGTACCAGAGGGAGCTGCTTGCCTTGCCTCTCAAATGTAAAGTGGCATGTATTCAGTTTCCTAACAAAGAACCTACAGCCTAGAGATGTGCGATATTTAAGGAATGGTTTCTGGTTGAAATGCTTTTTGTTTGTTTGTTTGTTTGTTTCACACCTCAGCTTTTATTTGGTCGTCCCAGCTTCCTGGAGTCTGACATTAACAGAGTAAAAGATTGTTTCTGCTTTTTTATTTATTCCTTTATAGATCTTGCTGTTGGCTAATGCTGCCAGATTTCTGGCTTATTGGATTGTGGCTTCTGTCCTGTTTGAGGCTTTGAATGGAATAAATGACACTGCAATCCTAAAGCTATACAGTTTAGCACATAAATGGCACATTGGGAGTGGGGGAGCCATTCTTTAAAGGACACAGTATGAAAACCTAAAGTGATGCTTAAATTGCATATGCCTCTGTTAAAACTTTCTGTAGGAATTACATCTGAAATACAAAATAGAGAGTATCATGCTGCTAGGAACACTCAGCTGAGTGCGGACAGGGGCTAAAACCAAACAAAATCCTTATCTGATTTCTCTGCAGATTCACCCAGGCCTGAAAAGAGAGAAACCAAATGCCCCATCCCAGGATGTGATGGCACAGGGCACGTGACTGGGCTGTACCCTCACCACCGCAGTCTCTCAGGCTGTCCACATAAAGTTAGAGTGCCACTAGAAAGTGAGTATCATCACCCCACGGTCCAGAATAACAACTGAATCTGGCCTGGTATTGTGGGTATTGTGTTCATGCTGGAAAAGAAACCCACTTTTTCTGGGTGAGATTGCAGAATGAGGCTGACGGAGGAGCAATCGCACCTTCTTTGCCCTCCAGCTTTTAGTCACAGTCCTACTTCCCACACTTGTGAAGCTCAAGTACTCCTTAGCAGTAGCATTACAAACAATAGTAGGCTTCTCAGGTGGCCTGGGAAGAATAAGATCAGAACCAAACTGTGCCCACCCTGCTACCAGACCTGCACGCTGTAGTCTTATGAATCTTCAAGATTCATTGCTAAGGCATACAGAGCAGAAGTCACCTGCTTGTTTCAGAGCTGTGACCTGATTTGTAGTAATCACACACCGAGGCCGCTGGTTTTCATTGCCAAGAACTGAGAGGTCTGGGCATGCTTAGTCAGAGATGTTTCCAGTGTCTCCCTTACCACTGAGCTCAAAAAAGTTACTTCCACCAGTGCATCCCAGCGTTGGTCCACAGTACGTATGACTGTATTGTGCTAACTCTTTTATGCCCAGTCTAGCCTGAATCTCCCTGCTTATTTCTACCTGTGCTGATCTGATTACATGGGTTTGTGTCTGTGAGTAATCTTGCAATGTGATGCAATGAAATGCTGCATAATAAGCCAGAACCTAATGTGAAAATACTTGTTTAAACAACCTAGTTATTCAGATTTTTTTTTTTTTGTGGTGGCATGCATAACAACAAATTAAAAGGATACTTGCACTTTACCAACATCCTATTCCTAACTGTATTTATGGAAACAACTGCTGAGTTAAGCAGTATGCTGCATTTGGAAGGCCTTAGCAAAATTAACTTTCTAAAAAGTTAAAATTAACAAGCCCTTGTTAATTATCACACTTCCAATCAATTGTGTTCTGTCCTGCTGGGAAAAAAAAATAAATAAAAAATATTACAGTTTGGTTCCTGACAGAACAAACCAGTGGACAGAACAGTCAGCTTTTTTGAAGCACTGTGCACCCAAAGGGGTAATGCAGTACTGAAGTCACGAAGGTAGATGTACAAAGACACATTCTGTTTTACAGACATACATCTCAGTCTTAGTGAAAACCATCCACATTAAAAGGCATAAGAAATGTACATGTACTGTGTTAGTGGTGTACAGACCACAGGGCAAAGGGCTTCAGGTTGTAGCACCCTTGCTAACTTCTGCCTTTGTTCTTTTGAAGTCCATAGAAACAATAGTGTGTGTGTGGGAAGCCACACTACAGCAATGGAGGGATAAACTGGTATACGCTGTAGGTACCAGCCTTGCTGTATTGTAGGTCCTTTCCTTCTCCTTTTCTTCTGTGGTCAAAATGCAACAGAATTGAGAATCTGAGTCTGAAGAACAAATTTTCATATATTTTTAATACATGTATTTTTAACTGATGTATGATATTATCACTTTTTTTTTTTCTTATTCCTGTTCAGTTCTTGCCATGCATGAAAATGTTTTAAAGTGCCCCACCCCAGGATGCACTGGAAGAGGACATGTCAACAGCAATCGCAACACACACAGAAGGTAGTTCAGAAAAGTTCCTGTCCACTTAAAATCTAACATATACTTGGGAGTAAATTGATGGGCAAGTCTTGGAATTATTATGTACTACACTGCAGAATGCCTATGAACTGCAAGGATAGCCTGTATTATTTATAACCAAATAATTCTGTTTAATTTCATTACATCAAAAATGGCTGCAGCACTGAGGATGGCAAATCCTACTAGTATTTTTTCAGAGATGAGATTGCAAACTACAATTTCATTACAGTCCTCACAGTGAAACATCATCATGTAAAAGGGGCTGGAATGAACAAATATATTATTTTTGCTACTACTGGAAAACCCATCAGAAACCAAAGACTCTTTGTTTTGCATCACATACATGTTAGCCCTTGGCAGGAACTTCCCATCAAGGCACATTCCCTTTTAGCAAAACAGGAAATTTTAAGTGGAACTCTTTAGAATCCCTGTAAAAACTAATTCCGTTTATTACCCTCAGGAATGTCATCTTCCCGCTTGGAATGCTCTTGTCTGTTTAACTTGCTCGCCCGCAGGGAGAAAGTAAAGTTGAAAAAAGCCTTCCAGACAGACATGTGGGGAATCACAGCTGGGCTGCAGGTGAGGCAGAGAGCTGACGCACTCTGTCTCCAGCAAGCCGCAGCTGTCGGCACGGCTCTTGTCAGCACTGCTTTCTGCTGGAAGCTAGCAAGCCAAAATCTTCCGTTATAGTGCTTCTGGGAAAAGATGATGTCAATCTTAGGATCAAACTTGGAACAGAAAATTTTTGAAGCCAACCTTCTTTGTTGAACTGAGTTTTTTGTGGGATTTTCTTTTTTGTTGGTGATTGATTGGTTGATTGGTTATTGTATGAGGGCACAAAAATCAAGGATTATCATACTGTGTTACTATCTGTAGTCTTTACCAGAGATATCACAAGCTTGTCTACAAGAATATATAAGGAACCAGAAAATATTTCTTCATTGTGTTTCCTGTTTTAAATCCCCAGTCATCTTTGCAGCCCATTCGCTGTATCATAAGCAATCCATGAATAGGGTAAGAAATCATGTTGTAATGTAATAAAGCAAATAGAAAAAAGGAAAGCACAATGTAAAATGAAAAAAATGTGTTATTTGGTAACAGTTGTTCACATACCCCTGTTTTCTCCCCAAATTCACTTTCCTTTTAATCAGTAGGAGGCTTACATGCATGGTTTAGCTGATAAAGTAAATGGCATTTGTCAAAAAATTTACTAGTGACTTGCCAGCCACCAGACATCAAAGCAGAACTGTGGAAAACTCCTACATGATTCCGTTTCCAGATATATCACCTCAAATACATGGATTTCACAGTTTCGCATTAAGGGTTGGAAAAAAAGATGAATCTGGGCTGTAATAACAGCAGCTTCCATAGATGCACAGAGAAGTTCGAAGCCATTGGGTTTCACAGCACACATTCCCTTTACTTAAGATTTAATTTTAACATGGGTTTGTTTTGGTTTTTATTTCTTGTTTCTTTTCTTCACCTTGCTTTTAAACAGCCTTTCTGGTTGTCCAATTGCTGCAGCTGAAAAGTTGGCAATGTCCCAGGAAAAGAACCAGCTCGAGCCTCCAAAAGCTGGGCAGTGCCATGACCAGGCTCACAGGTAGGAGACCTCACAAAGTAGGCTTTCCAAAGTATTTCTGCACAAAGTCTATTGATCACTTCTCAGCGATTTCCCCCTTTTCAGATTTTAGCTATGGAGGTAACTCTGTTTTCCAAGATGAACCTCTGCAAAGCTGAATAACTCGATTGTATCTCAAAATTAACAAGCAGCTTTCTGCTGGTTCTTGTGCATGTGGCTGACATTAAAGGCAACAGGCATATCTTTTGAAAGGCAATCAAATATATTCTATTAGATCTTACTTCAGCACAAATAGCCTAATCAATGGTTCTCAAGTGTCTTCCTCCTGTAAAACAAATCTCATATCTTGCTCAAATGTTTTAAACCATTTTCAAGAACTGCTCCTTTGTTACAATATTTTGGCCACTGAAACTTGAGTAAAGATGTCTTTGACCTTATTGCACTTTTAGCAGCTCAGTCTTCATTTATTCTGTGATTCTTCTCAGAGGAATCTTCCAGTGATCCAGTAAGTAGCATGTTATCTGAAAGGGTTGAGAACTCTGCTTATTGTGTTTCCCCACCATTGAATAATCCATATTTTGAGTTTCTTTATTTTAAGTTTATCGATTTAATTGGTTTAATATCTTTTTTATACAATAGGACCAAAAAGGGGAAACATTCTTTATTGCAAATGTATTTTGTTTGAGAGTTATATGGACCCTACAGACATGCATAATTTGCACATCATTGGCACCACGACCATTACAACCTATTATATTCAGGTCTATTTGGGGACACTTTAATTTGTGTATTATTGACATGATCAGCTCTAATGGTTCCTTCAGAGCCATTACAGAATATTATGTCCATGTGTCTGCCAACTGCACAGGCCTTAACTCTACATATGAAAAGTCCTTAGGAAATTACTAAAGACAAGTAGTTACTGAACAGTAACTAAATGGAATAACATACCATAAATCATTTGTTCCTCCCAAACAACAGAAGCTATTATTTTGGATCATCTTATATTATATTTATACCATACTTATTCACAGTAAAGTTAGAACACTAGTGATCCATAAAACTGCAAATCCTTTGACTAGCAAAAATCCAGACTATTTGTAGAAATGAAGGAAGCACCATGCTACAGTGGTTATCTAGAAGTAAGTCGGTATCTTTCTTGTAAATAGTCCACACTGTTACTAGAGAATACTAGATTTTTTAGTGTCCCTAGCTTTGAACTTGTATGAAGTCAAAGTACACTTTGACTACTAGGTCAGCCACCATATTTATGTTATTTATTTCTTGTATACACTTACCAGTAAGTTTTACATGGGATAACAGCACACTTTCTGATACTGAGGTACAACTGTATCCTATTTTTCAATAAAAGGTTATTTAAAGAGATTGTCTTCCTCATTCATTATTTTTCTCCTCTCTGCAGGGCAACTTTAGCAAAGCAGCCCGAGGTATCTCAGTACAACTACAGAACTTCACAGCCAGTCACCTCCTCCAGAGCCACCCTGGCGAAAGAACAGGAAAAGTTTGGGAAAGTACCATTTGATTATGCCAGCTTTGATGCACAAGTCTTTGGCAAACGCACAACAGCACCTGTGGCACAAGGACGAAAGACACCCCAGTTCCTTGAATGTAAGCTTGAAATTCCATTATCTCTTGGAAAATGGGCAAAATGTCAATGATTTTTGTTTTATTTTTGCTTGTTCTGTTTTCAAACTTCTAGAATTCCAAAAATCTCTGTAGAAAACATCTTTAACAACTTGCGGCCAGACTGCTAAATAAAATCACTAGTTTGCTAATTATAGAATGCTAGAATGCTAAATATCATCACTATAAGGTTCATTTTTTTGATGTTTCTTTTAAAAGCAATTATCAGGGGAAAAGGGGATTAAAAAGAAATGGTTTATATCTTACCTGTTACCTTTCTCCTTGGCTAAATTGTGATATCTTCACATGGTGGGATGCTGTCATGAGAAGTCCCATGGAATGTGTCTGCACAAGAAGTAATGAATTGTAGTACAGAGAAATCCAAGTTAGGTTTTTAAAGGTGTTTCAGATACCTTTTAGATGCATCCTCACTGGTACTATTCCTGCCTAGGTCACATTACTTCCAGGCCTGGGTGGAATTCGTTTTGGTATCTCATATTTCTATATTACATCATATTTGGAGCACAGACATATCCAATACATCAAATTGTTATCAAGATTCCTCTGCTTGCATCACTTACAGATTTGCTGAGGTACTACTCTGTACAAATGAGATACCACAGTATGAACACGGATTATTTATTGCAGATGCTCTTCACTATCTGCATGGGAAATTTCAGCAAGATTCTGCCATTGTATTGACCATTATAAAATACTCTTTATTTCAAAGAAACAAATGATTCTGTTGCCATGAGGGAAATGGAGAAAAGGGTTTCATTGCACCATATTTGTGTTCAGAATAAAATAGATCCAAAACCATGTGACAAAAGAGCCTTTAGTTATTTTTTCTTTCATTACAAAAATTTAGTAAAGGAAAACAAATTGCATCCATTTATCTCAACAAAGAAGAACATTCATAGTAAGGTGAACAGAAAAGCAGAAAATTTTATATATGTATATATACATGTAGAATAGAACAGAATAGATATCTCATGCTATATAAGATAGATATGCTGTATATAGTTATAAAATTTGTATATTTATATATTTATTTGTGTATGTGTCTGAGTACACACACACACATATATATATGTTTGTAGGTACCTATGTGTTTGTATTTATATATATAAAAAACCCTGTTTAAAATTGCAAAGGAAAAGTAGATATTTATCTGGCCTGGAAAATAGGCTTGTTCAAATGAAAGCAAATATGTGCATTGCCAGTTTCTTGGGTGGCAGATTTTCCAATTTTGTTTGTAAAATTAAATATTCCCTATTAGCTGTCTCTTTGCACAGATGTATGTCTATTTCACAGGTTCATTTCAAGGAAAAAATGATTGAACTGTTTTTATACAAATGTAAATCCATACATATGCAATTTATGTATAATGTATATCAGGGCTGAATTTTACAGCCTGTTCTTGCAAAATCGCAGTGTGCAGCCATTATTTTAATGGAAAGGTGAAAATAAAAGAGCAGGTGAGTGCTTTAACTATGCAGATATACAAAAGTTGGCAATAAGAAGCTGATGATGTAGTGACTGGTTCAGCATCCTATGTAAATATGTAGCTAGCCAAAAGTCCATCATTAGCCCTCTGTCGATTCTGCACTTACAAACTTGATTTGTTAACAAAACATGCACCCTTCATAGCCTGCTTTTTTTTTATCTTTTAGGGTGGGTAATGGAAAATGCACTTTTTTGCTCTTTAAATATAATTTGAAGTTAGCTGTAGTAATGGCTAAAAATGTAGACCCTCTTGCTTGTGCTACAGTTTTACAGCAGGGTAGTTAAATCCTTTTTCATTTGTACTAGAGAAAGGGCGAACTGAATCATGAGGCTATTATGTATTGCTCTACTGAGATGCCTCCACTACTTAGAAAAACTGAATAAGGCATTCAGCTACAGTCAGTGCACACAAACAAGCATTTCTCTTAGAGCATCCCAAGTTTGAGGAAAGATGAGTTCTTCAATGTCTTGTGTAGGTCTTGGCATTAAAATGCACTCAGCCAAAGCTCTACATCCAAAGGGATCCAGTGCCTTGGGGCTCAGATCTTTATGGAGCGAGCAGATGGCCATACACAAAAATGTTGCTGGTGTATCTGGGTGTAGGCTGAGAAATTGGATTTTCTTAGTTTATCTTTGTAGGACACTGTGGGAGCTGCAGACAAAAGGAGCGATTATTGCTTACTAAGAGCTGAGATCATGGTGCTGTGTTCTCCCTGCAACAGTTAATGACTTCTCAAGCTCCAAAATCCAGAACAGGGAGCAGAGTTCTTTCTACTTGTTTTAGAGTAAGTCCTGCTGATGGAGCAGAAAACAAAGACACACACCACTTTTGCCTGTGAAAGTGCTTTTCTGTTCACCTGTTAGTTTTGCATTCTCAAATGACCTCTTTGTGCCTAGGAAATCTGTGTATTATTCCAAACGATAGGCAACATAAGATGATGAGTTAAGATCAGTTTTATTCTGAAGGTTCATTGTCGTGATTATTTCTAATTAATTAAAGAGTAGACCTCCAATTCTTAAAAAAAAAAATAATCCACAAAATCAAGATTGAATATTCCTAACAAGTAAAGTTCTAATCTGATTGCCCTGGTTCATTCAAGAGCCTGGTCTTGTTCTCCTTCCTCACATAAGCAAAGCTATTTAAATAACAGACATATTCACTTAAGTGGGGCAACCGGTGTTGTTTTAGCTAAGACTGGACAAGTCACTGTTGTTTTCTTACACAATAGACCTCCAAGAGGAAGCCTTTATGAGGATACATTTATAACTGCATTTGCCCACCAGTGTTGTCAGGTCATGATGGGTAACACACTAACACTTGTTCAGTCTTTCCTTAGACATCATTGCTTTTAACGCCTAAATAAAGAATGAGTAAAATCTGGGTAAAAGTCTCAGATGTTTTGTTGAAAGGTGTGTATTTGTTGGATAAAAATTAAATTATTGTGTTTCTGAAGCCATTTTTACAGCAAACCCTTACTGCCAATAGGAAATGGATTGTTTTAATTGTATTTTTTGAATATTTTAATGTATGAAATCGTAGTCTGAGAAACAAAACTATTTAATGGGAAAAATCTCATACATGCAATTGCTAATCAAATCTCTCTTCAACAGCAAAGCATTTTTCAAATCCAGTGAAATTTTCTAATCGACTGCCTAGTGCTAGCGCCCACACACAGAGCCCTTGCCATGCCAACTCTTATAGCTACGGTCAATGTAGTGAAGACACCCACATAGCAGCAGCTGCTGCTATCCTGAACCTTTCCACCCGCTGCAGGGAAGCAGCAGAGATCCTCTCCAACAAACCACAGAGTCTGTCTGCCAAGGTAGGGTAGTCCAAGAACCTGGAGGGTGTGCTAGCTACTGAACTGTGCGAATAAACTGTCTTTCATGTTAGTGACTGCATTAAATCCCCAAAAAGGAGGCTTCTGTTTGCATGCTCTTTTGAAGAGAGGCAGAGGAAAAATCAGTATTGTAGTGACCAGTTCCGATAAAAATAAATAAATAGCAGGAATTATGTTGTTACTCTTTTCATAATTGAGCCTTAAATACAAGGGGGGAGTTTTGTGGGAGGAAAAAAGAAGGATATTTGAAATCCAGCAACAATCTGTGGTGCATAATGAGTTAGATCTGTTTAAAGAGGGAATTTTCCTCCCTCTGAAACCTGCCATAAGCGATCATTTTGGAAGCTGATTAAAAAAAAATAATGTGATTAATCAAGGTGATATTTGATAGCAATGGAACAGAACTACACCTAGTGAGTCTGTTGTCTTTGGAGCTCATGACAGTTTGACAAGGTGTAGGGAGGGAAATAACAACTGATTTTGGTAAAATTCTCCTTTCTGCTGGCAAGACAGGAGAATCAGGCCCACAGCGTTTGGAGATAGATAATCAGGGCAAGTCTGTCGTAATGGAAAGCTGCCTAATATCGTAGATGTTTGTGTGGCTTTCATGTTTTGGTTTCTGCTCTGCGTTTCCTCACAGATCTTTATGATTTACAAATGGTACTGTGTAAGCTATGAGCCTTATTTTCTGTGCCATTACATAGTATTATACTGTTGATGAAAATAGACAAGATTTTCTTCTGATGATCGTGGTTGTGGGAACACTGTTATTATTTGTATTAAAGTCAGACATGCTCCACTGCAATGAAACTTTTGAAAGCTCTGTGTAAATGACAGGATGCCATTATAAGAACTTGAGAAGAAATCACTGGGGAGTGAAAAGAGGTATATTTATCAAAACACAAAGTAGCAGGTGTGTTTCTGCTGTGGGACTCTGAGTCATGATGTATGCTCCAAAAGACAGATGATCTATTTCTCTGCAAGTCAGTGTCACTCTGCCTTGTCTATTGTAGCACCAGGCTCAGTCTGGCTAGAGATGGCTTTCACAGCTGTTGGTTTACAATTTGGTTGGGCAATTCACCATTGCTAAGAAGTTAGCTGTTATTCTTTGAGGGGAACCAGCACCAGCATAGCACCTTCTTAGGTATTCCAAGCCTTCCTCCTTTGCAGAGTGGTACCCCCCTACTTTGCTGCCTTTGATTTCCACTTGTGAAGTCTTGGATCTTGAAACCGATGTAAGATGCCCCAGAGTAGAATTTTTAGTGTGTGTTCACATGCATCTCCCATAACACAGATGTTATCTGTCCCAAAGATTGCTTATGGAACCTTTTCCAGATGACAGATCCATCCCTGATACATGCTGCAGGAAGCTCCTTCCACTGGTCTTCAACAGAGACTTCTTCTAGCAGGGAAATGGAAACTGATGCCAATGGCTGGATTAAATTGCTGCCGCAGCCTTTGGCTGACCTCAGCAATAGACCTTCTTGCCAGAGAAGAGCAGTAAAGGGACCAGGCATAACCCAAAGATTTTCTCCTCCATACCTGCTTCACAGTTGCCAAATCATGGGGAAGGTTTGAATGGAAGTGAACATAACAGTAACGATATGGAGGGACACTTGGGGCACATAGATTACTCTTTTTTTCACAGCCAGGAATCCAGCCTAAAAGAAAATCACCTGCATACCTTGCTATCTGCCTGCCTCCACTTTTGCCAGACTTTCTGGAGGGCATACTGCTACAAAACATCTGACACAAGAATCAGAATTAGCTTCTGGCCAGAGCACAGGCAAGTAAGCCCCAAACAGATTTGGTCGCCAAAACCACACAAAACCCATTTTTATTTGGTTTTGGCTATTATTACTTTTTTCATACAGGACTCAAACAAAAAATTGTGGAAGTAAATCTCTAGACTCTCTTCAGTGAAGATGCTTTCTTATTTTAAAATATGAAGCTAGTTAAAATAAACCTAGTTTTAAAAGAGACTACTATCTATTCATCAATGTTTCTGAATTGTTTTGTAGCTGATATTGGCCACAAGGGTAAACGTTTAACTGCTAGAATATCTTACATATTTTTTTAGATAATAAAAAACATCTCTTGAGACTTTATCAGTGTTTGGACTTAAATAATGCAGCATCAACAGATGACTACAGAGTTAATGATTTCCTTTTTCTACTCTTGATAGCACACACATTCACCAGGTCTGAAAATACCCATGTGAAGTGCCTGTGTTCGGAGCCCCATAGTATCAGACCTCTAAGCCCTGCCCCTTGTCACATTCCTTTGTCCCTTTGCTTGAAAAAACCTGATGAGCATCATCCCATCCACACTTCAGCAGACTTGTAAAGGTGTTTGCTCTTATATGAGCATCAGGCAGCCTCCCAGCAATCCAAGCCATGACACTTTGCAGGTGGGAGGCAGTGTGATGGTAGAACAAGGGCCAGTGGGGCTGCAGAGGATTTCCTGGACTTGCAGGAAATCCTTTGCAAGGTACACAATCATCAGAGCTGTAAAAATATTCTGCTTCTAAGTTCTAAAAGCAGAACTTGAACTTCAAACACTTCAAGCAAGTGTCATTTTCTTGTATTCACTCAAGAAATGCATATGTCACCTTCCTTAAACATGTGGGGAAAACACTGTTTAGCACAATCATATTCCTGAAGTAATTTTTTTCTTTCTGTCTCTCAAATTTTATTTCTTGACCTCCAGAATGTTTCATCCATTTTTCATCAAGATTTGGATGTTTTACCTTGAATCTTCACCACTTTTCTGTAAATATAGATAACACTTAAATGAGAAAGTGAATATTTTTTTTGCAGCACAGTTCCAAATGTCATTAATTTAATGGATTTTCAGATATATATCTCTCATTCTCTACATATTAGTTCAAAAGAGAGAGTCTAAGCCAAAAAAAGACAAAGTAATGAGATCACACATTAATGGTACCATTAGTAAGCAAAACTTCACAAAGATATCTAAAGTACAAAGGTGATCTGCCAAATACTTCTAGACTAAAATTCAGAATTTATAAATTTAGCAGTTCAAAGAATAAATTTATTCTGAAATGGGCAATAAAATGGATTGTAAGCTTTCTCAATGACTTATCTATCTGCTGCATACAGAATACTAAGATACTAAGACCTTGGTGATACAGTTTTAAAAAATAATTAATGCCACATTAATGTTACATTGTCTGAGCCATTCAACCCCACAGGTGCAGACACCTGGGACTGTAGTAAACTGTTCCCCTGAATATAATCCTGATCAGCCAATTCTCATGTGGTCTGTACCCCAAACCAGTCTCCTGGGCTGCATTTGACCTGCAACTTATGTAGCTTCATTCAGCTCCCATTGAAGCAGACAGGAGGACTCCCCTAGAAGGCTTAGTCTGCAGTTTCTAGCACTGTGCAAGGTCTACATCATCATAACACTCAGAGATCTTCCCTGTTTACAGCACTCACCACATATTCATGTCTCACAGAGGTAGCTGCAAGCAGTACAGTTTATCTGTATCCTCATCACTACTGCTTGCCAAACATTTTGTTGACTGTTTTGGTGGTTTTCCCACCTGTTTAGACAAAATGGCATATGCACATTGTGCCTTGAAAGAAAACAAAAAATGACATTTGCTAAAAATGTTTAAAGTTCAAATTCTGGTTTTGAACAAAATTATGTCATCTCTCCATTCTTGGATATTGATGATGGTAACAATTCCATCAATTATTTCAACCACGTAGTTAGTACTCAGCACATTTGTCAGGCAGCCTTTTACTCCACATACCTGAAAGCCTAAATACAGGATGAAAAATCAGCCAAGAATATCACTAGGTACCATCCTGTTATACTGCTGTGCACATTGCTCCTTGAGTACATTCTTGGCTGGCTTTTTTGAATCTGAGAATTGCTCTGGGCTGAAACTGTGACTTCATTTGTGTCTCAGATGTCGCTGTGCAGTTACAGGTTTTCTTATTTTGACCCAAGTCAGTATTTTAGTTTGCTGCAGAAGAGCTCAATTGCTTAAATTTGAGTCTGAAGAATTGAGGACCATGTGTATGTATTTTAATTGGCTGGGAATGGAATAGATTGCACTCTTGGACAGAGTTGCATTAAGAATAGTATTCATACACATGGCAAGATACTACTTCCAGAGTTTATCCCAATACCAGAGCTGAAGAGCCCTTCTGAGCTTTCTAAACCAGACTGAACTGCTAGTGGGAATGCAAAATCATTGATAATGTTGTTTCTTTGGACTTACTTAGTATTAAGTTGTATGGCTGATGCTAACCAAAGAATACATAAAACCCCCTTATATGTAATGATGCAATCTCCCTAAGGTCACAGGTTTGAAATAAGATTCATGCAGACACAATAATTCATTCTATGATCCAGCTATGAGATAAAGCTTAACTTGTAATCGTTACTGGAGACACAATGCAGAGTATTAAATGTTGTGAGTGATCAGATGGACCAAAAGCGTATGAAAAACTACAGGAGTATTTTATCACAAAAAAACAACATCCTTTATTGTCCAAGCTGATGTAGTTCATTTCTAAGGACAAGACTTAATAATGTACTAGAAAATATTCTGCTATATTTATGTCATAAAATAAAGGACGCTGAAAAAGCTTGACTTTAAAGTACAAAGCACTTGAAGAGGATAGAGACCATTTTTTTGTTTACATATTTGTATTAGTCTTTATTTTAGATACATATTCATAGCAGAGTACTACTTGTACCTTATCTTTCCACTGAATAGGTCCTGGGATAAAGAAAATATGCTTCAGTCATTTTTCTCTCATTTTTTTATTCTGGAATCCTTTTTCCAGCTGCTTGTAAAACCTGGGGGGGGCGATTACACTGTCACTGATGTGGGAGTAGATAAGGAGTAACCTGAATTTAATTGCCATGTGTATCTTCTCACCCTCATTGATTCTTCCTCAATGTGGATTTTTTCCTGGTTTACACCAGTGTAAATGTAAATTTAAATGTAAATAGGATCAAAATCAGGCTCCAAAGATTTATGCAGCAGCAAACTAATATACTTTAGGAAATAATAATATACTTTTGCATCTTTATTTTGCTTTCATTTTTAAGGAAGAATCAGAACTGTTTACATTGTTTTGGTAACTATGTTTTAAATATGTAATGATAAATGGATAAATATAGGCCTGTTCACACACACACTAGAGCTGACAGTAATAAGATCTTGCCTTCACTGAGAACACAGCCTTTACAAGTCTGAGCTAAGCATAGTAAGTGCCGCTTTTTGTCAACGTGTCATAGCACTGCTCTAGCATTTTTTGCCATTTGCCATTTTTGTCTTTTTAGTTCCATTTTAAAATTAATGTAAAAATAAATGTGGTGAAACAAGCAAAGGAGACATATTGAGAGGAGGGTGGGATGAGATTAGGAATGAAAACTGGAGCAGTATCTCTGACTGTCCTCTCTTTTCGCTCTGCCATTTGGAGTTTGCTATGAAGGCAGCAAAGAGATAGCTCCTTCATACTATTCTGAATAAAAAACCATGCTGTAAACATGTGATCCATCCTGTGATGGGCAAAAGGAGATATTTTTTCCATGACTATATTTAATTGTTGTGTTCATCTGTGAGATCACTTAAACCCCATCTGTACTCTACTTCACAAACACACACCCAGCTTTCCCTGAGCAGAATTAGGTGCATGTTGGACAACCCAACTTCTATGTGAATTTCAGGAAAATGCTGAGGAAGCTTTAAATATCTTTGTTAGTAAATGTTCTGCTTATCAGCCCTGGCTCCTTGTTGGGGCTAATGGTATCTGTTTCTCAGAAACAATATGTTTCCTGATATTTTTCTACATACAGTTTCATCAAGAAGGGGACCTTGATTGATTTGGGTCCTTTTTGTTGTTGTTGTTGCCTTCCGAGTAGTTGATATTTTGTCAGTGACAGAGTATCTGCACTATTTATGGGTTTTGCACTATAAAACTACTGCAGCCCAGTCACATGGCCTCCTTTCCTAAGCCATCTGTCACAGAGGTCTGGAATTTTATGTGAATGTTGGTTGTGCAGACTTAACCCAAGTTTTTTTATTATGAAAAATGTCAGCAACTACAATATTTAGCATTTTACTTTACATTGGTCATTAAACTTGATTACTGTAGCTCTGTTTCATTGCTATAGTTACATATCAACTACAAAGCCAAAAAACACTGGGGCGATCATGGCAGAGCTATATTGTCAGATCCTGGAGTGTGCGCTTGGCACTGATATAGTTAATATCTTGGATTTTTGTAACTAAGGTTTATTAATGCTAGTATAAAAATGTATTTGATATTATACAGATGGCATAAGATGTTGTGGTTACTAAGTTATTATCCAGGATAAGCTGTACTGTCAAATTCAGGGCTTAAAACTATCACAGGAGATTAAACTATTTACTAAAAAGGGGCAGAAAGATATAACCAAAGCGTCTTAGTATGAACATATTAGAAGTGTATTTACTTCCCATAAATATAATAAAACATCTCTCTCTTTAAGCTGTATGATTGAAAATGTGAACTTTGCTATGCAGGAGAAGCAAACATAAGAGATTCCTGAGTTTCTGAACCAGGGGCAAGCAGATGGTTTGGTAGGGCTTCAGTCTAGGTGGGCATCTGTCTTAGGCCCATGGAGACAAAACGAAGCCAGGATGCCTGAGAGAGGAGAGTTCACTGGGCTCTAAATTTTCAACTTCTATCAACATTTTCCTTATGATTAAAAATATTCCATCAGAAGCATTTTACCTTTAAATGAGTCACCACTAGCAGTGGTAGAAGACAGGGCTGCATGAAGGAAGCTTGTGCCTTCAGTCCAACCAGGGTGGCCATGTCACACTTTCAGCACAGGTCAAGAATTCCCTCTTTTACCATAACTGTTTTTAAGATCCTCAAGCAAGGATAAATTTCACTGCCCTATCTTTAACCATTAAATCATGGACTAATCATCAAGCTCCAGCAACAGTTAATGGGAATAAAGAGAAAGGGAGTCTTTCTGCCAGTGTCTCACCTCTTTCTAAGGAAGGGGTCTAAGAAAGACGGAAAAACTTGCCCCATGGACATGCCTGTTTCTTTTCCATTTACAACAGACCACCTAGGTAATTCACTTATGTTATGGGTTTACTTTTATATTACTCAACGTAGGAAGTCTCAATCTGGGTTTATATGACTGTCTCCTATAGTTATACAGCACCTAAAATATCTAGTCCCAAATTCCCAAGTGGTATCTTGTGGTGGTGCAAATAAAAAAGAGTAGTGATGACAAAACCAGGAAGACAGAGTTAATTACAGCATTCTACATGTGTAGATCTATAATGTTGTTATTTATCTCTATAGTCTTTGAAAATTTTTCACCTTATTCAGGGGAACACAGAGAACTAGACTACCAAGTGCTCCTCCTCTTTCCCTATTTGACATTAGTAATTGTTGGCAATAGCAAGGACTAGTCTTATAGTCATCCCTTATACACAATATGTCAATACCCAGTGTTGCATATTGAGCATGAGGGGAAATATTTTGTTGCTTCCATTAGTAAGTTGTACTTTCAGGAGCTTTTCATCATTGCACGAAGACGAGTTTGTACTCTTTTTCTGTGGTCAGACAGGGTAAGGCAGAGCAGTGCGCTTTCCTTCTCCTCTTCTCTTTGTACAGCCCAGCAGCACTTGCCCTTTTTGTGAGCAGGAGCTGCTCTGAGAGCTTCTCCCAGCCTGGAAAGAGAAGTTGGGTCTCTCCCCAAACTGCACACACCCCTGCAATCAAAGCCTGTTCTTTGCTGTACTTCCCTGCTAGCAAAGGCTTTGGTAACTCATGCTGAAGGCCTCCATCAGGGAGAACCTCCTAAACATTCTCCTGTGGCTCCCAGCCCAGTGGTCTTAGAGCAGCCCTGTGCCTTAGTGGCCTAGTCAAACTATGATTAAGGCAATATGTTATTTTGAGTGATGTACAGAGCCCTAGTGAAAATTTCTCCTACTGTGCTACTTTCAGGCATGTTTCTTCCCCCCTCCTTCTCTCCCCCATGATGCAGATGTTGTAATATTTCTGGGGTGTGGGGGGAAGGGACAATATGTAATAGTAATGCTGTGGATGACCTAAACAATGCATTAATGCTTTTAACTGTGAATTGGGGTCATAGTTCTCTGTAAGAGTGAAAAGATCAAGAAGATTTAAAGCTAAACTTTTTTTAAATAAAACTAGATTTAGGGTGTAAGGCTTATGGTTTAGAGGCATCTTGTTTAAATTCTTACTACATTTAAGCTGAGATGCAGGGATACCATTACTGAAACTACTCTTAAGTCTGCCTAAGAGTTGGACATTAACTGATATAAACCGAAAAGCTGGGTTTAGATTCAGATAAATTTAAATAAAAGCTGGCATTTATATTTATCCTTTAAAAGCACCACATGTTTATGTTGCAGCCTCACCATGTCCACAGCTAAACATGTCTCTGTTTCCTGTTCTATGTCAGGGAGCTGAGATAGAAGTGGATGAAAATGGCACTCTGGATTTGAGCATGAAAAAGAACCGAAGCCAAGACAAAGTTATGCCTCTCACTTCTTCCAGCACAGCACTTCCCACTCCTTCCTCTTCTCCTTTCAAAACAAGCAGCATCTTGGTAAATGCAGCCTTCTACCAGGCTCTTTGCGAACAGGAAGGATGGGATACACCTATCAACTACAGCAAGACCCATGGCAGGAAAGAAGAAGAAAAAGAGGTATTTTTTCAGTTTCTGAGCGACTTCTTCCCTTGAATGGGTGGCCATTTGATGGTCTTTGGGATGATCAATCTAGTGGAGTTTAAAAGGAATCGATTTGCACAGGTAGAGGTTTGTGAACATTGAGTTGGCTTTAATGCCCTCTCAAATGTGGCATAAAAAATCACTACTCACTCTGAAAAATCTTGTCTTCAGACCCTACTTTCAGAAGTTGAAAACAACAACTGTTGATTTTAGTATGGGTTCTGAATACCTATAAGTCTTTAAGATAAGGAAATCAAAGCACATACACCCAAATGACCTAAGCATCACTCAAAACAAAAACAAAGACAGGACAGATTTTTCTTGCTGAAACATAAAGTATTTTTTCCACACCAACTCTTTATAATTCTAGGTAACTCATTATCTAAGTATTTAAACATATACTTAGACCCTTGACTGCAATATTCTTTCAGTGGAAAACTTTATATTTTACATTTAGCATACTTCAAGAAATTGCTGCCAGTGAGTCTTTGATCTCACAAGTGAATCTAGTGGTCCAGAAGTCAGTCTGAGAGCACAAATTCAGAAATTAAAAATTGTTAGGAATTCCTGAAGGATTTGGTTACAAGTAGCACAAGAGGATATGTACATAATTTCCACAAATTTTTATATTTTTTATCCCATAACAAAACACCATAGAAAAACTAGATAAGTATATAGAGGTGTCTTCCCTTTTCAACCTGTCGTAGGAAATGTAAAAGCTCAGACTTGAAAATACGGTTGCTGGAACAAAGATGAGCAACTAAAATTTCAGCAAATATTTTTATTTAGTAACTTTCCAACTTTTATGGCTAACCTTCTAGGCTGCCATTTCCAGGTTGATAATTGTCTTGATTTTGGGTATTTTTTCTATTTTGCTCTTTCATGTCTATATATGCTACCTTGGCAACATGGCAGCATAGTCTCCTTTCTCTGTCTCTTTCCTATTCTTCTATTTTGCTGGCAAGTCTGCTTTGTTTTTTTTTTTTTCTCTTGAGCCTGGTTACGTTCTTGTTGCAGAATATGGATTGCTTGCATTTTTCTCAAATCAAGCAGGGACCATCAGCACCTTTAAAGGCTAATTAGACAAAATCTTGGTAATTAACAGAGACAAACCTAGATGATGGTTTTCTGAAGCAGAGGAAAAGATGTCCCAATTTGGAGTTTTTATTCAGCTTCAAATACATTTCCTCCCTATTGGGTTTTATATATCAAATAATAGCATTTGAACATTATATTCATTATAAAATTATCTTTTGTTCAAATATCAAAACGGACACTTCAAGAAGACATAGACAGGAGTAAATCTACTTAGGGTTGATATTAGGGAATCCAGGCATCCAATTCAAAAAAAAAAACCCTGGAAATAAGGATAGTTCAGCTGTGTGAAGAAAAATATCTCTTGGCACTGGGTGGAGGCCAGTCATAATGATACCTCTGAGACAGTTTGCACCATGGTGGATCATTTCTTGGAGGCTGGGCTGTCTTGGAAGAGCACTTTGCAGTCACCTCTGTGGGGCTAATGATGCTCCTTACCTCAGCAATGAGAGCATGACTCCTGTACAGAGTTTTGGAGTGGATTTGACACAAGGTGGTAGGCTGAGGGCTCAGGTCTTCCCCCTTCACGCCGCATAATGTGCAAGCATATCCAGCTTTGAGAGAACCGCCTTGCTGCAGGGGATCAGTGGTGTTACAGACTTGGCAAGGGGCCTGTCCTGCTGCTCCTCCTCCCTGCTGCCACTGCAGCTCAGCTAAAGAGCTATATGGCAGGAGCACCTCTGCGTCCTCCCCAATGCCTGCTTGACTTTCGGAAGGCCTCAATGGGTGGCTGGCTGCTTCCCTATCCCTTACAGGGAGCTGGAGGCATCAGTGGACTACCTGACAGGACATAAAGATCCGCGTTCAGGCAATCTTGCCACATCACACTTGGTGCTTTGACATTGTGCAGCAGACCTCTGCTGTGAGCTTTTGCCATCCCAGGGCACATTGACATGTCCAGTGATCTCGGGGCCAGAGGCTCTGTTTTGCACATTGAAGACTGGCAGTTATCCTCATGCAAATAGAATGACTGATTATATCTATTTCTAATTCATTGTTATCTGGTTCATATGCACAACAGTTGCTTAATTTTGGTGGTAATTTCCAGAAAATATTGTCTCTCTCTCTCTCAGCGAAATAGCCTGTCCAGATGCCCCCTTAAAAAAAAAATTCCGATTTTGGAAAAAGCTCAAAATCTCTCCAAAAGGAAAGCGCCGAGAAATAACTAGAGCTGTCAGTTAGTTCAACTGTCAGTTCTCCAAAGATTTCAGGGCTTAAAAATGTTAAAAGTGCCAGATGCTATTATCTGTTATTCATGTTACCATTATGTTCTGGTCTTTGCTGAAATCAATATAAACTTCCATCTGTACATTAATGGAGTTTCATTGCTTGCTTTCTTTCTGTGGTGTGCATGCGTGAATACACACATGCTCTTTGCAGAAAATAGTAGTTTGGACTGATTAGGCTGGTTCTGATTTTCCTTTTAGTCTGGAATTCTTCAGAATTTTAATTGCATTTAGTTATAAAACCATTCAAATGGGAAAGGAAAAATTACACATATGATTGGACTTGACTAGCTGTGATGATCAACACACAACAGACCAGAAAGTGGAAAGTGCTAACGGTGTTTTCCCAAAGGATTATCTCTCCCTCTAAAGCTAAATTGCTGGAGAAGCACACAAGCTGAGGCATCGTGCTCTGCACTCTGTCCTAGGTGTGGAAGACCAAAAAATATTTAGTCTTTAAGTCTGACCTACTCGTTTCAGACAGATGCAGCCCCTCTTGGGCCACGTGTGCTGGTGCAAGGTCCTAGACAGGCAGAGTTTTGGTATTCTTCCGCCTGCATTCCCTTTGCACTATTGACATTTTGCAGCTTCGACACATCTGAAGCTTTCGTGCTGCTTGAATAATATCAGGTGTTCCATAAGGTGCTAAGACAATGTTGAAGAAATCACCTGTTTAAATATCTATATGTCTCCCTCATTCCTGGAAAATATACTAATGGATATTAACTAGGAAACAAGCTGTATTCCCACTTTGGTCCTTATTAGATTCTTTCTTTTTCAAAAGAGCGGGTACTATGAAATTTTAGGTTTTTCTGTGTGTATAGCAATTAGTTTAAAAAAATTACAAATCCTAATAAGTCAATTCAGAAAACTCACAATTAAGGTTTGAAAAAAATTATTTCAAAGATAGAAATTGAAAATACTGCAATTCTACACCCTCTAGCATCAGTTATGCTGGTGGCTATAGATGTACACATGTCAACCTTCATCTTGCAATCTTATTTTTATTAAATGGTTCAGTGAAACATTGTTAAATGAAGCTGTGAACTGCAGTGCTGTAGTATTTTGTCAAGCCTTGACACACATAATTCTCAATCAGTCCTCTCTATGCAGCAGGTATCAGGCAGTGACATGATGAATAACTCACACACACAAGTTTCTGGTCCATCACCAGCAAAAGATCAAGAGATATCTTTCATTTGAGATAAAGAATCCAAGCTAGATATATGAAAATACTAACAAACCCTGCAGCACGAACAGTTACAGCTACTCTTGTTTACTGCAGGCACATCCTGAGGTACATCACATAGCTCAGGATCCCAGTGGAGTGACAGAGTGGTCTTTCCACCACCCTCTACTCCAAACTCGTCTCAGCTGGACCTTTGACAAGAAGTGGAGGAGGCTGACATGTGCCTGGTCTTGATACAGTTAGCATCCAGCCAAGGCATGTGCTAAATTTTCAGAAACACAACATTGGTCCTCTGTTCAGTGAGGTTGCTTCTTTTGGGAACTTTGATTTTACAGTGGTGGCGATCCCTGTAGGAGAGTGCATTTATGTGTATATAAGAAAAGCAGGTGAGAACTTGTGGACAGAGAGAGTCAGGGATTAGAACCCTCATTCCGCAGATTGCAGTGGCAAAAACACCCCCATATGCCACTAGAACCATGATTTAACTCAATATTGGAAAAGAATCTTTGAAGTTTCTTGAATGTTAAACAAAGCTGGAATTCATTTTTCCACTTTGTTTTTAGCATTTTTATTTCCATGGTGGGAGGGCTTTCAACTATTTATTATTTCTGTATTAACATTTTAGCAATACCTATCATTGTTTTTAATTTTCTCTATTACTCCTTATCTGAAGAAATAAAATTCTAACAGCCTGAAATATATATTTTATTTAAAATAATTAATCGATAGTTACTAGGAAAGAGTGTTTAGAAAAGCTGAATATATGTATTTTTGCTTTATATGTTTGTAGAGATAAGATTATTCCAAGACAAACTAACCCCACAAATGCGGTTGCAAAAATCGGTAGTAATTGATATAGAAATAATATGGCACAGTTTCTATATGTATGTGTAGTGTGAGTTTCAGTAGGCAGTAGGTAGCCAGTACCAGAAAGCAGAAGGAAGTCATATTGAGGATCCAGTCTCCAAACAGGCAAAGAGGAGCTGCCAGAATTGAGGACCATATGGAAGCTTTATCAGAAGAAACACCCCCGCAGAGCTTACAAGTCCCATTAGGCAGAATCTCCATTTTCAGTCCAGATTCTCCTCAGCCCTCCGCTCTGTGTTAACAGCTCTGCAGACATCCCTGCCCCTCTGTCCTGGCACGTTCATCAGCTGCACAAGCCCAGAGCATCTATGGCACCAGCCCCGTGAGTGTAGCAGGACCTGGGATCTTCTCCCCTCAACCACAGGCAGCAGTTTCTGCTCCTACAGACGGTAATCTCTGGGCAATACCTACCTGAGTATTGGAACAGAGTCACAAACCCAACATGAAGTCCCGGAAGGGATTAATAAAGATTGGATAATTGATGCTATGGGTGTTGGAGAATTCTTGAATGATACAATATCCACAGACCATCCCTCCAGAAAGGAAATACCCTTCACAAAAATAATAATAACTGATGGCATTAATTCTCACAACAGTATAAACCAAGCTATTTTGAAGGGATCAAAGAAGATTTTTCAGAAAACAAAAATGTAATTTCCTTTCAGGAGTCCAGATTTCCAAAGTGCCTTCCCAGGCGAGTGAATACTCATAGTCCAAACCACCCATCAAACAGCACTGTAGCAGTGATGATTTTAATCTACAAATAGCAGAAATCAAGATCTACCCTTAGCAGCCTGCTACAAAGAAAATTTCAAAGCTGTTTTGTTCTTAGGATTTTTATTTTAATAGGAATCTGCTCTTTGAATAAGATAACAAATCATTCAATTTTAAAATGCTTTGCATTTACATATGTTTATGCACAATAGGGTTTTTAAAATTTTTTTAACTGTAATTTTGTAATTCACAGTACAATGATACTCACTTCAACTGTATACAAAACTCATTGATGCACTTCCACAAAAAAACCAAGAACATACTTGCTGAATTCTTGTTTGGCTCTATATATTCAAAAACTGCTTTTATTTTCTCTGTGTATTTTTCTTCAGTCTTTATCACCATTTTATAAATCTAAACCAAATTTTCCCTATGTACAGCTTGAAACAGCATCCCCCTTCAGAAATGCTTTCACAATTTCAACATTTTCACAGGTTTCAACTTTCACAACTTCAACATTTTTAAAAGTCTACCTATGAGATCCTGCAGTTGGGATGTACTAAACTTTCTTCATCTCTCTCCATCATTCCTTTTTTTCTTTTAATTTTTTCCAAGAGATTGTCTTCTTGCCAGGGCAAGTTATTTTTGTATGTGTGGGAGGCCTTGGAGAGAGAAACCTTCTTTTTGTCACATTCTCATCTAATATTTCAGAAAGATCCAGTGACCACTCCAGAAAACATGGAAGAGAAGAAGTATCCAGGAGATGTCTCCATACCAAGTCCTAAACCCAAGCTCCATTCCAGAGATCTCAAAAAGGAACTCATCACGTGAGTCAGGAGAAGTGCCATGTTTTCTTCTGCCCTGCTAAAGACTGACTACTATGTTGTTCTGAGTGCTGGTTTGGAGTAGATTTGCAGGAGCTGAGCAGGGAGACTTGCATGGCAGTTCACTGCAGGTAGTTAGTTCCCTGTTGTGTCTATGCAAGTGGGTAGATGCGAGATTTGGAGCTGAGACAAGCCAGGGTAGGCCTGGGGATCTGGACAGATTCATGACGAGTATTATAGTGTGTTTCACTCCTTATTCCTCAAATGGACAGGTGACAAATGGGCAACAGCTCCTACAAAACACACAGTTTTGTAGTGTGTTACAGATTGGGTGCTAATGCTTACATAATTAAATAAACTTTATTTGGACAATCGTCATTATAGATCCACTGTTGAGAGTTTGCAGAGGAGTGCTGGCGATTTCGCAGATAGGAAACAGGCAAAGTTCATAAAAAGATAAAACATAAAACAGGGGCTGCCCCAGGGTTTTCCAACCTGTATGAAATCTATGTTAAGTCCTTCATCTGCTTCCTTCAAAGCAGAGTTACTTATTCTGTCCAGCTGAAAATCCAGGGGACGCACAAATTACTGCTCTGGGAGAACAGGCTAATACTCTCTTTTCCCAAGTACAGAGACTCACTTGCTCTGTCTTAAGCCCCAAAACTTTACTACCTAAAACTGCAAAGAAAACGGAATCATTCCATTAAATCTTTCTGCATGCAACAGCTTGTTTCAGGTTAGAATCCTTTCAGTAAAATTGTCCCAACCAGCTCATAAGACCAGTCACTTTTTAAAATCTCTTCTAGGCTCTTCCCCTTTGGCTCTATGTCAACACCATTTTTATATCAATAGAGTGTTTTCACTGTAGGAGTCTACCAGAACTTAGCAGTCATTTATACCACTTTTCCTTCTGTCCCGAGAGAGAGAGTAGGTCTCTGTAGACAAATGCACTCCGTATTGCTTAGTGATGATAGCCCATAACCTATCACTGCAGGCTCACCCATAAATAAATGAGTCGCATCCTGTCACCTTGTGTCCTGCTCCCCACACTCAGTGGCACTGAATCAGTTAGATCCACCTTTCTCTCTAGAAATTACATTTCCCTGGGGCAAGCTGCTGAGAAGAGTGATTCTTTCCGTGCAGTCTGAATGTTGCCTACTCTCCGTATTATATCTGCAGTTGTAGTTCATGACCTAAATTGCTAAAGGTCAGGTTTGTTTTGCCTCTTCTAAAACAAACGCAGACAAAAATCACTGAGAGTTTATTTCCTGAAGACTGATGGTTTTTCTTTTGTAATATTTATTCCTTTGTGATATTGACCTGTTTTGAGATGTATGTAAAATACTTTTCTATTTTCCTAAATAATGATTCCCAGGATATTTACAGGGGCAACGATCAGCTTACAGTGGTTTTAAGGTATTATTTTCAAACAGTGAGTAGAAACAGGTATCTAAAATGTAGCTGTCCAGAAAATTAAATAAGAAATAATTTTAATTTATTAGAAGAATCCAAAGGTAATATAGGGAACAGACTGCATTTCTACAATCCTCTGAGCTCAGAACTTGTACAGAACAATTCAATACAGGTGGCTCCATCAAGAGGAAGTTTTTAAAATGACATAAGCACTTGCAGAAAATAATTTTCTGACATGGTTAACTCAGTTGCAGTGAGCTAATATATAAATACCATCTCCTAGCATGTGCTTTCTATTCTTCCATGTTGATTCTCTTGCCCATATCTGCATTGCTTTTGTTGAACTGGGCTGTGAAAATGAGGCTATCTTCCTAAGGCTTCTTTACAGATTTGTAAAAGTTCCTAGCACTCTGCCAGCTCAGAGAAAATAGTCATGGTAGGTTCTCAGGTACCCCTTACTTGTTATTATAGAGCACCAGCTAAAAGTTTTTGTACAGTTTCTGCTTGCTCTTCTTATCCATGGGCTCAGCGAAAGAAGACACTTTATAAAGTGACTCTGAAGGGCTGGCGTTAATGTTGTAAAATACTGTAGAAAGGTATACTTAATTCACCTCCCCCTCCCCCTCCATGCACCAATTGCATTCTTGTTCTTTGCCCTGTTGCAGAGGACTGTATCCCAATTTGTTAAATGAGCTCAGTTCTGTGATTGAAGAAGGGCTGAGGAAAAACAGAAGCTATAAAATCTTCCCCAGGTCAAACATACCTCCATCTCTTAGCATAAAGGGACGCATTTGTTGTGCTAAATGTTCACCACCTTTGTATCACTTCTCAGTTCAGCTGAGAAACACCTTGGGAAACTTTTGTGCTTATTCAGAACTTCAGCTGTGTGAGCTTGACATGCTTTCAGTTCTGCAAGCAACCGTAACACCTAACTTTTCACTTATGTCAGCAAATAAAGATTAGACGTGTTTCTAGAGAAGATGCCTTATTTTAGTCAGAAGTTGAGGGAATTATTTTGAATATTACTTTTCTCTGGCCTGTTTTATACAGGAGGTCAGATCAGAAACTTTACCACTAACATTTATGAATTGCTGCCAAAATTTGGTACCAGTAATGAAACTGTCCTTTTAAGAATCCAAGTTACAACCGAAAAATCTACTCAAAGCATGGTGGTTTCACATTATATAGATTAAACAAATAAGGTTCTGACTCATTTGCATGGTGGAAATACGAAGGTGTTTTTCCATCTATATTTCAAGTAATAATAAAAAGCTAGAAGTGTCATGTAAGTTTTGCTAGTTCCCTGTAGTGTCATGATAGCATTGAGATGCATAATGATGAGTGTGATTGCCCTAAGGATCATTACATAATTCACTACAGGGCAGGGTGAGCTACATGGTGTATTATACATACTCTAATTTCTCATTGCATCTTCTTTGCATAGCTGCCCAACTCCAGGATGTGATGGTAGCGGCCATGTAACAGGAAACTATGCCTCACACCGCAGGTAAGAAAAAACAGGAAGCCTAAAGCAGGAAGTAGAGCTACTTTTAGCTATTGTCATCTTTGAACATTTTTACATTAACCATAGATAAGTATTCAAAAGTAATCTGCAGAAAATAATCCATACAGAAATGTGGCTGGTTTTCCTGGTTTTTTATACTTTTTTGAAGGTCTGGGCTTAATAGATTGATGGAGTTAAGCAGAATATGCTTATTACTGTAGCTGCATGTCTTAGCTGAGACCTGTAGATAAGTCATTTAGTAAAGTTTTCATTTCCCTAAGTGCTGGTGGAATGGATTTTAATGAGGTTTCTGCAGATACCTCTATAAATTCATAGATTTGCTAACATAATCTGGGGATGCTAAACATATTCCTCAGAATAAGCCTACTGTCAACGTAGGGTTGAAACAATAATTTCCCGCCTTTCCTTTTGGGAGCAGGATGGAAGTGGTTTCTGCCTTTTGCCAGCCACGTGGACCAGATGTTCTACCTGCCTTTCATGTAGGCAACGTAAAGGAAGGACTCTATGTACAACTGCCTCCCCATGAGATTTTACTGGGGCTTAGAAACCTTTGCTCCTGACCGTATTTCTTTCCAGTAATTTAAGAACTACAACCTGATATTGGCTGCTTTTCTTTTGCCAAGAGCAAATATTTGAGATCTCTTTTTTTCCCATTCTAAGTCATAAATTGTCTGGAGGTTGCAATTTTAAGAAAAAAAAGTGTTCTGTTTTAGTAAAATATTTTACATTATTCTTTTTTCAGTGTTTCTGGCTGCCCACTAGCTGACAAGACATTAAAATCCCTTATGGCTGCTAACTCTCAGGAGCTTAAGTAAGTACTGATAATAGCACAAAAGTTATTGTTATTGATCTTTGATCAACATGTTCCCTACATTAATGCAGTAGTTCACTTGAATTGCTCTATGTCAAAACTTTGTCCAAAATTTGAACTGAATTGATTTGAAAGCTTTTGAGTGAAAGAGTTTACTTTTCTTCATTTGTCTTTCTTCATTTTTGTACCTCTTCATTTTCACAAATTAATTAGGACCTGGGAGAAAAAATTGTAAACATTAGGAGAGATGCTGCTCTTACAGTATTTCTGAATCAGAGAGAAATAGAAAATATCTAACGTGTAAGACAGATCTGGCAAATAACTCAGTCTGGTCCAGTTAGAATAAATTAGAATTATTTAGTTAGAAATAAATCTAGTTAGAATAAATCTAAAAATTAGACCAGAACTCCTGCAAACCATTTTTTATCATTCACTATCATATACTATGAGTATAATGTCACTGAAGCAGACATCAAGTCTTATGATTTTGTGCTGGCATAATTCTCACCATGAAATGTCACTTACAAAAGGACTGTGCAGGCTCTGCTATATAGACAGATGTATAGGGACATATGAATATTTCAAAAATCTGTAGTCAAGAGAGGCACTGGCAACCAGTCATCTAGTTATTGAATTGGCTTTGTCAATAAGGATGTGGGTAAGAGGAAAGGATAATTAGAGTTCTTTCATAGCATTCCCTCTGCAACTTGTAAATTGGATCCCATAATAGATAGCTTGGAAAAACTCGTGAATACGTATAAAAAGGGGAGAATCCTGTGACTGTCCTTTCTGTCCTTTAGGTTCATCCCTAGTCTAGATAGAAGAAAATAAAGCCTGATCATGGCACTGTTACGCTGTTCTAATGGTATTAATAGTAGGAGTGACTACATTTAGGCTTGACTCAGTGTTTAGTCACAAGTTAGCTTCTTCAGATCAAATGTTCGTGGTCTCATCTCCTAGTCTGACAACTTGAATCATAAACAAAATGCTGAACTGATGGTAGCTATGGAGCAGAACCTGCTGGAGAGGCAGCAAAATGGCAGAGAAAGGCCATTTATATAGGTAACTCTCCAAAGCAGTTCCCAAAGCCAGTAGGTAAACTGACACACTGGCACAGTGCTTTAGTTTTTCCATCTCAGAGTCTAAAAAGTATGAAATTTAGGTTTAGTTTGTTTTTAAAAGAGCAGCACAAGAAGCAAAAATGCTGACAAATTTGAAATCATTTGCTGAGTCATATATATTTGTCCCTGCTTTCGTTGGCTTTCTGCCATACATAGACATTCACACAAATATTTTGAATAGTTGCTCCTCATGCAGCGCCCCCCCCCCCCCCCCCATATTCATGTGTGAATAAGGAAATTTGCATACCAATATGGTTATTTTTCCACTAAAGCTTCTAGAGTTTTGGTCATGCCATAAGGAAAGAGGAGCAACAGCATATGACTTAAATGACAAACCGCACACTGTACGCCATGTATAATAAGTGAGTTGTGAAAGACAAAGTCAAAGTTCATGAACATTTCACAGACAGAAATATGTTGCATAACGCACTTAGCATTTAATTTCAATTAACTAGAAAAAGAGCAAAAATCAAAATCTGTTCACAGACAATTTGCAAAAGGAAAAAGGGATAAATAAAATTATTTTCCACGAATGTACCACCTTATTTTAGCTTCCTGCAAACATTGTTCAGGTGAAATTTTAAACAAACCTCTGCTTTTGATAAGTGTTAGCTAAATGAAATCATACACCAAAAACTGCAATCGTGCCTGCACTGGCGTGGTACAGTGATATCAATAGTTAATCTTACTATTGCTATGTAGGCAGAGGGCATAAATGCTCATAGAATTAGGCCATGAAAGTACCCTCATGTAGTTAGGCATGAATATGAAAAAGCTGTGTATTTTTTCCAAATGTTATTCACATTTAATTTGCCAGCATCAAGATATGATTTTGGCTTTAATTATGAAACTCTAAGCCAGCAAAGATACAGGGCTTCCATGTGATCTACAGTTTGGAAATAAGGAAGATCTGTTTTGAAAGTGTGCCTTTGAGTCAGATTCAATAAATTTTTAGCTGAGGTTTCTTGCTTACACAGTGCAGTCTAAGGTGGTTAAATTAAAACATACTAAAGTTGATGATGACTCATTGATTTTAAAGCTATAAGGGAAAATTATAGCTGATTATCCTATCTCACCAAAGAGCTGCCTATCAAGCCTTGAAGAATTTTAAAAGTGCACTTTAGAAAAATGTTTACTTATCCCTCAAAAACTTTAAGGAATAGGTAGTCTTAGCCTTAGACAAGTTGTTTCAGTGGTTATATGTCAATTTTAGAAGTGATTCTACCAGTTGTTCTAGATAGGTTTCACACAACACACTGATACTGATCCCTATTCCATAGGCAGCATGACAAATTTCAGCCAAGGGTTTTCTCTTGGGTTTACCTTAACTAAAGTTTATATCCAGCCATCCCTCTGAGCTTTCTAGGGAGGAAAAGTACCAGAAATGCTCCTAGATCTTCAGCTCAGTGTATCAATTTTACATGCAGTTGTCATTCATTTACCTAAATTAAAGCAACCATCTTGGAGCAGGGAACAAAATAGCAGGTACTCAATGCACAGCTGGAAGAATTTCTGTGTGAAATCACTGAGAGACTTGTTCTTGGAAAACAAACTTGATCAATTGTAAAAGAATCTGTAACGTACACGCACTTGAGACTTGACATCTTTTAGCTTGAGCTCCTGAGGCCTCTGGCCCTCCAATGTAAATCTGATTTTCTTGGCTCTGCACAGGAATCCAAACCAGAGGATGACTCCCTAAGCTGGGGCACCAGTCCAAACTCATCAGCCAGTTAAAAGCTGATGAAGATCCACAGTATTACTGACTGTAAGGCAATACATTGTTGGTGTATCTTGTATTGTGGAATTTCACAATCCATACAAAGATATAACCAATATTTGGAAAACCCAACCCAGTGGTCAGGCTTAGGAGTCTTGCTCGTGAAGCTTCTTACTAATTTGTCAGTAGTCCACCTGAAATACCGTCTTATAGTTTCATCAGTATTGGTAATATCTCAGCCTCAAATATTTAATGACCTCAAGAATACTTTGGACTCTAATCTGACTGCTGCCAGAAGTAGTAAATACAGATGGAAAGATTTACATTTCATTCAGTGTCTTTTTCAAGTCCATAACTCTCAGACTCATGATCTGAATGTCTCCCACAAAGAGCTCTTACTGAATTAAAATCCATGTCCAATCTATGCGGACAGCTCTTCCATCTGTGATCAGCTGATAAAACAAGTAGCCAGAATTAATACCCATAGTATCTGGCAGGTGTTCTGGATTTACTTGTGAGCATTCACACTCTCCAGACATCTGCCCTTGCTGCCTGCTCCACATGACATTGTGCCCAGTCCTTGTCCCACAGTCAGACAGGTCAACATTCAGCTCTACACAGTCGAGCATATCTGGCACTCTGCAACCCACACCTCTACCTTCACTGTCAGTGTGAGGCATGTCGTTCTGCCAAAACATTTTGTTCAGAAAATGTCATCATGAAATGTTTTGACATTATCTTATAAAAAAAAAAGTCTCCCCTTTCTTCAATTGAAATTACTTGCTGAATTCTACTTGAATCAGTGAATAAATTTGGTCATGTCCAAAAGAAATCACATTTTTGACAAAATAATTGTTCACAGAAAAATAGTTTTAAATATTCTGTGAAGAGACACACCTGCACACTCAGATGCGATATTACAATTATCTTGCTAGGTGTTTTCCATGTCAGCCTTCAATGACTAGATAAAATCACCCATTTCCTCACTTCAGGAAAGTTTCAGTAACAACTGAGACACTTAAGAGAGTATTGAACAATGCAAGTTTCCTTAACGGTTCATTACAAGATTACTTGGCACAACCCTTTCTGTAATTCTGATTCTCTGTAAAAATCGTAGCATTCAAAAGGCCCTTAAGGATGCTTAGCATAAGAACTTTGTGCTGTATAATACAGAAACATAGAAAGGGCTGGCACAACTTCTAAAGGTAAATATTTTCTCTGTGTGTGGCTTTGCATGCTGAGGTGTTTCTTTTCTCTTAAAAAAACAAAACAAAACAAAACAAAACAAAAACACACACAAGAAATAAAATAGCCTTAAATTAAAAAAAAAATAAAATCTAAACTTCTGAGATGGAAGGTGCTACCAGTAGGGTCCTGCTCCAAACCCCACAGAAGTCAGTGGAAAAACCGACTGACGCCAGTAGGCTTTTGAAGCACATTCTTCCTGTACAACCAGCACGCAAAAAGCCCACCCTCCCAGACCACTGGCAAAAACACATTACAGACAGGTTTGTTTCTTTTCATTGTATGGATGTTTTAGTATCATACTTGAAAAGGCTTGTTTGTTGCACACACAGAGAAACCCCTTAACTGTGAGGCATAAGCATAATCCAATTGCCAAGCTGAATACCCAATTGAATCTAGTGCTAGAAAGATATGGTCCTGTTGTATGCTTACAGTGCTAGAATATACAAATTATTAAATTCAAATTCTGGCTATCATCTACCGATGCCCAAAAGTAAAACTGCTTCTCTGCTTCTGTTTCCCCTTCTGTAAATACTGGCAAAGTGCTTATTTATGTCTGTACCTGAAAACATCAGAAGAATAACAAACAAACACGTAACAGTAAATTTACAAATAGATCTCTATCAAGCTGCTTTTTTTTTTTTTTGTAATGTTGATCCTGTACAAGGGAAAATATTTGGTGCAGACAGTGTTCTAAACTAATTAAACATATGTATCATATGCAATATATTTTACATTCCTTATTAAAACTCTATTACAAAAGAAAAAAAAACATACAAAAGGAGTCTTTTCATTTTTAAAAAACATCAGCAAGAACCAGTTTTAATTTTTTTAAAAGAGCTCTGCTGTTCTTTCTTCCACCCTAGACAAAATGTAGAATGCACACGTTATTTACTGTGTACCTTTGAAGCCATATTTTGTAAGCACCCTGTGTTATTCTATAGGTGTCCAACACCTGGCTGTGATGGCTCTGGCCACGTGACAGGGAACTATGCATCCCACAGAAGGTAAAAACCGTCCCATGGCACGGGGCTGCAGCGCTTGGGGTTCTCAGCAAGCAGCAGCAGAAAGAGGTGGCTTTATCTCCATGTGCTTCTTTCAGCTTATCTGGATGTCCTCGTGCCAGGAAAGGAGGTATCAAAGTGACTCCTACCAAGGAAGAAAAAGAAGACCCTGAACTTAAGTGAGTACAAAAGCAGAGGTCTACCACCAGTGAAGGGGGATAAAAGCCCATACGGGCTCAGGACTTGAGGCTGAGTTAATCTGAGCCACATGAGGATACGGCCTAGAGCTGGAGCTGAACCAAGTGTTTCTGCTTCTAGCGAAGCTGGTGGAGTCCATCACCTTGGAGCTTGAACAGTGAGCAAGGATTGCTATATCTGCTTGCGTTGGTCCAATTATTTTAAACCGTGCTATGAAAGTGCCACTCGCTTGGAATAGTTGGCAGAATGAAGGAAAACAAATTATTTCTGCCTGTAGCGAAATCTTAATGTGTCAGCTAATTAAATCAGAATGACACCTTAAAAATATGTCCCAGAGAACTTAAATATATCTCATTTCTTTTCTCTAGAAATAAATTAAAATTTCACTTTAAAGTGAAAACTGGAAGCTCAGTAGAGATTCACTACGTACCTGACTTGAACGCCCATTCCATTAAAATCAGTAAATGATAACTGCCAGAATATAGATATGACAATTTAGCTGCAGACAGTGTTGCTCTTAATACTTGCTAATGATACATGAGGGGCTGCATAACACAGTCAGAGCAGCGCAAAAAAAATCCCAAACCTTTCTTTGCAAGTATTTGCATGAGAGGATACAACTTTTCCAGGTACAGGAACCCACCCTCTGCTTCATGCCACAAGCCTAGATAGAAAGAGAATGTTGATTTTCCGTACACTTGTAGAAGTGTGATTTATTGCTTGTGATAGAATTTCAATTTTCTTTTCTGGTAAAATACTATCTAAATGAATGTTTTAGTTTCTTAGGCTGTATGACTGTATTTTAAATTGCCTAATCTCAAGATCAGCTGAACCCCCATAGCTCAGCTTGACATGAATTGGATGCTCAGGTACAGTGTGCCTCTGGGGACTGAGTCTTAATCCATTAATGCAAAGTGGCACAGGCAGCTGGAATTATTTTCTCACACTTTCTTGAGACTGTCTTTGCCTGCTCTCTCCAGTGAAAACAGGGGTTCTTTTGCTGTGTTTCTGTAGATGTCCAGTGATAGGCTGTGATGGCCAAGGTCACATATCAGGTAAATACACTTCTCATCGCACTGCTTCTGGTTGTCCTTTGGCTGCCAAGAGACAGAAGGAGAGTCCCGTCAATGGGTCTTCACTATCCTGGAAACTGAACAAACAAGAGCTGCCACACTGTCCTTTGCCAGGCTGCAACGGGCTGGGTCATGTTAATAATGTTTTTGTCACCCACAGAAGGTATAACTTTGTGTTTTCTCTTTATATTTTTCCTTAACATCCACTGTTGAATTGGCAACATGTGAGATTATAGTCTGAATAAATTGTGCTGAAGTCTTTTAAGTAACAACATAGTTTATATTTCAGCTGAATTAATATGGATCAGAATAGCTTTCAGAAAGTTGGGATCAACTTTTCTATTCTTTTTCTATATTCCCATTGCAGTGAGACTTTCCAAGGTCTTTTTTTCAGATTAGCATGGTTTCTATATGGTTTAAAATTCAATAGTTTTTTCCTAGGCAAATATGGAGTTGTATCTGCATATCTTTTATGGAAAATGCAAATATCATTGAAATGTCACCAGAAAAGCTTTAGCAAGAACAATGGCTGCATTCATTTCATCTTTCTACCAGTGGAAAAGCTTTTTTCATAAACTTTGTATTTAAATAGCTAGAACCACACAAAAAAGTAAACATGTAGAACTCAATTTGATTACACAAGTTTCAAGTTATAACAATTTTACAAAGAAAACTAGTCCTACAAAGCAGGAATCACACATATAGCCAGTAACAATAAATGTTATGGTTTTATATGTCACTGAGAAAAGACTAACATAATTTGACCACGTTCAATGAATATTACTCAAAGAATCTGGATATAGAATCTGAATTAATACCTGGCAAAGTATGGTCTTCTGTGTCTAATAGGAATTAAGTCTATATTCTGTACCTTATTTGCTTTCTTTCCAACACTCTGAACCATTTCTCCAGTATAAGAATGTCCAAGGTGACTTGAAACAAATTTGGTCAGAATCCCGTGTTCTCCTAACTTCATGGTCTATATCCCATGTCAAAGTCTTTACATTTACACTACTGTAAACTGGGGGCTAATTAAGCAAATAACATAAATATTATGTTAGCTGGTTGCAACTCATACTACCAATGATTTCTGTCCTACATAAGGCTGGATCACACTCAGGATCACCTTAGTTAAAATGAGGTAGTAAAGATAGCGTTGTGATTTGATATCCCGTCCTAGGGCATTTGAAACCTAACAAGTAACCCACGGCTTTGAGACATTCTTCCAGTTAGTTATCTGATCTGGGCAGGGATACTAAGAACCAGAGAACTAGCATCTTCCCCTGTATAGCTTTTAGCTAAGTCAGTGTGAAGTTAATTTCAACCTGCAAAAGCTTTTTTTCTTTTTTCCCCCACATGAAAATACCATGTCTGTTAGGATTTTTGCTTTTAATTTTTACACACGCAGAAAAATCTACCATTTTCCTGTGGAACAAAATTTTTCTTCACTCCTTATTTGGTTATATCTGAATACAAATTCTTCTGCCAGTTCTTCAGCATATGGGTATTTCTTCTTTGTTATTTATAAAGATAGTATTAAGACAGTGCAATTCATCTTAGCCCTTTAGTGGGCTATAAAAATTGCCTCAGATAATTACCAGCTGATGAAATTGTAAGCTTTGAAATAGCAAAATGTAATTTAATGTGAACAGTGGTTAAAAAGCAAAGTGACTATATAATAGAACCATTCAAAAAAGCTATTACAGACAATAGGGTATATCCAGAGTTATTATTGTATTGATCATTATTATGTTCCAACAAAATGATACAATAGTTGTGCACTGTGGAAATCATCCCATTAACTCATTTTTTTTTTAGGATAGTAAACTTAGCATGTTAAAGGACCATACTGCCCCTCTCCTCTGGAGCACAAGCCCTCAATAAAAACAATAGAGCATGTTTATGAATAAGTGTTGGAATGTCAAGAATTCCGTAAATGCATCTTCACATAACTTAACAGTAGCTACCACTGCTATTTTGATTATTCTGAAATATGCTTAAGAGTTGTTTACTTACAGGTTGAGATTTCTATGCCAATTTTCAAGCTGGAATATACAGTTAAATGGCTCTTTATGAGTTATGTCATTCCCCGAAGCTATGCTATAATGGAGATACTGATGTGACCTTAGGTACAGAGGTCTGTCCAAGTGCATGATAATATTGCCTGAAAGGATTGTTGCCATTTTCAAGTGGGTGCTAATGTTTTTTTTTTCCTATCTGTTTCAGCCTGTCTGGTTGTCCTCTGAATGCACAAGCCATAAAAAAGGGCAAAATTTCGGAAGAATTAATGACTATCAAGCTTAAAGCAAGTGGTGGTAAGGAGATTTGTAAAAGATTATGACATTTATTTAGACAGAAGGGCCCTGACTCCCATTTATACTTATGCCCCTTTCTGCCATTTTGGCTCCTTTCAGTTGTCTCGAGCAATAACAAATCTTGAATAACAAAAATCTTTGTATGAGAGATTATAAAATTATTCTCATTTGCATCATGATAACTCAACACTAAGGGTACTCTCTCGACTTGTCTCAGAGCATTACGTTTTGATTTGGAGGTGCTTTCGATATTGTTATTACTAATAAATTATTAGTTACAGATCAGGATGACTTAGCTATCTGATGACCAAGGTAAGAAGGGATAAATATTGTGTGCAGAAATTGACTCCCCTCCCTAACTTGAATACTACACAGTTTAGTATCTGTGCAGTACTTGGACAAGTTTGCTAACCCAGGTGTAAAGGAACAATTCCCAAATAGTTATAGGGGGAAATATGTAGGAGTCTCCTTTCTTACACAATGTGCTTTAGAAAGTTGGGCATTGAGCCAGGATTCAGGGAACTTAGTATTTCTGCCTCCAGCTGCTGAGCAAAACAGTTGTGTTACGTTGGGCAAACGAGTTTGCTTCCATGCGTCCATGTTTTCACTGGGAGAGGGTCTGCTGCTTACAGATTTCCCAAGCTGGCTCCCCTGCAGACTCAGTTCAGGGCTCTAGGTTTTAAAGCAGTAACAACAACAGTGGCAGAAATCTTTAGGAAGAGTTGGTCTCAAAGTGATACCAAGCAGAAAGAGGGACATTTATTGCCAGCAGCTGTAGCTGCTCAGTATTTTTCAGGACAAGACTCTCATTAAAGACCTGAAGGGGCTTTTTTTCCTTGCTATCTAAATTGTGGGGATGTAAAAGTCTTCCTTAGTGGTTTGGTGTTTTTTTTTTTCTGTAATGCTTGTTACCTTTCTGACAATTTCCCTTTTGCTGTTATATAAATTTTACTATTTATCATGTGTAACTAAGGCTGTGCTTCTTCAAGTCATTCTGCACAGGGATTTGCCCCCACAGAACTTCTTGCAAGATCAGAAGCAGGTACAGATGAGCTTACTAAAGTCAGTAGTTATACTAGTGGAGGTGTTACCCTGGGATGTTCCCTGCAAAAAGAAGAGTTGCTGTTACATTTCTTTTAAAACAAAACAAAAAAACCACAAACCATTGTAAATACCCCTTCATGTTTTATAAGAAACTTTCCTCTTTCTGGGCAATTTTTCCTTCCTGTACCCTTCAGCTTGTAATTGCATGTTGCACTGGAAAAAAAGAATTGTGAAACACAAAGACTCAGAAAGCCTCTTCTGTGTTGCAGCTCATATAGATGTTTTACAGCTAGGAAACGATTCTGACAGTAAAAGCAAAGTAAGAGGCAATTTAAGGATCAATCATTTGATCAAAAGCTTATCTTCCTCTTGTCTAGTAACAGGTAATACAGCTTGTTATTCATATATCCATCTACATGTGGACACTTTAAAACTGATATTGGTATTTTCAACTATCTGCAGGTATTGAGAGTGATGAAGAAATCAGACACTTGGATGAGGAAATAAAAGAACTGAATGAATCCAATCTTACAATTGAAGCTGACATGATGAAACTTCAAACCCAGGTATGACATTGATGTGAAAGTTTTACCTTTTCTTATGCTATGTTTAACCACAATAAATACATTAAATGCTATGTTTAAACACAGTTAGTCTCCTGTGCACTTGTTTCCCCATCACTCTGTGGCACTTAAGAGTACCAAAGTCCTATGTAGTTTTTTGTCAAGTTTTTGTTTTTATGTTTTCTGTAAATAAGCAGCAGATTCCTGTGTGTTGTCTTAATAATCTGGTGAATAACAAATTCAGGACAGTTTGGAGCTAATCTTGGCAAGCAGAAAAAGCATATTTACCAAACAAAACGTTCATTTTCCTTTGTTGACCAAACCGTACAGAATCCCATGACTGCAGTTTTTAGGGAGGATATTACCTCTTACCAGCACACTTTAACTCTTAATGCAAGTCAACTTTGTTCTTATGTGTACCTAAGAAAATCTCCCTAGTTCAGTTCACCCACTCTCAGTTATTCAGTTTGAATTTTGCCTCCAGGCAACACCTGGTAAAGAATGGGTGCCTTTTCCTAATTTGTATAGCAGATGAGTTTGATGAGAACTACGGAAAAGAGTCGTTCTCCTTCATTCTTTTGTATAGTGAAGAGATTAAATTGGCTCTAAAACGCTGATAGTAGTTCTATGGAGTAAGCTGAATACGTTCATCCCTACAGACTCCTATATGCACCTGGGAAGACTAGGTAAAAGCAAGAGCAGAATCTTGCTCAATATTTTAGGAATAAGAGTTTAAGCAAAAACTTCCTAAATAAGATTTTGGAACAGAATGTAAGCCTAAACTGACCTAAGGCAAACTGAGTGTAAACATACCCCTCTGTATTTTTACCACACTGGAATGTATAGTGTTGATTCATTCTGGTTTTGTAATAACCACCTTGTGTGTGGTCTAAATAAGGGTGAAGTTTATGCCACCTGTGTGGGATCTAAATGATCCGGCTTCACACGGCAAAGGTCATGGGCATATCCATCCCAAATCACACTGCCGTGAGGAAAGAGGTAGTGGTGGTGTTCAGTGTCTCAGGACACTTATTTCAGTTCTGTCTGGTGATCACTGTGCTGTTTGCACAGAGATCACCCAGTTTATACAGTCAGATTTCTTCTCCTCGGACTTGCTACCTGGTGAAGGCAGTCTGACCAAGTAAAGCCTGAACTGAACTACAGCTGGAGGAATATATCCCCTACATGGCTGAGGAGAGGCTGTAGTGGATTGCAGGCAGGCAAAAGGGGTTCCTCCCCCTTGGGACAGTTTTGATGTGTGATGGTGTGTGAGGAAGGGAAGTAAAGCAGCTACACCAAGAGACATTTCAGTAGTACAGAAATGTGCAGCCTAATGAGGAGAGGGTGGGCATAACAGCCGTGGATGTGATTCCATTGCTCTGGGCCTTGCAGAGCTGTGGCCATGAACCGGGGTGGCAGCCCTTGCTTCTGCTTTGCTCTGCTGCCCCACTGCCCACTGTGGGGAGAGGAGCTGGGCTGAGGGGAACCAGGCCCTTATGGCCTTCATTTTTTCAGCACTGCTTTTGACATATAAGCCTTCAGAGCTGAGTATATTCCCAGCACTCTCACGCTAAAAAGATACCATTTTGTTACCTCGGATGCTTTTTCCTGCTCTTTCCAAAACCCTCATTTACATTCTGTTGGTCAAAGATCATCTTTGCAGTGATCGTTGTGCACTCAACCTCTCAGTTTCCTTTCCACTCTAGTTTTCTCTTATTGTTTCCAGCTCCAGCCCTCTTGTTAATCCCAGCCAGCCCACAGCTTCCACCCAGCAGCGGGGCAGAAAAGTAGCACAACAGCTAATACCCATGCCCTTGCTATTGTGGTTGATCAGCAGGGATTCTGTAAGAGCAGGACAGCAATGTAAACATGAGCCTCCTTTCTCCTTCCCTCTGCTAGCCCTGTGGCCACACTCTCCATCCCAGCCCCACCCTGATCTTCTCCCCTGAGCTCAGTTCCCTCTTTCCACCGTGGTGCACCCTCCAGTGCCTCGCTGCCACAAGGTTTTGCTGTGAACAAGCAGCAAAGTCCATAAGTTCAGAGATAATACAACTTCTTCCTTGCTCTGAATATTCTGTGGAGAAGTTATGTCTATCCAAAAAAAAAAAACCACCAACCTGAGTTTCAGATCCATCGTGGCCCCTCTCATAGTCACGTAACTGCCGTTTTGGTTTCAAACTGCAGTTGCAACACTGTCAAGGGTCTGTCTGTGTGTTTGTGCCTGCCTGTCTCTTTTAGATCACATCTATGGAAAGTAATTTGAAAACAATAGAAGAAGAGAACAAACTCATAGAGCAGAACAACGAGAGCCTGTTGAAGGAGTTAGCTGGCTTAAGCCAAGCCCTCATCTCCAGCCTCGCTGACATCCAGCTTCCACAGATGGTAAGACCACAGCCAGCAGCTTCGCACCTTCTTTGAGACTGTTTTGCCAGCACTTGAAGCAGATGAGCAAGCTCAGGGACCAGCAGGAGCACTGGAGTTGCATTAGCAGAGAGCTCTTTTAAGCTAATTTACTTTGCAGAGATGCTGGATCATGAAATCCGTGTGATAGCAGATGCAGTGGCTTCCAGGACTGAGCCACCTCTGGTGTCTCTGCCCTGTACCGCACTGTGCAGGACAGGCTTTTCCCTCATCCCTCTCTATCTGAATGTCCACACTGCACAGAGAGTGAAAACTTCACACCGAGAATCTTTATTTTCTCTACTTCTAGAACAAAACTTTAACCTGTTTCACACAGGTGATTTTTCTGGAGCCAACAAAGCTCTACCTTCTCAAAAACTCCACGTCCTTGATGTCTTACTTGCAAATGCAGGCCAAATCCACACAGGGACTTGGGTGTCCAGAGTTAAAGCTCCCTTTCCCAATCTCAAGCGTGCCTCTGGGATATTACGTGAGGACAGTTACAGGGATGTTGGCCACAATCCCAGAGGCAAACAGGCCACAGTAACAAAGCAAGTTACACTGATGATAACATCTCCAACTCCTTTTCTTGCCTGGAGAGTGTGTGGTCCCCCGGCACATGCAGCTCCCTTCATTTCTACAACCCCTCCATTAATTTGGATGACTTCCCTGTTTGCGACTTCTTCCCGGTTGCCATATCACTGCTTTTCCATGCTTTGGGGTTGGGTGTTCGGGGTCTTTTTGGCCTTTATTTTCTCTCCTACAATTATAATCTGTTTTGTCTTCATTTAGGGGCCAATCAGTGAGCAGAATTTCGAAGCATATGTAAATACACTCACAGACATGTACAGCAATCTGGAACGGGACTATTCCCCCGAATGCAAAGCTCTGCTGGAAAGTATCAAACAGGCAGTGAAGGGCATCCATGTGTAGGATGTGAAAGCTGCTGGGCAACAGAAATTACTTAACAGCAGTAAACTCCAGATGGATCTGTTAGGAGTTCATGTACTGCTAAGGGGTGTAGGTTGCCATGCTGCATTTACAATTGCAACATTGCACTAACTTTTTCCCAGCTGACATAAAAAAAAAGAATAAAACCACAACAGACTATTTGTATTAACAGCAATGCACTCTGTTAGTATATTGTATTTATTTCAGTACAATTTCTTTTTTTTTCTTCTTTTGCACTCAGTTTTTGTAAAGTGAATGTAAAAAGTGTGTGCGACTATTTTTTATATTTTTTATTTATTTCTAATCAAATAATTGTTTTTTTTATCTTTTAACAGCATTTTTGCGGCCTGCCATATTTTTACAAATGCGTTTATTAATTTATTTTCCAATGGGATTTTAATAGACTGAAAAGCTATACTGTAAATTAAATAACTTGCTGGGTTTGTACAGGAAGAAAAAAAAACCTATGAAAGTAACAAATGACTGAACCGTGGTTCTAGTTTTATTTTCCTCACATCCTGCTTTTTTATAATGGCTTTGTATCAGAAATGGGTTTGCGGTAACATGAGATGTGAAGATGCATGGAATGAGAAGATAAATGGTGCCCACTAGTGGGGAACTTGGGCTCTCAAAAGCACAGTATGCTGGAAAACAGTGTGTTAAAGAATACGTTAGCAATAATGAAATATAGCAATCAGCAAAGCACTTGACTTGGCTGTGTGATTTAGCCTATGCGAATGATTATTTAAAATGTTTCAAGAGAACTTCAGATTTATTTTACCACTGCAGTTTTTTTCACACTTAGCTCATGGAGGGAAATGACAATTATCTCTAAACAGGAAGGGTAATTTGATAGGACTGGTACTTCTTTAGTACAAGACATTGAGGTTTTAACCAACTGACCAGTATTGCTATGGATTTGGATTTGAAAAATGCATACACATCCCAAGCTGAAGGCTTTGTACATAATGAATCGAACACATCTCCCCTGAAATGGCATTTAATACCGGTTTGAACTTAACGGCAGCTGAGAAGGCAGCAGTCTGGAGAGGAATAATACCACTCCAGCGCAATGGTGGCTTGCTTTTCTCTTTGAACGAACGGTAGCAACACCGTGACTGGTTTCTCCCATCCTTATTGACTAAGACTAGGCTGATACTGAATTTGTTACCAGTCTTTCGGTAGGGTACCAAGCGCTACAGGGCGTACAGACAGACAGAGGTGGGGACAGACAAGCACTTGCGCAGGGGTGCTGGCGTGCGCCTCGGTATCTGGTTAGCCTGGGTGTGGAACTTCTGAATCCGTCAGAAAGTAGTGGTTGCTATAACAGAGGCAATGTCTATTTCAGGGATTGTAAGTAATTAAGCATTGTTTCAAAAGTTTTTTTTATATTTATTTTTTTTAAGAAAAAGGTATAAACAACCAGCTAAACTGCCTTTTTTGTATGCACACACACCTCATGTGCATATGTGCCTCAGTGTAAATGTATACATGGATCTAGCGTGTGTTTAATTTTTCCGTGCTATAATGAAAGTGTTTATTTTTATTAGCCTCATTTATATTTAGATTGAATATGATGACATTCACAGGCTTGACATATACAATTATATTATTACTGTTCCTGCACAAAAGTACTATTCAAAAGTGATTTAACTCTCATGCACTGTGGTCACTGTTCTGCATTAGGTGGGGCTTGCTTTTTGTTTGAGGGTTGATTCAACTCTCCAGTCTTAGTTTAGACAGGGGAAAATGTATGTTCTTAGGACATGTGTTTATTTTTAAATCGATTTTTCAAAAGCTACCATATGTGCTGTCTAATATAAATAGGAGGACACCAAACAAAAATTTGCTATTAAAGTTATTGTTCTTGCTAAAAAACAAAAAGCAAACATTTGTTATACTTGTTAAATGCATACAAAATGAGTTCACTCGTTACAAAGACTAAAATTTAATTTACTAAATATTTTAACAAATTTGTTATATATTTTATTTAAGTAAAAATATCTCTTACTGACCTATGTATTTATTATTATGATTTACTATGGCTTCAGGTTAATTTATCTGTGTTTGGTTGTTTGCTCAGGATGTTCTGTGAAGTACGTTTGTATTTATTTGCCTCCCTTGTACTTGATGTGTTTTGTAATGTGCACTGATTTTTTTTCTTTCTGTTTTTCTTTTTTTGTGTTTAAATGCATTGATGAGCTATACTGTAAATTAGACCTTTTGTAAAGAGCAATGATGTATGCATTTTTTAATTTGGAGTAGTTTGTATACTGTTTCTTCATACAATTAATATTTCTTACATCAAAACAACAAAACTGTGTTCTGTGCTGTACATTTGGTGTATGGTAGGAAATAAAATTGATAATGAAACATTGCAGCAAGCTGTTGGTTTTTTTAGCCTCTAGATGCTGACTTGTATTACACTTTCTTAACTGCACCTGGCACTATATAATGTGTCAGATGTTTTACTTGCTTTGTGTACAAAATTTGTCATCCCTGTAAGTAAATTTCTGGTATAAATCATTTAATTAGTGTTTTACTTCATCAGTTTTAAATAAGAAGGCGAAAAATAGAACTGCTGAAGAGGTCCTTTCTACTTTTGAAGGAGAAAAAAATCAAGAAAATAATAGCTGCATTATTTAATGCATTCTTTTCTTGGCAGTTGTAGACTTCATTTATACTGATAAAGTACAGGATTTGTGCTGACCTTTAACAGCTGCTAAATGATGTTTAAACATAAAAGCCATTGTAAAGTTTCCAGCAGTTTGGAACCGCCCACTGTTCCAGTGCAATTTTCTGCTGAGCTCTGCAGTGCTTAGACATTGCACAAATAAAAATCTGCTGGTTTTAGAAAGGCAATATTTCCAGTATCTAATGGACTTTCCTTTTTTCACTGCTCATTGCAGTGAAAACATGCCAGTTTTATTTAGGATACATGCTAATGGATTCAGGAGCACTTCTTATCTCAGATTCCAACTACCCCATGGATAGACCGAGAATAAATTTCATTTAGAAAATTAAATAGAACAGAGGTTCAAAATTTGGATCATGACATGAATCCTGGATAATCACAAATCAAAAGATCGTGACCCACAAATCTTGGAGCTGTAGAGTCACCACAGAACTGGGATGGAGACAGACCTGGCCTGGCAAGCTCCGCTCCACTGGGGTTCAGAGTTCTCTTTGCTCTCGGACACTTATTGAAGGACAGTATGAACTGGTTCCTAAGCAATTAATAGTTACTTAAGTAATACTTCTTAATATTTCTTAATGAATAAAAAATAATACTTTTTCAGGGTCCTTTAAAATTACTGTTTAACTTCAGGTCAGCAGGCGCTAATGGGATAGTCTCTTCTTGCACATTACAGATGAAGCAGAAACACATCTCGCTTAGCAATGTGCCTTAATACTAAACAGATAAAGACTGAGGCCAAGACTTTGATTTTGTCTGAGTGCCTAAATTCAAATTACAAATTTAGAAGGCCTTATTGTCAGACAAGCATCAACCCACAGCTCATTTTTTAATGATCTATACAAATTCTTATTATCTTCTGTTTGTAAGATCTGCGGAGGGCAGTGGTATGAGGATGTTAAGCTCTACATACACCTAAGAAAATGATGCTGTATTCTCAGATGTTTCCAGCAACCTGAGACTGGGGCTGTGTGTAAAGAAAAACTTTTCCTAGTGGTTTTGGGTAGGAAATATTATAGCCACAGTTAACTGATTAAATTATTATTACCTAAACACTGTTCCCGCATTCATCTTTAAACAACTACTTCTGATAATGTTTATCTCAGTGTTGAAATTATGGTCTTTCTCCATTAAAAAAGGATAATGTAAATAGATAAGCCATATTCGTTACTAAACTAACATAAGCTGGGGGGGTGGTAAGGGGAGGGGGGCTACCAACAAAAAACATGCTTGAAACAACCTTTCAAACCATTTCCAACTTTTGAAGTTTCAATTTTTTGTAACTGTTCTGTATCTATGCCTATAGAAGGGGGAAAAGTGCTTAATTCAGTTAAAATATGTAAATTCTATTGATTCAATTAACTTGAATGGAACTGAAGCTTTAAATATCAAAGAGGAGGAAGGGGAGCAAGAACAGTCAACATTTACTGTCCTATTGATTCAGGAAGTCTATCCTGTCTCTTAACTAATCATGACAAAGGTTTCTGAGTCTACGGTGTAGAAAACAGATTCTGTTTTCTACTGCAATCTTATTTCTGTTTACTAATTAAGCACCTCTTCTTTCCTGCCAGCTTAGTGCATGTGCATCTGTCTAATTATGTCATGGTTTTCCACTCATCGCTCCATCATCCTACTCATATTGTACTTTTTTTTTTTAATGTATATAAGTTACAGGATTTCTTGACTGGAATTTGTTATCATGTAATGATGCAGAGTTATGACAGATGCCATCCCCTTCATTTCCTCCCATGTCCCTTCAGTGCTGTATATTTTACCTGTCTTAGTATTTCTGCTGTGCTTAAAGTTTCTTTATGATTTATGTAGCTGTATAACTTGGACGCTGCTAGGAGTCTGCACCAAAGTCCTTTGTGCATCTCACTCAGGATAGTGTGGGATGATAGAGCTCCTTTTAGCTTTTGTGTAATGTAGGACAGTGACCTAGTTTCAGTACCTTTCAATATCTCATTCTGGCTTGGTTTTCTTCTGTCCCTTTTGCTCTAGTAAGTCTTAGACAGCCAAGCTTACACATAATTTCATCAAGGATTAGTCTGATTTCGTGTCTGACTTCATGGCACAAATTGCTTCCACTGCATTTCATTCTTAACAAATGCTCCCAGGGACATTGTCCAAGTAAATCTCAGGACTTTTCAGTTATGTGATAACAATTACTATTTAGGTTTCTGCTATCTGCTGCTAAAACTGTTACTGCACAAGGTTTTTCCAAACCAGCTTTTGATGCCCAGCACCAGATTTTGGTGCCCGGCTTCACATCCCTTGAAGGGGCCTCATTTTTAGAAGCTAAATGAACAGCTGTTTTTGCCAAGCGGGGCCTTTTCAAAATCCCCTTCTCTGGCCAATCCAAATGACTAGCTACTAAGTTTTCATATTATTATTTCACAGAATTGTTATGTATATCTTGTTAACACCTATTTGCATGTACAGTGCACCATAAAATTCCAGGTTGGTGCTTGTACCCATCCCAGGTATTGAAGAATAAAACATCATTGATGATACCCTAGGCTCAGTTCTGACCTTACCAAACTCCTCTTTCACTGTCTCTGCACACCTTTTTTATGGTTCCAATGGAAAATAAAACAAAAAGTAAGAAACAAGGGCTGAAACTCATTCTTTGTTTAACTGAATGTATCATCTGTCCAAACAGTTCCCTGTCATCGCTACTGAAGCTGGAGCTGGGTCTTAAAGTATCTGGCCTAAAATCTTCTTTAATTACAGTCATAAATACCATCTCGTGTGCACCCTCTGCTTACTTCTTACACAGTAAGCAAAATCTGGATTAGGAGCCAGGTTCTATGTTGATTTCAAATTCATTGGGATTAAATTCATTTGATCCTTTAGAAGCAGGATGAGCTTAGTTCCCTTGGGAGGGAATTGCCTAGAACTGGGAGATGGAGTCAGTTTCTTTAATCTTGATGTCTGGTAAAAAAGGATTTTGGGGAAGAAATGAAGGCTTCAAAAATCTCATAAAAACCTACACAGAAAATGTGTGTAAATTGAATTCCTTCTGAGAAAAATGCAGTGCCGTCTCCATAGTCTGAAGAGCTGACCTCTGCACAGATGTGTGTGGCAGAGGCACCACACGTAGAGCATCAGTGCTGAAGGCTCTGAGGGGACATCTTGTGTTTCCCAGCTGGCAGGAGATAAGATGGCACCTCAGGAAACCCAGCTCTAGGCCCTACTCAGCCTTTTAGGTAACTCTGGGCAAGACACTTGATTCTAGTTCTGTTCTCACATCTGAGAAACAAGAAGACTCTGAAGTGTATTAGGAATGAGCAACACCAGTCTTAGATAGGAGCGTGCAGTTCATACGTGAGGGAGAAAGAGTCAGAACACATGTGTAAGAGCATATAGTAACTATAATTATATGACTGGCAGTATGCTATCCATTTCACAATAATAATTGCTGTGTTTGATGAGAGATATCTCCAATACCACACTATATATTAAATGCCTTGATGGTAGTCACTGTTACTCTGATGCAGTGACTTCATCCCCTCCATTTTCTCTAAAATGCATGCACTGCATGGTACCAGCTAAGGCGTTTGGATCTGCTGGCCCCAGTTTAGTTCCTCTGCCTGCCAGAACTGGATGCCACAAATTCACTAGAATTCCCACATTTCCTATTTCAAACACTATCAGTTCTTCTGCACAACCCACCATGTCAGTTTAGCTTTCACACACACACACCCCCTAAGGCATTATTACATTCCTGATTTTATTCCTATGCTTCTTACATTGTTTTCCTTGAAGGTATCTTCTGGTTAGTGCTGCTGGTCAGTCTGAAACTAAAATTTCAAACTGCAGAAGCTAAATTTCAAAACAACAGAAGAAAGGCTGTAAAAGCAGAAGTATTTTATTGAGATAATAGAGCTCCTACAGATTTTGTGAAAAATCAGCTGATTGCTGTGAAAGCAAAATTATGATTCACTGTAAGAGGGAAGAGGAGGGAGGCTCAGCTGTTACAGATTCTGTTTGGCAAGGGCCAGCTCCTGATCAGCATGATGCACAACCCAGACTAGCAGCAAGACTTAGTGCAAGGTTGGCCAGAGAACTGCACTCTTGTGCCTGGTACAGTGTCAAAGGTTGTAAATGGTAAAAGTCTCATGCGTGAGTGTAAATGTTTGAGCGAGAAAGCAGGTAGGCAAGCAGTGACCGTATCTCCTGTGGTTATAGTGACAGTGATGGGGTCAGGGGCACAGAGCAGAAGTCCACAGGAGTCTGTCGGGTACCAGCCTACATCAGTTCCACCTGGTGCAGAACTGGTCCATTTCCCAAATGTGGGTCTTTTCTCATTTTGCCAAACTAAATACGCTCTCCAGCTTGCTATGGTATTGTCATGAGTAGTGTTACTAACCCTGCTTCCTAGGGAAACACATGTTACCTCTGAACTCTGACTCACCCTGAGACAGGTTTACGTCTGGAAGAACGAAGGTATTTCTCACAGCACTTGCTGGGAAGGCAAAGCTTTGCTGTGGAAACTCCTCAGCAGTGCAAAACTCCAACCACCACCGCATCTGTTTTGACAGGCTGAGATTTTGTGGGGGTGGCTGGTGGCAGGGAAGGAACCAAGGTGCTTGCTGCATGCCTTTTCTCCTCGGCCTTTTAGCATCTCCCCAGGTGCTGCAGTCCCCAGCCAGGTAGCGGCTGCCCAGCTGCGCTTTCCCCCTTCTCCCCTCTCCCTATCCAGGCCAGGCTGGAGGCAACCCCTTGTTTTTTTTTCTCTGCAAAAGGCTTAAATCTCCTTTCACCATCTTGGGAGCATAGCGTGACTGCAGCCATTGCTGTCTGGGCCTGGCTGCTGCCGTTCATGATGCCCTTTTTATTACCAGATTAGAGGACATTGTCGTGATGCGTATGAGGCCTTTCAGATAAGGCGCTGTACAAGTTCCAGCAGGTTCCAAATACAACAGCACAGCTTTTGCATCCAGCCTACAGGATCAGAGTTTATTTCCCCAATGCAGACAGCTTTGCACTGCCTTCCTGTTAATTAAAGTATTGATTACAATACCGCACTGTTTACATGCAAGATTTTGCATGGTCTTGGCCATTCACATGCAAATGAACTTGTAAGCCTTTCTGTGCCCTAAAATCTGCTGATGTCAGTCTTCCAATTCTAACTCCACGTTGTAGGACATGTGGCTTTCTATAGCTTAGCTTTGATGCCCCCAAGTCATATTATCTCAATTCTGAGGTTCATTATGATAAATCTTTCACTGGTTTTAAATCAAAAACTTTAATTGTACCGTACTTATTCAGCTTAGGTTTTGGCTCCTGAAGGCAGCAGTTTTAATTGCATCATTTGTATGGTGGCCCAATATGTTTTGGTGTGAAAAGTGCATTACCACATTTAATTTTGCATTATTTTTCCCATATGTTTTAGTTACACTAAAACTTCTGATGGGAAGTGATGAGGCTTTCCCACTGCTCTCTCATTCTCTCTTCAGGGTTTTTTAATGAGCTAAGACCACACTATTTTCTTTTGTTCTCATCAGTTGAGGTTTTAGGGAGCTGTTTATTTGTAGGGTAATTCTTGTATTTATGTAGAGCAAGGCATTAGACATTTTTATCCTCTACTTATTAACAAGCCAGATGGTACCGGCTGCTACCCACACAATTCCAATTATCAGATGGCAAACTGAAATATACGTGGGGCAAATGAGAAGATGTATATTAAAGAAGCATCACGAAGAATTGGCTTCTTGGAGATGTTGATTCACAATGGGGTACTAGCAATTAGGGTGTGACAGCCTGCTGCTGCTGAATGTACAGTGTTGGCCTGGGGGCACAAGTGTTCAGCCTCCAAAATTTTAATACTATCTCTCTCTTTCCCCCTACAGAATGAATACTTATCTTTGAAATATGATTCAGGTCTTTCATCCTCTAGATTTCTTGTCCACTTCAGAATAAGACACAATATTGAAGCCAGTCAGTAAGTTAAGGTATCCCAGAAAGATGCAGAAAAGCTGAAAATGAGCATGAAGTTTGTGCATCACCTTTCCTAATACACCCTCATGCACTTCTACGCGTGCACCCCAGTAACACAGGAACAGCTCTATCACTGAAATGTGGGGTCCAGCAAAGTATTGCTATTCCAGGTCTCAAACTAACCTAGAAATTACAACTTACACATGGATTTTTGCTTAAGGGCAGCTTTCAACTTCAGGTTTAAAGACAAGGAAGTCAAGTCATGCTTATTATGGTTGGTTTCATGGTCTTTTAAAAACAACTTTTTAAATTCAGAACCTAGACCCAGTCCTTACTTTGGGTGAATCCCTAAATCAATGTCACACACTAATAATAAAGAATTAGTGTTTCAGCGGAAGGTTTTATAGTGCTTTTAGTTTTCTCTGTCCACAAGACACAACCTCTATAAGAAATGTTTTGGGTGAAAACTGTGCTCTCAGGCTTCCTTTATTTTGACATAGAAATTGTACACACGAGTTGGCTGGCAAGATGGTGAATTATGTGGGAAACTTTTTGTGTGACATTTCTATTCCTTTTCCCTTCTGGCTCAAGCTGAAAACACTAACCCAAATCAAATCGTGGAGAAATTGATGTCCTTAGGTCAGATCAGCTAAAGTAAAAAGTTATTTAAGCTAAAGTAATGGCTTTCTGAAGTCCTTCAGTTGTTCATATGGGCAACTAGGAAGTTAATCATCTACGTGAGTGGATTTTGCAAAAGTTGGAATGTTAAGCATTTCAGATTGTCCCTAGTTTCTGTTTATAGTATCCAATCAAGAGAACACCTTCTCTTTCAACAGTTGCTCTCAGGATGCCAGGGAAAAGGAACTCTCCTTGCTAGTGTTCCTGGCTCTAACACTTATAACCTACAGATCTTGGGGAAGTCTCGTAACAGGATGAGTCTGAAAAACAAATCCGCATGGTTTAAATGTGATTTACACTTCAAACAGTTTACTATGTGCAAATGGCACATGTGCAAATTCTCACTTTATTTATGGGGAAGTGAAATATTTGTGCAGGCATTTGTCTGCCATTTGTTTACACAAATACGTGAATCTGCAACTGTGAAGAAGCTGGTGCTTCTTCTGACTCACCTTCCTCTGTGAAATGGGGGGACTAATAGCACTCCTTTCATCTTGCTGTTAGCAGTAGACTTGAGCAAGATCTGCAGCGGTCTCTTGGATGCTCTCAATGAGATCCTAAGTGTAAATCAGTGATGCAGCCATTCACAAAGTCTTGGGGAGTTCAGACAGAGCTTTTGCACGTGGCTTGCCAGCTACAAAAAAAAACCACAACAACAAACCATTGTCCAGTGCTTGTTCAATAAATGGTCATTGCCTACTTTGTGTTACTGATGTTCCTCAAAAAGGTCAGCCAAAGTAGAGATGTTCAAAATAAGCATCTCCTTGAAGCTCCAGGGTGCAACTGCCAGTCTCAGTCTACAGAATTTTCATGGAAGTTCACTTTTTCACTTCAGTTCTTTAAAATCCACAAGGCCAAAGTTTGATTTGATTTGATTTCTCAAAATAAGAAAGCCAACTCTGGATCAGATGCTTGAAGATCACTGACATACAAATTATTGTCAGGCCTGGATTGCAAAGAAGTGATTCAATAGCTGAACATCTGTGTACTCACTCACGTAGAGTTGCTGTTTCACCCACAAGCAGCTGTGGAGTAGACAGGCAAAATTCTCTACATGGTGATAATTAGAGTGTGCATTACGAAGGAGGGATAGTCACAAGAGCATGAAATCAATTTCAGGTTTTTTTAACTTTGGAACAGAACAACCCTGCTAGATCCAAGGTTAATATACATAAAATAGGTTTCTCAGCCAAAATAGATGAACATTTAGTCAGATCTGAACAAGATTAGGAAATTCTTTTACTGAGCAGGAAACTTTTCCTAAGGTCAATTTTTCCAGTCTCGGTTTTGTTTCTATAGAAGCAATGGTTAAGAACTACCCCAGGCACCCAAACTCTTCCAGAGACTGAAATATGATTGATTCTCTATGGATTTGCAATTTGCTTTAATATGCTTTTATTGCTCATTACACGTGCCTGCCTACTCTGTCTTAGGCAGCGGCATTAGCCATTATATTATCATTACTTACTACCAGGTTAGTGGTGACAGCTGAGTATCCTTATCAGAGCTCATGATCTTTTCGTCTTGTATCTTATGCTCTTTCAGGCTCTTGGTCACATCTTTATATGGATAATACTGCAGCCAGGAAAAAGAAAAAAAAAAGCTTACAATGAAATCTTTCACCCAAGGCAAGCAGCTATGCACCACAGAAAGCCTATGAAATAGAGCTTAAATGAGATAAAATGGGATTTAATTAATGCATAAGCCTTGTATGCTTATAGAGGACTGCCTTTTCCCTACATTCTGTATCTATGAGCTCAACTTTCTTCTTCATTGCTAGGAGGTGAAAGGCATTCAAGTATGAAACAGTGCCTTCCTTGGGTTAATTCTGACACTTTGAATTCATTGTTTCAAGTTTAACATGTGAATATGAGTGTGCTAGTGTGACAATTTGGGGATCACTGTCCACTCATCCAGGAAGCACAGTCTCACCCCAGGTAAACAGAGCAGCCTGGACTATGGCAGGAGTTAAGATATCATAAACCATAAGAATTAAGCCAAAGTACAAGAAGCTTAAACTATGTTGGGAGTTAAAATCCTGCACGTTTTTGTAAAATGGCCATACTTTATTATCACAGGGGTTTCTGGTAAAGTAATGACTACACAGCAAATTCTTTTTCTAAGCAGTAGTTTGGTTCATGTGTTTACATAACATTTGCGGAGAAGAGAATGGAAATCAACTTACTAGTGTTTTTTTACTAACAGTGAGTCTTGGTTTTGCACCTGAAATATTCAGTAACTCAATTTTATTCATTACCTAAACAGATTCCAAAATTTCACAGATTTTACTCTGAGGGAAGATACTAGGCACAGCAAGATTTGTGAGGAAAAAAAAGATAGGTCACTCATAAAAGCAAACCAGCTGTCAAGGTTTTGCTTGTTCCCTTAATAGGGAGCTGTGGAAAGTCATTGTTTGGATAGAATGATTGCAAATCTGGGATTGTGGTATTACACAATGTCCACAGGAGGAAAATAAGGAAATGGAAGGTTTAATTTAAAGGGGAAAAAAAAATTTAAAGGAAAACCCATTGGAGATGGAGAGTGAGCTGCAGAGTGGTAATGAGAGCCCCACTTCTGCCTGCAGTCATGGCCAGGTGGAAGATGTAGGCTGGGCATTGACTAAGGAGAATTGGTCCTTGCTGAGCCTAATTGGCCAAGAAGGCCAATGGCATCCTGGCATGTATCAGGAATAGTGTGGCCAGCAGGAGTAAGGAAGTGATTGTGCCCCTGTACTCAGCGCTGGTGAGGCCACACCTTGAACGCTGTGTGCAGTTTTGGGCCCCTCACTACAAGAGGGACACTCAGGTGCTGGAGCATGTCCAGAGAAAGGCAACAAAGTTGGTGAAGGGTCTAGAGAACAAGTCTTATGAGGAACGGCTGAGGGAGCTGGGGTTGTTTAGTCTGGAGGAGGCTGAGGGGAGACCTTATTGCTCTCTACGACTACCTGAAAGAAGGTTGTAGCGACATGGGGGTCAGTCTTTTCTCCCTAGTAACAAGTGATAGGATGAGACAAAATGGCCTCAAGGTGCATCAGGGGAAGCTGAGGTTGGATATTAGGAAAAAAGTCTTCACCAAAAGGGTTGTCAGGCATTGGAACAGGCTGCCCAGGGAGGTGGTTGAGTCTCTATCCCTGGAGGTATTTAAAAGAAGGGTACATGTGTTGCTTGAGGATATGGTTTAGTGGTAGACTTGGCAGTGATAGGTTAGTGGCTGGACTTGATGATCTTAGAGGTCTTTTCCAACCTTAACGATCCTATGGTTCTATGATAAATATAATTTTCTGACATACCTGACATAAAGGTGCATGAGCTGCAGGTACCTACTGATGACACTGGGTGCTTAAAGCACAGGATGTCAGGCCTCGACCTTGTTGTGGGCCCCCTGCTGGGAAAAACCTACGGGGTGGGTGTTGGCTGCCTCTGGCTCCTGGGAGACACAGCTTGGGTCTGTTGGCATGGGGACACATCTGCAGTGCCCAGCTTTGGCCTGGATGGCAACCCACTCACTTATAGCCTGCAGAGAAGCTTTGGTCCATCGTTGCCTGTGCACATGGATGTGTCTTTGAGCAGCACTCGAGACTCTTATGGCAGCAGTCACCAGGGCTCCAGGGAGCTTGTAGCAATTTATACTAGCTGGGATTCATCCCTTTGTATTTTTAATCCCACAACAGAGAACAAAAATTCGGCAAGATGCTTAAACATGTTAGTGTAAGTTGAACGCAGTTGTTCTGCTGACCTTAATGGTGCTATTCACACGATTGCAGCAAGGCATGTGCTGAAGTATGTTGCTGAATCAGCCTTTAAGCGTGTACTAAAATATAACAGTGATTTCTGCAATCAAGGCCAGTGCCAAGCTCTGTTACATCCCTGCCTACAGTCAAGATATTAGACTATTGCTGCTATGTGTAGTAGCTCCTCTCCTCTTCCCAGGCCTGCTGAAGATGAGCAGGAAGCATCCACACAAATTGGCTCATGCCGCTTCTTTAATAATTCATGTATTTTTGCTCTCTTCTATAGTTAATGAACCTCCCCCACTCTCACCCTCATTCTCTCTCCCTTTCCCATTCAGTCAGTTTGTTGTGGTTTCATGTATCTAATCCATCTGTCACTCGATTATAGCTATCGAGCACCTGTTATGGATTTCTAGAGTTTCATTCAAGCTGTTGACAAGTTATTCACAAATTGGCCCTTGTCACACTGTCATCGTGTGGAGTGCACTTTAGTGAATTCTTTTGGGTACACAAAATAATGAACAGAAGACAGCAAGGCTTGTGAATTAAGCAGTTTAATGTCTCCAGTATTTAAAGAACCGTTAACAGATTGGAAGCTTCTTGTTGGTGATATATTTTTCAAGCCCTTTTCTTAAAATATTTTGTCTTCCCCATCCAGACCCTTTTGCATGAATAATCACAACACAACTTGCTTGAGTTGTCAGGGCAAGCTATGTTGACAATGACGCCTTATTTTATGCAGCCTATGCTGCAGCTGTGACAAGTTGGTCGGTGCTTCCTCTGCACAATTCTCCTTGCCTACGCCGCTTTGGTACTAGCTGGGAAAGCAGAGGGCTGGTTGGCTGGCTGTCCCTCACTAGATGAGGAACTCTTCCCCTCAGGTGGCTCTGTGTTTTATTCTGCCCTGGAGGACACCAGGCAGATATCAGGTATTGGAGGCAACAAAGGTAACTATCCAAGAGTGAAGCATCTCCTGAACAAAGCCTTAAGAAAAGTTAAGGTTAAAAGCAGGTTCAGCTACGACTCAAAAAATTCTTACTTTCCTAACCAAATTTCAAAAATCTCACTACCAGATAGTCTGGCAATAAACAGTTTTTCATCCACTTTTTACTTCTGCTTCCACACAGTTGTTGCTTACTCCTTACTCCTTAGTCTTCAGTCCTCTTTGCTTTTGTCTGTGCTCTGCTGTTGTTACCCAAATGCTCTTGATGTTATAAACAGGTTTCAAGTGTGTAGTAAGGGCCCTGAAAGTAATGTGGTATGAGGATAACAAGCTAAAAAAGAATTGTAAAATATTCTCACAGTGCAGCTAGTTGGTGATGTAGAAGAATGCACTTGCAAATAAAGGCAGAATGATTGATCTGTTTGCAGTTATGAAATGAGTTATTTATGTGCAACTTGGCTCGAAATAAGTACATGTAGTATGTGCATATCTGTGTATTTAAATCTCTTTTGCATCAATAAACATATGTACACTTTTCTAGGGAAGTCTACAAATCTTATGAATAAGGCATCAGGGCTTCAGTGTTTCTTTGTAGATGCCTCTTTGAAGAGAGTTGGGATTTTTTTCCAAATTTAAAAGGACAGAAACTAAAGTTTAGCAACTGCCTTGTCCAGATGGAGTGCTAATATAGCACTAGAAAATTATCTGGCAATTGCAAAGGGGCTAAATTACTTCTGATCACTTACTAATTTCTTACTGCTTAAGGGTTTGGTGTTGTAAGATATATTTTCCTTTGTGGTTTCACAGGGAGAAATCCAGCTGATCTGATCATTGCTCTGATAAACCAATAGGTGGCAGGACTTCAAAGCAAACTGTGAAATAATAAAGCTATGTTCCATTATAATGAAGCTTAAAATAGAAAGTGCAGCTGTCTCAGTAGTGAATAGCTTAACAGTTATCTCAGGAGAAGTTCTTTTTAGACTTTTTTGAATATGTTTATAATAACTCAATGATCAGGGTGTGAACTGCAGTTCAGATGCTCACAAAAACTTCCTTCCAATTAAACAAAACAAAGTTTCAAAGGAGTTATGGGCTAAGTTCGTAAGGGCATGTAGGTATTAGAGGATGCTGATGGGCACTTATGATCTTTTAAAGCATGTAAGATTCAGATTTGTAGAAATACTTAGATATCTAAATATTTAGTTACTCGTGTTGACTTGATACTGATCACTTTCAGGGATGTAAGCATAAATAGGCTATGATGATAAATCTTATTTTCAAAAACAATTTGTCTCCTTCGAGCCAGATCATAAGACCAAATTAAGCACCTGAAAAGGCTTCACTGAGAGTTTTAAAATCACATCACAGTGAAGCCATCAGTGCAAATCAGTAATAATACCTTCCCACCTGCTGCTATCCAATGCATTCAAATCAGCCTAATCACAACTTCAGCACCACAGTAATCAGCTGGTCTGAGCCCTGCCTCAGATGGAGGTTCTGCAAGCCCTGACACTGGGGTTTTAGCCTGGGTACCAAAACAGTCCTTTCATCACTGTCTTACCCACCTCATCCTCAGTGTGCTTGAGGCATGCTCTCTCCCAGGACCACAGGCAGAAAAAGAAAATCAGGCCACCTCTAGATGGAAGGAAAGCCCAACTCCAGCCTAGGCGATGGCTGAGGGATAGTAAGAATAATAGAATAAGCTCAGCTGGGATGGCCTTCAAGACAGGCAGAGGTTTTGACAACTAGGACACAGGCTGCTTAAGTAGTTGACTTGGCTGTGGTGCCTGCATGCAGCAGAGAGCTTGCAGCCAAGGATCCTGGACGAGGGGAGCCACCTCTAAACTGGCATCACATCAGTTGCTTAGACACATAAGCCCCATTCTTCAGCCTTGCACTATTGGCTAATTTAGGCAGCTCCCTGCTCAGCTGTTTGCCTTAAAAAGCTGAAAATCCCTTTCTTACAAGCTTAACAATTCCCGTGTAGGGATCCCAAGCTGCAAACAGGCACTCAAGTTGGTGCTGAAATTCCAAGCTGCAAGCGGCCAAGGAGCTGTGTTGTGCTCCTCTGCCAAACAACACTGAAAACCATCTAAACAAATCCCTTCAAATCCTAAATCTTGCTGGCTGTGAGGAAACTAGGCTAGAGGGGCTTAAATCACTTTTGAAAATTATGTAGGATCCTAAGTCACTTATGTGCCTTTGAAAAATTTACCCTTAAAAGGGGGATGCTGGCAAGTGATTTCATTCCCGAGTACCATTGTTAACTTTGCGAAACTACTCTGGAAGTGTGCATGAATAAAAATTATTCATAGAAATAAAAGTATCACCATCTGTCTAAATAAAAAGGAAGGATAAAACAGGCCCGTAACCATATTGGTGTTTGGGCATTTCCAATGAATCACTTTCAAATGAACAGGTTTTCATTGGCTTTTGAAAAAAATAATGTTTTCCTTCTAATTTTTTTAACATATGAACCCCGATACATTTTCTAAGTGTCTCTGACGGGTAGTCTGGGCATTTGATTAAATGATCCAGGTAATGTGGATATCTTGGCCCTTTAAATTTTTTTCTTGGGTGATGTCAAGAAGTCTCAGGTGTTTTATAAATGTTAAAGTATTTTACTGTAAGAACACTCCCAACACCCCAAGCCTTATTTCTGTATGAAAAATAATAAAGGTTTATAAAATTTATATGTTTTACCTCCATTTTGTGTGGTGCCAGTCTTTTGTCTCCAGCAATGTGCTCCTTCCTACTCTGAAATGATTCACAGAGTGAATAGTTTTCAGGAAAAGGAGTATCATCCTCAGAAGAAGCTGTTGAAGATCACTGACAGAGCTGGATAAATCTGGACCAGATTCAGGTGTTAGTTACAACCACAGAAAAAACAGCACAGCTCTCGTTTTTGTACATGCTTCTGATGTTACTGCATTTCCATAAGATGCACCTGTGATGGGATGTGATGCTGAGCAGAACACCTTGTCTTAGTATTGCTTAGCCTTTGCATACCTACTCATTTCCTTCATATGCCTTTCTTAGCAGCTCTCAAACATTTTAAAACTAGGCTTTTTTCTTTAATAATTTGGGCCCCTTTTATGGTCATGTATATGAATATCCTACATATATTGTAATTTCTAGCATGCCCAAACTCTACATCCCAACCTCCACCTCACATCCCACTTTCATGATGTCTATTCACCTTAAAAAGATCACTTTTGACACCTTAGGAAAGCCACCACTGCCGAAGTGATGCGTTCTGTTCTCTCCTGCAAGCCACACAGCAACCCAAACCAGAACTGCCTCTGAGAAGGGGAACCTGTGAGAGGGTTGGTAGCACAGAGCAGGGAGAAAAAGTGTTCCAAGACAAAAAAAAAAAAATAAATTTCTTAGATCTTTTTCTGCTCTGAAGATTTATTGAGTCTTTCCTGTACATCACCTCTTTAAGAACTATTGGTCTATGTTCTCTGAGCCGTACAGACAGTCGCGGGGCTTTGTGGCAGGCAGTTGTGCTACTTCCTCCACTTGACAAGTATAATCTCCTGCCATGTCTTGTTCCATTTACTTCTCTTGTTACCAAAGAGATGCTCTGCCTCATAAAAGCTGACATGCCCTGAGAAATTCTGTGTACTCTTTCTTTTACAAAGTCTGTGCACGTAGATCTCTGAAGACATACAGTAGACATTTGCCTTTGTGTAGAACAAAGGCTCCCAAATTCATTGTTAGGGAATACCTGTGGGGGGAGAAACCCCATCCTACTTGTCTTTTGACTGAGTTATTGAAAAATAGCTTAAGCGGACAAAATAAAAATGTGCTGTATCAGCTTTTTTCTTTGGAGATTAGCAAAGAGAAGATAGATTTATTTTTGGTGGTGTTTCCTCCCCTGAGCCCAGAGAAAACCAAAACTCTAGATTATGCCCAGGTAAGGGTTTTTAAGAATGTGTAAATGTGCAAATATCTTTTTCCTATCTAATATTGCTGAATTTAAAGCTTGCATTAACTAATTGCTAAGTCTTACATGTGGACTACTTGCTCGTGACTATAAATAATATTAAAAATGTTATTAGCATTTAACTAAACATTGAAATAAATGTTTGCTATGGTGCTTACTTTATCCTCTTTCATTCAGCTACCAGCCACAGACTTAGATGGAGGGGATCATAGTAACACAAAAATGTAGCAGCTGAGGACTTAGAACCATTTCTATGCAGATGGCAGGGTGGATCACTGCTTGCAAATATATGCATGTGTATATATATGTATATATTAGTTGAGCAACTATCATATATATATTAGTTACTGTAGCTTCATAGTTTTATATATATAAAATAGATATCATTATAGATAGAAATAAAAGTTGCTTTTGATTACCACTGTACCTTAGAGAGGTATCAATATTTGCACAAATAGGACCAGACCAGAATGGTAAATTTTTGCCTGTTCTGCACAAGGGTGTATAAACAATATCAAAACCCACACAAGAACGATGAACCAGGCTTGTCAGAGGAATTTTGGCTCATTAGCAGGCGACGTATACAGGAGGACAAGTGCATTTTTCTAATAAAAATTTGGTGTCATTTAAATCCACTACATAAAGTATTTATTTGAATTCAGTTGCATAAGAACACAACATTAAAATCAGTCACATAATGGGAAGATTCTCTTTCGATGGCTTCTCATCTCAAAAAGCTGCATTTCTGAAAACATCCCTTTGCAAATGTATGTACGTGTTGACCTTTCAGCAAACATAGGGTGAGTTGCCATTGAAGGTTTTTTAGGACATACTGGTGAGTGCAATTTTTTTACTTAAATTTTCATGCTATTTTGCTTTTGACTATGCATCAGGGATATTTTTAGATTATTGATGACTGCACCATCTGGCTGTATTCTATTAATATCAATATAACTGAGTTTTGCAAACTCTTTCTCCTTCAGTTCAAAACCTTAGGCAATGTACCCTTCCACAGTTACAGCAGGTACTGTAGAGTGAATGACCTTGGTTGCATTAAGCACAGAAAGTATTTGCTCATGTTTTCAGCAGTATTACTACCTGTACTTTCTGACAATTGCGAATATGGGACTTCAAAGTAAGAGGACGGAAACAGATTTCAGGGTTAATTGTCTCATATCCTCAACTCATGAATCCATCTGGATTTTGCTGAATGCAGAAATGTGATGGTTGGGGTTTGGTGGTGGTGTCACAGATCTAAAGACAGACAGGGTCTGACAGACCAGATAGTATGAGGAGCTGCAAGAGGGCCCTCACCAAGACTGTTGAAGTTCAGCGTCAGATTTATCAGTTCAGTGGTGGAGCTGGACATGGAGAAATTCCCAGTTTTTCTGAGCACGGAATAATTTCTGCTTGGCATTTAATAGGGTGATCAGAAAGCAGTAAAGAGAGTCTGTTTTGAGGTTTTTTAAAACTCTTTTTCTCATGGTTTCCAAACACCACCCTAAGAGAAGGATTCAAATATTTCAGTGCTCACTTGCTTTGACTCATGCACCTACTTAGTTTTTAAATTCTGGCTATGATGCATGCTATTTCCAGCATTACCATTGCTTTTTTACAAAAAGACATAGTAATTCACAGACTCCACAAGAAACATATATGAAACTCTTGACAACCTAGTTATACTGAATGCTGTACTTTGCTTTCATGGGTAATAATGTAATTGTTTAACCATAATTTTATAATCCTTAGAACTGTGATGTTTTCCTGACTTTTTTCTGAGAATTAATCCTGAAAGGAAAAATTTATTGACACAAGGTGTTTTGATACTACAGTGCTGCAAATACTGAACGTTCTGCTTCTGCGGCAAAGCATATGCTAATGAATATTTTTTTTTAAATGGGTATGCAAAAATAAACCAACAGAATTGTTTGTGGGAAATTTATTTAGAAAGGAAAAGATGAATTAAAACTTTTTAAAAGTGCTATGATTTGTCAAGCCCAAGTCAGAACAAAAATCCACCATTTTAGTAGTATTATGTGACCTGTATATATACATGTCTGTCAAGATTTCCAAATAGAAAGATAGCAACCTTTTTTAGGGAGGTGACAAGAAGACTTGAAACAAAGATATTTCTACTGTTTGAGCTGCAGAACAAAGTCCATTATCTGGGAGCAGGAGCAGGGCTTTACCAACTTTTGTTTAGCCACAGTGGAGAAACAGTTAGCTAAAACCATAGTATACTATCTTTGTGCTAGCTATAAGCCCATGGCTATAATTCTTATGGAAATTATTTTTATCTTCTCCAAAGGGAAAATATTTTGGAAACTCCCTGTGGGTTTCTCAGACTGTTGGTTTATTACATGGATTACTCCTGCAGTGTTTTGGGCTCCCACACTCTGGATGGAATTGTGATTCTATATCTGTCTGCATTTCTTTCTTTCGCTGCCTTTTTCTTTCTCCAACCCACATTTTTGCCCACTGGGAAGTAAATTGTTTCATATTTTTCATTTGAAGCTAAGGCTCCTTAAATGACTTCCATTGAGTTTTTCCAAATCAGGTTCCATTAGCAAAAGAAAAATGAAAACAATTCCTGCTGTGGTGAGCCTTAAGAAATGGGTTGTGTAATGAACCATGACAATTGGTGATTGACAGTCAAGAATTTAGTTGGCTTTAGCCCATTTAATGAAGCCAGGATACATATGAAAAAACCTCACTAAGGATTAGACTCCCAAGTCTTTGCTAATGTCAGCAGTCAACCTTGTATACCAAGGTAAATAAATACTCAGGTTTAAGGACTTTAAGAGTGTGTCCCCCTGACAATCAAAAATCATGGTCAATGTTTTTAAGTTTTTTAAGATTTAAGAGTAATGAGTGTTCATATTTATAAAGTTTTGGATTAATGCTTTGTGGGGAGCCACAAACTGATCATGTTGCCACTTCCCACTTGTGGGGTGTGTCAGGACGTGCAGGAGGGCATTAGTTTTTTCGAGTCCTAATAATTACCATTCATCTCATTGCCAGGGTTTATTAATGCTGCAAGATGTGCTCATGCAGCCCTTGTTCACCACAACTGTATTTTGTTCAAACCACTGGAATACTACAGCTTTTCACAGGGAGGTACTCCACAATCCAATAGCACTGTTGGAAAACATTTGATAAGCAGCCCTTCTCTTCCCTTGCTTCTTTCCATTTCACCAGGCTTCATATGTAATTCTTTTGTCTCTAACTGCCCTTTAGAAGTTTACAACCGTAAACTTGGGCCCGTAAGTTGGGCAACTGTAACAGGTAAAGGGTCTCCAGCATAAACTATGGAAGGATTAGGCTGTAATCGAAAGGAAAGCCTAGCCAACGGGGGAAATTCTTGTTCTTATTAGCCCAATGTATCAGGACCACCTCAACCACTCTGATCTACAGCTGCCACCTGCAGCAGGACTGGAAGAAAATGTTCTATCCTGAGTTTGTAATGCCAGGGGAGGGGATGGTTCCCTGTAAAGGAGGTGTGGATCTGTTATCTACAGAGATGCTGGAACCCTAAGCTTTGGCACAGCTTTTACCACTTCCTCCCATTCGCTACATGAAGTGATCAGAGCTGGTTTTGTGGGGTCATCCCACATGCAAGACTTTCTAAAAACCCAATCAGGCTGAGAGACTTAGAGTGAAGTAAAAAAATTTTTGGATCCTAACACTATTCTGGGCAGGAGACATGCTGAATTGCACAATTAAAAGCACTTCTGGGGACTAGAAGCAGAGTTCTAGTTGCCTTGAAAACTTCCAAGTCAGACAGGGTTGCAGCTATCAAACATAAATAGCTCCAGGATTAGGGAGACCTATTTTAGGTTTCAATTTGGGGTTTGAGAATTCTTCATTCTAGCCAAGTCCTTCTGGAGGGTTTCCTAAACTCTGGAGCAGGTATTTATTTCAACTAATTACAGACAATCTGTTCTGGAGCAAATCAGTGTTAGTACCAGACTGAAATGTAATAGAAGACACATCTGAGTGTCTGTGAAATATTCCTACTTCCAAAAAACATCAGATATTTTTGGTCATTATTTTAAAAGGAACCTGAAGTCATCTGATAATACAAGTAGTCCTTCCCCAAAAGTTCAAAAGCTTCTGGCTTTCAGCATCTTGTCCGTTTGGGGAATTTTCTATGATTCTGCTGATAAAGATCAGCTCACCAAATGAAAACAAGGCAACCATGAGAATGCCCTAGTTTCAAGTGGCTAGAGCAATCATGTGCATCCTGAAAATTTCAGGCTGCAGAGTAAGTTCTATAAAAAGCCCATCCAACGGATATGAAGGAGTTCGCCTAATCTGGGAGTATTACCCACATCATGACTGGTGATTCTGTGCAGGTGTGTCTGGATACAAACTGCTAATATTTTTAAAGCCTCCACTGCACAAAGTTAGAAAAAGTGATTGTGACAAAAATAGAAAGCCTAAAATACCACTTGCTACTGAAAAAATCTATTGGGAATTAATTTTATACCACTAAAATAAATTATACTAATGTAAACACAAATGAGGGAGAGCTACCTAAAACCAAATTACAGACTAGTGTTTTATTAGTCTTGTAGCGTGTATATTACTTCAAATGTAAGAAAAATATTAAAGATAACAGTTAAATAAAGCAGCCTAATAAAATTTCAGGACTAAATTTTAAGGATTCTTTACAAATCTCATCAGATTGTATATCATAATGCATTACCTATAATTTTCTTCAGCTTAGACCATTTACAAGCACAAATAACTACTTGGAAGGAAGTGAAGCAATGAAGTTTAAAGCACCAGACTAGGAACACTATTAACTGTTTCCTCAGGCAAGCTGGTATTAAAGGCTTCTAATAATCCTTAGGATAACAGTGTACCACCGACTGCAACAAGCAGTGAAAAAATATGCACTCTTGTCTTGATGATGAGCTATAGCATAGTACTTGGGAAAAAACATTAACACACAATTGTGGAATGAGAAATATGATGAAATGGGGATAGACATTGATTTATTACTCACAAACAGAAGTTAGTAAAATTAAATCTATAAGGTATGCTCTTTAGTTACCTTATATGTTCTTTGTAATGCTCTCCACAGCCAAGAATGAACTTTTAAAGTGCCATATAAAGATTACCCATCTGACATAAAACACTGAAATGTAAACAACAATCTTCATTTTCTTGTCCAACTTTCATCCTGAATTCCTTCTTTTTAGTAAAGTAAATAGACACTGAATTATTCTGCTATAAGGGGATCAAAAGTTTTTTTTTTTTAAATAAATAGAAATAGTGACATCCTGTTAATGCTAGGCCATGGTGTATTCAGTTTACTTTGTTCAGTGGAAGGTGTATCCATGTCAGAATTACAATGCCAATAAACTAAGCACATTCATATTAGAGCAGCCAAGGACGGATAAAGACACATTTTACCACCAGACAGAAGAACTTCCCCAATGTTCCTTGGCTGATCTGCAATGTCCTTTATCCAAAGTTTCATAAAAGCTGTCATCTTACCTTTTATATAGATCCTCAGTCATTCAGTCAATTTTCTCCCCCCTCTCTCTCTCTTTTAAAAATATCCTGAAAATAACCCTCAGCTTCTTTAAAACATAAAGCTTTGGCATTTTGGAGAAACTGTAATGAGCCAATAAACCCAATTTGGAGGCTGGTTAGTATCACATAAATTAATTTCCCTGCTAAATGATCAGAGTCACATCCACCTTTTTCACTACCATCTGCCTCACAACAAAGTTGGCACTGTACTCCTTTGAGAGGTGGACTGTAAAAGTGTCATTTAGAAAAGGCTTATTAACAAAATCCTTTCCAAGTTCCAATTTTCCTGTTCCAGGGTAATGATCACAGGCAGCACATATATACCGTTAGCAGGAAGCACTCAAGTGTCCATATGGCATGCACTTAAAAAAAAAAAAAGTAAAGTAAATGGAATGTGTGTATGGATATATACAAATATTCACCTTCATTTTCAGGGATTTTCCTAGGTATTTGATCATGACAATTCTGCTAGTTGTTAGCTCTGCCTATGAAGGAACAGTCCCTGACAGCTGGGGTATTTCTCCTTCTTGCCTCTGGACTATGTAATCAAGCATTTTGCCACACCTATAAAATGGTACTGGAACAAAGCACTTTTCCTAAGCTTGCTCTTAATTTCCACACACACAGCACCACCTCTTCTGATGTGTGACAGACAATTTGAAGTCACTCACTTGGCCATCTGATTTCATTCCTCAACACAGCCAGGTACTTGGCAAGCACTTTGAGATAGCCCGATGGCGGGGGATATGCAGAGAAACAAGCATATGCTTCACCTCCATGCAGAAAGTCTTCCTTGTTTCTGAAATTCTCATTTCTAAGTTCTCAATGTCAAAGATCATTCTTCATCATAACAATGCAAAGCTCCAGACGGGCCTTCCCCGATCAAATGGTGTTGCCCAGGGTTCACCAAGGGGACATGTGGCTTGTTCCTCCTCCAGCCCAGAGGAGGTTGTGATATACCTGTGCAGGTAAGGACTGCAGTCCCTCAGCATTTTCTGGTGGAAAACTTCAGGGGACAGACGGAACACCACTGCTCTGCAGCATCGGAGCAGTGCTGCTGGGTACTCTGGCTTTGGCTGGAGCTGCTCCTCACCTCTTGGGACTCTGAAGCACCACCCACAGGTACAGGGACAGGGCAGGCTGGGCCAGCTCTGAGGAAGAATCAGTTTAGATCATGCATGCAGGACAGAGAGCTTCCTGAAATCTATTTGGCTTTCTGCTGTTCCTATTTCTCTTGTTTGGGTTTGTCCGCTATTTCCTGCCTATTTTCTTCCCCTCGCCACATAAATGGTTTTGCTTCCTCCCTGTATAATGTGGAGAACCAAGTTGTCTTTGTAGTTTTTGCAAAAGCCACATAACCTCTTCAAGCTTACAAACTGTTGTAAAGCAGAAAACCATACAAACATGGTTCCTGAACTCAGATTAAACATATCTTTCTGGAATTTTTTACTTGTGGGCAAATATACATGGAGGCTAAGACTTTTTTTATATTGAGCAGCCTGCAGTAAAGGCAAGGAAGTTTTAAACTTAATCAGGGACTTGGATTTCCTTAATCAGGGACTTGGATTTCCTTTTTCCAGCAATGAAAAAAATGCAGTGACAAAATTGATTCATGGGAAAGTGGGGTGATATATTTTTCCATGTGAAGGAAGTGAGGAAGAAGTTGAATACACAAGTTAAAATGGATACGTATGTGTTTCCCTTTTATGTAGCAGAGTCAGAATTTACCAGTCCCATCAAATGGAATTTTACCAGTGTCATTTATTCTGCAGCTAATGGCACTGTCCCTTCCTGGGCTGAGGTACCGCTGGGCCGTGAGCTTTCAGACACCATGAGCGGTGTCAACATGACGTACAAACATCATGTTACTTTGTTCTCTTTCACTAACTGCCCTGCAGAATGTTACTGTTCTACCACATACAATGCAGACAGTAGCTTTGGTTTATTTTCAGGAATAAGACATATTTTTTCCTCCCAATTCTTAAAATCTCCTGTTTTGTTTTCCCCTTAACACTAGCCATAAATCCTGATGTAGTAACAGGAATTACTTGGGTTACAACGATCTCTCCTTTCTAAATAAGTGCAACAGACACCATTAAGGTGGTTTCCATCTGTCTATCTTATGAAATGTAATCAGGCTCTTTATTTTTATTTTTTCCTCTTAATATTTATTTCCTCTGGGGTTTTTATAGGCGTTCTAGGAAGGACTGGGTTTTAAGGAATTAGTTTCAATAAATCTAGTTAGGAAGCTCTTCAGACAGTTCAAGCAACAAAACCAGTAGCAGTAACCACATGAGTCAAATTTCACTTCAAAGAAGTTTTTGAAACCACACTGTATTTCTGGTCTGTTTTCTGTCCTCAAAACGGAATCCAAATGACTTGAATGTAAATTAAAAATAGCAAACTGTGTGACTGTAAAGGTCAAAATCTAGACCACAGAATTACTAACAATGTTTCTTTCAGATCTATTGTCTTCCCCAATTTAGAAAGCATTGAAAACTTCCTTCTTCTTCACTGAAATCAGCACTGCCACTAGAATGTCTAGAAAATTTAATATATTAGATCTTTCACCTTTCTCAAGGTCTTTTTCATCCCAAAATTGATTTCTTTTCAGGAAAAAGAACAATACTGTATAAAATATAATTTCTCTGACTGTCCATTTCTGTATGCAACAGAAAGATTTAATATTGACCAGGCTGCTGAGTTTTCTTCCTTTTAAAAAACTATATATTAAATAGTATTCTAGGACTTTTTGGAGTCTGGATGCCGAACATCTCCTTAAAATACTGCAAACTCCAAAGTGCACACATGTTGCAGTATGGCAATACCAGTATCAGGTGATAAAAAAACCAACCTACTTCCATGTCTTTGTTACAGTAAACTGAAGAGGCAGAAGCTTCCATTTGGTCCTGCCAGCAGCTCAGGAGGTTCTTCTCCTCCAATTCTTCATTCTGGAGGTCAGTTCAGATTTTCCTGTCCATTACAGGAAAACAATCCTGTTCTTACCCAGTCATAACTGCAACCTGCCTCTCAGATCCTGAAACATGGAGATGCCTATTTTGAGCTAGGAGGGGTTGCTCAAAAATCATCACTGGTATTATTAGCTAAACCCTGTGGTCAGGACTGGGGTAAGTTCCCTGAGGTCTCTTCAGTTTAGTTAGGTCCAAAAACTGGCAAAATAACTGTTCTGATTTCCCAGAAATTCCAAAGAATTTCCACATGAATTGAGGTGTAACTGAATTCTCTGAACTCCTCACAGCTAGTTTCTGTTTCTCCACCTGAATTATGGAGTTCCACAATTGGAATTTTGTGAACTTCCAAGTTGACAAAAGGGAATTTCTCCTGGGGAAGAAAAATTCTGGGTAGATTTCTGCCCAAACATACAAAAAAATGTGGGAAGTGCTTTCAAGTAACAAAAGGTAGCTTCCTTACTGCAGGAAGCATAGCCAGTCTATACCTGCATTGCAGCCTCTTCTTTAACTGGTGGGTGGCTTAGAAAGCTGCCTGCTAGCTGGCAGCAGCCTAATTGCCATAGCACAAAGCTGCTGAGCTAGATTTCTTCCCCTAAGAAACAGGGCACACTGCACTACTTAAGAAAGTTTAAAAATATATTTTCCTGGGTTTTGTTGTTGACTTTGGGTATAGGAAACATTCTAGCAATGCTTTGTAAGCACTGCTTTCCCTTATTCCTATTCTCAACATCCTACAAACACAGCCTATACTCCATTCCTGTTTTACAGGTTCAAAGAAAATTCATGGCCAGCTAAAAACACATGCATTGTTTACACTGGTCATTAGAACACCTATTAGCATACTGGAGAACTTAGCTTGTCAAGTGAACATTAATCTGGTCAATTTTCCACCATGTATATGGTCACAAAAAGCAGAACCCTGCTAGTCCTTTGTGCAAATAAGATTATGTACATAAGACTCATTGTTAGTAATATCACCGGAAGCATACCGTGCATTAATACAAGGATATTTTAATGTGTTTCTGGTGTATCATACCTTTTTATAGACATGGTTGCTGATTTTTTAAAAAGCTGGTTTTCTTAGCTTACTTAAAACCAAACCTAAAGCTTGGACATACAGCTACCATTCCTGTGTACATGTTTTTGGCACACATACAAATTCATTTAAGGTACATTACTTGGTATTCTGCAGATGAAAATGAGCCTGGTCACTTCATGTTTTCAGCTGACTGGACACAAATCTTCTAAGATGCAGAAGCTATGTAACAACATTTACAACGACACTGTGCTTGAGGTGGCAAGCCCTGCTCACACACAACACCATACTGTTTGTTAAGCTTGCAAGGTTTATTAACCTGACCACAGCACCATGTAAAACGTGGCACTGCCATTTCTTATTTTGCTCTGAGCATATCCGGACATGAGACACCCTGCATAGCTACGTTTTGAAATACAATTGTGAATACAAAATACCAGGGAGGAAGGCAAAACCAAGTACGCTACAATTCGTTTGTACAGTCGACTGACTTCAGTGAACAAGGAGCGGAATGAAACTGCAGAGCTCGAACCTACGCTTTCCTACTGGGGCACAGTCAAATGCCGCAGCAACCACCACCAAGCAGGACTGGAGATATATTTTGGAACTCTTTAGATGCTCACCTGAATAAGCCACAACATTGAGGAAAGTCTGCATAAATGTCTTCACTGGAAGTAATCACTCCAAGAAGATTAAAAGGCCTTTTTTAGATTTATAAGCCAGCTTTTTTCAGAACAGAAACTAGAAGAACATACTTTGAAATCTGAGAAAACTCGAAATGGAAGTGGAAGACAGAAGAGAACTTGAGGACCTTCCTAGTCCTGAGTATCATAGCAGAGCCAGCCTCTATATCCAATCTTGCTTTCAAACCAATGACTCAGTGACTTTCTGAGTCACCACATCTCCCTCCCTCAAACCTAAGGAGAGGGTGATTTTTTTTCTCACTTCCTGTTTGGCTGTGGTTTTGATGCTGCTGTCCTAAGGAGTCACCCACTTGTGTTTGTTGTGCTGCTTCTTTGCTGGCTCTGGCTCTTCAGTTTTTCCTTCTATCTATCTGCCCTGTTCTTCACTTGGGAATCCTCTGTCCTCTGGCCATGTCCAGGAGTTTCTGGGGAAGGTGGTATATCCAGGTGGAAGAGGAGGACTCAATGTGATGTAACTGGGACAAGGCAAGGAGACTTCCTTTCTGCTGACCTACCATACACTTTTTAAAAGAAATTAACAGACGAACATCACACTCCCCCATCCCCTAAAAACTCCCCAAATCTCATCATAACGCACCTTTAAAACTAAAAATAAATAAATAAAAAATAACACTGCCATCTGAGATCTAGAAATACACAAAAGCTTAACGGACCTGAACAAATGTGTCATTACAGTACATGCTGGTACTTCTAAGAATTTCCTTTGCAACTGGAGCACAGAACAAACGGAGTGAATAGGCAAACAGGAAAAGGAAAAGATAATCCTTCTCAAGCATCGCTACATTCCTCCTTTCCCCCCATACATATGCACTCTAATCCCATATTTCCTGGGCTAGGCTCACATCAGGCCCTGCAAGCCTCTAAAGCTTGCATCTCTGTGGATCCCAAGCAAGACACCAAGCCCCTGATGCAGAGGGCTGTGCTACACAAGACGTGTGCTACATTCAGCATTTTGACGTTGCCTGCTCAGCATTTTGACACATCTATACCCCACTGAGTGCTCCGTTCCTGCAGTCTGTGAGCAAGCCCTGGGTCACACCACTGGGGCAAATCACCTACACCAAGTGCTACAGCTCTGAGCCTCAGCCCAAGGCAAACAAACAAAACCTTCAAACCTATTAGAAACCATCTCAGCTTTACAAAATGTAATGACACGGTCTTAAGAGCTAGTAACAATCTTCCATGAATAGAACAGAGCTCAACTGTTTAACAGCTATGTTTGGGAAAATCTTCTTGGCAAACTGTGGGACTGCAGACCACATCCAAGAAAAGACTGAGGTCCTGCCTCAGAGAGAATCACAGAATCACAGAATGGTAGGGATTGGAAGGGACCTCTGGAGATCATCTTGTCCAACCCCCTGCTTGAGCAGGGACACCTAGAGCAGGGGGCACAGGAACGCATCCAGGTGGGTTTTGAATGTCTCCAGGGAAGGAGACTCCACAGCCTCCCTGGGCAGCCTGTTCCACTGCTCTGTCACCCTCACAGCAAAGAATTTTTTTCCTCATATTGAGGTGGAACTCCCTGCGTTCGAACTTGTGCCCATGGCCCCTTGTCCTGTCATTGGGCACTATTGGAAAGAGCCTAGTCCCATCGTCCTGAGAGCCTCCCTTTAGACATTTATAGGTGTTGATGAAATCCCCCCTCAGTCTTCTCTTGTCCAGGCTAAACAAACCCAGCTATCTCAGCCTTTCCTCATACGGGAGATGCTCCAGTCCCCTGATCATCTTGGTAGCTCTCCAATGGACTTGCTCAAGCAGTTCCACATCCTTCTTAAACTGGGGGGCCCAAAACTGGACACAGTGCTCCAAATGTGGTCTCACTCGGGCTGAGTAGAGGGGGAGGATAACCTCCCTCGACCTGCTGGCCACACTCCTTTTAATGCACCCCAGGACACCGCTGGCCTTCTGGGCCACAAGGGCACAGCGCTGGCTCAGGGTCACCTTGCTGTCCACCAGCACTCCCAGGTCCTTCTCAACAGAGCCACTTTCCAGTAGTTCAGCCCCCAACCTGTACTGGTGTTTGGGGTTGTTTCTCCCCAGGTGCAGGACATTGCACTTGCTCTTGTTGAATTCCATCATGTTACCCTCAACTCAGCTCTCCAGCCTGTCCAGGTCTCACTGGATGGCAGCACAGCCTTCTGGTGTATCAGCCACTCCTCCCAGCTTGGTATCATCAGTAAACTCTCTGAGGTTACACTCTATCCCATCATCCAGGTCATTGATGAATATGTTGAACAGGTCTGGAGCCAGCACAGAACCCTGGGGAATACCACTAGTGACAGGACTCCAACCAGACTCTGCCCCATTGATCACGACCCTCTGAGTTCTGTTGTTTAGCCAGTTCTCAATCCACCTCACTGTCCACTCATCCAACCCACACTTCCTTAGCTTGCCTGTGAGGATGCCATGGGAGACAGTGTCGAATGCCTTACTGAGGTCAAAATAGACAACATCCAATGCTCTCCCGTCGTCAACCCAGCCAGTCACACCATCATAGAAGGCTATCAGGTTGGTCAAGCATGAGCTCATATTGGTGAATCCATGTTGACTACTTCTGATAACCTTCTTGTCCTCTACATGCCTGGAGATGACCTCCAGGATTAACTGCTCCATCACCTTTCCAGGGATGGAGGTGAGGCTGACTGGCCTATAGCTCCCCAGGTCCTCCTTCTTGCCCTTTTTGAAGACTGGAGTGACATTTGCTTTCCTCCAGTCCTCAGGCACCTCTCCTATCCTCCACAACCTCTCAAAAATGATGGAGAGTGGCTCAGCAAGAACATCCACCAGCTCCCTCAGCACTCGCAGGTGCATCCTGTCGGGGCCCATGGATTTGCGAGGTTCCAGTTTGCATAGGTGATCTCTGACCCAGTCTTTCTCGACTGATGGTAAGTCTTCCTTTGTCCCAGTTTGTCCTCTCTCCTCTGGGGGCTGGGATGCCTGAGGGCCAGCCTTGGCAGTAAAGACTGAAGCAAAGAGGGCATTCAGTAACTCAGCCTTCTCTGCATCCTGCATCACCAGGGCCCCTTCCCTGTTCAGCAGTGGGCCCACTGTGTCCCCAGTCTTCCTTTTACTGCTGATGTATTTAAAGAAGTCCTTCTTGTTATCTTTGCCATGCATTGCCAGATTTAATTCCAAGTGGGCCTTGGCCTTCCTCGTCGCATCTCTTCACACCCTGACAACATTCCTATATTCCTCCCAAGTGGCCAGTCCCTTTTTCCACATACTGTGAACACATCCAGGTGCAATTTCTCCACCCATATTCTGACCAAAGCAATGCTGCCCAGGACTGAAAATCATATACCTACATGTCACGGATGGAGTGAGAGTGCATTTCGCTTGTAAGAGAGAAGCAAAAAAATATGCTTTACTGATGTAAAACCATGAGTTAACGAAGTTCAAGTGGTATAACAAGATTCGATGACAACATACACTTCATTATTTACTGCATAGAGGACAGGCTCAGACAAAACTGTCAGGGAGAACCTCCCATCGAGTCATGAGGTTCAGAAAGGACACCCTTGCTTTCTAAATTTCTCAGAGAGGAGTCTAGGTACAGCTGGATCCAGTCTGAGTCCCAGGCTTGGTCAACAGTTTATGTCTAAAGGATTATATATGCACACTCGATCCTTTATATCACTTAGCTAAGGTTTCAAAGTTTAGCATACTCTTAGTCACTTCCCAAGGGTCTGTTGCAGCAAGGAATCTCTCAACCTTGAGGAGTAACCTTGAGAGGTGTCCCTACTCAAGGGGAGGTCCTGACATGCAGCCCGCTGCCATGCAGGAGAGTTCAAGGGGCCCTGGGCTGTCCACTATTTAAGGAGTAAGATAATTGACAAATAGTCATATTTGTGTAACAGCAAGACGTCTGGGTCCCTGCTCCAGACAGCCCTTGGCTACTGTGTCAGCATCTGTCTCCAAAGTCCAGCATAAGCTGGCTGCAGTCATCACGACCCCCAGTGGTGGTTATTGCTTACGTGGCGGCGGGGAGCACACTGCCGCACTGCATCTGTGCAGAAGTGGACCTGGACTGATCCTTGCAGGTGTTTGCAGGCCCTGAGGGACGGGACTAAGTACCACAAGTGCAGCACTGAGCAGGTATCTGCACACAGAGATCTGAGCGGCTTCGGGTCCAGCTCTGCCACTGGCCCGGGTCACCAATGGAACAAAACCACCATTGCCTGTTGGTCACACCCAAGGACAATTTGGCTTGTTTAATCTAGAATAACAAAGGCCAAGAGGAAATTTGTCATCTAATTATATCACCTATGTCAACAGTGGGGACAACCATCTGTTTAACTTTTGATTGGAGACAGGCATAGACTGGGTTCAGATAAACTTGGATATGGACATGTGAACTGAGAGGGTCTGAACTAGCCTTTCGGCAGGAGTTGCAGGCGGCTGCGGAGGGGAAGGCAGGAGAGGGTAAGAGGAGGACAAGGCTGTATTAAAGCTGTTTGTTTATGGGCTGTAGCTAGGGGTCAACCAAGAGCCGTAAAGGAAAAAAAAAGCAACCCAAACCGACCAAAAAACCAGGAAGAAAGTGAAAAGATGGTAATGGTTAAGGGAACAGAATACCAGCCTGTACACTGTTTATAGTCTGCCTGCTGTGATCGGTGCATGTATTTTGCTGGGATTGGAAGGCTAAAGTCAGAGCGACACAAAACTGGTGAATGCATAAACAATGTCAGTCTGCAGGAGAGTGTGAAGTGTCAGTGGCTGTTCAGAGAACAAGTTGCTCAGATACCGCTGCCACTCAGAAAAAAATAAAGCTCATTTGGCTGAGAGGTGAAGATGCTGTTTTCTGTGTACACATGCTGGTACCAATACTTTCAGTATTCTAAAATCATGGTTTCCTTAGGGTATATAGCGTTTCATTGTCTTGAAAAGTGTCAGTGCTTAGTTTGCAAATACCTGTTTTGTGGGTTTGGTTTGGTTTGGGGTTTTTTTGAGGTGAAAGCTTGAATTTTGTTGTGTAAGGGAAAGAAATCAGAGTGAGGGAAAGAGCACAGCTACCCTGTTAGCTCTGACAACCTGGTTCTCCTGTAGAGCTTTGTGGAGCACTTAGGAAAATTATTGTCTCTCCCCCAGGACAGACAAAGTTCACAGGGAAAGAAATTAAGTGGGGATGAAAGTGCGGAAGGGACGGCTGTTGCTTTTGTTAGGTTTTTACTTGTTTTGGACTTATTTTTGCTGGTGGTGATGAGTTCTGGGGCTTACTGCTTGGGATTTTCTTCTTTTGTTTGGCTTCTTGATGTAGCTCCAGCTAGGGAGTGACAGCCTTCCCCATTGCTCAGTGGCATCCAGCTGCTCTTTCCAGCGGTGTGTCTCAAGTGAAATCAAAAGTGCAGACTGAGAATAACCGACCGACACTGCAATCTGTCATTGTGCTGTTGCTTTTCAGAGGAAATACTGTTTTAACTGACAAGACAACTACACCATCCTTTTTGTTCTGGAGAGCCTGTGGAAGCTTGGAAGTGGGTGGAGGCATTTGGTTTGGGCACGTGGATCTCTTTATGTCAGATACTATACTTTTTGAAGTAGCCTTAAGATAAGTAACGACATCACTGGACCAGCACAGCTACAAACCTGTCAAAAATTTGGGAAAAGTATGGGAGATGTTTCCCATTCTGGACGGAGAAAAGTGACCCGTGAGAGTGCAGGCAGGATCTGTCTGGAACAACAAAGAGTGAGAGCTGGAAACATGGTGCAAATGTGCCAACAAACCTGAAGACTTTTTTTTTTGTCTTTGGCCAGATGGTTTGACAGCTTGTAGTCTGTCTGTGAATGATGAAGTGCTTGGAAAGGTGTTGCTGACCTTTGATGACACCCTCCAAAAAGGAACAAGGGAGTTTCTTTATAGGTGCTACAGGCCTCCAGTGCATTGCAATAATCCACCATCGGCAGGGATAGAGATCCTCAGTGAAATAAACTGTATTTATGCTTTCTGTGCTGGGAAAATGAACACTCTGTCAGTCCTGCTGGCTTTTGCAGTTAACCCAGTGCTTACTAGATGATAGTGTGGGGTGTTTTTCCTGAAATATATTACCATTATGTTGTCTGTGTCGAGAAATATTACTGTTGACCGGTTAAGTGCTCCTCTCCGATTCTCTACATAGATTTATCCTGACACTGAACGGCCAGGTACTGGAGGTGTGGTGCTTAGATATTACAGTGGTAGGGAACTTAAATATCTAGAAAGGTCCCTGATAAATGATATGCTCTGCAGAAAAACCTCTGCCAAATTCTATTCAAATGGCAAAGAGATAATGTGAATATGACTCTAATGAAGGAAGGCTAGAGTTGCCATAATGCATGCAGGTGCAATTGCTCCAAATCTCTCTTAAAATCCATTTTCCTGCCAGTGCTCATTCTTCCTTTAAACAGAAGTTAATACTCTGCTGACATTACTGAACTCCATCATGCTCATTATCTCAGGCTAGCATTTAGATCAGGTTTTTGGAGGTGAAAGACCAATTCATTAACTCTATTGTGTCACTCAATGACTTCCTGTAGAGAGATCCTAAGTCAGATGGTGGGTGTCACTGCTGGAAGATAAAAGACAGCTATAAAGTAGGAAGACAACTGGTATAATTCACAAAAATGAGAAAAAAAATTATTCTATAGCCTTTAATTTCTATTCATAGTTGAGCTTTTAAGTATTTTATTTAGATAACAGTACATTTGAGGGATTTTTTTTTTACGAGTTTCAGATATGGAATGGAAGAGGTTATTGGTTGGTTATTTCTTTTTGACTTAAAGAGAAGAAATAATATAGGTAACAAATAACACAGCAGTTCCCACAAAAATGAATTAAAAATGAGTGTTTTAAAGCCAGATGTCTTGAAATACCCATATATACTAACTTGTCTTGGCTTAAAGGGAGAAAAAAAGAATGTTTGGAAAATTACTACTTTGTCAAAATGATAATGTTATGAAATGTTTGGATTTTTGTTAAAGAAAAAAAAACAGCTGCCAGGAATCAAAACCACTTATTTGATAAAAATAAAACCAAAACCAGAATGCCTACACTGTTTCCTCAGAGTAAAGAAAATGTTTATTTTTAGAATACTCTCTGGGATGAAAGACTCTTTAAAGACTTTTTTTAACGGAAAGCAGGTTCCCACTGCTGCTGGTTATCAACTGAACATGAAGCTTCTCAGTTTGCACACGGGAAGTAAACAAGCAAAAATATTTTTCACGCTTGTAATTGCGTTTTTTCTAAGACGATTGTCAAATACGAGCCTTTTCAAGTGTAATTAACAACCGCTTAACGTGAAGAAGCAGTGTCAAATAAGGAAAGCCTTCGCCAGGGAGCTTCGCAGCTGCTGTTCAGCATCCCTCTCCCCTCTCTACCTGTTGCTCAACAAAACCATGGGAGATAGCTTGTGCGACCTTCCCCCCCCCCACCCCCCACCCAAGCTGTAAAAAGCATTGCGTGGGCGGGGGGGAGGAGGGGAATTTTTTTATCATATTATACATTTTTAGGGCTTTTCTGTGCTTCAGAGCACCAAGAACAAAGGCCCGTGTTTCCGCCAGGGGCCGGGAGGCGGCTCCCCGGAGCGCGGGCGCGGCGCCTGCAGCAGCACCCCCCCGCCAGCAGAGGGCGCCGCGCCGGCGGCTCCCACTGGCTGCCACCCGGCGGCACCGGTCGGCCTTCCGAGCTACCGGCGGGTGGGACGAGAACCCTTGTGGAACAATGCCAATATTAGAACACCTTAAAATATTATTATATCTTTTAGTACTTTGGCACCTGTCAGTAAAGTCCCTTCTTCAGTTGATGGCGCTGGGCTTTCCAGCCAGTAACGCTGTCCAAGAGCTGCGGGCGGGTATGAAAACAGCAGTTGTTCGTCAGTCGCAGCATGAAAAGCAACTGCACCTTCCTACTTTCAAGGTCTCGAGCTGTCCAAAAAACCCACGACCTGGAAAGCTTAAGATCTTCTTCAGTTTCAGACTTATTCAAACCCTCTTACCCCAATAATCCCTGAGTTTTCCTGTCTATTCCTTCATGTTCATTAACAACAAAAAGAAGTGCAGTTCCGAAGCTACAGCTGAAAGAAGAAATAAGTTTTCCTTTCTCTTAGCTGGCTGGGAAACAGCTACCTTCCCTTCCTCAGCCTGCCCCCGCTTCCGCTAACTCTCTTTAATGCTAAGCTATTCTTACCTTAAGTGAGAATCCCCTTCTCAACTCCTTTAAAGATGAAGGGGCACAGAAGGGGACCCAGAAGAAAGAAATGCTACAACGGTATCAATCTCTTTGCTATTAATCCAGTTATTTATTGACAAATTTGGTTCCTCTTACTGTGACATCTGGCAGCATCCTTTGCTCTGTTTTTCATCTGGATTGAGGCACTCTTCATAAAACCCTTCATTACTTTTTATCCCTTTTATTTCTTCTGTCCCCCTCCCCCCGTCGCACCCTGCCATTGTAGGCCGTGCTCACTTGCAATATTGTCTGCTATTAACAGACTGGTTGGATTTTTTTTCATCAAGTAGCAGCTCCGTGATCGGGGACCTAAGAGTCACTTAATATAAAGATCATTGAGAATCATAACCCATTTTTTTCTTGACCTTTTCTACCAAAACATTAGCTTCTGAGTCAGCCTGCTTTGAAGCTACAGAAGCACTACATACTGTCGTGTTGATTTCTGACTTCAAATAATTCTTTTTCTTTTCCATTTCCTCTATTTTTAGCATCTGAAGGCTGAAAATTTACAATATGCTACTGCTGTTTTTTGGGGGAAGGAACAAATGTCAGCACATCAAAATCTCACTGCTTTTAGTGGGTGTTACTTGAGATCACTGGAAAAAAAAATACTTTGTAAGTCTCCTTATTGACTCATAAACCATGGGTGCTACTAAGAATACTTTTCACAAAAGTTCTGGGATCAGTCATTTGAGCATCACTTCGCTGATAAGCAAAATCCATAAGAACTCTCATCACTGAAGAGGGGGACTAAAAATGAACATTATCCAAAAGGTGAAGGGGTATGCAATCACAACGTTGCTCATGTGTAGCTTTTGTATATGTTTTGTTATACCCATTAGGCTTTTCCTTCTATCAGTTATATAGTATTTGTAATGAAAATAACTGCTCCCCTGCTGCTACATAGATTTACTTTCAGTGTATGCAGAGAGCTACCTCATGATCGTATAGCTATGGCTGCGGACAGGGTCAGGCTCCTCACAGCACACACGGCTACAGCTCGTATATAGCATGCAACTCTAAGAATACATTAAAGAGTTGGAAATACTCTTATTTTTCCATGACAATCAAGAATTACCTGTCCTGTCACCCGGCCAGAGGCGTTCAGAGGCACTCACTGAATTTAATGAACGTCAGGGAGGGGTACAGGAAGCGCAAAGACTTCGATGTATTTGACAGGAACGGCCGGTACAGATTTTCCAGAACTTTGTTCAGTTTGCCATTCATCAAGTTCATGCCTAATGCAATATAGAAATGAAATACATGAAACATTTAAACAGGGCTGCTAAATTGCCACCTAGTGGTCTTGTAGCGAAGTTAGAGTCTCTGGCACGCTGCCCTGGGTCAGAAAACACCACTGTGCTTTTTGTATTTTTGTCAGGGTTTCGGCATCGGTGCTCACTGAGGTTACAGACCTCGCCTGCAACGCGGTCAGAGTGGAGGGGCGTCACAGCACGATTTCCGAGCCAACGAAAGATGGGACTGTTGGGACTGCTTGGGGTGCCAGGGGCAGCTTGAGCAGGACTTAAGACACCAAAAGGGAATGCCTAGGCCAATCAGCCAGCCTGTGTACAGGGTGAAAAATGCTGCCAGGCAGGAGCCTTAGCCTATTATCTCTACTACTTGTTTATTTTCCTTTTTAACAACAACAACAAAAAAAGGTAATATGAATAAAAATAAATGAAGGTAAATGAATAAAAAATTAGGATTTTTGTCCTTCTGAGGCTTAGCCAGCTCCAGTATAGGAAGCACTTTGCTCTGCCGGGGTATTCTCCCACCATCTATGTACTCCCCCCACCTGAGCCATATGTTCATCAGCCTGTGCTGTTTACACAGAGCCAAGCAGATGGGAAACAAGGAAGGATCACAAGTGGAACAATAAGTTTTGCAGTTCTGCTTTTGTGATTTAGTCACGTAAGTCTGCCCAGAAGCTACTCTGACAGACTAAAAATAATTTTCAATACGATGAACTGCATGAGAAAAGTCTTTAGGGATTAATGCACCCTCAATCATCTTACCAATAATCAGTTTGGGGTGCGCTGGACTGCATGTGGACAAAGATGATGCTCACAGGAGGTGGAGGGAGTAGAGGCTTCGTGTTAGGAAGCAGCCCTGGAGTGGGGGCTGCAGGCAACATCTCTGGGAGGGCTCATCAGTTGTTTCAGAGATAAGTCAGAGATAAGTCAGTCCGTGGCAGCAGAATCCAAATGACTCATTTTCCTCCTCCATCCTGTCGCCTGCTGGGACCTAGTGCAGCTAGTGGCTGAAGAAGAAACATCAGCCCTGGGAGACAGACTGAGAACCCACATTGCACTGTCACTGAGGTCCTGGGTAGTTTAAGGTGTCGCATGAGTGTGGTATTGGTCTAAGGATGCTGCATAACCCGAAAGCTTAACCCTGACAAAAACACACCCCCTTGCAGATCACTGGGTCCTTGATGAAGGTATTGGCACTTCCCATGTCTCTTCTCCTCTCCTCTTGTGATGGACTAAAAGCTCTGTAAGCAAGGGTGATCGCTGCCCACAGAATATGAAGCGAGACAGGTCAGGAAAACCAGGCGAAGAAGAGAAAACAAAGGGCTGGGGCAAGGGATAGGACTTGGGTAGCAATAAAAATGTTAAATTGGTGACAGGAATATTGTCTTCTTACAGTCCAGGATCCGTGACTAAAGTACATCTCAGCATATATAGTACCATATATGGCTCTTTTTTTTCTTTTCATATCACTTTTGGCCTGGTTGACCTTAATCTGTTTTAAGATACATTCTGATATTTATTTGTGGGTATTTCCCCCTTTTTTTTGTTTTGCACATCACCTACAATTCTCCTAGTTTCACATTGTACTTTGTTCTTGTCAGGACTGATTCAGTTGAGTTTGCACCTTTTTTTCCTTTGTTTTACATATTTGATTTGCACACTTTTGTTTTAATCAAATATTGATTGTTTCACTAGCGTCTGACCTCGCTCCACTAACTTCACCATATTTTATTTCAATGAATGAAGTTCTCTGTAGAGTGAGTAGCTATCTCTGAACTGATTTACTTTTTTTTTTTTTTTTTGCAAGACCACAGCTTCTGTTTTGTTAGATAGTATGGAAGTACAGCAATAGAGGAAGCTGTAAACACACACTGCAAACTGACAAGCCACTAATCCAAACTACCTAGTACAATAAAAAGGCATGCAACTGAAAGTCAGTTTACTCCTTAATGTGCTCTAGGTGATTTGATCTTTAAGGAGCATACAATAAAAGGTGAGAAGTAATCAATACAACACTGTCTGAAAAATTGCAGGTTTAACCACATACCTGTTGTCAAAAAAATTATCCAGGGGCAGAATACCCTATGAATGAAACCAACTTTTTCAAAAAATAAATGACCTGTTCCAAGCCCCAGAAGCTGATAAGCCACAAAACAGAATCTAGATGGCAATTACTCATTTGAACTGTAATATGTGCCATGAGTTTCCATTTCCCTTAGTCTCTCCTGAGCTGGTCTCTTTAGGGTTTATTAGGAATGGCTTCGACTAATGGATTTACCATAGAGACAGTCTGTCACTGTTTTGCTGTCCCAGTAGCCTCCTGATTTTTCAGATCCTGTTCAGATTGCCATGCCAAATGGCATCCACATAACTGGAAGACATGCCTTCAATTTCTGGGGCCTCACGCCTGCCGTAGATAATATCAAATGCTTTCAATTATATCTCTTGACAATTTCTGCTGCTCTTTCCAGGTAGGAAGGTCTAGATCCTCCTGTCTTCATCCCCACAAATAGTCAGCTCACTGTTCTGGTGGAGCACTGCCTCAAGGCTTTTAAAAATTGAAGTACAGTCAGACACTTAAAAATGGACCATAGTTTTCTCAGCCAATTGGCACATCTCAGCTTAACTGCCGAAACAGGGCTTTCACAGGAATTTCTTTGAGAGATCTTAAAGACACGAGCAGGGTACTCACAGTAACAGGGCAGTCGTGATCTAAAGATTGGTTTTTGAATGTACAGAACGGTTTTCAGTCAAAGGGATGTAAAAGTTGAAGTAACTGGAGTGTTGTGGAGTTTTTTAGTCATTTTCAATAAAAATGTGTGGGTGAAACGGGTTTGACCCTTTATAAGCAAGAGTTACTTTTATTTTTTTTTTTTCTTTTCACATTGTGTGTGTGTGTGTGTGTGACCTCCAGGAATAAAAACAGCTGGGGATACCAAAGTCAATTCCCTTCTGCCTTTCTTTATATGGAGCTGGTATTTATAACGAGCCTCCAGTCAGCTCTGTCACGTTAAAATGAACTTTCTGAATTATTGTTGTTCGCCTGATTTCACAATCAGCCCTTTGCAACCCACTACACTGTCACTAGCAATCTGACCAAAGGCAAAAATTTCTTTAATGTCTAGATTGGTTTATGTTGGATAATCTCAACAATTTTCAGCAGCAGTAGTATTTAAACATAGGTGGAGTGGAAGATAACAGAAAATCTGAATTTTCAAAAAGCCTCAGGTATCCGCTTTTCTTTCTCATCTGCTGGAATCCTGTAAGTTATAAATGTTGTGGGCTTTTTTCTTTTTTATTTCTGTCTTGCTAATACTTTGTGTCATGTCTTGGGTGTAAAGGTTAGCAAGTTTTAAGACTGATGGTCTTTGACATAGGAAAGTGACCTCTCTGTTAGAAAGCCAGTAGATTTATACAGCTACATATGACTACTGTGTTTAAAAACTTGGGTCAAGAAAATTATCAATTTATCTATCAGGTATATCTCTGTTGTCCTTTTGATGTGGATAGAGTGTACAAACTATCGTCTTTTGGAGCAGCACAGGAATAAAGTGGCCAGACACAGTACCTTTACTTACAGCCTGAATTCATTTCCAGTTACCACTTCCTATATATTTTTCTTTACTTTTCCATTACCACCTCTGCTTACTGCTTTTCAAAGAAAGACAGTACCGGGTAGATGAGACTGGAGGCAGGGACAAGGGGTTGCCTCTGCCTATTGTCCATTCATCATCTTTTCAATCATCTTTCCATCCCCTCTCCTACAAAAACACAAAACACTAGCTAGGTAACTCTTCTTCCCATATATATATATCTGCTGGGGTAAAATAAAATACTTCCGCTGTCTGTTTCTGGTAACCGTTAAAAAAAGATTCACAGCAGTTCTTTTTAAGAAAATGTATTAGGTATACAAAGCATTAATAACGTTTAAAAAATAATTTTAAAAAATTTCTTATCTCTGGCAGCAACAGAACTGTTCAGCTGCTAGGGTCCAGGTCAACATGAGCTTTGAAAAAATGCTAGAGGTAGGCCACTGATGCATATTACCAGGATAAATCCTTTCTTTGTCATCTAGTCTTCTTTGTGCAATAATGACCCATAGGCCTAAACTCTGAATAAGATGTGATTTCTTTCTAGTCCTATGATAGTGCAATTCAGACTAGTGCAATTAAGTCTGCCCGTAATTCTGCTTCAGCACTGGCAGGAGTTTTACCTGTTGCAAGGACAGTACAGCTCGCCCATGACAGGGCTGCAAGACCTTTGTACCTCTTCGAAGCAGCTCTGAATAAAACCTCACTACTAACCTCAGCCACTTGTCAAAAGAGTTATCAAAACTGTACATAGCTAGAATAGCTCTGTCACTGAGCTATAAATCAAGGGGGAAGAAAGGATGCACTCCCAATTCTCAATTCCCGCTTTTCCACTACTTGAACTTGACATAAAACATGTGCACCACCAGAGGGCATTACATGCCTCAATAAAATGCAGACTGATAATTTGAAAGGAAGGGGAAATTCTTCTGGCCTTCTTAGGATATTGGACATCTTATATAACTAACCAAAAGCTTAACACAAACTGAACTATCCCAAGCACTGGGTCTATCAGATATTTCTCAAGTACTCATTCACTCCAGGAGCTCTTTTACCGGGAAAAATAGTAAATTAACTAGTTCTCACTTGTAAACAAAGGGTGAAACAAAACTATTAGAACTGAAAACATGTTTTTCCTTTTAAACAGATGAATCTGAGGAAAAACTAAGAAGAGCATGTTTATTTTCTACCTAGTCATTGCATAGTTTTTGTTTTAATTTGTCCTACTGCTTAGCTAACACACTGCAGCCTTGTTCTACCTAGTGAGCCATGTGTTTATGTAGATTTTGCTTTACTATCAAGTAACACTGAATTCCATCAGCTGGGGAGCCAGTCTTTTGGATATCATTAGTTATAGAAATATGGCACACTACATTTGTAATTTTAAAATTATATTAGAAAAATAAATCTTTCTTGCTTTCATTTTACAAGTCTGTAATCTTGCATAAGTATCCTGAACATTTTTTCTTCATCTCAAAGAGCTTAACCTGTAGACAGCCTCTAAATTTATATCTATAAATTGTAATTTTATATAAATCAACAAAAATTAACATAGTCATTAGCAATGAAAGACAATGACTGGGGAAAACACAAAGAAAACAGCATTTGTCGTAGTTCTGTGCCGCTTTTCATAGCAATTGGCTTGTGTGCATTTAATTTTTTTCAAAGTCTGAGGGTTTTAGCAGCCCTTGAAACGATCCCTTGATTTCAAACACGAAAACAACTTTATCATGAAAAAACAAATTGTTGATCTTGAGATTCGAAAAGAAGTTCTCTCACAAACATTTTTCTACCAAGTAATATCTTGCTACTTCATACTACTGTTGTATTTCTGTTCTTCAGGTAGAAGTAGGGTCTCCAGGGAAAGCAATACAACAGGAGAGTTCACATACTAATGCATCAATGCGTAATTATGTGTTACCAGATAATCTAATACACACTTCTTCAGTATAGCACACTAGCAATTTTCTAGAATGATCTTTTTTTAAAAAAAAGAAAAAAAAAAAAAGAGGGTAAAGAATCACCTTTATTTCAACCTAGCAGACAAAATTTGGAAACATCTGTAGTTCTGAAATGCATTAAAAACAATGCTTACTGAATAAACTACATAAAGTAACACATTGCTTTCTATAAATACACTGAATTACCTTTGAAGTTGTTGATGAAACTTTGTTATGTAAGAAAAAATCTAAAATGTAGATAAGTCATCAAATACTAAGAATGAAAAGCGATTTCTTCAGTGGAACACTTTTTTTTACACAAGGATGTACAGAATATGGTAGCCAATGATCGTTTCATACAAAGCATTCCAGCTCTTCAAGTTTGTAGATGAGTACGTAACTTCAGATCTTAGAATGTAAACATAACATAGTAATTATTTGTTTGTTTACAAGGAAGGCACATGCAGTGACCTAAATCTATTGCTTGGATATCACAAGTCCATTGGGTCATTTTCAAGGTGATTTACAGAATACCATTTCTGGGTAGGATGCACTCACTTGCCTGTCCATCCAGCATGGTTTTGCTTCCTTACTTGAATACTGGCATAGCAAATTAATAGCTTATCATAATGTATATATCAGAAATGTAACATCTGGAAGTACAATGTCTACATTTAAGTCCAATTCTAAAATTAAAATACTATTTCCTTCTGCTTCAGAGGACCACAGGAAAAATGTCCTTCCAATAAAAGGATAAATGAGACAGGTATACAAACACACACAGACACTTTGTGTATATTTTCCTTATACTTATTTCAGAACTCGGCAAAACACTCCATTGGGTGTAGATGAGAAAAGCCCTTGTCCAGCTAAGCCTAAAATGATCTTAACTTTCAGTATCATCTAGGCTGCTCTACAAACAGGAAGGAGTGTGCTAGGAAGCAAAGGCTAATTGGTCTTGAAAGCAGCTGTCCTGACAAGTAGAATATATATTCACGAGAAACTATGGGGCAATATTAATTCAAACTCTAAGGTTAATAAGGATAGTATTTGAAATGTAAAACTCTCTAACACAAACAAAAAAGTTCTTTGAGGTTAAGCTTTGATGTTTAGTGACTGTTATCCACAAAGACTGTAAGTCAGTGAACTACAACTCAGCTCAAAGCCCATTTCTGGATATGGCAGTCCCATGCCACACTGCTGTAAAAGCTTAGGCAGGTGCTCTGAAATTCGAGCTATCAAAGTCAAGGAGATTGCTCTCAGGATAAAAAAAAAAATACCTTGTGCTTCATGTTGGAAGGAAGAGGTGGCAGAAAGCCGTAAAAATTCCTTACATTTCCTACTGCTTTTTTTGACTTTTTAAAAATGTCAGCTGTGTATCACAAACACCGTGTAACCCAGTTGGCATGCAAAGAGATTAATTTGCCTCATGTCAGCCAATGCCTCTTAAGTAAAAACTTCTGCAGAAATTATAAAGAAAGACTTAGGTATGTGGTAAATTTTCACCCTTATCTTAACCAGTAATAAGCTTAATGAAAAGTTATGCTCTCTAGCCAAAAGGCTGGCTTTCAACAAATGTTTTGAATAGTCATTGTTACTACATCATTATCACATCTGATTCATGAATGGGGGGGGGGGCTTTTTTTTTTTCTTTTAACACCATTTTTTCTTTTTGATAGACAATAGATAGAAGGGAGTTGCTAAGAGTTATCCCAGATTATAGCAAATCCTGGACAAAAGTGAAATTTAGTTTAACCCACGTGGGGAAAAATATGCTGCCACGACTACTGGTGCCGAGAATAGGAACTGCAGGTCAATGGCAGCAGCTGGAGGGAGTCTAAAAAAGAGGTGAGAGGATAGAAGTCAAGAGCGTGATCAGGGGAGAGAGGCCTCTGCATCAACTTGTAAATAAGCCCTCTAATAACATTTGCTACTTTGTTAGCATTTGAACAATTCAGACTCAGATATGAAAGATTGTTTTAGCTCCCTTCTCTCTTATGCAGGTCCTGGATGGCTTTAAGCAAAACACTTCTTATCTGAATAATGAGGATAAGAATAACAACATTTATCTATCTCAAAGGGCTGATTATGAGAATAAATTAGATGCTCAGATGTTACAGTAATGCGTTCCAGTAAATCAAAAAGAATTTTCCAAACAAAATAGATCACGTTTACATTATTTTTAGAAACCTACAATTCAAAATTCCCTTTTTGGCAATCATAAACTGTCTGTACGTAAGTAAGGAATTTCTGGATGGTTAATCCCAAAAATGTGAAGAACACTTATCAGGGAATACTTCAGCTAGTTGACAGCAGAATAGATAAAGAGGAGACTATTAAATTATTAAATGACCTACACTACAGCTTCTCATACGCAGTTTTGCAGCTGGAGAAGTGACTGCTAGGATGCTTAGTTTGGTCTCTTCAAAATGTCTACAGTGAGGCTCTGGTTTGAAAAGTGATTATGTAAAAATAGCACTTCCTACTCAGCAGATTTGTTCTTGTGTGCTTTAGTGGGGAGAGAGAAAAAAGAAAAAAAAAAAATCACTGCATGTCTTCACTGCTGAGCCACCGTATCTCTGGGGGAAGAGACTGCTTTACTCCAGTTCATGCAACTTCATCAAAATCACCAATTTAAAGCTATAGTGTACCTAAGCAAAACCTATCATTTCAAAATTGTGCCCTGCATAACCTCATTACCTTCAGCTGAATGGAAATGAATGAAATGAAAGGAAATAAATCCTTCAGACTGAAAAATCATGATTGGATTTCCTCCAGCTTCCTATCATCACCCAAACTAATCAAGCTATTTCTCCCCCAGGTGGAAAATGAAAAGAAAGAAAGAGGTGATGATGATCCTTTTTTTAAAAATTTGGCAGGTAGTCTCAGAGCATGGAGCCCAGATAAGTTTCAAGAGGTTACATGAGGACTACAGAAGGCTAATAGTATGATAACAGCTGCTAGTACAGGGATGTAAGCAATGAAAAAACCAGATCATGCAGTTTGGCCAGCCTGTTGCCAGGGTTGCCAGACTCCTGAGTGATGGAGTGGGCTTTACCACTATTAGCTGCTTCCAAAGAATCAATATATCACAACAAATGTTCCTCTTTCAGCCTTTCAAAAGAAGTCGTCTTTATCAGTATGATCTTTTTCCCCAAGAAGAGCAGATGAAGAAGCTCTTGTAAAAAGGAAAAAAAAACAAAGTACAATTCTTAACACTGGAAAATGCATACTTAGTATCTGTCTAGAGATTTGAAAGGATACTTTGATCATTCTTGCCAATTACATACCTGTTAGAGGCAAGTGTATTTACATATTTAATATTCAGCTAATCTCCAAAAACTTCTTTGATCAAACAGACATGCCATTTATCCTCAAACGCTGTGCCAAAATCTCATCTCTAGATAGCCTAATGTGTGAAGTGATGAATTTGTTTTTAAGTCTTTTACAGAATGCCTTCCATTTTTCACTTCAGATTAAAACACCTACCCTTTTAACAAGTGTATTGCCTCTCCTGAACACTATCTTTAAATATAAAAGAAATCATACCAGAATGGTTCCCTTAGGGTTTTGCCTTTTGACATTTCTCTGCTCAGAAAACTTCTGAGAAGGAAAACTAATGACATTATGCTTGCAGACACAATCCGTTTCTAAATGAACAGAAATGTCTACATATTTTTCCTTCCTATCTGTGACACATTCTAGTGTGCCTTGTAGACACAGATCCTGAATGACCTTCACTAAGTCCCTGAAGCAGCAGGCTTACAAGCTTGACTAGCCCTAGAACTACAAGTTCTGTGTTAGCGTTTCTGCACTCACTGAAAATGGAAAGATTACTTTGTAAGTCTGCAGGAAAAAAGCGCAAAGGTTCTGACAGAAGCCAGTCCAGCAACAGAGGTTTTGCAACAGAATCTGGACTCAGGTCTGTTACGTTAGAGCTAGACATGACAAATCCCAACCCAAAGGTGTCATATTTTTGTGATCAAATTGTGTTCTTACGTAATACGTGCTTTCCAAGCAATGTCTAAGCTTGTAATTCTTTCCTTCTTCAGTGCCAAGCCTTCTCTTAGATATCCTCAAAAAACTCCCAAAATGAAAATCCACCCAAAAGTGGTTTATTCAACAACGAAAGAGATAGAAACACAGCATCACGATTCCTTTATGCACCTAGAATGGAGTATTTGCTTTGAACCTCAGACTGGGTCTTGGAGACCTTTCAAGCATGGTCTACATGTATACTGAGGAAGTACTGGGCATTCCTCTCGTTACAGTACCAGGCATTCTAGCAGTAGGGAGTTAAGACCTCTGGCAAGTAAGGCATACAGTCCGATAACTAAACTGTAATATAGCTGGAGTCACTGTCAGCAAAGCACCCCTTTACAGTCCTAAAATTGAAGTGCCACGAATGAGTCTCTTAGAAAAAAACAAACACTGTCAGACGTGCAGGATGATTTTATTGTCAAGTCCTATCAAAATTACTCTAGTATTTTCCCAGACTACTCCTTACCATTGCCACTTTGGGGAGCAAGTGTATGAGGCTGCGTATGCAGGCAGCTCTGGTCTATCCCACCACAGCAGGCTGGGGTCCACCCATCAGCAGTATGGCTCATCAGAGGCACTCAGGACTTGAAGGAATAACCGGTTTTGTACGATTGTTTCATGGTGTGAGATGCAACTGTACAGACTTTGAGCATGGACCGCAGAGCTCGCTAACCTATAAGATGCAAAATAAACAATCAAATATTAGAGAGAAACAATTACAGAAAAAATGCTCCTTTGTAGAGTGTAGCAACCTTCTCATCCTCATATCACAAAAATATTTTGGAGGTTGTAGAGCATTTTTTCTAACCAAGGATTAGATCAGCAAACAGTAGAACTCACTACAAGAATACAAATAATATTCTTAAAAATTTACAAAGATAAAATTAAATAGCCTTCAGCGAGAAGGCTTTTTTAGGGTTTTCTTTCCAAATCACTAGACTGGTTTTTTTCTTCCCCTTAGTCAAAAGACTCATTTTCTTTGCAAAAATGTTTTTTTTTCTACCTGGGAAAAATGTGTAGAAACAGTTTTACTGAGAAGAATTCTGACACTTTCCTGGCAAGTTGCAGTGATGCCTGGTGAAAGTAGCTAAATTTTGCTCTGGAAGAAATTTGCAAAAACTCATGAAAACAGCTTTTGAACTCATCCAAATGTCATCCCCCTAAAGACAAATCTAAAAAGAAATGTCAGGATTGTAATTTTTTACTCACTTCAGGAACTCCATTTGGTATACTGCCTATACGTTAAAATATTAAAGATTTTTTTTTTTGCCACAGAAAAACCACTGACTTCGAAGTGTTGGTTCTTCTCTTTTGAAGCTGCCCAAACTGGGTATCTATCATCTAATTTATCCAGGAGACTGTTTTGCTTCTAGCAATCTCACTTTGAAGCCTCCAAAATCTGGTAAGACCTATTAATGGAAAAAAAAAAGTTATGTTTTTGGTTTTGTTTTGGTGAGCGCTCCAGTCATGAAAAGAAAGTTCACAAGAAATTTGCATCCAACTAAGCAGCATGACAGGGACTTTAAACCATCTATTCCTGACAAAACTCATCTTCAGTGTAATGCTTTTTATATCCCCTGTCTTCATAGTTCATCTCCTAAATGAACTTTAGAAGCCTCTCATTTAAATCCTTCATGGGTATAACCTGTTAAAAGGTGCTTCAGATGACAACTTAATAAAGGCTGATCACGTGAAAACAGAACTGAACAAGATGAGATGAAATTAGAGTACTAGTCTTGGGTTTCCCTATTATTTTTTTTCTAATTCTGAGAAATTTGTTTAACCTTGCTGTGCTTCATTGTGCTCGCTATGAAATAAGGATAATGACACATGCCTATTCTACAAAGATCTGGGAAAATTATTATCTTTACACTGAAAAGCTATGGGAATGAAAAGTATCATTACTTCACTGTTATTTAATTTTATTAAAAATTAATCTTCAACTCCCATTAAAGTTTTTGGTTTTAAATATAACAAGAATTATATTTAAATTTTCTCTATGGGTAAAGATGTTTACTTATTGAATTGATTGGCAGATCCAAGTCCTTTTAGAAAAATAGAGTCCATCCTCTGTTTGAAGGAGGAAGAAGCCCTATCAAGTTTTTATCACTGGTTTAGTTTGGATTCTTCCCAGCCATTTTGTAGTGTTTCAGGTCTATGAGCTTTTGGGTTTTGCTAGCATTACAATGCTGCTCTAGTAATTACACTGTGAAGAAAAATAATCTAAAAATAAGCTAAAGAAATCAAGCTCTCTGGTGTTAACTTCCCAGATGGGAGGAGAACAACAGTAGGATGCTGACTAAACACAAATCTCTCTGCAGCTTTTTAATAAACATTCCTTAATACAGTGCTGACATAAATAAGCAGTTTCAGATAATTTTTTGTTAAATATGAATCTTATGACAGATCCAAGGTCCCACTAAAATTTACTAACAATTAGGAGTAGCACAACATAACGCCCTCCTTCCTTTGCACCAACCAGTGACTGTGTTTCTGAAAGCAACTCTTGCAAAATAAGAAGAGTTGTTAGCAGAAAGATATCTACATCAATATCACAAGGTCAGAAGCTACTTGATCTGTTAAAAGGGAGCATTGTGATAGTGAGCTACACAGGTGAGATGCGGTAATAAAATCATATAATAACATTCCCTGTTCCCAAAGAATTTACACTCTATTATTAGGCAGAGGAAATAATGAAGAGATTTTGGATGATACTGACCTTTGCAATAACACCACCTTTGGGTGTTACCTGACCCTGTGACCATTTCCAGAAAAAAAAAGTGTGCAAGAATAACCCTAAAAATATTTAGAGGATGCTTAAATAATAACCATCAAGGAATGGTTTTACTAGAGTTAAATTTTTTTATATCTATATTTATATTTTAATAAGTTTTTATCGCTTCCAATAAAATGTAGGTATTGAGTAAGCTGGTTTGAAAATCTGACAACTGGTTATAGTAGGTCAGATTTACATCCTAGTGCGCTGGAACGTTTACATCATGTCTCACTAAGAAGGCAATTGGCATTATTTGAATGCTGGGTCTGTACCTTGCCGTGTTCCCATGTCTTTTCCTTTCTGTGAAATGAAAAGCATATTTCATCCTCTAACTAGAAATGTCTTCAGACATTACAGTCCCCTGCAGCTCTGAGTCACAAATCAAGTACTTATTACAGTCTGGACTCTCAGTGCCTGATTGCGTTTTGATTCCCAAGTTCTGATTGCGATGAATGGTGTCGCTCTTCTGCAAGAGCTAAACTAGTTTTAAAAAGCCACACAGACACTGCAACCATATACTTAGTTTGTTTCTGTTGCAGAAAAATGATTAGCCTGTGATAAAAGAAATTAATTCTAATGTTTGAAGGGCATCAGTGAATGAATTAAATGAAGGTTCTGTAAGACTTCTCTTATATTTAATCACCAGAATAAAGAAGAGCTACTGTTATCTTCTGCAATGATCCTTCCTGGCTGCAGGGTAGAAAGTCAGAATAAAGAAAGGTAATACATTGACTTTATTAATGTCAGCGGTAGTAAAGATAGTACCAAATGAAAGGCCACAAAAAAAGCCTCAGGGTCACTTGGCTAGACGAACTTGCAACAGCAGTGTATGCACATTACAGAAGGAATTGAAGCTACACTGACAGCCAAGGTCTAACGGGCCCAAAAGTTATAAGCAAGAAATTTCACAAAAATTTTTAAGGATATGGGATAAAGTTGGCTTGAAAAATGTCTAAAGCTGCTTCTGTGTCATAACAGAGAAGAAAAAACCCTAAACTAGAATCCAAGAAAGTATGCCATTTGTAAAATTATTCAGAACAACCCTTAGATGCCTATGATGCATCTTTCATTGTGGCTTTCTAAAAGCTGTTTCTAGTGAATTACACCAGCAAATAAGATGCTTCTACTGTCTCTTCTTCACAGCTGAGGTTCAGGAAATTACTGCAATCCCTTTTTCTTTTATATTTGTAAATATTCCTCTAAAGATTCTGGCAACTTTTGGAAGGTATTAGACTATCATGAAATACATTAAGAGCTATGCAGTAGCCTTCATATAATTTTTTTTGAATGTTAAAAGATGTGTACAAAGAAAGTAGAGTGTGATTAAAGAGCTTTAGTTGTGTGGGGTCTTTTTGTTTTATACACCTATTTTTCATCTGTCTGTGTAATTTTACCCTTAATACAGAAGTATATGAAGAAACCCCATGAACCCAGTTGGATACCAAATAATATCATTTGTCACGAATTTTAGCTACGTGCTTATTTACATGCTGCTTAGTTTCTAGTGGCTTCTACTGTCCTAGAGACTTGAAACCATTTGGATGCTATTCTATTAATAGGTCTTAATCACTAACTTTGTGTCATTATGGGTTCAGTTTGCTATTATATGCCAAAAATACAAATGGCTTTATTCAGGTGTTTAAAACACACTGAGAAAAAGTATCAGTTACCTTCTTAGAGAAAGGAAAGTTCTTGAGCTTCATTTCCCATTCTGCAGATTAAGCCCTCTTTCTAGAGAACAAGAGCTTTAAATCAGCAGGGCTCTGCAATTACCGACTACTTAGAAGCCAAAGTGAGATTTAAATGTAAACGTTTGCCTGCCACAGACAGATTTACCTGTAATCTAGAGTACACTCAGAGTTCTGTTTTTTCAATAGGAAATGGTTATGTGAAGCACTGAAACACCTGAAAATTAGCTAGATACAGACTTTAAAACCAGGAAAGCCAACGGAAATAATTAGTAGGCATTCTCTAACATTAACAAATTGTTCAGAATTCTGTTAAATAAAGTTCCATTCCTTGAGGGAGGAAAAAGAGGTTTGTATTATCCTTGCATTTTTGCCTGCTTCAGTAGCAGGGTATTAAGTCATACAGAGGCAAACGTAGCACATAAAATAATTAATTGTATTATTTTTCTTCAATATACTAAGACTTTAATTGTTGCAGGATCACATTCTGCCATTGCTATAATGTATAGCAAAATGTTAGCAGAATACATTTATACTTTTCTATCTCAGAGTCCACTGAAGACTTTCTTGCCACTGAAAGGCTCAACGCACACACAAGAAGAAACGCCATGTAGGTATACCCTCACACTTGCATGTAGCCCCATTGATTTCAGGCTGTTATTTTACTTGAGAAGTTGCAGACTTCAGCAGAGCAATTTTCACACTGTACAAAAACCCAATCAAATAACTTCATCTCTCATACATGGGTTTTCTTCAATGGATTTTTTTCTTTTCATCTAATTGTATGAAAAAGTAGAGACTAAGTAAAACAGTTAAATGCATATAATCCATATGAAGATGTATAGTTGTTTTATTGCCAAGTATTTGATTATTTAGGTTTTTTATTTATTGGGGTTAGTAGAAAATGGAGAGCTGCCAGGAAGCAATATGAAACAATCTTTCACATGATGTAAAGGGTGGAGACTTCAGCACTGATTCAGATCTTCTGGATTACAAAATGCTCAGTCCTGTAGCTGCACACAAGAATGAGCTGGCTTTAACAAGATCTTCCACTAAGAAGAAGTAAGGGGAAAACACTGGCCTTCGGCATTTACTCAAGGCTTAATGCAAGCATTGGTCTGCTTACTTGTCCTTGCCTTGCACATTAAGATATATGCATTAGGCCAAATAAAACAAATGAGAAAGATCACAAACCTATTTGACAACAATTATCCATATAATTTCTACAAGAGACCTAATGCCTGCTAAGGTAATCTGAAACAATCAGAAGCTTTTTAACTTGGTGTACGTTAAACATGACTAATCAGTACAATCTTAATTTGGCTATTATACCCTGCACTCATGTATTCACTGCAAAGTTTGGCCTCCCACCTTATGTCATGACAGAGCTCCCTTTGGGCTTGATCAGTTGAAAAGCTCAAAGTCAGGGCTGAGTGCAGCAATAGGCTGTAATGGCCCTGACGAGCCCCACCTGGGACAGCCACTCACAACCCCTGCCTACAGCCCCAGAAGATCCATTTAGCCTCAGGCTGCTCTATGTTGTAGGTGTACCTACCATTCCCATCCCTGCACTGCTGTTCAGGTTTCCTGGGTTCACCTTATATCTAGCTTGTTGTCTTGCTTTTTGCCTTATGTTCCTTGGACTGTTCATAGGATCTGTTGCTGTTACCACCCTGCGTTGCTTATCTAGCTCAGGCGCTACTGGACTGTGCACTGGCAATGAGGGCACTGCTCATCCTGTGCTGTGGCAGCTCTCATCTCCTGGTTTGCCTTTAACCTTAGAGTCTTGCTCTTGCTGCTCCCTGGTACTCAGTGGCTACCATTCCAGTCAAAAGTGAATCTCTCTTAGAAATGAGGCACCTGAAAGCACTCAGCGTATCATGCAAATAGTTATGCCTGGAGGAGCCCAGGTCTACCACTCTTAGGATCAGCATATTTCACTTACAAGATTTGCCCTCAGAATCTTTTTTTTTTTTCCTTTTCCTTCTTTAGCTGCTCTTGCTTTTCAGAACCTTTCTAAAATGTGCTAGTGACACTTCCTCCATGATGCAGACCTACAGTCTAGTTGTGCTTCAATCTATATGGCTTTGTATGAGAATAGTTGAAGGCAGAAAATATATTGCAGTCAGTGCTAGCAGAAACAGATGCAGAAATGACCAAAGAGAGGTTAGTATAGTCAAAAAGAGAAAAAAAAAAAGTTAAAATCTTGAGCCTTGTTTTGCACTAGTCTCATTAGCTATTTTATGCAACCTATTCTAACTTCTCAGATCCTGGTTTCATGTCATGCTCTTTTCCTTCTCTCTCATCCTTTGTTTCCTGCCTTGTCCTTTTACCCACCTTCTCTCCTTTGCTCTTCCTTAATCTTCTCACTAACTTTACATGCCATAAAGTCGTGAAACTAACTGTATGTTTGCTACTGCCATATAGTTCACTCATGTATATTGTTCCCCATAGCCACATTCAATTAATTAATTTCAATGGCAGTATCTTACTTAGCTAACCTCTCATAATTTTTACCTTTCTCACCAGTGCTTCAAGAACTGGAAGAATAAAACGGGAGAATATTCAGGTCATTTAATTTCTTCTACTACATACCTAAAGGTGTCGTGTACAGCCACAGATGAGGGATTCTAGGAAAGCATTGTAATTAACTGGTTGAGAACAGATCTGTTCCAGAGATCCTTTACATCTCTTGACAATCTAGTTTCATATAACTTATAAATAATGTGCTCCTCAGACACAGTTATGAAGTTTCACTTTGACTGCCCCAGCCATCTGCACATACATCAAAGGCTTAACAATGGTCAACTGCATCATCCAAAAAGCAGATAAAAGCAAAAAAATTGGTGTAAAACCTCTGCCAAATTTGGAGGAAAACCTCAATTGTTTTTTTGGAAAGCATCAAGAGTTTGGATGCAGCCAAAATAAAAGAATGTTTTGTTAGAAGACATTTAAAAAGCAATCTGCGTGCTGAATATTGATCACAAATCTTTTGTTAGGTCTGTTGGATCTAAAATATTCTTTCTCTGTTTCTCATAAAAATACTTAAAACGTAGAATATTATATAGAATATAAAGATAACTTTCCTCATCTTTCTTAAAGATAAAAGCAGCACGTAAGAAATACCTACATAACAGATTGTCCCTGTAAGTAGATGGTTGGTCTTAAAAGCTTCTGAAATTGTTGCATATAGGCCAGATGACTAATGATAGTAAGAGGGCTAATGATAGTGTACTATCAACCCATATACAGAAGAGAGGCTCAACAAGTTAGATGTTAATTCATACAAATTAAATTACACATAATTCCATGTTTGTTTAACAAAATCGGGCAAACTTACAGGCAAATTATTTAAGATACAAAATACAGTAACTTCCTTTTAACATGAGTCGTTCAAGGGAAGCTCTTAAACTGTTTGGTTTCAAACTATTAATCATGGTGGCATATAATTTTTCTCACTTCAAAGGACTGTGTTGCTTCTAAAGAAAATAGCAATATAAATTTAGCAAAACACCCTATTGATTTAAGCAAAGGATGACACAGAGTCTGTTGTTGACTCACTGTCAGTTACAGCCAGAGACAAATCAACATATTTCCATGGAGAATGTCTCGTGCTTGCAGTTTACAATCAATGACTAGGACAGAGGTGATAATGTATGACATTTTCTGATGACACAATCACTTTGTATCCTAATATACCTCTGAGACAAGTTACAAATGGTTGAAAGCAGAAACACTGAAAGAAGACATTTCTTTTCCCATCATGGGTCATGAGAAAAAAAAAATGGAAGTAGGTATCCATAAACTTTTGAAAGAATGGCTTAATATACTATATTTGTAAAATATCATTACAGATGAATAGGTTACTTCTATACATGAAATCTAAAAGACAAACACTTGTCTTGGTACCACATTCTAAAATATTTTTTAGCATATGATTGCATGACCAGATTTTATTTTATAGTACATCAACTGTTACCTAGATGTGATCAGTTTGTTATGTCTATGAACATTTGGTTATATACCCAGCAGTGACTACACGCCAGCCCGTTGCTATGATCTCAGGCTTGTTCTTAACAGAAGAAAAAAACCAGGAAGGCACAAGCAGTAAACTGGAAAAGTAATCTGAAGAATGCCAGACAGCTGATCACGAGACACATCCTTGAGACCAATGCCTATGGCCACAGATTCCATTTAATCTCATTTTTAATTTCATTTCAGTAATTTTCATCTTTAACTTAAAATATACGTACTTTTTTTCTAGCATGGGCTTTCCATGTTTCAAAATATGAAATGAGCATAACTTGTATTCTGACAGCTAAAATAACTTCTGGCTCTGTGTCATCCTTTGCCTGCAGCCAGAAGCACTCCCAACCTGACTGCTCCAGGAGGCCTGAGAGTGCTAACACCACCCTAGCAGAGAATTTCATGGCAAGGGAAAAAAAAAAGCCTCCTGAGCTTTTCTAACCAGATATATGCAGGTATATCAGTTTTGGTAATTAACACTGCTATTTTTGCTTACTCAAGTCAACAAAAGAAGTTTCTGCTACTATTGTATCTCTTTTCCTCTGACTTAAAAGGGGCAGGAGAGCTGGGATGCACAGATTACAGGCATGCCAAATAAATGTATGTGACTCAAACCCCAACACATTTTATTTGAAACTGATTCTGTGTTCTTCAGAACAGCACAATCGTAGCCCACACCACATGTAACACTGTTCAACTGCTCAATCCAATTCACGTCTGAGAAGAGTGTATTTCAAAATCTGCAGCAATGAAAATCTCTATTCCTAAAATTACAAATGCCTTAGCAGGTTATAGTACCAACTGTCTTCATGAAGGGGGGCAGGAGAAGGAGAGAGTGTGTAGTACTGAAAGAAAACTGAAGTGGCAAGTTTAAGACTTAAGACCAGTAGGAATACTCTACAAAATCACCTGGCACATAGACATAGCCTGGAGTAAATGATGATTTACTCCTTTTAAAGATGCCTTTTCCCATCAACTAGCTCTGGAGCTCTTGGGAGACATTATTCTGATCTAAAACTTGATCAGCATATAACCATTTTTATCTAAGACAGTTATGCTGGGTTTGTTTACTCAAATGGCAGATTAACAAGGCTGCAGATGCAGAGACACTAGAGCTTGCATATGTAGATCTTACCAGTCTTACGGGGGAAATCTTTTAAGTCTCACCTGTCAAAACAACACCATACAAATGTGACTAAACTACTTCCAGAGCCAGGCCACACCTGAAAGCTGTGTAGCTGCATTCCGGTTTCAGAGGTCCACATCAACAGCCTACAGAGCCAGCTGGATGTTTCAGTACTCATCAGATCTAGGGGTTACAATGTGATATGGGACTCTGCAGTCACACTAGTCCCTTACAGCTTAACTATCAGTGGTTTGGTGCTGTATCTGCAACTGAACAGACTCAGCTTGGGTTTGGCACTCTGTGCAGGCTGGTTCAGTTCCCTTCCTGGGAACTTGAACACCGCTTACTATAAATCTTTGGAAATGACATGATGGCTGCTGGGATACAGATGACAGCCACAGAAGGTACATTCCACATCTAGGAGCAAAGAATGCAAAAATAAAACATTTTAAAAATATGATAGGCAGGCCAAACGTGAAGGGTAAGACAAACTGCTTTCCAGCAGTTTTTTCATTACCTTTCCTTCTGTGTTACTTAACATTTTCTCAGTAGTACAGTATTTTTTGCTCTGAGACAAGATGTTAATGTGGGAAGACCAGGTCTGCACGAGAGAAGAAAGCCACTGCAGCACTTGTCCATTTCAGAGCCCCCTTCCTGAAACAGGCTACGCCAATGACAACATATGATACAGTGCGAAGTACGTGCTCACTGTATCCAATTGCCAGAAGTGACATCTACAGTAGGGAGCAGAGGTCAGTATCTGAAAACTGTAACTGCTACTTATACATGGTTTCTGTGCTTGTAAAACCGACCAGTCAAAGCTTGTCAAGAAGGAAAATCCACCAAAATACAGAAGGCAATGAAAAGAAAAATTAAAAAGACAAAGGAAGAGCTCAATACATATACTGCATGAAGGCAAGAACATCAGGCAGATCTCAGTGCAAGAAGACATACAAATCAGACAGAGAGAATCAACTATGATTTTAAAATGCTTGATAATTAAAGATGAAACAAAAGAGCAGAGTGAGATTAGATTGGGGGGAGGAAGTCCAGTAAGATTGAGGAAACTAGAGAAAAAGATTAGTTACATGTAAAATAAATGAGAAACGGGATGTTACACAAAGACTTAGCAGAATTTTTAAGTTTTAAACATAAAAAGTATATGTGTGTTCAGTGTAGTTTCAGTATGAAGACACTGGAGTTTTTTTATTTTGTAGAATAGAAGGAAAGCAGCAGCTTCTGATTTCCGCATCAGTCCAAACATTGGACTAAGAATAAGTTCAGAAAACAATGGATTCTTCCCATCCTCTTATGCTGCTTTTGGTGAAACTCTTTGTCCAGTTCTTCAGCTCCAACATTTTTAATTTCTAATGTCTGCAACATTGGCCATGGATTGTCCCTCTGATGCGAACAGTGAAAGAAATAGAAACAGCAATTACCGTTAACTCTGAAAACTCTGGTCCTACCATCTTTCTGAGGACAACTTTTTGTTTCTGCTCCATTGGTATAGTGGAAGATGATGGATATTTTCAATAACGAAAAATATGTGAGAAGAAACCCTATTAAATATGTAAGAATTGGCAATATTACATTTTTCACAATTATTTTATTCAGTTGAACCACTGACAGCTGGAACTATTTGCTGGGTTAGAAATTTATAATGTTAACACTTCTCACATCTATTTTAAAAATGACTTTCAATTTTTGTCTTAGCTTTTTGTCTGCCTATGATGTAATATCAGGTACTACCCACCCAGATCTTTTTATCATCCCACTCAAGCCAATTCATCTGAATATACAGACAGGGTCTATGGTTTAAATAGATATTTAACCTTAGCTTTATGGATTGGGTTATCTACTTACATTTCCATAGAATTTTGATTTTAACATATTTTATGTTGGTTCATTTCAATTTTACGACTCTATTGGGGTATTTTTTTAATGATGGCTTTCTGGACTACATGCAGAACCAACACTACATCCTGGTTTATTTTTTTATTTAATTTTACCACCTTCAAGAAGCATCAGTTGAAAACCTCAGGCAGAAGTAACCTCCAATAAAGAAGGAATTCTGATTGTTTAGATCTCAGGGCCACCATCAATTACTTCTTAATTATTTTTTTTCAAGCTGACTGAACCTCTATATAGCTAGATACTAGTTATAGCAAATGTGATTGAAGAAGTTAAGTGCTGACATTCAGAACAGTTCTTCAGATGTTTGTCAGTAAGGAAAACAAATGGCAGGTAACCCACAGAACAGTAAATATCCATAATTAAACCAGCTACATTAGGATTTCTTTCTACGTATTTGCACACAGTGTCTTTTTCACACCTAACGTGGAAGCCAAGGCAAAAAAATAAAGAGAATGAAAAATTACCAGAAAAACCTGGTTTCATTAACTGCAGAAAAGAGCAGAATCAGAAAACAATCACTGTTTCAGAATGATAGTAAGTTATGAGTACTTTCTAAAACATTGTGTCAACATTCAAATGAATGCACTACAGTGTGGAATAAGTAATTAGAAAGAGAGCTAAGGTGTAGGCCTCTTATACCCTTCTCCTTGCAATGGCTTTCCATAGCTAAACAAGCGAGTGAAGAAATTCTTGCTTGGTATGGATAATACTTAAGAAATCTAAACATTAAGAAATCCAACAAAACATTATACTGTCATAGCTTTATTAGAATTAGACTGTATTGAAGAACATAAAAAATATTTTAAACACTGTCAGCCAAAGCTCTGTCAAAAATCATCCATCTCTAACAATAAATTTTCAAGAAAAATACTTGTTTTGTATATATTTCCTGTAACAGTTGAAAATATTTTAAAATGGTTATTCAGTGACGCAGAAATAAGTTGAATCTGACTCAACTTAAATGCAATAATATGTAAATGGTTTTCATTAACTAAACTGAGATGTACAAAATTATAAGCAGTGTAAATTACACATTATTTGTTAGTTCTATGTTGGCAGGATTACATTCAAGGAATGCAGTTCGTACTTCACTACTTTTAAGCTAATGCCACTTTTAAGAAGGTCAAAATGCTGTTTTAGTCTAAAGAGGAACTTTTTTCTACATAGGTATATTTAACTTCTTATTTAACTAATCAATATATGTGACATAATCTTTATTTGAAATAGTTTTCATTATAAATTGCTGTGCATATCTAATTTTCTTTTCAGTATGATAATGGTTAAGTCTCAATACTTAACCTTAATTATCCCAAGTAGCAAATTTCAAATTTAGCGAACAAATGGCAGTCTTGAATACATATTTTTCTGTTAGGCATCTGAATGGTATAACCTCCACCAGGAGCACAGACTGAAGACAAACTGTAGTCTTCCACCTAGTTCAAACTTTATTTGCATCAGAATAAAGTACTGAAACACTAAATAATGCCTAAATCCGCAGAGACAGTAAAAAAACACCAAACTTTTACAGATTAATTAAGTTCTGGGGCTACATTAGCCTACACAACCCATTGTTTTATGAGGGTGAAAGGATGTTCACTGTGCTTCAGCTCTACATGGATTTTGAACTCAGCGAATTTATATCTAGAGCTTTGATGGGTCTGTCATTTAATACTTGAGATATGTTTTTTGAGAATATTAACTTACACTGAAATGAAAAGAAAGGTTACCCAAACTACGCACATCTCAAATTTAAAATAATGTGACAATAAATATAGATAGATACTGCAATAGAAAGTATGTACCTTACTTCTGTTTAGATCATGGATGACAGGAGTTAGAGTAGATCTGGAGAATCGTGCATGCTTGTGTACAATTTTCTGCGAGACCTGAATGCTGAAGCTTCTTTTCAGCTCTAAGAGAAGACAGTAGAATGCCCTTCCTAACTGGATATCCACGTCCACTGTAAATGGAAAAAAAAATGGTATTGGTTCAAGCATAACATGGTAATTTACAGGAGAGAAAAAAAAAAAGCTTATCAGAAAATTCCCTTAAAATTAAATGAGCCAAATCTGGCCATAACTTCTGTTCTGAGTGAATACTAATTAAGAGCACCTTGTCTGACAGGTAATGAGTAGGAGTTGGTCATGCATGAGAAGATCTAGGATGTGACGGGAAGAGAGGGAATGAAAAAACAGGAAACCCTCATACGTATGATAGGCAGGGAATTACACACACTTACTCCATCTACCTAAAAGTTCTTAACAGAAAAAATATTCATACTCAATGCCAGAAAAGATTAAGTTTACTGTCTGAGGGCAAGGTGTATGTGAATGTAAAAATGGAACTTTTCTCCTCCCCTCCGTTTTTTCCATGCAAGGGCAGAAGAGTTACAGCAGCAACAGTATAACAACTTGTAGGACCATTTGAATCCCTCGGTCCAGCTAACAAAAGACAGAATTATTTCTCAGTCATAACCCAGCAGAAACTCTCCCCCTTGTTTACAGTTATCTCCACCTCAGTTGTTGCCATCTACAACCATTGTGTGCTGCAGTTATCAACTAATTCTGTGTGTCCCTCCCCCGCCTCCCCTCCCCCCCACCAGAGTAATACTCACTCCTGGCCTCTTACCAGCTACATTTTTGTGTACTTTATTTCTCAGGGCTTTTACTTAGAAATCCTGTTCCACCAGTACTCAAACTTTGGCTAAAGCTCAAAACTTTATGCCTCTCAGCTGCATTTCGCAAATCTCAATGCTTAAACCACTCCAGATTGAATTATCTTTGTAAATGTCATCAAGTTACCTAAATTGGTGTTTTTACTGTAATAACCACTCTAGATCTTCAGGTTTTTATATCCAGTAGCCTGATAATCCATAACACTACACCTTTTGCCTGATCACTTGGTGAACATGAACTTGCTGTTACACAAGGGTGAATAACATCCATTTTCTGATACTGATCTCTAGTGTTTCATTCCTTTCCTCCATGGAAAACTGATTAGCCAAGCTGCTGCAAGCCCTGACACCTGTGTACTTTTAATTCTTCAAAACACCAGGAGCAGCTTACTTTCCCCACTCTCTGATTCCCCAGGTCTCGCGTCATTCCTCCAGCCTCCTTTGAAACCAAACACGACGCGGTGCCTTGAAAACCTCACTTGAGACCAGGCCTCAGAACGACCCAATACTTTCGATCAACCCAAGCTTTCCCCGCCTGCCCCGGGGCCCTGGGCTGCCTCGACCTCCGCTCGCTCCCGCCTATTCCCTTCCACGGGCCTTTCGCCTTTCCCTAATCCGAGTTTTCACTGGGATCTCTCTTCCTTCCTGGAGTTTTTCAAACTATCTCGTCTCTCAGAGCATCACCAACATCAGAGCCTGAAGTCCCTTCCCTCGGCGGGGGGTCACCGCCAGAGTCCCCTCGTGAGGAGGCCGACAGAGGCGGGATCCGGGAGACGCCCGCCCGGGCCGCCCCGCCCCTCCCCCTCGCTCATCAGAGGCAGGCGAAACCGCCGTAAAATTAGGAAGGCCGGTGAAAACCAGAGCCAATTTCAGACGGGCACTGGGGACCTCGCGCAACTTTCAAGACCCGGGGCTGAGCAGCTGCTCCTCCTCCTCCTCCCCCTCCCCCAGCCCCACCCCCACCCCCCAGCCGGTGCCGCCAGCCCCCCGCCCGCAACGCGGGGGGTTGTTTCGCGCCGCCCTTTCTCCAGTACGAGAAGCTACTCCTGTTTTCCTTCCTCCGCGGCTCAAGGGAGACACGGGGGCGCTGGTGACAGGGACGGCGGCGGCCCGGCCCTACTCCCAGGAAGGGGCCGCCGGCCTGGTGGGGGACAGGGGGGAGCCCGCGGCCGGGCGCCACCGCCACGGGAAGGATCCCCACGTCCCCAGGCGACTGGTGACGAGCGCCGTGAGCGCCGGCCTCCCATTGGCTCTCGGGCTGGCAAAGCACGGCCAATCGCGGCTGGAAGCGGAGCGGCTCGCCTTCCCCCTCCCTCCCGTCCGGGGGGGTGGAGGAGGTTCGCCGCCGGCGGAGGCAGGGTCACGTGACCTTCTGTTTACATCCTCTCAGCTGTTGGGGCCCCTCCTCCCCTCCCCTCCGCGCTCTCTCGCACCGACACGGACCGCAGAGACCTGCCGACCCGTCCGGTGTGCGGGCCGGGGCAGGGCGGCTCTGGGGGCACGCCGACCTCCGCTTGCGCCGGCTCCCCCCTCCCTCAGCGATCGCCCCTGCTGCGCTCCGGGCGGACGACCGCAGCGCTCTCCTGCCTACATCCTCCCCCCCCCCTCCCCCCCCTCCCGAAGCGGGTGCCGCCGCCGCCGCCGCCGCCCCGCTCAGGGTCCGGGGCCCGCTGCGGAACGGGTGAGTGTCCTGCGGGGAGGGGAGGGTGGGTAAGAGCAGCGCTCCCCGGCTGCGGCGTAGGGGCCGCCGTCGGACAACTGGGACGGGGAGTTGCGGCGGGGGGTGGCGGCGTGGGATCGGGGCCTACCGACCCCCCACCCTGCTCTCGCCCCCCCCCCCTCCCCCCCCGGGCGCTCCGGTTCCCATTGTCCGTTGGCACCGCACGCAGGCGCGTGCCCTTCTGAGGCGCGGGGGGGGGAGGTTGTTTTCGCGCAGCCGGGACGGGGTGAGGGCTTTGCTGCCGCTCGCGTCTGCGGTGTGGGGAGGGACGGGACGGCGAGAGTGTGCGTACGCCCTCGGCATCCCGCTGCCCCATCCACCCCCCGCGTCCTTTTCGCCGCCTGCGTAATAAGTCCTCTGTGGCCCAAGAAGGGCTGGGAGGAGAGGCGGTTGGTGCGGCTGCCGCCGGCCCGGGCCAGGTGTGAGGGGACGGGGACGAGAGAGAAGGTTCCAGCCTTGAGATGCGGGCTGGAAGGGGGGCAGAGGCAAGGCGAGGGCAGCGCTCGGCCCCCGCGGCGGCTGTGCGGCCTGCCCCCGCCCCGTGGCGCCTGGGGGGGGGGGCGAGGGGGGGTTGCTTCTGAGGACATGCGGTGAGAACGGGAGCTTGCCCCCCCCCCCCCCCCCCCCGAGTCCTTGTAACCTCAGGATGTTGAGGAAGCTGCGTCCTCCCCCTTTGGAGGAGGCAAAAGGGAGTGTGAGACAATATCTTGTTTTGTTTGAAGAAAAACCTATGGGCTAAGAAAGGGTACCTTCTCTTTAAGGAGGGGAGGTGGTGTGGCAGCAGCGAGGGGAAATTACTTTGTTTACATAAATCAAGCCTGTGAAACGCGCGATAACTTCGCTTTTCGCCCCGTAAGCCGCGGTGGGGGGGCGGCGGCAGGAGCCGGTGAGCCTTGCCCGGGGGGCAGGGGAGGGCTGACCGTGCCCCCCGCTTTGCCATAAACGCGCATTTTGTCTCTGTTTACATTGTGGTCTCTCTTTTGGCTGGGAGCAGCGTAAGGGGAGGAGCTGGAACTCGCTGCGGGGCAGCCACCTCCTCCTCCTCTCCCTGTTTTCTTTGTTGTTATCTTTTCGGGGGAGGCGTCCCGGGGTCACGTCTGCCTGTAGCTGAGCCGCGGTCTCTGGCTGATGTGATTCCTCTTCGGCCCGAAACCTCGGGCCGCCTTCTTCTGTGCTTGTGCAGCTCTTGACTTTCCTCCGTCGTCGCCCTCCTCCCCCGTGCCTCGGCTGTTGTCAGCGGCTCGCAGTGGAGTTGGAGGAAGGGGAAGGGAGGGCGGAGGGGGAAGGAATCTTGGCATTTATTTGATACGCAGTCAGCAGCCTGGGCCTGCTTTGTAAAGATCTGTCGTCTTTGACAGCTAAAGGGAAAAACGAAAAACCTCGTATGGTGGAAGGAGGGGTGTGTGTGTGTTCATTTTTTCTTGATGGGAGACGAAGGAGAACATCCTCAGGGTCTGTGAAAGAAGAGATTGAAGTGCTGAACTGCTGCAGTGTGTTGAGAATCCTTGTGTCCTTGCAGTACTTACCTGTGCCCACGTAGCTACTGTTCTCCCAGTGAGTGTTTTTTACTCCAGTCAAGTAAAAGTCAAGCACAGCTGAACTGCAGACTTTAGCAAAGAAGTAGTAGTTTTTTGTGCATGAGACACACGCACAAAAAAGAGACACGGGTAAGGATAGTCAGCACTTCAGTGAGTTAATGGAGATACCCAGTCCCTCTTGACCATATGCCCTCTGTGTTACAGAGAATGCCTTTAATATGCAAGATGCAAAACATCTTATGCTTAAAGTCAGTAAATTACAAGAGTGTATTGTGAGAATGCCTTTGTAACCATAATTCATTATTCTTGCAAATGAATCATAATATGTGTGATACATTTTTTTTCTTCCACAGGACCCTTACGTTACTCTGGCCACTGGGCAGACCATCTCTGGAAGGAATCAGGCTTGGATAAATGGAGCTGTCTTCTGTAGAACTCCTGCCTGATTTGTTGGGAAAGTTTGAAAAATATTTTGGATATGTAGGTGGACAAATATGTGAAAGATCTATTGGTATTTTAACTGACTTTGGGTGAATATTATAATGATAGGAATGTAAGAAGTACGTGAGTGAGGTCAGAGAGCCACAATGAGGGCTTTGGAGATGGACATTTAGCCAGATGTTCTTTACAACAGTCAGCATCCCTCAGAAATGCAAGGAAAAACAATTAGATGTTGTTGGGAGGTCTGCAGTGAGGAGAATATAATGAAGTCACAGAAACAGAAAAAAGTATGTAATACCGGACAGCCCTGGATGGCCAAATGTTATTACTGGGTCTGTGCAGGATTAGGTTTCTTCCCTGCATAACCTCTGATCTTCACTCCAAAAAAATCTTGTAAAAATCTTTCTGCCTTTCCTAATTGGCTTTCTTTCTGTGTTTTCTTTATCCAGTCTCAGACTTTGTGTTGTGACTTGTTGTGGTTTTTGACCAGCCAATTTCAATTTTGCAGTACTCTGTTTATAAATTTATGAAGTCTTGTCATCTTTATAGTCCTAATCTTGGCAGTTTTATGGTTTTTGTTGCAGTCTTGTGTTTGCCTGTCAGTGACTGCCCCAAACTGCAGCAGCTCCTTTTGAAGAGGCTCCTGCCTAATAGGAGGTTAACAGTAGAACCTGACTGCCAGACATGTATTATAGTTCTCCGTGCCCGTGCTGGGCTGTACCAGAGCAGTCACTTGGCTGTGTTTCTGTAAACTTGAAGTGCAGTTGCTTTGTGATAAGTGTGTATTCTGAAGCTAAAGGTAGGCTTAGGCATGATACCAGTGCAGGTGGAAGTCTCTAAAGAGCATGTTGCCTGTGATTTTTTTTTTTTTTTAGGCAAACTTGAAAGACAGAACAGTAGCAAATAGAGATCAAATTTGAAGTTCCTACTGCAAGACATGGTTAGTAATGCAGATGCAGGTGGTTTTTTCCCAAAGATGCTCCCAAAACTCATTATTGGCAAGATACTTTTTCAGTGCAGTGTTCCAGGAAGGTTTATGCCACGAGTTTTAAGATTTCCCCAAAACAAATAAATGAAAAGCAATTCTGAAATAGTTAGGCAATATGGGAATGCTCATCCAGTCTTCAGTACATGGTGCAAAACACCTGAGAATATAGTTACTGTTTCTGCATGAGAAGCGTCTTTACATGTACCTGTTCTTCTCATGTCCTGCTTTCTTCCCATTTTCAGCAGGAATATCACAGAGATTTGTTGTTTTACCCTGCTGAACTGACAGTGATGCTCTGTAGCTGATCATTAATTAGCTCTCTGTTAAGAAAAGTGCCTTGAAGTCTACAGCACTTGGCACTCTTGAATGCAAACATCACTGAATATTATCTCATTTATTTTGCCTTTTTAGAATGTAAATTCCTTAAAGCGAAAGTGGGAAGAATATAAGTGCCATCTTGTTTTGCAAATGAATAATCAGGTATGTGACTGGCCTAAGGCACTCCACGAACCTTCCAGTAGGGTCAGAAGTTGATCTGCATGTTTCATCTTCTCCAGCCAACAAGAGTGTGGATTTTTTGGATGGAGAATTCTTTTCATGTATCTGCTTTGTGGAAGTGTGTGACCACATTGTTCCACTTCTTTCTTTTAGGGAGTTTTACGGAGTAAAGTCAAGTAGTTTATATTAAATATTAGGGGCATAATTACATTAAAACATCAGGAAATAACTACTGTGCTCCAGTTCCTTTGGGACTTTTTTGTGTGTACTGGATGTTAATGAGAGCCTTCAGGCTTGCTTAATGCAAGCTGTTAAAGCAGTTGCTGCTGCTATGTTATTTAAGAAAATTGGGCTGGACTTCTGGGCCTTGAAGAAAGGATAGAATTTGTAGCAGCTTAGGATGCTGAATACAGTTTTTTTTCAGGAGTGAAAGATTAGCTGGCAGCCATTCAGAACAGTAGTGTTAGTCCTCTGTCCATTTTGGTTTGGTACATCATGCCAACTTCATGTTTCTGGGTTAGCGTTGCTACTGCAAAGTTGGCAGTGATGTTAACTAAACCCAAGGAGCTTGAAATCCTGATGAATATGTGTGTGGATTCTTGTTAAATGTCCTTCTGATCGGAATCTTATTGGAAACCTTGAAAGTAAGAAGTGAAGTAAAAGTAAACTGAAAGTAAACATGTCTTTGAAAATGGCAGATAGTGCAAAGAAACTTATTTCTGAAAGCAAGAAGTATTGGAAGTTGTAGCTAGAGAGCAGCTGTGGTGTCCAACGCTTGTATGTTGTGACTGCAATTGGTATGTGACATGTTTCTCCAAATTTTCAGTCCTTTAAATTGAAGCACAGAAATTTAAGTTTTCCTTCACTGTGAGGAGAAAACACTAGTTTAGAAGTCATCATAGAGCAGTTAAAAAAAAAAAAAAAAAAGACAACCCCCCCCCAAACTCCATAGCCCTAAAATAGTTTGGAGGTGACATCAGGAGTCACCATGGTAACTCTCAGGCTACTGATTCTGGTGTGTTCTCATGTGGGTGAGTTCTAGAGTGGAGAGGTGAGTACAGAGCAGGGGTAAACTTCTCTGGTTAGAGTGCTGTCTTGTGGCAGAGAAAGACTTGGAACCCACTGCTTAGAAGTTGCATTTAAAGAAGGCTAATTTTGAGGTTCTGGCTTTGGTCTGTATAGTCTGCAGGGAAGAAAGGATGAAAATATCTAGTTTATTACAAGTGCAGAACATTGGGTTCTATGACTTGCATGGAGTTAGAGATGTAAGATACCGTGTATGTTGTTAAGGTGACATAAAATATTGAGGCTTAGAATTTCTTCTGTCAGTATTGCATTTCACTCCAGATTTTCTTGAAGTAGTGTTTGCTCAGCACGCAGTTGCAAAACAAATGCTGAATTTGGATTTGCGGTGTTTCTAGGATGTAAAAGAAGACAAATGGAATTAATGTTTTAAAACCTTGTTTGAGGAAAGAATCCATAACTTGCTAACAAAAACTTAAAAATGAGGTTTAAAAATGAATTAAAAAAACTAATAGGCTTAGAGCAGGTGGTTTGATAGCGATGTGGGATGTTCGGAATCTTGCGTGAAGGACACTTACTGAAAGTGCTTCAGGGCATCTGAGTTGTCAGTATGGAGCTGTTAAATACAAGATACGGTTTACTGAAGGCCTACATTCTTCTGCAGTTAAAAAAGAGGAGAAAAGGGAGGGGGCGGGGAGAAGAAAAAACAATACGGTGGGCAGGATAAATCTAAGTATAGGTAGCAGGGCAGTTAGGAAAGGGAAAGCCTTTGTCTTGTTTGCTAATATGCGTGCTTCACTGGAGATTTTGTGCGTGTTTATAGACACACAGGCTCAAGGAATATGTGCACAACTAACCAGTTGTGCAACAGCATCATGACTCTGAACAGGATCTCTTTCCCGAGAGTTTTTAGAACCTGGTGATGACAGACTGCACAATTCAGTTCTGGCTACAAGTCAGAGTGTCTCCAGGTTCGTTCTCTTGGTCTCGTCTCTTACGAGTCTCTTGGCCAATGATGTCTTAACGTTTATCTGATTGCTTTTCCACTCCCAACTGTTACGTTCCTTTCAAAGGACACATCCCTCAGCTTGTGTTCTAAGAGTCTTAAATCACACAGCAACAGCAGCTCTTCTCGGTTATTTGTGGGGAAGTGAGGACAGGATGCGGGCAGAAGAGTTTTCTGTTGTGTTACTTAACACTAATTGTTGCCATATCGTAAGCCAAGTAGCTTATAGTTAGCATGAGCACCCAAAACAGCACTGGAGGTCTGTGTTTAAGCACCTGAATCACATAGCCAGTATCAAAGGCTTGCTGTTACTAATACAAAAGTTTTTCTTTGCATGATTTTTAAATAGAAAGCTGGCAGTAATCATTATTATTTCTTCCCTTTTTAAAAACAATTGGCTTGTTTAAGTCCTAAATGATAGGTGCATATTTCTAATGGCAAATTAAGAAATCTTGAAAACTATTTTCAGGACGAATAGCAACAACTTTGTGATACTGGATAATGTTCCACCAGGAGGCACCTGACTGTTGTTGGGAAGATTTTTTTCTTTTTTTTCCAGCTGATGTCTACAAATGTTTTTATAGATTTAGCTGTAGGAGTTAGAGTCAAATCAGAGTTCTTACGCAATAGTAGTTTAAGATGTAGTGAAAGGCAGCGTGCAGTAATATAGTAAATATAAAATACGTCCAGTCCTGAATGCAATTGTTCAAAGTATGTGTATTGGTACTATCCTTCAAGCAAAACAGAGAGCATTTGCTATCAGTTTCTGTTGTCATCAGGAGTGAAAAGGAACTAAATTTCAATGAGAACATCTCAGATATGACATGTCTTACTTAATTCTGTGTTCATATTTTTTTTTAAAAATAACAGAAAAGCAGCTTCTTCAAAAAGAGGTACCTGTATCAATGTATGGCTTCCATACGTGAAGCGAAGTGATTGGAATTGTTTATGGAATAGTCAGCTAGTGAATGGCATCCAGCAATTGATATACCTGTGGTGGCTCTGTCCCAAATGAAAGGCTTGAATCCTTTAAATGGTCGTTTTAGCACTGAAAGAGGAATTAGGACCGTGTGGTTGGGAGAAAACGGGAAGTGGTTACTATTCTAAGGATTTATTTGTGTTATTTCTGTGACGTGTTTTCAGTGGATATTCAGGAATTACCATGTGGTTTTCTTGACAAATATTTGAAAGAAAAAGCCATGTAATATTCCTCAACGCAGTCAGGACCACTGTGCCGTATAATAGTATATATATCAAAGTTAAAACAGATAAGAGAATTGGAGACGCTGTCCTGGTAATCATATTTCAACGCAATTGGTTTTGCTTGATAGGTATGGCTATAAAGTGTATGCAAGTTAGCATTGCTGAAAGAATGAACTCTGAAATTCACTGAAGGAGATGCTTAATTTCAGCACGCAAAGCAGAAGGTTAATATTCCTGCAGTACTAACAATTTCAAGTAATTAGGAACTCTGTGAGTACTTCTGCTAGGACATCAGTTTCCCATTAAAGGATTTGATTTCCATCTGAAAATGATGGAAAGTTCTTGTCTATTCATGTTGTTTGCGTTGGAGTCTGGCAGGTGGGGTTTTGCTGGCTCTTCTGCTGGGGCATGTGACCCCACTGTTTATTTGCAGAACTCTCCCCTTTACCCTTTTGAGAATGAACTGTGGTTTTTGTTTCCATTCCATGTAGTCACCTGCTGTCCAGTTTCTTAAGCTTTGCTGTGTTCTTCCTTCAGGAAACTCTAAATTTGGCATTACTGTAGTCAGGAGGTCAGTGAAACTGGAAGGACACAGGAAAGTTGAGTTGCTGAGTTTCTTGTAAATTCTGCTGAGCTGACAGTTGCAACATTATAAATCCCATAGGCCTTAGCTTCTGCTTATTTACTTCAGTTAATTACGCATTCGTTATGACTAAGACTCATTACTGCCGAGTTTCCTGAGATTCTCTGATGTTTTTTGGAGTACATTTGTCAGAAAAAGTCAATGTAGGATTTGACTTCTCCATTCTGGGATGCTCTGGATAAAGTGGAGTTGTTAATGATACAACTAAGGCAGGTTATGTGACTGTAGCAGCCTCTTGTGTTATATCTGTAAACTACACTTCTCTCAGGTGAAAACCATTTGCTTTGTATGACCAAAAAAAAAAACCCCTGATGCGGTAGAATTATGGGAATGAAGATACACATAGGCTGTGCAAGTGCAGAGCTGCTACGTCAAGCAATGATAGAAGGTTCTCAAATTCCATTTCTTAGTGAAGTATTTGTGTGAACATCTTGAAATGGTCACTGAAGTTTTCCCAAATGCTCCAAATTTCCTCCACACCACATCTGCTGTTGTTTGTACTGTAAATAAATCACAACTTTGTAGCCATATTTGTAATAGTACTTGATTCACACCTGGAGACAAAGAAAAAGAATAGTGCAGAAACATTTTCAAGTTAAAAATGTGCTTACGTATTTTGCTTTTGGATTTTAAAGAAGGCCTATAAGGAGTTTTGTTCAAGTATTTCTAGTTCTTAGTTCAGGCATGCGTGGCCCCAGGCCCAGCCAGTAGTGAGGCTGAGCACGTATTCTCGGTAGCACACAGATGTATTCAGCATGTATGTTTATAAATACGTAGTTGGCCACCACAACAACGCAGAAGACATGGCACTAACGCAAGCACAGACAGCGCCAACAGCCTTATCCTGTTGCCCTTTCTGATGGTCAAGCTGAACGTCTGCTAGTGGCAAACGCATGTATGGATCCTTCCAGTTACTGGGTTTAGACACCCATTCTGCCCTGAAACTGGCCCTTGGGTCCGTTTATCCCCCATTGCCTCTTGCACACACACACTGATGCTCAGCTACAGGTTCTCCATCCAGCAGCTCACTTGGAGCCCCCTTTTCCTCCAGCAGTCAACTCTTCCAGTTGCCTCAGTGGGACAGTCTGTCACATCCCTGGTTCCCAGGCCACTCTGCCAGTTTTCTGGCTAGTCCAGTTTGGTGCTCCCTGTAATCACACCCTGACCTGGAAAAGCTCACCACCTCCTTTGCAGGCACCACAGATCTGTGGGCACCTGTGACCTGTGGTGTGACTCTACTTGTCATGTAGACACACATGCAGACTGCATAGCCCCAGGAAAAGAGTTGCAAAAGGAGATTAATGGGCAGACAGGACAGACAGTGGTGATTTGGGGGAGAGCAGAGCTAGACACGTATTCTGACCTGCAACCTCTTCACATGTGACCTGTCCCTCTTGTCACCATAGCCCTCTGTTTTCCCATGCTTGTTTCTCCCCAGCCACTTTGATCCCTTGCTTTCCCCACCTTTGGTTCCTCCCGTAAACTTCCAGTAACAGGATTTGAGCAATCCCCAAGTGTCTTCTCTGCATCCCATGAGAAATCTGGTAGCCCTACAAGCAGTCACACCTCTCAGTCTGAAAAGTGCCCTGGAGAGGCCCAGTGGTGGTGGGGACAGCTAATGGTTCTCCTGTGATAGTCCTGGGAACAGCTGGGTGAGGTTTTTCTACCTGCAAGTGTGCCTCTCTGCTCCTTTGTCTGTGTGCAGAATAGGTTTTCATCACATAACCTAACTGCATTCACTTTGATATGTGCTGGCAAATAACGTTCAATCATTTGCAGGCACAGCTGAAAATTTACGGCCGAAGTTACCGGCTGGCCACAGAGATGTGAATTAAAGCGATACTGTTACAAAAGCAATACTTTGAAATGTTACCTCAAAGTGTAGGGTATTTTAATAGCAACAGGAACAAGGAGAGCGCTGGAACGATTGCATGAAGCTTTGTGGAACAGGCTTTGATTACAGGCTTTGGTAACAGTACCAAAGCTGTAACCATTTAAATTGCAAAATAAGGAGTTGTTGGTTGTGTTTTTCTTTTTTCTTTTTTTTTTTTTCCTGGATGACTTGCATTTTTGTAGAGACTTGGTAGATTTTTAAAGTATATTTAGTTCATACTTGGTTTGTATGTTTTGAGTTTTGATAAATCGTCGCTTTCTTTTGGTAAGAACTATGAAGGGATAGCTAATCTCTGTTTTGTATAAAGTAGGCATTGGATATCTTAAGAAATAGGGATTTATGGACAAGGTCACGTCATTCTAGAGTATGTTGTTTATGGATTTATGGTATGTCTGGAGGATTAGGCAGATTATGACATAGACCTTAAAGTGTGACGTTCTTGGAGATAGGCAGGATTTGGGGATTAAAAAGAAGTAAGTTACGTGCAAGTAGATATCCACCACTTTCTTTGAGATAAATTAAAAGCAACTGTTAGTGTGCACATGTTTTAATAAACAAGTTATATTAGAAGAAAGTAGTGAATCCAGTGTGATGCTTTCAGAAGATTGCATCAGATTGCAGCAGTGACAGAATTTTGTATCGTGGTTCTGAGAAAGAGAAGCAGGAAACAGAGCAGGTCTTACTCATTCATCCTTCTTGAAGATTACAAGCCTAAGTAATACAGTACCTTCTCAAAACATACCATTGTATTGCACTGGACTATCTTAAGACTCTAGTAAACAGGATCAGGACTTAAATTTTTTATTTATTTACCGTCTCAAAAGAAGGGGACACGTACTAAAAGTTGGGATTCTCAGTCTGTGAAAGTAAACATTTTGATTGTACGGTATTAAAAGTTGTTTATGCTGTGATTATTGTATGCTGGTTTGATGCTTTTAGATAGATTTCTAAAGGTCAAAAAAAACAAAGACTTTAGTGCACTTGGAGCTTGGTAAAGTTGATAGATTTTTTTTTTTTATTTGGGCCTGTTTTTTTGTGTTGTGTGTGTTTTGTTTTTTTTTTTTTAGAGACTGCAGTAAATGCATAGCTCTAAGATGAGGTTTCAAGTGTCAGGAATGTAGCCATCTTCTATTTTTACACTTGACCTCGTTTCTATTTTCTTTTGCTAAAGGCAACAGGCGTATGTTGTTCTGTTGCTGCTGGAAGTGGTTTAAATAAGTTGAAATGTTTATGTGCAATAAGCTTTTGAACTTTAGCACTGGCTAAAATAGTGAATATTTTGTTGCAGGCCACATTTAGCCTACTCAAAATTATATGAACTGTGACTTGATCTGCTAAGACTTGTAGCTGCAGAAACTACATCTGCGGAAAAAGGTTAGGAAAGTATGTTTCGGTTCATGTACTAAACCTGCTTTGTATTTCATTATAAAAGAGGATCACCCACCCCCTCACCCCCAGCTGTTACTGGTCGCTTTCTGAAGGTGATACTGAAAGTAAAGAAGCACCATATCTTCCTGTGGTTTGTTACCTTCTGGTCACCACAAACTAGATTATAAAGCATTTCCTTTCATGAAGTGAAACAGATTTTGTTTTTAAAATGTTGAGTATTTGTCTTATCCTTTATGTCAAGGTATCTTACTTGGCTTATGATCAGGATAATGTTAAAATTTGCAGAAATGTTTGTGTCACTTGTATGCCTTACGCCTTTTCAGACTAAAAAAGGACTACGTATTCCAGAAGTTTTTTGGTTTTGTGTGGGTTTTTTGGGTTGTTTTTGTTTTTTTTTTAACATGTCTCTACAACTCTTCTATTTCTTAACATTTGACTGTTATGGCTTATATAAACCTGCTTGAAATGAGTACTCTGTTAAATACCCTTGTACAAAGCTGTTTATTGTGGCAATGAGTTTTGCAGCCTGGTCACTCTGTAGCTCACTAATTCCTGTGAAATATGTGCACAGACAGCAGATTCTCTTGTGAAAAACAGGTGCGTGATACAGACTCAGTGACTATCGGACATCTGTATGTATTGAGCATCACCAATCATATCAGTCTTATGAAGGTCTGATATTTTAGTCTTGCACCAGTAAGCAAGCCACTGCTACCTGGCACCTCCTGTTTCTGTGGGTCTCTCAGGCCCTCCGGAGAAGCTTCTCTCCTTTCCCCTTTCTCCCAGCCAGCCTGTGATAACGCAATACTATTCAACTAGTTTGTACTAGATGGATTTAAAATAGTTGCCGTGTGGGAATGGGCAAAGCTGTAAGCTCACCTCCCAGGAGCTGAGACCTTAAAAAAGGGTGTATTATAAGGGGACTGCTGGGTTCTTTCATGGACACTGCTGTCAGAGGAAGGATAGAGTGTTTTCTGTATGTTGTACACTGGGTTAAGCTGACACCCTTTGCTTATGAGATCTTTTAGTGGAACTTCGACAGGTCACTAAGCTATCTTAGACTCCTCAGAGATAAAACCATTTTATGCAGCGTCTTACAAACAAGCACCTCCAAACTTTTTGGACTGTTGTGGGTAGAAAAGCAATATTAATTGTTTTGAAATCTACATTTGATGGGATACTATAGGGTAAACAGAATCGGGGCAGAGTTAGTGTTCCTTCACTCATAAAGGTATACATAAAACTTCTTGAGATGAAATCACCAGTTGGCACATAGCTGACCTCTAATGGTAAGCAGCAGGCTAGCAACTATTGTTGACATCTTGCCACCGCATACTGTGAAAAAAGCATGCCTTGCTGCCCTGATCAAGTACTATTACCAGGAATTGTCTAGTTCTACCACTCAAGCTGCGTCATGTGCTGCTGCTGACGTAGTCATCAGTTCTTGTTGTTGTCAATCAGGTATTAAGATTTTTGTTAGCAGTTAATGTTGCTCTCTGAATGTATTGAAATAATTTAGATTTTTAAACCTTGTAGTATCACTGGACTGACATAAACTTTTGTTCTTCAGTTTTTCTGATGATACTAGGTAACAGCATCTTACTGCTTTGGAAAATTATTTTCAGAGCACTTTAGAGGCTATTTTCTTATCAGTGCTTCTGTTCATCTGCTTCAGAATATGAGGAGGAGCTGGTTCTGGGGACTGAGCAGCAACCGATTATTAGTATTGTTCATGAGTAATGGGCAAACTCTTTATACCTGACTGACTGATGTCTTCTGCATAGGTAATGATGTCAGGTGCTTATAAATCTCATGAGACTTTTGCAAAGATGGGCTAATCAGAGTACTCCAGAGCTGTTTACCGTCTCATCAGTGTCTCATCCATGGAGGCTTTTTAATTTCACAAATAAGAGCATTTCTTAACAAAAGTGTTATGGCAGATACTGGCGAAATTAAAACTTAGTGTGAAATTAGACACTAGCAAATTCTTTTAAGAGAAGGGAGTGTTTCACTGCTTGGTACCCAATTAAAGCTTTTTGTAAGGTGAATGACTGGATTCAAAAAGGTTGTAGGTATGCAAATCCCATGTATTTGAGGTGGAAAGTGGCGGGGAAAGTAGTTTTGTGCAGATGACCAACAGATAGTCTTTACTAGTGATTGAATCCCTAAACTAGGGCAGTGAGACAGTTTTCCTGTCTCTCAGCTGGGAGTTTTTGTAGGATATAATTAAGAAAGGTCAGTTAGTGGCCCAGAGAGCATTCTAGGATGTGAACACTGAAGTTGGGTCTGTGGTGACCATAGTGACAATAATTGGACAATAGTAAGCATAGCCCTAAATAGGTAAAGAGCACATCTGGGGACTTGCTTTCTGAGGGTATAGGGCTGCTTTAGTATTTAGTGGGTATAGGTCTACACCTTTCCATTTCAGAAACTATCCTGTACTGTAGATTTCACCCCGGTATGGGAAACTACACTGCTAGCTATCTCGGGTGGAAATGGTGAACTCTTATTTCTTTGTTTTGAAGTATCAGTCAGAACACATTTGTGGTGTCATAGGTGGGAGACTGAAGAAGAAACTGCTTCTGAAATCTGGGAGGCTCAGCTTTGCAAATATTTTTTTGGTTCCCCAGATTTTAAGCAGTAGAATCATAGAATTGTTAAGGTTGGAAAAGACCTCTAAGATCATCAAGTCCAGCCACTAACCTATCACTGCCAAGTCCACCACTAAACCGTATCCTCAAGCAACACATCTACCCTTCTTTTAAATACCTCCAGGGATGGAGACTCTACCACCTCCCTGGGCAGCCTGTTCCAATGCCTGACAACCTTTTCGGTGAAGACATTTTTCCTAATATCCAATCTAAACTTCCCCTGGTGCAGCTTGAGGCCATTTTGTCTCGTCCTACTAGGGAGAAGAGACTGACCCCCACGTTGCTACAACCTCCTTTCAGGTAGTCGTAGAGAGCGATAAGGTCTCCCCTCAGCCTTCTCCAAACAACCCCAGCTCCCTCAGCCGCTCCTCATAAGACTTGTTCTCCAGACCCTTCACCAACTTTGCCTTTCTCTGGACACGCTCCAGCACCTGAATGTCCCTCTTGTAGTGAGGGGCCCAAAACTGCACACAGTACTCAAGGTGTGGCCTCACCAGCGCTGAGTACAGGGGCACAATCACTTCCTTACTCCTGCTGGCCTCACTATTCCTGATACATGCCAGGATGCCATTGGCCTTCTTGGCCAATTAGGCTCAGCAAGGACCAATTCTCCTTAGTCGATGCCCAGCCTATATCTTCCACGTGGCCATGACTCACATTCAGCCAGCTGACAACCAACACCCCAGGTCCTTTTCTGTTGGGCTTCTTTCCAGCCACTCTTCCCCAAGCCTGTAGCGTTGCATGGGGTTGTTGTGACCCAAGTGCAGGACCCAGCACTTAGCCTTGTTGAATCTATGGCCCAACGCTCCAGCCTGTCCAGGTTCCTCTGTAGGGCCTTCCTGCCCTCCAGGAGATCGACACTTCCACCCAGCTTGGTGTTATCTGCGAAGTTACTGAGGGTGCACTCAATCTCTTCATCCAGACCATCAATGAAGATATTGAACAGGACCAGCCCCAACACCGAGCCCTGGGGAACACCACTCATGACTGGCCGCCAACTGGATTTGACTCCATTCACCACCACTCTCTGGGCTCGGCTGTCCAGCCAGTTTTTAACCCAGTGCAGAGTGCACTTGTCCAAGCCGTGAGCAGCCAGCTTCTCCAGGAGAATGCTGTGTGAGACGGTGTCAAAGGCCTTACTAAAGTCCAGGTAGACAACGTCCACAGCCTTCCCCTCATCCACTAAGCAGGTCACCTTATCACAGAAGGAGACCAGGTTAGTGAGGCAGGACCTCCCTTTCATAAACCCATGCTGGCTGAGCCCGATACCCTGGGTGTCCCACATATGCTGCATAATGAGTTCTCAGTAAGGAGAACTGAGTCAGGATGTGGTGTTAAGCTACCCCTTAAAATTTCCATCCAGGAAATATGTAGCATTCTTTGGTTTGCTTTGTAATAAAGGGTAATGAATTTTAAAGTCTTTATTAACATACCTGAAAACAGGTCTGGCGTATAGATCTGGTATATAGAAAATGTTGCTTTCAGCATACAATCCTTGCCATTGTGTGAAGAGGGTAGATAGAATTTCAGCTGAGAAAAACAAATCCAGTACATAAGAAAACATAGACAGAGAAAGGAATCCATCCCAGTCCAAAGAAGCGGGGTGGGGGAAAAGTGAGGGTTTTTTTGTTGTTGTTACTGGATGGATAACCAACAAAATTCTATGTTGTTGTATTACATTTTACTTCAAGTTCCTGTGAACTGTCTTCAATAAAAAAAAAAGTAATAAAAACAAGTCAAAAGGTTCATTAGACAGTCAGCAAGGTTGGTCTAAAAATATTGTGTAACTACCAAGGTTAAGGTCATTTGATCATGAAATCTGTGCTGATGTGCTTGTGTTGTGGTTTAACCGCAGCTGGCAACCAAGCACCACACAGCTGCTCGCTCACTCTCCCCACCAGCCATGATGGGATGGGGGTGAGAATCAGAAAGGCAGAAGAAAACTTATGGGTTGCGCTAACAACAGTGTAATGACTGAAATGAAATAATAGTAAATTGTAGTGAGAAGGAAAACAACAAAAAAGAGGGATAGGAAAAAAAACTAGGAAAAACAAGTGATGTAACCACTCACCACCTGCCAACCAACACCCAACCAGTCCCTGAGTAACTCTTGCTGCCCTCCAACCAGCTCCCCCCAGTTTATACACTGAGCATGATGTCATTTGGTGTGGAATATCCGTTTGGCCGGCCAGTTTAGGTCAGCTGTCCCAGCTGTGTCCCCTCCAAACTCCTTGTGTAGCTCCTTGCTGGTAGAGCATAGGAAGCTGAGAAGTCCTTGACTTAGTTGTTCTAAGCAGTCCTTACACTAAAGCATCAGTGTGTTACCACATCATTCTCATGCTAAATCCAAAACACAGCACTACACAAACTACTCGGAAGAAAATCAACTCTATCCAGCCAAAACCATGACAGCTTGTCACTGCCCATACGCTTGTGGAGTGCCGTAAGCTTCAGTGCATCTTCTGAAAGAAATGCAGTACCACGTGTGGTGTTTTGTATGTTCAGGTGACTGGAGGTGGAGGAAGAGTGAGAGCAAGCACACACCTGGAATCTTGTATAAACAGCTGTTGAAGGCCTAAACACGAGGATCAGGGTTTAAGCTTACATCAGACTTGACAAACATTTTCTGCCCAAGTAGGTCAATGCAATTCAGGTTAAGTCAGTAGTTGTAGCTGTTTACATTCATTTGGCTTAACATTAATCCTGTGATCTGTTCCTTGTTCCATTGCTATATTACAAAGAGCCTTGAAGTATACTTTGTGGAATGCATTACATTGGAGAGCTATCTGTACTTGTCTTTTTACTTGTTTCTGGTTAACTTGAAAAGCTTCTTGAAATGATCCGCTGAACAGTAGGTTAAGAGTGAGTGTTTATGAGTGAGGTTAGTCTATACTCTAGACTTAAAAAATGTGCTGTGTTTCCAATAGAGTTTTCTGTAATGCACCAAGTAGTATGTTACTATATCCTGAAAACAAGAGTTTTCCTTCCTTTTAAACTATTCGGAGTGACAAAACAAATAGCTGTGGTAGAGAAGGCAATTCAAGCAGCACCTACTTTTCCAAATTTTCCAGTTAGACTTTTTATTGCTTTTAGTAGCAAGGCATATGTATAAAAGGTTAAAAAATTTTTGTAAAGGCTACATTCTGAAACACCTATGCATCCCACAGTTTATTCTTATTTTTGTAGTCACCTGCTATGATAACCTCCAGCACACAGTTCATATTTTGGTTTTCTCCAGCCTTTGCCTGGTGAAACTGTTGTTACATTTTCTCTTTTCCTTTCAGACAGTAGTCAGTCATTCTGGTTATTCAAAAGGTCCTGCTGAAATCTTAGACTCAGCTCTGCAGTTCGGCGTTGAATTTCCTCTTATGTGGCACTGTGGCACAATGCTTGGGATGAACAGGGAAGCTAAACTAAAAATGGAGTCCTTTTGTTGTAAGAGTTGTTGGATGGGCCGAGGACAGGCAAAACATGATCTTGAGTTCATTATGGCTGTGGGAGTGGCACGAATTGAGTCTGGTCAGAAGTAGGTCTAACACTTGGTCAGTGACCTGGGAAACTTTAAACCTCTGCTAATGAGAGTGGTGTTGCTGACTTCTGCCACGAGTAAACTGAAACTGTTAAATGGACTGAAGTTTTTCAAGTCCTCGTGCACTTTTGTGGTTAATTCCCTCCTATTGCCAGTCACAGAATATTCCTTTTTGGGGAAACTTAAAAGCTGACTCCTATGTCTATATTAGTGAGTAGTTGAGTGGTTTATTGTTCTCATCCACCTCCTCCCCTCCTCCTGGATAAGGGGGAAGGTTCACCAAGCAAATTTGTATGTCATCTGGGTTTAGAGTCTTGATTCACTGTGCTGTGGTGTGCTCCAAGCTGATAGCTTAGTGAAAAATAGTTCTAAGGAGGAGACTGATGTTAGTTCTGTGGAAGAGACTTGAAATATGGCTGATCCCATTTATTATATATTCGCTTCTACTTTCCCCCTTTGAAACAAAATAAAGAGTCAAGTTAGTAGGCCTAAATAACCTATATTTTTAAGGAGTCATCTGTGTAGAGTCAGCAAGATACTAAATATGTGAGATATTTGACATTGTATGGATTTAGCGAAGGCAAAGTTTTGTCTGTCAAATTAAGTGGATTCCTTGCTGGCATGGTATTTAATCTGTATTTAAGAGTGTGCAGTCCTTAGTGACCTCAGGAATTAACTTCAAGTGCAAATGTGTTTGTAAAAATTCTGAAATGTGCAAAACTTGCATCCCTTTGAGAGCTGGCAAAAAAAAATCTTGGCAAACCTTGTATCTGGTTACTAACTTCACAGATAAGAGTTCTGTGTAGCTTATAAAACGGTTAAGAATTAAAATGCACTCAGATTGGCAGCACTTCTTAGATTCACAGAGCCAAAGAGCACCTGTTCAACTGATGTAAAAATATTTTAAAAAAATCAGATTTATTTATGATAAGGAATGCCAGTAAAATTGGTGACAAGTTAGGTCAGAAACAGGTCAGAGGTGTTGTGATACCGTTGTGTGGATTTTTACAGAAACTAGAAAGCGTGTTGACATTTCATTTTTATTGTGAATATAAGAAACTTCAAGATAAAGTGTTCCAACTTGTAAAAATAAATTCATGAATAGTGTGGAGTGAGAAACAAGAGGTTTTTTAATTTTAGCTGTTTTTAATCAGTGAATGAACTTTATTATTCAAGGCTATATTGAAATTTTAACTCCTAAGCTACAATTTCTGTTGGCTTCTGTATTACAAAGATTCCGAAGGCTAAAGGCAATTGCTGCATTTTCTTATGCACCCTTCTGCTTACTTCTGAAATTTCTGTAACTTAGCATAATAGGCATCAGAATGCTGCTAGTGCTCTTTGTGAACTTTGTGCCTTTCACTCTAGGTATTGCTGAGCTTCAGAGGATGCTTTCTGAGAGCTTTGCAGCCTCTTATAAGTTTTATCGTAGTATGCTTTGCTGTCTTTATCTTGGTCCTGGGTCAGCTGTCACAAGAAGCTTTTACTAACTTGGCCTTTTTCTCCAGCTGTGCTAAAATTCCTTGTGTGGTGGTTTCTTATGTGTGTTTAAAAGAGTAGAAAATGTATCCTACTTCACACATCTATTGCCTCTGTTAGAAGCAGGTAATTTTCCTTTCATAAGGGAAAAGCTTACAAACATAAAAGCATTGGAGGGAAGTAAAATATCACAAAATATTTCTCTGGAGCACAAGAGGTCACTTTTCATGAAAAAATCTATTTAACTTCCTAGGGTGTTGTGGTTTGTTTTTGGTTTTGTTTTAACAAAAATACTTCCCACTTGAGTAGCATTTTGCAGAGCACCATAGTTGATTAATGAAAGAAAAAAAAAAAGCAAGGTATCTAAAGAGCAAACAATATCACTGTCTCTACCTAATGTCACCTTTTTCAGCTAGGGCAGTGTATCTAGAATAAGATGGAGCATTCAGCCATGCTTCCAGCTAGCCACTGTCTTGTGCTGCATAAGTGCCTTGTTCTTGAGAGGAGGCTCTCCGTTTTTGTTTTCCTCCCTACTATCCACAATGTCATGCTGTGTACCAGACCTTTCCTGCTCTTGCCTTTGAGATTCTAGTGGATGGGTGTGACCTGGTGGGTGTCACTTGGTGGGTGTCATCAGTGGAAAATCTTGTGATACTGCAGTAACTTTATCTGTCAGATAATACCAAGAATCTAAAATTACAAAATACCTAAAGAAATTAATTCTGGTTTAGCATAATGAGTGTATTAAATTTAGCAAATGTTATTTATGGGAAAGAAATGTTGTATGAAATCAGTAAAGCCTTTCTGAGAGAAGCAATAAAGCTTAAGGTTGGAAGAATTGCCTTTTTCCTTCTGAGCCATTGGTGTATTTGCCTGCTCACCAGTTGCATGTAGATAGTTGGTGAAGTTCTCCATCTGCTGGTGCGAGGTGGTGAGTGCACTCTCTAGTATAGGGCTGGAAGTGGTATTTCTGTTTCTCAAATGTAGCAGCTGCATTAATCTTCAAGAAACTCGGTTCTTACATTCATTTTTTAATCAAAATTATTTCCAGACAATCATCAATTTCTTAGGATGAAGGGATGACAAAAACTATAGTTTTGGTCGCTGTAGATTATTTAACTTGTTAACTATCACTTGATTCAGTGATTCATTGACCTTTTAGGTGTGATGCAAGTGCAGACAAGTGAGGTGGGCAGGAATACTTTCACAAATTATTTTTACTTTTTTAAAAAATCCTCAAGTTCTGTATTTCCTGTCTAAATTGTCCCTTAGTTTTTTTCACAGATAGGAAGGGACTTTCCTGTGGGATTAAACACACAGACTTAGCTCTGGAACACTATGGTGTTGAGAAGTGCAGTTTTTCTACTTTGACTGAAGTTTTTCCTGATAGTTGATAGTTGTGCCTGGTGACTTGCCTCTTTCCACTCCAGGATGTCAGTGAAAATTGGTTTTGCTAAAGGCAGAAGCACATAGCTAAGTGGTGAACAGTCATCATTTCACCCATGATTTTACCAGGGCTCTAGCAGCTCTGAGCATTCTGCTCTCCCCCCCACCCCCCTTCTTTTTTAAGTATGTTCATAGTTAAGGAGAAGCATTGTGACTGTATGATCTGGTAATTTGAGCTCGTATCCTTGAAATTTTAAACCTAGCTGTATATCTTAGCTCTGGTTCTATATGGTTATTCACTTGTATTAGTGACTTGGTGTTTCATGTAAATTAATGTAAGGCAAGGATAAGGAAACAATTCTGCCAGTCAGAATTGCAAATAGAAATTAGGTTTCCTTTGGAAGGTTGTTTTGTGATGGCCATCTAGAGAGGGGAGGGATAAGAATTGTGTAACTTTGGTGTTGGATACTGCAGACACTTTTTTTTTTGAGCAAGAAGAAAGTAGGCCAAAACAGATTTCAAAGTTTAGTTGTAGTTTTCCCTTATTTAGGATTATCTGAATCTTTATATATACCCTTTCTGCTCAGAACTGATTTTAATAGTTTTTATACTCCTTTGATTCTGGGCTTGGTGTTCAGAAAATTGAATCTACTCACTGGATGACAGTCCAGCCCGTGAGCATGGTTTTTGCATTCTCAAGGATGTCTCAGTGCTTTACTTCAGAAGCATAGCTGTTTACAGTTTAATCATTCAGGAAAATAGTTCAAACTCCAGAAGTCTTTGTTTAATGTTGCAGTGGCGGGGAGGGAACTATCAAATTTGAAGTTGCTTGAAGTTTCTGGAAGTTTCCATTTGGTTTTATGGAAAGGTTTATTAGTACTGTTTTGATAGAGACCTGTTAAATGTGGAAAAGGATTTATTAGTGTTCTAAGAAGGCTCTTCATTTAACGTTTCCTAAACTGAATTCCTAAACTTAGGAATTCACAAACGCAATCCAGATGCCCAGGGTCATTTAAATTACCAGAATGAAGCTGGTTCCTGACTCATGAATTTGCACAAATAGGCATGTACAAACAGGAATTTGTTGAATTGTGTTGGAGTATTCTTAGATAAAAGATTACATTCATAATTTTAAAAAGAATGCTCAGTGAAATATGGTTGTTTGAAGAGGCAGTTGGAACTTCTGAAAAGGTGATACTCAGCAATGCAATTACAGAGTCGGGGGTGAGTGTTTGGTTTTGTTATTTGGTTTTTGTTTTGGGGTTTTGTGGTTTTTTGTTGTTGTTTTTGCTTGTTTTGTTTTGGGTTTGTTTTTTTTTTTTTCCTGAACTAGGTTACCTAGAACATGCAACAAGGTTCATGATGGTCTTTTTATTTCTTTTGGCTACCCGAGCTGACTTTTTTGTAATTAATGTTAGTAACTAGCTCATTATGGGTACTCTCTTCATCTAGAAGTGGTAGATTAAACCTTTTGGTTTTCCTTTCTTTCAGTCTTCTGTTGCTGTTTTGCTGGTAGTTCATGCATTAAAAACGTTAACATGGATTTTATGAGTTTAGTGATTAATAATGTAATAACTGCAGACAAAATACAGATCTGAATGAATTATTTTGCAGTGAATATGCAGGGCAGAATTCATGAAACTTGCTTGTCCCTTAAGCGCCATCAAGCTGTTGAAAACTTCTAGGTACTTAAGGAATTCATATTCCTCTAGTGAATATGGCAGGCATTAGGAGGAACTCTGATACTCAAGGGTTTCCTGTGCTGAATCCAGAAGAGAGCACTGTGTGGTTGTGTCTGCACTAATATTCTGGTTCAGCTCAAAAGTGAACATCTGAGAAGCATTTCCTGGACATCACCACTCTCCTGGCTTTGACTCCCACTGCAGGTGATTCAGAGCATGTGAACCTGGTTCCTTTCAAACATAACTAGGTTGGTATATGCTCCAACTGCTGTTGAACGTTATTTCTCAGGATGGGACTAGAGCAGTTGCTGTCTCCCCAGATACATATAATATGGGTGACACGTTCTTAGCGCTGTTTTCAGTGCCCATGTAAACTCTTACGCTGCATTGCTTGCTAATGTAGACAGCCCATGTTGACCTATTAAAGCTAAGCTGGGAAACATTGGATTGAGTTAAAATCTTGAAGGGCAGAATTTTGATCAAGTGCTAGCTGTCCTGACTCTTAATAGTTCCACATCACAAAATGATCCAATATTAACAGTATTTCATCACCCCCTAATAGCTGTTGATTTGTTTCTATTTTGAAACTCAAGTTGTGTAAACATATCTATTTTCCAGGGTTTGTTTGTGATGTGCTTCTGAAAGAAGAACGGAGAATCCATTACATACTTACACTTTTGGGAAAACTCTCCTCCTAATGTATTTTGCAAGCTAACTGAATTACCATAGATATTCAGCATGGGAGGAGCTGTGAGTGCCGGAGAAGACAACGATGACTTAATTGATAACTTGAAAGAAGCTCAGTACATTCGCACTGAGAGTGTGGAGCAAGCCTTCAGAGCAATTGATCGTGGTGATTATTACCTGGAAGGTTACAGGGACAATGCTTATAAAGACTTGGCCTGGAAGCATGGAAATATACATTTGTCAGCACCTTGCATTTATTCTGAAGTCATGGAAGCACTGAAGCTTCAGCCTGGATTATCTTTTTTAAATCTGGGTAGTGGAACCGGATACTTGAGTACAATGGTGGGATTAATATTAGGTAACTTGAATGTTTTTATTTTAATATAATGTTTCTGCATATTTTTAGAAGATTATACAAGCCCTGTAAAACTTTACTTTCACTTTTAAAATGACAGTACTATACTTAAGTCTGGGTGTTTTGAGATGTGTTGTTAAAATAATGTGTATGTGATCTCCAAGCTGTTCACTGACACTGCAGTTCAGTGGCATTTCATGGAGTGTTTTGGAAGAGGCAGTTGTTCCTGCTTGCCTTTCTGTAGTCTAAAATTGTCATTTGAAAGGAAACAGTCCCTGTGTTGCTTAAAAGGAAAAGGCATTGAGAACAGGTTTTGAGAACTAACATTTTAGTCTGCGTTAGCACCATGTTTATACCCTTACTCTGGGTTACTGTTCTGAGTTTATGGAAGGAAAAATCTGAACTGCAAACACTAATGACTCTTGAAGAAACTTAATTAAAAAAATAAATATCAGCATGCAAACGATAATTTTAAAATACATTTATTTAATCATTTTATTAGTGAGAATGTTTTGGAATGTAGACTGATAAAACTTTAAGCACTGCATGTCTGTAGGTTTTTAAAACTATTCTAACAGATCAGCACTGTGTTTCTTCTTCTGTTTTCAAATACATTTCCTGTATGGAAAGAAGATGGAATTAAATATTGCTGTCTACATTCGAATTTCAAAACCTACCTGAGAAAGAAAAATGCTTTAATTCTTCCCCCCCTCCCCACTATTTAGAATATAGAGCATGTGTACCAACAAATATTTTTTTTACAAACAAATTTTGTTACATGAAATAACTTCATTTATTTTAGTATTTAGTTTTCATGGATATAATAGATAAAATAGTTTTCATACATCTAATGTTATTGACTGTATTACATGGAGTTTTCATATTTCCTTGGTTGCAGAAACCTTGCTGACAGGTAATATACAGATTCTGTATATATATATTTATGTACACAACTGAGGTGTGAAGAGTTGGTTTGCTAATTTTCAATTAGTTTAGTTACTTTCTGTCATCTGTGTGTATTTATTAAAGAGTAAAAGTTATCCCTAATAGTACATAACAAACATCACTTGTTGACATCTCCGGCAGTGTCTTTTGTTCCAGTTAATACCAATAAATTCCACAGATTCTACTGTTCTCTTGTGGAAACAGGAGTTATGTTCATTCACAGGTCAAAATAAAATAAAGAAAAAGATACCTACTCTATTACTGTGCCCTTTTCAAGAGTGTTTCTGTTTGAGAGTAGATATTTTTAATTAGTAGTATTTTAGGTTCAGCATTCTATTTCAATATTAAAACAATTAGTAATATTACTGTATTTTTTTCTCTGAAACGTTTGCTTAGGGTAGTGAGTAATGGTATTTATTTCTCTGCCTTGTGGAAAGCTTTGTTATTTCATTATTCTTTCTTATGATGTTGAAAAAGGAAATTGTTGCTTATGTATATTGCCCTTGCATCTGTGTATTTCTCTAACCTATTTTGAGTGGCTGTTTGTTTGGCTGCTGGGTGCTCCTGGGTTTGACCTCTCCCTGTCAAGCAGAATTCCTATCCCTTAGAATATTATATGCAGAGTTGAAGAAATTGAACAGGAAAAGACTTGTCTTCTTCAGAGGGTGAGATTGTCTGACAGACCCCGAGGAGCACGGTTACACTGCAGATATTCCCACAGAGGCAGCTCAGGTGATGATAGTTCTCTAGCAGGGCTGAGGAGCCTGGAGCAGCAGTGGTTTGGCTACTCACAGAAGAGGACTTTCTGTGTTTCGGTAGTGCTGTACCCAGTCTCCAAAGTCTGCTTAGTGTTGTAGTGTGGTTTGAGTGCTAGGTTAAGGCATGGAAGGTATAAATACAATTTGTGTGCCTTTATTTGCTTACTCTACTCCCTTTGATGAAATTATTAGTTACATATAATCATTATTCTTTATTTTAGTGTTTGTTTTAAACCAGGGAACAGCTGCTTTAGCAAAGAAAAATAAACAGAAGTAATTTTCTGACAAATCAACCATATATATTTTTAAAAGCTCACATTTTCTTAACCCAATTTCAGTGTGCACTGCAAATAGTAACAGAGAACCATGTGGGTTTTGACAGTAGTTGAAGATCTTTCAATTTGACAGTGTAGCGAGTAGTATTTCTGCCACATCAGCAGTGTCAAAATGACTAGATTAAATTAGCAAATAATTTTAAACTGGTAAACACTTGCAAGTATAGCAACATACCGAAAAAAAAAATTCAACCCACCACTCCATAGAGATTAGATTAACTGTAGTTGATACCATTAAAATATAAATATAGTTCAGACTAGATGGTGGAATTGCTAGCTCATCATGGTGAAAGAGCCAGTTGACTTTGGAGAGTAATAAAGAAGTTGGTTTAATGTTTTTAGAATGGCTGACTCTTTGCTTAAATCTACAGCTGTGACTTTCCTGATGAAAGAAGAGGACATGTTTCTTGTAATTCTGTTCGAATTATGAATACTGTGATTTATCATGATGCGGTGGTGTCTTGCATTTGTAGATTTAATTTCAAGCTGTTGGAGCAACTGACACAGGTGCTTTAGTTCTCTGTTTTTCAAAATCGAGTATTGAAAGGACTATATATGTGAATTTTGGGACAGATGAAGTGGACACATTTTTACGTTAAGAGGTTAAAGGAATGGTGATTAATTTTTAATTAAAGACGGCATACCTTGGATGCTGCTGCATGCTGTAGAACTGTAACTACACTGGTTAGCAACATCATAGCCTATTACTGTGTGAGGGAACATTAATTATTTAAACACCTAGGAAAGGATTGCCTATGCTAATGCTTCTCTTAATGTAATAGATAATAACCTAAACTTACAGTAGATTTGAGTGTCAACAGGAGGTATGTGTCTTCAAGTTTTAAGAACATCCCTCAGATGAACCACCTACCTCTTACCTGCCATCAGAGAGGTCTTACGAGCACTGCCTATGGCAAAGTATTGGATTGGTTTTATCTCACCTCTAGTAGCAAATGTTCTAAACTACGTTAAGAGCTGCAGTTATTAATCAGCTTAGTGACATTTTTTTCTTGCAGTAAAATGAAACCTTTCTCAGTAACCCTAGGTCTGTTTTTGTTGATTGGTGTCCTAGAAAAGACAAATTGAATTCTGTTTCATTGCAGTAACATCTTTGAGCTAAATATTTAGGAAATATTTAGAATGCAGTAGAGGATATAAATATAAATTTTGTCTAATCTTATTGATGTTTACTTTCTTTTCTTTCCCTTCCCTTTCCCTTTTCCAATTCTATGCTCCAATGACTAAAGCCCCTGGGCTATGAGTGCATGTTAAATATAGAATCCCCACAGCAAATGTGACTATCTGATTCGGATTCCTTCCTGATGTGGATAATCCTCATAACTGTCTCATGATTTTTCTTCCTGAAAAATACTATTAACTTTTGGCACACAAATTGACTTGGAAACCTACTTGGGTTTGATTGCAGGAAAGCAGTGCTGCAACTGTGATGGGATTGTGATGAGTGAACGTAATGTGGTCAATTTCAGTGTTCTAGATGGAAATTAATTATTATATAAGTAAATCAGGAGCAGACTTCTGATTTTTGAACCTGTAAAATAGAAGAGCAGATGTGGCTAAGGGATATAATACCCTGTCTCTGAATTGTCAAAAGCTGAAAATCTTGCTGTAAAAAAAATTTCAGAATTGAAGTACCAAAATACAGCCTAAATAATAATTTGAAATGTTTGTATTCCAACTAAATACTGCATTGAAAAATAAGTTGCTCAGACTGACAAGTGTAGTCAGATCAATTTTTTTTCTGCATGCTTATGAAGAAAATTAATTCTATAAAATTGTTTTGCCACAGTTCTGTCCCTGTTCTTTCATTGATCCTTTTGCCTTTTACTACCTTTTTAAGTATTGTTAATGCAGATGCAAAAAATAACTTAGTCTAGTGTTGGGAGATTTCTGTGTCTTACATGACGTTGGTGCTCTCACAGGTGAAGGGTATAATACTGTTCCATGCAGTTGTGCTGTGCTTAAAAAAAAAAAACAAAAAAACCCACAACAAACCAAAAACCTAACACCCTCCTGTTTTTATTTACAGGACCTTTTGGAATAAATCATGGAATAGAGCTTCATTCAGATGTGGTAGAATATGCCAAGGAAAAATTGGAGAGCTTCATAAAATACAGTGATAGCTTTGATAAGTAAGTATCTCATTTGTCTAGTTCACTTTGCAGCAACATTTTTGCTTTTAAAATAAGTGCGTCATTGCTTACGAGTTTAGGGAGGGGAGAAGAATGGCATCACACAATCGAAACATAAAACTTTAATTTTGTGACACTAGTTCATGAGGTAAGTTAAACCTTAAGAAACCACGCCTTAGAAGTCTGGGAATATTCCTGCTGTGTAATGCTTACCACAGTTGATTTCCCTGCATTTTGGCTGCGTGAATACATGCACACATATGTATGTGCATATATACATATGTACTTAAAGAATTACATGATATGCAGGTGTCTTTGTCTGCATTTATAGAGTAATTTGTATCCATTAAGTCAGTTTTTATTATATAACTGGGCATCATCTTTCTCTACAGTATTAACTTTTTTCTAATGTACCAATGTTGATCTAGACATGAGTATGTTTATCTGTTTGTCTTCATGTTTATTAACTGAAGAGATGGATTTAGGAGTATTTATATGTGCTTGTACACCACTCATTTTTACTGGTATACTTCTTGGTTACAGTGCTTTGAACGTTACTGGTTCTACCTACTGAACAATTTTTATATTGTTAGTTTTAATTTGGCAAATAAGAATCTGGATCTTGGACCTCTCTGCCTCTGTGAAAGGGAAACAACATTCTAGCTAGGACTGTTCTCTGTGAAGACTACTTTCCTTACAGGCAATATGTTCTCAAACAGTGATTATAAGGTAGCTTCTGGAAATGCAAAAAAGCTTTTGAATTATAGGAGTAGCCCAAGAAGTGCACATCCTATGCCTCTTCTTTTCCCTGATGGGCAGCAGAGAAAATTCAGTCCCTTTACCTCTGTTGTAATGTGTCTTATGAACTGCCATGCTCTTGGTTATGTTGGCTGGAGCTCAATCCACTTTTTTCCATAAACCAAACTTCTGGAGCTCTGGTCTGACCACAGGCCTTCCTCCTTCTGCTCCTAAGTAATAGAAGGGTCTTCATTAGAGTATAAAGTTAAGTTTAAAGTATCATCCTAGTGTTACCTAGATCTGAATTCAATTCTGTACTTATGGTATTGACAAGATTATTTTAGTACTATGTTCCCCCATTAGAATAAATAAAATTATGTAAGAGGAAATGCGTATGTTTCATTACTACTGTCTTAATTTACGTTATCTGAGGTTAATACGTACAGAAGCCAGAAAAAATAAAAATTGATTCAGTCTAGAACTTTATGGTGCACTTTATATAATCAGTTTTACAAAAATGTGTGTGAAATGTGGTCACTTGTGATCATTGCTAATATTGCACTAGTGGCTCTATTAAGTTAGATCTACCTGCCAGCTAATCAATTCCTGTGCATCCTGTATTCCTGCCTTTTTATAGGTGTGTGTACTTAGACATACAAAAAGTTGGTTTTGTTTGAAATGTCTTTCCAATCTGGTGATACATTTACGTGCAGAAATTAAGAGAAATTGAGTGAAGGGGTAGCAAGGAAATGTTGTTATTTAAACACAATCTGATTAGGATATATATGTAAATGAACATCAGAACACTGGGGTTTACACTTTAAAACATGCAAGAACTGGAAGAAAAACCCCAAAGTTGCTAAACTTAGCATAAGTGAGTGTCAATGTTGTATGTATATTGTGTTTGAAGGGAATAAGTGATCATGTAGTAAATGATCTAAATATTCTTAAAGGTGAAGAGGTGTATTTTCCCCTAATTCAACAAAGATCAGCTCTGGGGACAGTGTTATAAATGCTGTGTGTTATTTGAAATGATAGTTAGATTGATCTTTAGTTACATGGTGTTACTCCAATGAGGGAAAGAAGTCAGCAAGTTGGTGAACATGATCTAAACTTTATCACTAATTTGTGTGTTGTATCTTGGCATAAGCTTTGTAACAGTCCACCTTTTCCTCACAACAGTAAAATAGTAAGCAATGGCTACAGAAACATCCTCCTTACCAACCTAACAAAAATTATACTTCTATGAACGTGCTCTTTGATAGAAATCTATTTGGTAATAGCTGCACTGCAGCTGACATGGTACTGATTGACTGGTTAGATTTTGTGTTTTATGATGGGATTTGTAACTTGTCTGTGTAGCTGATTCTGATTAACTGCTTTCTTTGTAAATAATGTGGTTTTTAATGTAGTTAATGAAGATGGTGTGTGGGTTTTTCTGTGATGGGGTCCTCCTATATTCTTTTTTCAAATATAAAGTAATTTATACAGCATGTCTTGAATTTTAATCTGCCTTTCAAACTAATGTGCTCTGGGTCAGTAAGTCTGGTTTTGATTCTTGTTTCAGTAACTTCTTCCTGCATCTTCATTTATAAGTGAAAGATACTTCCCCAAAATTGTGCAGACTGTGGCATCTGAACTTAACTACTGATTTGGTCAGCTTAGTATTCGGATGAAAGACCACTTAAAAAAAAGGTGTGCGGTGTCTGTCTGCTGTTGAACACTGGTGTATACCTAGCAGGCGTCCTTAATGTTTGGAAATAGATTTTATGTGGCAGACTGGTATGAATGAGGCTAATTGTCTGAGTGGATGTGTGCCTGTGATGGGGAAAACACCTTACAATTGACAGCAACCTCTAACAAGGCACACGGGAGACAGAAGGAGCACAGAGACCACGATCCATTTTCCTGGCTGTAACAGAGTTACGCGGATGGGGAATTCTGTAAAACTTTGCATTGCCACTTCCCGCGTTCTTTCTTTAGTGTATAATGTTCTTTCGTCTGGTCTCAATATTTCAAGTGATCTACTTTTGAAACAAAAAGCAGGGTTTTAATCTTATGGGTAGGTACTTGGAGAGCTTCAACCTAGATCTTAAATAAATACTTTGTAACTTTGTGGTGTTCCTTCACTTGGAGCAATAGGCCATTGTCTTTGCATATGACTTCTGCGTGGATCTGGGTCATCATGATTTAGGTAGGGTTTTGCCTGCTAAAGCAAGATGGAATATTGCTTTGGTGCCACTTCTGTGGGGGAATGATTCAGTGTTTTGTGTTATAATTTTTTTCCTTGATTCCTGATAAGAACGTTGTTGAAATGTAATAAAAAATTTACTTTTCTATGATTGGGGTAGGTGCTTGACCAAAGACTGGAAGCAATGTAAAAATAGCAAGTCCAGAAGGATTTGAGACACGCTCCCTGCCTAAAGGGGGGGTTGTCTACCTCTGGTAGCTGGGCTTCTCTTGGTTTTGGCCTCTTGAACTCTTCATCGGAGGAAAAGCTTTTCAGGTACCTGCTTCAGAAAGACAAATAATTGGAGTAATCACTTGTATCTGTATCCATATCCCACCAATCTATAAAAATAGTTTTTCTCTAAATGGAGGTGGAGTTGTTCATCCTGAGAGGTAAAATGCTGTCTTGATTTTACTTGACAATATACGTTTGCCAGTTTGAAAAGGAGTGCCGTCTGAAAGCATCTGAAAAGTGTCATCATGGCTGAGGTGCAAGGATTTTAGGTATAGACTAAAGAAAGTTCTCTGAGTCAGAAATATGCATAAGGCTCTCTGTTGTTCTTAAAATCTTCAGGAAATGCATGCCAATTAAGGGGAAAAGAATCATTCCTTAAGAAGACTCTTATCTAAAACACATATGTGCAAGTATTAGGCCCCGCTTCACCTGTTTATTGAAGGGGAATGTGTTGTCTTTTCTGCTCCCAGTCAACTTCTAGACCTAGAATATCCAGCTCGGAGGGAGAGCCACAGGGCAAGGCTAGGTTGCCCATCTTCTAGCACCCTATCAAAAACCAAACCTGGGTAAGCTGGTGAAGTCCCTGCTGTGAAAGAAAATCACCAACCCTTCTCAGGATCAAAAGAAACTACTTCAATGGTAAGTGACAAGAACCCTAGTACTACTTCTGGGATAACTGTTATGGGTGAAACGTCTTCCTGAAGTCCTGTAGTAGATTTTGCTGGCATTGAAAAACAGTAAACTTAATCTTCCAATAGAATATTCGTTTGTGTTCATTGAAATTCAGGGTTCCTGCTAGGACTCTGAAGGCTTACATTCTTATCATTAAAGCACATTTGAAACATAAGGTTCCTTGTATACACACAAAGGAAATAAAGCTCCTGTCTGCCTGTACACCTGGTTAATAATTTCAGTAAAAATCTGGAGGAAATTTTTCTGCAGGAAAAGCAAACTGTCTCCAAAACGCACTGGTGGCTTTCTCAGTTTAAATTTTACTAATAACTTAGTCTTAGTTTCAAACAGCATAAACAATGTTTTGGGCTTTTCTAGTGGTGAATGAATTCTTGTTGAGTTTTAGTCTAACCAGAACAACACAGGGACTACAAGAATTCCAGTGGGATTCGTTGATGCCAGAGGCTATCTTAAACAAAAAGGAAAGGAAAGTAGGCTTTTGGAATATCCCATTTTCATTTAGAGATATTAAAGAGAAGTACTGTTTCTAATCACCTTGGAAACCCAGAAGGCTCCAAAATGACAACTCTGTCTATTTTTACCTAGGAAGGAAGTAAACCTGCATTTTTCAAGTAGTTGATAGTTGCAGAAATACATATTCTTGCCCTCTCAGAACCACACGTAAAATACCTTTTAGAAAGAAGTAAATAAATCCCATGGTGGACACTGCCTTTCTTTGGAAATCTCTCATTGCTACAAGTTTGATTGTATTTGGAACATTTGTTGTATTAAAGTAAGGGTTGACAATTGTCAGTGCATGGATCCTATAAAATCTGTTGCTTAACAAACACCTGCAGTGTAAAATACAATTTCAACCTATAAAACCATTTTTCTGCTTCAGTGGAAAAAAAGGCAAACACTCCTCTGATCTTATAAACAGATAGGTTGTTTTCCAGACTTGTATCCATGGATGTAATAGGGCCCTGACATTAAACTGAATTGACAGATTTTTTTTCTCATCTCCCTGTTCCTGCCCACTTTTTTTAAAATTCACTGTAGAATTGATAACAAGTATTCCTTCAGTATAATTCTTCATTTTGCCACCAAAGTTTAGAAAGACTACATAATAAAGTTTAAATTTTGTAAACCGGTGTAAAAGGGAGAGTAAGGCTAGTCATAAGTATTTTTAAGAACAAATGTTTGAATTTTTCTTCAGAAAGAGTAATGTGTTTTGGTCTACTTCAATGAAACTGATGAAATGGGAATCAGAAATTATAAACAAGATAGCTTAGATCATATAACGGAAGAACCAAGACAATTTTATTAAAAAATGGAGGTGACAAGTACAAGCAAATTAGAAATGCAGGTTTCTCACTCACTGTCCTACAGCATTGCCTGGAAGCTGAAAAAATGTTCAGGACAAAATTACTGAAGAGAAATTTTGCCAGTATCACTTCTGGCTATTACTCTAATGCTTATTAAAATTACTATTGTAATTGGATGCAAGGGACTTGAAAGTTGTCATTATAGATTTTGTTTTCAAAGATTTCATATTTTTATTTGTTTCTGTTTGTTCTAACATTTGTAGTGTACATGCAGAAGGTCTCACAAGCAATGATACTAATAGGAGGTAAAATGTATGTAATTTTTCAACAAAACACAGTAGCAATCCATGAGTATGCGTTTATACATGAACCAAAGACTAGTTTGGAGAGCTTGAAAAGATGCTTAAACGAGGTGGAGTGAACAATGGAGAAAAAATATTAAAAAAAAAAGGGGGAAGAACTTGCTGTCTTGCTGCCCTGCTGTTGTCCTAGTTAAAGTGCGTTAATTCTTTTCCTATTAAAAATAGTTTTCCCATATTAACTGATGCAGGTTTTAAGTTTCTTAGCTAGTGATTTAATCTTAAATGGGCATCACTGACAGGATATAACATGGGAAGTATTTATTGAGAAACAAATGGGAAAACCTTTTCCTGCAATATATAAGTAGCTTTAAATCTGATTGGTATTAGCTCTAAAGCAGTTTTGCAGTCAAGTAAAATGAGAAAGGCTAATGAGGCATAGAAATTGGAAAGTATTTCATTATTCTGTTGCACATTCTGTGGCACATTATAATACACAAAGCCACGTGAGCATTGACCTTCATTTGTGGTTTTCAAAGAAGATAAGTTTTATGTCAGTTTAAAACCTGAAAAATTGACTAAATGATCTGAAAGCTTCTTCAAGGCTTCTTTCACTGAATGCATTAACGTTTAAACAGGTTCTAGGAGTACTTGGAGTAAAATTATTGATTTATGGATTTCTTATGTTTGACATAAACAATACTTTCAGAGCTTCCCCTTTTAATGCAAATGGGCAAAGGAGCCAGAGCTTCCTAGATCAAATTATTTATAGCTTTTCAGTCTGTCTTAAAACAACCACAGGAAATGCTCATTTTTCACCTGCTGTAGCAGTGTTTCAAAAAGATAGGCCATTTTTTTGTTGGTGGAAAGAGTAAGAAACTTCTAAACCAATCTGCCAGAACTGATCTTTTTTTTTTAAACTGATTTCCACCAACAGCCCCCACCCCTTGCTCCCTTCTTTCCCCATCCTTGGGGGGTCCTTTTGCTGAAAATTTGGTCAGCAGTAAGCTGGAATTAGGACAGCAGTATATTAGTGTAGGACAAAATTAAATGGTATTTCCTTATCACGGTAGTAAAAATAGTTTAATGTTTTATCATATGTTTTCAGAGTCTACACATTTTGCAGATTCATTTCAATGTCTGGTTGTTGTATTTGAATGGTTTAAGGGAAGTTTTATATAAAGCTAATTTCATGAGTTATACTGGATTTACTACTCTGCTTTGGAATATGTATTAAAACCCATTTTATTTCCCATGAAAAGTTATTAATGAAATTTGTCTTGCAATTCTTTTGTTCCAGTGTAGTGTCACTGTAGTTCAAATGGCAAGTGTTAACAACTTGCCAACCTTTTCTTAGACATCATTAAAGTTCAAGAGTAGTCCTTTGTGCCCTAAATTTAAATAAATTTAAATAAATTTAAATAAATTTCCTATTAGAGGGGAATTACTTGAAGCAGCTTCATGGTACTGAATGAGATTTCAGACTTTTCGGAGGGTTTGAGTTGACTGACTAAAGGAAATGAGTGTGGATGGGAAAACAGTATACTAAATTCATTCTGAAATGGGTTTTCTTTCTATAAGGGTGGTGAGCAGCAAGCTGAGATGTAAGTGTGGTTAGTAAATACAGGGGTAGGCAGAAGTGTACTGTTAAATGAAGTCCTGGTATGAATGTATTACTCGAGAGGTGTAAAATTTAGCTGGAGTGCTGCTTGTTTTAAGAACTAATTAATTTTTGTCTTGGCAAAAGGCAAACCAGTTTAAATGGTTCCTCAGCACTGCTTTACTTTCAAAGCATCTTGTAACACGTTTTACTGTTTCCTTTAAACACAAGCCTGTGGAAGCTGAAAGTTGTTTTCCCTTCAAATTACTTGATTTTTCTCCCCAGTCTTACTAAACTTGTTCCTTTTTAAAGAATCAAGTATGTATAACACTTTAAAAAAAAAAAAAAAAAAAAGAAATTCATGCCTACTTGCCCCTAGTTTCATCTTCAAGAGACATCAAGATAACATCCTGCATTCATGAAGGCTAAATAGATAGACAAGCTTAGCCCAAGAAGCATCCTGTACATCTTCAGTATGAAGTAATTAAAGGGTAGGTTCTGTGCGTGGGTGTTATGGTAGGACAGACTGATGAATCCTGTTTGCTATTAGAGTAGGTTATTCTACTATGTTCTCTTTTTTTTAGATAATATCTTGTTATCACACAAATACTAGATTGGTGGATATGGATACAAAAGCAACAAACCTTAATCTTAGTTCTTTGCTATAAGTTTTTTTTTAAATGGATGTTAATTTTATTACAACTTTGTCTTGGTATATGGGGAATCTTCCTTAAAAGAGCATGGGCAGTTACAGTCTACTACTTGATTATTTTCTTAAGTTGCTGCAGCAAAGACAGAAGTGCACTTCAAATTCTGCAGAAAATTTTTTACATTCGGCTGGAAGAAAAGTACTGTGGATGTGTTGAGGGTGGCCTTGAAGCGGCCATCCTTGAGAGAGATGGATGACAAAAAATGCAAAAGATGGAAGGGCAGAATCAGATCAACACCTGTTTTATGTCCTTGAAACTGCTTGATTATCTTGGGCCATTGCTAAGAATTATCTGTGTGCGCTTAAATTTATCCTATGGCAAGTGCTTGTTTAAACAGAAATATTGCATTGTTATGTTATCTATAATGGGAACTCCTAATTTCTGTTCTTTTGGCTGTTGGTTCTCTCATAATCAAGATATGAGATCTAACTGAAGAACCTGATGTGATTAAAACGTCTTCAGATTGTTACAGCGCTTTATTTTTTCCCCTTTTTTGGCATCTGATGTATGAAATAAGAGGGGTTTTTCCATGTTGCTTATATAATGCCCTGCAGGGCTACCCTCGCCATTTGGTAGAGGTGAACAAACGGTAAAGAACACTTGGCATTCTTAGTTCCATTTCATGTCAGTAATTAAAAAATATTTAAGTGAAATATTAACTCATCTTGATAGCTTATGTGATTGTTAATACTGCATGTTAAAGCAATAAACCATATATTTTCAGCAGTGTCATTAATCTAATAAAAGATAGCTCAGTGTAACACAGAAGGAAATTGAATATCTCATATGTTTTGCTATCCTGAAGGCAATAGGAATAAATTCAACTTCTGGATATAGTGACAACTGGGAGTAAAATAATTTGGGTTTGATTAGATCAAGTTCCATTGTAAAACAGTGTGGTTGATACTACTTTCATACTATAAGACTAACAAGCTTGTGATGATGTTGGTAGGTGTTTCTAAAATTGTTTGCTCCCTTGTATTTGCAGAACCTTTGTATTTAAGCTTTAGATAATCTCCTGATCAAATGATTGAGTCTTTGATACTTCAGTAAAACTGAACTTAACTTTGCTTATTATTAAAATTATTTGGGAAAGTTAATAGAACAAGTTCTCAAAGTCATACTTTAATCTTTAATGCATGATAAATACATGCATTTATCAGCTCTTTCTGATTCAGAGGCGCGTGTATCTTTTTGCCAAAATGGAATCAGCTGAAGATTCAGGGAGTGGGAAGAGAGTCTGGTTGCATCACTGGTGAGGTTCACTTCACATGGGAGTGTGGAGGAGCAAGGTTCACTGTTGTAGAATTTAACTAAGTTTGAAGCGTCTGTAATATTCTACTGCATGAACTCTGTATGCCTTTATTTCTGGTATTTTGTCACAGCTCATACCATAACACATGAAGCAGTTGGTTCTGTGGGAAGCACAAATGAAGAGGGCTGGCTTTTGAACTTGCATGTTGCCATGACCAGAGGCAGTTTATAACTTTTTCCTCCTGTTTCTTCTACTCGCTTTTATTAAACTTTCTGAGTAACACGAAACTACAAGTGGCAATTCTTGAACTGCCTATGCTTGAGTGGGCAGCTAGCATACCAGTGCCGGCCAGCTGGGTGTTACCATTGCACAGCCAGGTGCGCTAAATCGACCCCCTTGTTTTTCATCTGACATGGACTAAAGAGATGTCTTCAGGAATTACATGTACCCTGGTCTCTAACGGTGTGTAGGTTTGCTGTGGGAAATTAGCCTTTCAGGAAACTCCTGCTGTTGATGAATTGGGTTGAAACTAGCTGAAGCTATGTGGGGGAGGAAGGTATTTTTTGAAGTAAATGGACTAACAGATAACGAGCTGTTTTGGTCATAAGCCTTGTGTCTCCACAAAACTGTGCTACTAACGTGGCGCACAGTCCAGCCAATTGGAAGTGTTTGTAGACAGAGTTGATCTCTAGTGCTTAACCGATCTCATTCTTAAAGGTGTGATAGGAAGTTGCTCTGTGTCTTCCTTTGCACTTTGTGCCCTTGTGGTTGCAAACTGTGGAGCTAAATGAGAAATTCTCTTCAGCTTTATTTTATTTGTAAGACCACTGTGGATTTTCATTCACAGCTCACGTATATAGTATTTTGTGTCTGGGGAGTGTTCTGTATGTTTTTGTTTTGTGGGCTTCTGTTTTGTCTTGTATTTTTGCTTCCTTGGAGAGTGTGGTGTTCCTCCTTGTTTTAAGAGGGTGTGACCAGTGGCTTCATGAGCTTTAGGGTGGTTTCTAGTAAAGGAAACAGTTCAGGAGTATCTGGTAATAAGCTTGCCAGCTTTCAGAGGAGCATTCTGAGAAGGTCAGAAATCATGAAGGTTGCCAGAGTAGGCAGGCAGGCTGTCTTCATTTTTCTAAAACTAACCAGGGACTGCCTCAAGATTTGAAACTGCATTTTAGAAAAGTACCATAATCTCTCTCTTTCTCCCTGCTCCCACCCCCCTTCCTCTTGTACTTCTGAAGCCCACAAAGGTACTTCCATTCAGACTTTCAAATTAAATCAATATGGTGATGCTTGACTTAAACTGTAGGAAACCTGAAATAAAAACTATAGCATGAACTGCCTGATTGACCTTCACTGAATGTAGAAAAATACATGATAGCCCAAGTTCTTATGAAATGAGATCACTTCTTCAGTGGTGTGATCAGCGCCTTGGGTTTCATATCCTTCCCAGTATTTAACCTTGCCTAATATATTTCTAGATCTTTCTGTGTTAATCTGAAGTTATTTCAACCACGGTTCAGGCTGGGCTAGCTGCCGAGTTGTGTGCAACAAGGCAGTCATTCCCAACTCCCCCTCCCTTTCCCTTTTTTCTTTTTAGTCTACCAGTGTTGTTTGTAGCTTTCAGTTTTTCCTCTGGATTTGGATGAGGAAACATCGTTATGGATTGTTGGCCACGTATAGCACATGAGCTGTGCAGTAGTTGTTAAAGGATTCTGGGATCTGCTTGTGATCAAAGAAGGGAACATTGCATTATTTTCAAGATCAAGCATCCCATCTTGGGGGAAAAAAGTATACTTCAAGCAAAAACTTAAGTTTAATAGAATTCTGATTTGTTAATGGCAGTGCTGTAGATAGGAAAGTCAGCCAAGCCTTATAGGCAGCATCCCTAAGCACTGAAAGTTGCCAAGCTTCGCTGTAACTGAAGGAATATTGGTTTGAATGTTGTCAGGTGTTGTAGTGGGATTTGCTACTGCTAGCCAAGTGAAAAAAAGAATTCTTTTCCAATGAGAGTCAGCTGTGAAGTTTATAAAAAGGCTGGATGTATTTGAAGAAGTTTTTAGAAAAAGGAATTCCTTCTGGATGAAGTTTGAGATGCATTGGATTTTAATACTGCCAGATGAATTTTATGAACTATTTCATGCAACAACAAGATGTTAGGTTGTACTTAATACTTTTTTCAAAGGAAACCATACATCCTCTCTATAATCAACTGTGTAACCTCTCTTCTTAACTTGAAAGTGTTTGGAGAAAACATAAAGTTACTTGCTGAAGGAATTTTTTTACAAAAAAGGTAATCTACATTTATTATGGCGTCAACAGCTGAAGCACTAAGGTGCTGCAGAGATTTGAAAAATGTCAGAAAATATCAATGTAATGGAGAATCTATGCAGCTTTGGCAATAAAGCTCTAGTCTGTATGTCTTTCCTTTGGCATTTCATGCAGTCACGGACTACATACAGTCCCTGCAACTTCTGTTATAAATGTAGATCCACTTAAAAGCAGTTGTATAATTTTAATTTGCTGATGAGAATTAGAACAGATGCTTCTGAGATAATGAAATTTTTTTCCCTTGCTTTATGTGTGGTCAAAAAATTCACAGACTCTTCCATTAAATTTGTTTTTTGGGAAAAGTGGATTGAGCTCAAGGTGGAAAATTGGGAGGTAGTGGAAAACGAGTCTTTTAAAAGCCTAATTTTAAAAAACTTGGATGGGGGGTATTAGGAAGTTAACTGCTCTAATATTTATTCAACAGCCTGGATATCACACATTGATAAGTACACTTATTTAAAGGCACTTCCACTGTATGGCTTGTAAGGTTTCTTTAGACAAATCTATTTGCTTGCAGTTAGAAGGTCTGATGCTTTGAGGCCTTCTCGGTTTTGCGTAATACGTAATTAAAATTGCTTACATATTTTTCTTTGGTCCCTGATGCAGCAGAAAAAAACCAGATTATTTTTGAAGTAGTATTGCCATAATACAGACTTTTAAACTATAGATGCTAATGTTTTTTCACTACATAAGCAAAGTTATGAAAATTATTTTTCTGTCTTTATCTGGACTGGCTTTTCTTAAAAATACTAATTTGAAATGTGTGTCCTCTGTTTTGTTTTTTTTCTTCTTCCCCTTAGATTTGAGTTCTGTGAACCTGCCTTTGTGGTTGGTAATTGTTTGGAAATAGCCTCAGACAGTCATCAATATGACCGGATTTACTGTGGAGCTGGAGTCCAGAAAGACCATGAAAACTACATGAAAATTTTATTGAAAGTTGGAGGCATTTTAGTAATGCCTATAGAAGATCAGGTGACTTAGTGACAATTTCCCCTTTTTATCTTTTAGTATGCGAAATATATAATTTAAGGAATGCTTTTAAATGTATATTTGACTAAGTTCAGCTATGTTCAGCTAATGATACCTTGATTTAGTGTTTTGCTGTAGTTAAGCAGATATTAGTCTTTTCAATGAAGTCTTGAAGTTTTTTCCCTTAAGCTTGTAGGAAAGCATCAGTATCCTGCTTCCATCAGTCTGTGGCAAAACTGTCTTCGGTGAAACCAGAACTCCATTCATAGTATTTTCAGTGTATTATACCAGTCCCAGCACTGCTTTGAATTCTCCTGCCACACAGACATTTTCAGTCAGTACTTCAAAACAAAGAAACCACCCTCTAAATGAAGAGATTTTATTTCAGAGAAATATCAAATAGTTATGATTAGTGGGACATAGTAAGGGGAGGAGAAAACTGAAGGAAAAATATTGCTTACTTCCAGCAGTTTTCAATGTTGCTTTTCCATGTTAGATTAAATGTTTTTCAGACAGGTGTATTATTTTAATAATACTTAGTACTTTTATCACTTTTCATCCTTAGATCTCAAAAGGCTTTACAAAGGTAAGTATTATGCTCCCTGTTTTACTAATAGGGAAATTGAGAAAGACAGATTATGTAATTTAAATTGATGTCCTCCTAAATATAATTACTAAAATGCTTGTTGGCAAACATGCTAGTTACTTTATCTTCCAGAAACAATTATCACATTATGTGTCTGCTTTCTCAAAATACCAAAGTGATTTAAATTTAAGCCTAGCCTGCATGATTCAGTTCCATAAATAATTTTTTTAGTATTTAGTGGAGTAAAATACTGTCAGCTGAAATTGATGGAATCCAACTTAAAAGTAGTCATGATTCGAAAGCAAAATTAAAACTGTGAATATTTCTACCTTATATACAAATGGTTAGGGGGCTAGACCATGTAAAAGTATAAGGAGCAGCTGAAAGATCTGGGTTAATCTAGCCTGCAAAGAAACAACTAAGGGAACATTTAATTCCTGACTTGGCTTCCTAAATGGGTGGAGAACTTACCTAGGAGACAGGAGTCCAATTCTCCTTGCAGGCGCACAGCAAACTGAAAGAATAATGTTACAAATGGCAGCAAGGGGGCATTCTGCCTACATATAGGGGAAGAAAGTCTTAATGAGAGTGGTTGCACAATACAGCATGTTGCCTAGTCAGGTTGGGAAATCTCAGTCCTAGGAGATGTTAAACTTCATCAGAAAAGTGCCTGATTTAACTCTGAAGTTGGTCTTGTTCAAGCAGGGGGGTTAGGACTTCAGAGGTTACTGTGATCTTTTGGAAAAATTAGAAAAAGCAAAACTTACCTTGGGCCTTAATTTTCCAGCTGTACCTCTTCCCATTGCTAAGGAGCCTTATTCAGTACTTTAGTGACCAAGTGATATTTCAAGGAATAATAAAGTCCTTTCTGTTCATTAAACAACCTTTATAAATTAATTTGGAAGCAAATCAAAATAGCAGTGTGTTTGAACACAAATCTGAAGAGCATTGAGTATGACGAAACTGTGACCACCGATTTATTTTGGTTTTGTTTTTATGCAGCTAACACAAATTTTGAGAACGGGACAGAACACATGGGAAAGTAAAAACATCCTTGCTGTTTCGTTTGCTCCACTAGTGCAACCAAACAGAAATGACAATGGCAAACATGATACTGTGGGACTGCGTAAGTGTCACTTGTGCTCGCTCCCTTTGGCTTGATGGGTTGTTACAGTGCCTGGTGGTAGTAGTCTGGAAGTGGGGAGGCCATGCTTTGCAGACATAATATGATAGAACAGGAATGTAGAGTTCAGCAAAGCAGTAGCTCACTGATGTGTTTTTGTGCTCCTGGCTCATGTTCTGTGTTGCTAAACAATTAATATTCTGAATTAAAATGATACAGTGTTTCCAGCTTATTTTTCCAGCCATCTTTTCCTTTTAGGTTCAGCTTCTCTCTTTCTAGCAAGGTATAGATAAAATAGCAAGCTAATATTAGATCTGTCAGGAGTGCTAACTTTCTGATGGTCTCCTAGAGAAAATATTTATTATCTTCCCCCTGAAATGGAAGGAACAGGCCTAAACAGCAGCTGTGGTACTGTAGGATATTAATAGCTGAGTGTGCTTGTGTCTGCCTGCAACTGACATGGTCACGCCTAGCTATTGTTTAGTAGCCACTGGGGTTGTGTTTCTAGCTGCAATGTTTTGAATTAGCTTAGTAAAGGCATTTAGAAAGTCTCTGAAAGTAATCCGTTGCCAAGGTGCTGAGATACCATGATAAGGGGAAGGGGAAGAAAGTTGTGGAGAAAAGTGTAGAGTTGGAATTTTCTGTCGAAGTAGTCAGTGCTAGGAGTAGAGCTTCAGCAAGATGTGGGGATTTAAAGCGAACAAAGAGTCCATAAGATAACAGCTTTTCTCTCCTGGTTTGTTTTTTTTTATGTTAACAAAAAGGAATTAATCCCCCTGGCATCCTCTTAATATGTTTCTTGCCTCTGTTGTCCAAAAAGCAAATTTGTTGACCGGTGTTCAATGAGTCAATAATCACACACATGAGAGACATTGCTTATTTATTTCAGAGTTGCGCAAGCCTGGGTGCTCAGTGGTTTCCCACAAACCAAGCACACCGGGTCAAAATCGCAGTAGGTATTTGTACAGTTAAATGTGTTAGTGACACATAATATTCATGCCCCCCAGCTAGTCATTGGTTAGTTTCTTTCTCACTTATCTTAAAGGTGCAGCTTCTTTTACATGTAGTATTCATGCTCAGAGAGTAAGGGGCTTATTTGAGTAGAGGGCTTTCTGACCTATAGGCATGATTTTTAGTATTATAATGAGGATAGTCCACCCAAAGGACACTTAGTTCTTACCAAGTTGGCAACATACATAAAACATCCTGATTAGTTGTTCTCATTTTAGGTCTAATTGCCCTGGGATGTCCTTGGTTAAATGATACTGACTTTGTACTTTATCACCTGACTGAGATGGGAGTTTTCCCTTTTATCAGTTTCAGTCCTTCTCCAAGAACACTGAATGTCTGTTCTTCTAATCAGAGATGATTAAGTGTCCTGTACTTACTAGCTTACATATACAAAGAACATCTTGGCCTAATACAACATTAGCTAAATTTCTTGAACACCTCCATGCACATTTCTTAACTATGAAACAGGTATAAACCCTTCAGGAGTCCAGGATGTCCTGTCATTGCGTTGCCTATAACTGCTGATCTGGCTACTAATTTTGAGAGTGTGTGTGAGTTTGCCGAGGATAGTTCCTTACCATAGTTATCTTTGCTTTTTTTTCCTTCAAAGTATAGATGATCCTTTCCTTTATATAATAAGTTCTTTTGCAGAAATAATTCATTTTCGTTGCTTTAACACTTGCTTTTTGGGATTCTAGAAGTAATTTCCTGAAATTAACTTGGAATCATAGAGTAGTCTGGGCTGGAAGGGACCTTTAGAGGTCATCTAGTCCAACTCCCCCTGCAGTGAGCAGGGACATCTTCAACTAGATCAGGTTGCTTAGAGCCCAGTCCAACCTGAACTTGAATGTTTCCAGGGATGGGGCATCTACCACGTCCCTGGGAAACCTGTGCCAGTGTTTTACCACCCTCATTGTAAAAAATTTCTTATATCTAATCTGAATCTACCCACTTCTAGTTTAAAACCATTGCCCCATGCCCTCTTGCCTGTAATAATTTCAAAATGACTCTTCAGTGAGAAGAGGAAAATTACATGCAGATGTGCTACTAAGTTGGCACTATTTGAAAGAAAAACGACACATTAGGGCCTTGAAGTTGCACCATAAAATGAAATCAGTAAGGTATGCTTTTTCCCCCTGCTCAGGCTGGTCTAGTTTTATCATGAAGCTTAAAAAAAAAAGTAATGATCTGAAGCTGAAGAAATAAAATTTCTAGCTAATTCCTTTTTTACAGTAACGTCTATTTGTTTCAAATCCACACACCTATGAATTATCTTAAAAGTTCAGAATAGTCTAGTAAACATTATCCTTCTGTAAACTTCAACCAGAAATTGCAGGTATCACTACTAAGTAAATATGGAGTCTGAGCCATACTTTGGGCAACCCTTGAATGACTTCCGACAAACAGGTAATGTTACATACAGACTACAGGTACAACCCCCATATTTACATAGGGCTTAGTAAAATGTCTTATCAGCCAGTCATTCTTGAAGTAGAATCTTTTTCTCATGGAAGACTAAAGGTGTTGCTAAAAGGAATATTTTACCAACTTAGTTGTCAGTTAGGACACAGCTTAGTGCTGCTAGACTTGAAGAAGTCGACATAAAACATCAAAAAATTGCGTTATTATTCTCTTAAAAAACAAATATCCTTAATGTGAATAGTTTGATTAATCCTTTCAGGAGAGAAGCTAAGGCAGATTGGCAGTAAATCACATCCAGATTCTTATGTAATATGTAAATTATTTAAGATGGCTTGTTCAATACCAGAGTGGTTATACCTGTGTGGCAAGTTGCAAGCAAGGATGAACTCTGTCTTTGGGTGTACTGCAAACTGCCTGATAACGGTCAAGCGCCACTAGCATTGGTAAAGTAATCATTTTGCATCTCAAAGTTTTACATTTGAGCAGGTTATTAACATGGCTGTATAGCTTCATGCTTCACTTAGCATGGGAAGTAAAACTACATTGACCCACAGTATACTGTATATTGTAAAAAGTCTGTCTGATCATGAGCCCAGTACATCGCTGTTCAGTCACAATAATAGATTTTTTTACTGAAGTGCAATTTTCTTTTTTATTTAATTGTAATGAAGGAGAAAAGATGAGACTTCTTAGATTCAGTTAAATTTTACTGTATTTTTGAGTTTGGTTACCCTCAAATGTAATTTTTAAATATTAAGCAAGTTTGAGAAGAGTTATATTTCTTGGTGTCCTTCTGAGTAGTTCTGTATTTAAACAGATTTTATATTACCTGCATAGGAAAGCTTTCTGAGCGTCTCACTGTAGGACTTCGTTAACTATCCTTCCTACCTATCAAGCATTTTTTTTCTTTCTTTTTTCTTTTTGTCTTTTTTTTTTTTTTTTTTGGTTAATACACCAAGTCGGAAGCTTTCTGAAATCTCATTTTCTCTATGCTGTGTGTGTGTCTGGGATTTCTGAACAGAAGTGCAAGAGCTTTAGGCTTTGACTTCCTTTATGTAGTATGAATTGTTGGTAGTTCCCAGTTATAGCTTATGATCTGGGATGTGTGCATGAGGAGCTTACTTTGTCTTTAAACCTTTTAGATGCTGTTGTCTTCAAAATGAAATAGAATATAATCAGTCATAACTAGTACTGAAAATGGTTGTTTTATATTATCTTACAGGATAAAAAAGCTGCTTTTACACTTTTTCAGGATGCAGTGTTTCAAAACTTTGTTCCACTCTCTTCTGAAGGAATTCTTTTTCCTTCTGATTTTAAGAAGTCTCTCTTACACAGCTATGTTTACGGCATGAATACCTGCTAGTCCATTACTTCAGCTTAATGTACCTTGTGCTTGCATTTACTACGATTGGCATACAATCTGCAATTTGTTTAGCCGTGATCTTACAAATGTGCTTTGGATGGTTAGATAGGGTTTTGTTCTTGAATTTCGAGTTTGTTTCATATTAAGTGGGGCTTGGGTGGGGGGTTTTTGGTGTGGTTTTTTTTTTATAATTTCTGTTGGTATTAGCTGAAATCAGTATTGCCAGTCATAAAGGTCCTTTCTGTCTCAAATATGAGTAACTAGCATGCAACTGAAGTCAGTGTATAAAACAATAGATTTTGTTTGAAATACATTGAGTATTTTTTAAGCTGAATGCAATATTGGAAGTGTAATTATCAAAATTATTTCTTCACTAACTTTTTCTGTGCTGTAGTCCCCATGAATTTTATGCTACTTCGTACAGGAGGAAAAATGGCAAGCAAGAAAGTTGAACAGGCTGCAGTTGTGCTTGGTTGTGCTTGTTTTTTGGTTTTGTTTTTCTTGGAATTAGCCAACTGTAGCTCATCTAGGGCAGGCATCCAACAGCCCAGCAACACTTAGTCATCCCCTACCTGTCTGTCATTGGAAAATATGTGACTTTTGCCTTTTTGTTACTTGCTTCTTTTTCTTTGGGACTTCAGTAATTTTGATTCATTTTCTACTGCGAAGATACGGGTGACTTACCTGGTAGGTCAGCTGTGAAGCTGACATGATCCTCCCTTATCAGTTAGGTTCAGTAGGAACTAGGGGAAAGCATAGTGAGTAGAATAAGGAGGCAGAAAAAAGGCACTTGCCTAAACAAATGTGGCATAGGGGTAAAAACTGTTTCCTAGCAGCAGGATCTTAAAACAGTGCCAGCAGTAGGTCCCAAGACTTCCCAGGTGCTAAGAGGTGACAGTATTTGTTGTATACTTTCTTACATTTATTAAAATAATCTGTTCATCCTTTCAACTTCTCTTGCACATCTCTCAAAAGACCTCTTACTTTCTTGGACTGTGCCATAAGGTTTGTGAGGGTGGCTCTACCTTCCCTTGTTTCACTTGCATGTTGAATCACGTATTAAAATTCCAATTGTTCTTGAACATCAGCCTCGCACCTAATTTTTTTGCTAGAGGGAAAGCTCACTTATTATAGCTTAATTTTCTTTCGTTTTAGCTCCATGTGCTGTTAGGAATCTCCAGGACCTAGCTCGAATATATATCAGACGCACCCTCAGAAACTTCATAAATGAGGAGATGAAAGCCAAGGGTATTGCTCAGAAGGCTCCTCCGAAACGAAAACGCAGGAGATGTCGTAGACGCAGGATTAACACCTACGTGTTTGTTGGTAATCAGCTCATTCCTCAGCCTCTAGATAGTGAAGAAGATGAAAGAATGGAAGATGATAACAAAGAGGAGGAGGATAAAGATCACAGTGAGGCCCTGAAGCCAGAAGAGCCTCCTCGAAATCTCTTGAGAGAGAAAATTATGAGTCTACCATTACCTGAATCTTTAAAAGCATACTTGACCTATTACAGAGAGAAGTAACTTGTTTTAAGTAGAAGTAATGCCTACTGATAGTTCCTTTATTCTTGAAAATGTAGCATTTATTAAGAAGTAGGTGGACAAATTATTACTAGTCTTTCATCAAGACTGAAGTACAGCGATAAATCGTAACTTGTTTCTATCTTGTCTTTGCTACAAGGAAGACTTGCATTCAACAGTATAATCCCTTTTTAAAAATCTATTTTTCTTTAAATTTTGAAAATGCTGTTTTAACTCTGATAGAAATATATATATTCCATTATGCAGCACTAATCAATATTTTGCATGGTAAGTCTCTTTTGATCCCTAACAGATTTGTATTGATAAAAGGATGAGTGAAATTTTATATATGCTAAATAATTGTTAAACTTGTGCATCTGACTTGATAAGCAATTTGTCTGTATTTATTATTATTAGGGGAACATTTTAAACATGCAGACCCTTATCCTCTAATGTCAGAATCAGACCCTTTTAAAGTTTATTTTACTATGGCTTTGTTGCAATCATTATTACTATGTTGGTATAGATGTATTCCAACAACACAAGTGCAATAAATGTATACAGACACTGAATGAGCTGGCTTTAATGAAATACGAAAATACAAGTTCTGAAATGTCAGATGACCCTGCTACTTCTGCATTTATGTCTTTTGCCAAAAGATCTTGAGAAAAGTAACAGCTTCTCTCAGAGCCTTAAAGAAACATCATACTGAATAAGAAGCAAAGCGATGCTTACTTCAGCTCTGCTTATATTTAACTCCATTCTACACTTCCAGTATTTTTAACTAGAGGCACTTCCTCATTTGTGGGAAGTTTAGGGCAGTGCATTTTGTTTATTTCTACAGCTCACAGCATTGAGTCAAAATGTTTGGTAATACGAGTTTGTGATTTAAATATCAGTCATCTATATTTACTGCTTTTAAGTAGAGGTAGAATTTCAACAAAGTTTAGTTTGTATTGCCTACTGGGATAGCTATAATAGTAAAAGTTAGAATTTGTTCAGCAAATGCACTTTAGTAAGTGAATTTTATACTTAACATGCATCTCCAAGAAGGTAGACTTGTGCTAGCCTATATTTTGTTCCTGAGCATGGCTCTTACCACAAAAATATTTATAAAATCATATGCATCTTTTGGAAACCTAAGAGTAGCAGTGCAAGTGTGGGGACCCACAACAGTGCTGACTGAAATCTTTCTATGGTTTTTCCTCTTCTAGTTGTGAAGTTACTTGCAGTTCTCGTTTTTAATTTTGCTTTTACCATCTTAATTTCTTCATTCTCTGTTGTAACATAACCATGAGGGAAAGCAGTTTATTAAGAACTTGGCATGATACGCATTAAAAGCCACAATCATTGGAAACATCTGCCTGTTGGACCCAGTGAAAAACATTCCTCTTGAAATACCCTGCACAATACATTTTGTAATATTGGTAAGATTTTTTTTTTTCCTGTGTAATAACAATTAATCAAAATAATCATATCTTTCTAAAACAGTAAATGTTCCCAGTCCAAGTATTCATAACCAGTCAATATTCATGTGGTCTAACAATCCAATATTGACTTCAAAGTAGATAAGCATTTTGTTGCATCTGAGAAGGAAGATAATACGTAATTCCACGACACTGACTCTTTATGGTGCATTTAATGCTTTAGTCCCTGGGTTTTTAAAGCACATCATAGTAATGTTTAAGTGGAACTTCATGAAGGCCTGTTGTACCAGCATGTGGAGTTACTTTCCGCAATATATTTACAGTATAAGTAAACAAAACTATTTGAAGTAAGTATTCTGACTTTATTTTAAAAGCGGGAAAAACTAATAAGAAATAGTTTTCCAAAGTAATGATACTAATAAAGTAATTGTGATGCTTCAGCTATAAAAATTGAACATAATCTTGTTTTAAATGGATTATTTTAGATGGAGTTTAAATAATCTGAAGTTTGAGATGTTTTTTGTCTCTCCTTTTTTTGGAATCTGCATCCAAAAGCTCAAGAGTATGAGATTAGTAAATATTACTTAAACAATTTTAAGGACTTTATACAGGATGCTTTTGGAGAACAAATTTCTGCATTCTTTCACGCCTGTATACTTGGATAAATGGACAGCGGATGACTTGTCATGATTCTCCAGTATGTAAGGTTTTTTTTTTTTGGAGTCACTGAAAGAGAATGTTTCTTCTGTGTTTTATATGTGGATTTATTTTCACTCTTGAATTTATATTTACTTAAATAAAAAGGTAGAAACGCAAAATGAGTTAAAACTTAATTTTTGCCATCTCAGTTGATGATGGGGACATTGTTGCAATAAAATGGTTTTTTGGTGGTTTCTGCTTGCTTGAATTTCTGTGTTTCTGTGCAAGTATTTTCAGTTATCTGGAAATTCAGATACCAGTTTGTTCATAGTTACGCCAGTAAGTTCTTAATAAAGGCCATTCTTGAATTTTAGAAGTAGAGCAATACACCTTCTTGCTAAATTTCAAGTTTTTGCCAAGGTTGGAAGATTTATAATACAGGAAAGCTATTTTGGACCCAGCACTTACTTCTGAAGTACTCACGTGGAGAGTTAGTTTCTTCTGGATAGCCCAGAAGCTTTACTTGAGCTAAATGCTCAAGAACAGTTTTGTGTTTTTTTGTTGTTGTTGTTTCTAAATACTGTCATTGTTTTCATCCTCAACAGAGCAACTATCTAGGTCAGAATAAATAAGGAAAACTTTTGTGGTAAGAATAGCAAGTGGTGAGCAACTAGTGAGTCACACTTCCTATTGAAATCCCCTTTTGATGCAGCCTTTTTTTGTTAGCAGTTAAAGGAAAAATAAAAGGTGGGTAGGCTAAGCCGACTAGCAATACTGTAATTGTGGTCAGTGTAAGGAAGGATGTCATGAGTTGGAACTTCCAGGGGTTTTTATCTTTTGGTCTGGAGGAGGTCTTGAGAGCAGTGTAGTCTTTTCAGAAGGCCTGGATTTTTTTTTAATCCTATGTTGTTCAGGAAAAACTGAACAGCTGTTTACCAACAACTCAGGAAACAGTGTTCATTGAAACGAACCTGAACACCTCTCTTCAGCAGAGCATTGTGTCTTGCTTGTTTAGGTACTGGCAGCTTGGTCTATTTTTTTTCTTTTTATTAAATGCCATAATTTTTTCTCTAAACTACTTTTTAAAATGCATATTTACCTGTCAGTTTGAAGGCAAACAGAGAATGTAATCAAATGTGCTATGTCCCAATTAAAGCTGTTACAACTCATCACATATTAATCCATATCTCCTCAAGAGTGTCTCCTTCCATCGTTCATGTAATTAAGTAAAACCGAAAACTTCTACATTTGGGTGATTTACTAATGAATTTTAAAAGATAAAGGAGTTGTGTGCTGTGCTTTTCTTAGAGGCCTATACAGCACTCCGCCTTAATGAGCTGCAAATTATTTTGGCAACACTTGAATCATGTATGAGGTCCTTTCCACCAGCTTGTTTTGAGAAGGTCGTTGGAGTGTTAGTGGAACAGTACAGCTTTAAAGCTGTGTGTTTCTTGATATCTTTTCAGTAAAATCTAGATGACTGGCTTGGTAAGTGCCTGTCTCTCTGACTTCTGTAGCTTCACCATGTAGATGTCAACTTCTTGAATTACTCTGTTCAAGTAAAGCTGGCTTGTGTAGCCACAGGCTTGCACCGTGTTTATGGTCAGTATAGAACCAAGAGTCTAACACTTTCAATGCTTTTAACCTGATGGTAACATTTTCTTTCTAGAGTCTCCATCCTCTGCTGCTGTGAACTCCTAGTCTATTTAACACCTTGCCAGGATGTTTTGCAAAATACTTAAGTGCTGGAGAGAAGTGAAAGCACTGCAGAAAGCACTGAATTGTTTTTCTCGCCCTCTCCCTTAATGCATTCACAAGCGGCCATGATGATCGTAGACCGGAAGGAGAGGGAACAGAGAGCGAAAGTGTATCAATACATGCCAAGTGCGGGGGTTTTTTTTAACTTTTTATGAGAATTTCCTTGACATTTTACTAGCATCTTCCTCCTGACTGACAAATAATTCATTAGGGTCTCCTGATTTAGGACAATACTGAACAGTTCTACTGTTCTACTGTTGACTGCCCTATTTCAAATATCTTTAGTACACATGGATTCTTCACAAACTGAAAAATGGTCCTTGCAGGCAAATAGACCTACAGGGCTTTTTGTTGCTATACCCTTTTTCTATTAGTTGGGTTTTTTTTCTCTCTGACATCGTTTGGAGCTCTTGCACCAGTATATTCAGTTTGATCAGGGTTCTGCATACTGTCATTTTTGAAGTCTAGTGGCTTCTATTCATGTAATGTTTCTGAAAATTGGGCCATTTTAGTAAGGACACTTAACTAGTTTGGGAGCCTTACTTCAGACTCTCGCTTCTGAAATTGTGTTGGTGAATTGCAGATCTTTATTACAAACCTGTATAACAACCTATGTGTCCAAGATAGAGGGTCTTGGCTATCTTCTTATGTAAACCATCGTGACCGAATTGGTCATTTTTACTGAAGCTTTCACTTGATTCCTGGTCAAGATCTGGAGGCTCACTAATCCCTACTTCCTAGAAAGGAGTAGGTAGTTTTTCTCTTTGGAAGGTGTTACACTCAAAACCATTGTTTTATGCATAAGGATATATATACACGCACACGTACATACACATGCTCACACACCCCCACGCTTACAGAGATCCTAACAGTCTAGGAATCATGGTTAGTCTAGATTGAATATTTTCGGATAGGGTGCAGTTAGAGTACTTCTATAAAGAGGAGAAAAATAACAATAATAATCACAGTAATACAATTAAAATTATAGCACATGCACTTCTTTGTTCCTTCTCTTGGAGTTATGCTCAACCTCCTTTTGTTTTCCCTGAGTGTTAAGTCCACAGCTTGCTACAGCTGGAGAGGGTAGCACAAGAGTTCTGCACCTCTGCAGTCCTTCATGGGAAGAATATTTTGCTGATGTTGCTGGTTACTTCTTACTTTCCTGGGATCAACTTGGGAGTTGTTTATATGTTGGATAATGTTGCTTTTTGTATCTTCTTTATTTATTGTTCTGTAACTCCAGCCTGTATCCATGTTTATGATAGTCCCGGTATGTTGGATACTATATTTTGTTGCCCCTAACAACAGTTGTGTCAAGCTTTGGGTCTGCGTTTTTTTAAACTGACGATTATGGAGAGCTGTGCAGAGCTGTGGGATCTCCAGTACCGAGTGTGGGCCCCAGCTCTTGCCGTCCCATGCCAATATTCACCTACACTGCCTGCTATGTCCCCATTCCACAGGGCCCCTGCCTTTGTACCTGGGACTACATTTCTCCGCACTGTGACATTGTGTGAGAACGATAAAGATCTCATTCTGCCAAGATCAACTGCTTGATACTATTTGTATAAAACTAAGATTGTACCGCAAAGGTAAACATGAGTGAAACAGGTTACCTATAGATACCAGTTCAGCTAGAGAGATTGCTGTCACAGAATCACAGAATGGTAGGGGTTGGAAGGGACCTCTGGAGATCATCTTGTCCGACCCCCCTGCTTGAGCAGGCACACCCAGAGCAAGGGGCACAGGAATGCATCCAGGTGGGGTTTGAATGTCTCCAGGGAAGGAGACTCCACAGCCTCCCTGGGCAGCCTGTTCCCCTGCTCTGGCACCCTCAAGGAAAGAAGGTTTTTCCTCATATTGAGGTGGAACTCCCTGTGTTCGAACTTGTGCCCATGGCCCCTTGTCCTGTCATTGGGCATCACTGAGAAGAGTCTAGTCCCATCATCCGGACACCCTCCCTTTAGATATTTATAGGTGTTGATGAAATCCCCCCTCAGTCTTCTCTTGTCCAGGCTGAACAAACCCAAGTGTCTCAGCCTTTCCTCATAAGGGAGATGCTCCAGTCCCCTGATCATCTTGGTAGCTCTCTGCTGGACTTGCTCAAGAAGTTCCATGTCCATCTTGAACTGGGGGGCCCAAAACTGGACACAGTACTCCAAATGCGGTCTCACTAGGGCGGAGTAGAGAGGGAAGATAACCTCCCTCGACCTGCTGGCCACACTCCTTTTAATGCAGCCCAGGACACCGTTGGCCTTCTTGGCCACAAGGGCACAGCGCTGGCTCAGGGTCAGCTTGCTGTCTGCCAGCACTCCCAGGTCCTTCCCAACAGAGCTGCTTTCCAGTAGTTCAGCCCCCAACCTGTACTGGTGCTTGGGGTTGTTCCTCCCCAGGTGCAGGACCTTGCACTTGCTCTTGTTGAATTCCATCAGGTTACCCTCAATCCAGCTCTCCAGCCTGTCCAGGTCTCGTCGTGCTGTCACAGCTAGCGTGAGTAAGAGCTATGAGCAGGTCCAGAGGCCTTGCAGGCTCAGTATGAAGTGTATGGCCTGCGATTGGTAATGCCAGTATCATATTGCATGGTTACACAAGGGTGGAAACAAGCTTCCATACCTCAGAAGTAATCAAAAAACACTTTTTTTTCAGGGTTGGGACAGAAGGAGGGATAAAGGGGGAGTGAGAGGTGGGAAATTTGTGTAGGGTGAAGTGAATGGTAAACAGTAGCAACAGATCAGTTTATATCACAGAAGATTAAGCAAGAAGTTTTTATTGCCATTTCAAAATCTTTAATTTCTCCCAGTTCCGCCCAAAAATAGTCTTTGTATGTTAGCTTGAAAGGAGATCTTGCTCGGTGTTTTAACCACTTCAAATACCTAGTTTTAATCTTTCTAACTTTAATTAGTTTTTGTCCTGGCCTTCAGTTTGTCTCTCTAATAAATGATACGGTGCATATTTGTGCTGTAATCATTAAGAGCAAACATACAACGTCCTGGTTTTGTACTGTTTGCTCCACATCTGACAAATTTTGTAACATTGACTTCAATAATCTGTTGACAATGGTGACCTTTTTGGATCAACATCCTACAAAGCTAAGTCTGCTATTTGTAGTATTTTGTGTGTTTTAGTTTGTTGTGTTTTTTTTTCAAAACCCAACGGGTTCCTATTTCTACGAAAATAAAAAAATAACACATCCCTAAAAAATGCTTTCCAACTTTGGTGAGGAATTGTATCAAAAGCATTGTGCATAATAAATCACACCAAAAGAGGGCAGTATTGCCTTACAGGAAACTTAAAGGTTGTGTGCTGACAGAACTGGTAGAAAAGACAATAAAGTAGTAATAATAAAATAATATCTACATTGATGTTTTATAATTAAATATTTCTCCGAGTAACTTGCTTAAATATATACCTGAAGGATGTCGAATCCTGATCTTGGGTCCTTTTATAATTTTTCTAAATACTTTTCTGAAATCTCTTTTTTAGAGTTGTAGTGTAATAGGCAGCTGCTTCTAGGGCATGCTTTAATGCAATCTGAGACCTTTCCAGAGTCGCTGATGTGGATAAAGCCTTCCATTCATAGAAATTTAAGGTACTGCACTGTAGAAGAGCCTGTAAGGGCTTGACTGGCTGCGTAATTGGGCATTAGATGTCTACAGCTGCCAGAGATGTTTGGATTTCATACTACTGCATTCTTGAGACCATATGTGAGAACTGGACATCTGGGCATGTGAGGAAGGCATGACTGTGTGGAAAATTGCCATGCGTGATATCATCCATACCTGTGCATGATTCTTACAGACCTGTATAACGCAGTCGCTGCTGCTGTGCTTGCTGTACCTAGCTGCTGCACAGTGCTGCTGCTCGTCTCCTGAGTTGGAGGGCAGTGTGTGTTGCAGAGGCATTGGCTGGAGGGGAGGCAGTAATTGTGAAGCAAATATCCATTAAATGTTATGAAGCATGTGGCACTAAAACCAGGGATGGCTGAAGCTTTGTCCGTGGCTAAAGCCTGTCCGTGGACAGCCTTTCCCAGAGAAAGAGGTGTAACCTGAGGGGGAGCACCCTGGAGCACTGCTGGCTGCTCCGTTGCCGAGGGCCCCAACAACAGTTTTTTCCATCCCAGATCCTCTAGCTGTGCCACAGAGCCCAGTCCTCTCTTCGGTGTTTGCAACAACAACCAAGCTAGCTAACCAAGCTAGCTGTCCAAGCCCCTGGATTATGCAAGCTGGCAGTCTTGCAATCCTGAGAGTTGGCAGTCTCTGGCAGCTGCTGATTTACTTCTGAAGATCGGAGAAAACATGGTGGCCAAAAAAGCAAGTGTCATATTTAAAGCATGAGACAAACAGATCTGTCATACTGTTACCACAGCATGATCTCAGCTTTGCTAATGATGCCAGTGCTGAGATGAGCATTGGCAACAAGCTTACTCAGATGCAGTTTCAACTTCTCCTGAAAAACAAAACCCATTTCTAAACTATTGTGATAGCAGAGGGGGAACGTGAATGCTGGATGTTCAAAGGTGAGAATGAGGCTTTGCATGGATGCAAAGGTTGGCAGGCTTGTTAGCTCAAATAGCACAAGGCACACACACAGACCAGAGTTTGTACAGGCTGAGGGGTGGGAAAGGGGTAACCAGATCCATCATCTCCTGATGAAAACCTCTAGTGCTTTGTTCCACAGCCCCTCTTTTGTACTCTCAGGTGCTCCCTAAAATAGGGGTTGTGCAAATACATTGTAGAAAGCTGTTACAGGTTCATCACCTTAAGTACCTGCACTCAGTGACTTCTATATCCAGAAACTGGGATTTTAGATTTTCTTTAACCCTTACTAAATATTTTCAATAATGATGTGCATCTCCATGACCTTATCTCTCTTCAAGAAATTGGCTTTAAAAATTAATCAGACTTCTTTTTTTCCCCTTGAGCACAAAAATATATCTCCTTAATTTTTTTGTGGAGAAGGGGAGGTAACTGACATTTTGGGGAGTGATAATGATGTGATACTAACTTGAGATTAATAATAAATTCTAACTATTTTCCTGTAAACACAGTATCTCCTTTTACTGCTATTAAAATCATCACACTAATGTCCTTTTTCTCTGCAGTAGTGGTAGCAACTGTGGTGAGACAGATTTAGTTCTGTCACAGGAACCTTGCTTTTTCTTATCCACTATTGATCTTTCACCTTACATCTAATCCATGGACGCCAGTGGTCACTAATTGCAAGCCACTGCCTGTATAAGATGCTGGGAGAATGTCATCTGTAGGAACTGATCACAGATGAGATGTTGAATACCAGTGGATAATGGAGTGACTAGATCCTTTTCAGGCAAATAATTAAAAAAATATCAAAGGACATGCAAGTCATACAGGCAAAGGTCCATAAAAGAGTTCAAGTGTCCAGCTGCCACTTGAGGCACCTAAAATAAAAGTTTGTCTGTCCGTAGCTTCTCAACTGCTACTTCAAAGCCCATGGCAGGCGGGTGGGAATTGAATATAACTTAGTTGTCACCGAAGTCTCAACAAGGATCACAGAGCAGGTATTTCCCCAGTTCAGTGTGTCCTGAAAGCATAAAACACTCCTGCTGAATCAGGCCTCAGACCTCAGAGAAGGTGAATGATGCTACTGCAGACAGCAAGAGATACTGGTGCAAGTGCTCTCTCAAAACCAGGAAGCCAAAGGTTTCGAATGAAAGTTCCTCTGTGACTGGTAAGAGACCTAACTCCTGTGCTGGGAGGGTTTATGGAAATGAGTAACAGCCATTTCCTCTCTCAGGCTTCAATAGTTACGGCTGGTTGAATTAGTTCCCATGTTATCATGGATGGCTGTGAATCCCAGGCTGTTCCTCACAAGTTATCTCAGATGTGTGACTTCTGCAAAGTAGCAAGATACTAGTCCTCACATATTTAACTCTTCTGGGGAAAAAGAAAGCCCCACTATGGTCTTAGCACCATAGTGCAAAATGTGTATTTGCTTGTGTGTGCTTTATGTTACGTTTAATTCCTCCCCCCCCCACCAGGGATTATAGCTTTTGTAAGTCAATTGCCTCTGATGCAGCTTTGCTTTGCAGCTAAGTTGCTTGGAGATTTCAGAATCAATATTAAAAAAAAGGGAGATTGAAAAAGCTATTGAAAGTGTTCGGTCACAACAATGGCAAAAACGCCAGCTATGCTTTTTAGACAATTTTTAAAGCTCTGTGTCAAAGCAATTTCCTAATTAGTGCTTGGTGATATGGCTAAGAACAGACAATAAAATCATTAATGAAAACAGCTGAACAAGAAGCTTCTCACTGTATTGTTCTCTGACATACTAGAAATAACTATTCTAGAAACTTTACCTCTTTAAACAGAATATAAATTTCTGACTTAGATTTTACCTATAACATCAATGTGCTAGCGTTTGCAAATGTAATGTATTTTGATGAAGAACAGCAGTCTACTCAGGAGTAACTGTGAAAAAGGTGAAACCTGGATTCCATTCAAATCAACAAGAGTTCTGCTATCGCCTCCAATAAATGCTGGATTTCGCTCTTCCGAAAATTCTTATCTCTGAAGATTTTATAGTATAAGACAAAGGAGAGATGAAGTGTGTGGGAAGGAATATGATATGCAAATAGCGTGTAACCAGTTTCATGTCATATTAGTTTTTACATTTTATTTTTTCATAAATAATTAATTAGAATTTAAAGCTTTTTCTGGATTGGTTTGAAGTGTGTGAAATAGAGCCTTCATAGGAGCATGAAGGTTTCACTGGAATGTGAGAAGGAAGTTTGGAAGATGAGAAAGAACTGTGAATAACAGGCATAAAGGATGCACCAGGTTTGCTCTGGGTTTCTACTAGTAGGAGAGGGTAAGAGGGAGCAGGACTAATGAACAGCGATGAAAAAGAAGATGAAAGATGATGTTGATAATTTTTGTACCCAACCTCCTGAGCTCCTGAGGTTTGGTAAGCCTCCAAAGCCCCGGCGGGACCTGTTGGCTCTGGTAGGTGGTGGCTGGGCTTCTACTGCACAGCCTTGCTTGACTTCTGACCTAGTCTGACTAAAAGGGGGACCGACTGATTCTCCCAGATCTGTCCAAAAAATTCACAGATGGCAAGAAGATCAATTCAGATGCTTGTAACATTTCACTGACACAAGTCCTTATGTCTATAGAGTGGGATGGTCTCATTCACATTGAAACCCTTTGGTTCTGCAAAGTTCTCCAACGCTCTTGCCTTTGGGGTCCAATCTAAAATATATGTAAGGCCTCAAAGGGAAAAAACACTTCAACAATAGTCCACTGAATGTTTGCGATACGCCCTTGCACTTCTGTGCTAGATCAGAGTGTTTGAAAATCCTCTTTGTCTTTTGAATGTGCTAACTTCTGAGGTGTAGATTATTCTGTGTGGAAGATGAAAGGAAATGTGATTTTTCTGAGTCTCTTCCACTGCAATTATTTTCATTTTAATGGAATAATTCAGTAAACTAAAAAATGGTTTTGGTGGATAGGGTCCTTACTGGGGAGAGAGGGACTTGAATTTCAACCTGCAATCTAATGTGTGTTTAAATATTTTATTTTAAGCACCCTCACAAGGAGCAAACTAAATCCAGAAAAAAACAGGTAGGTTTTCTGTCCAAAAAGGGGAGAATGATTGATGGAGGGATAAGAGTTTGGCTGAGACATCTCTAAACTGCAGTTCCCAGAGGGGAGGAAGGGACAGAGAGGAGGGGAACATGGGAGCTGGGCAGGGGCAGAGCCACAACAATGGAGATGCTTCGGACTGTAAAGAGGTGAAAGGTAGCAGATACATGGAGAGTGGGGTGGGCGGGAGCTGTGGCTGCCCCCGAAAAGAGAATGAGATGAGCGCCCTGGCAGCCACAGGGTGCTGATTTGGGTAACAGCTCCAGCTCCCTGTGGGGTCTGGCCAGCCCTTCCCCAGCCAGGGCTCACCATGACCGCCCCACCTCCCACCAGCACAGCATGTTTCCTTCAAGGGAGCAGAGAAAATATTAGAAAACCATTCGTGTAGTAATTCAACTACTGAGGAAAGAAAAAGCTGACATGGGCGCTTTGGTTTTCTTTTTTACGAGAAAGGAGCAGCACAGGCATCTATCAGGTGACTGCTCACCCCTTTCAGTTTCAGTGAAGATAAATGGTAGGACTCAATGAAATACCCTGTTCCTAAAATTGTAAAATCTCAAGACTCACCTTCCAGTCCCTCCTTTTCTTCAGCATTTTGTTTTAACTGAAAACTCTGCCTGGCCTTTGTGGTTCTCCTGTCGCCTGGCCTCAGCCTTGGTTTTGGGGCCTCACAGACACAGAGGGAGGGAGAGGGCTTAACGCAGGGCACCACACATACCTTTAAATCTGCAGTTAAACAAGGGGCTGACTGCAGATGAGGAGAGGAGTGCTGTGGAATAGCTCTTTGGTATGGGGCCCAACAGGAGGCTGTGAATAAAGATACTCTACACTCTGGTCCAAGGGAACATTATTAATTTTCTTTGAAGATGCCAGTCTATTTCCATCAAAATGCAAAGCTGCAAACAAAAAGCCTGTCTTCAAAATTTTCTTCTTAAAACTTTATATGTTGCCTGGCAATAGGAGCACTTGCCTGTAGGCAACATGCCCAAGAGATAGGGAATGCTACACAATGCTAACGCTAAAACTGTGAGATCTAAGCTGCTCAGTGGATCTAGCCATAAACTCCAACGCTGCCCGCGGATCCAAGGAAACAACCTTTCTCAGTAACAGGGATGCAAGAAACCTGGGCAGAACTGGAGGCTTGTTCAGTGGTCTGTTGGTGACTACATGTCAGTAGCCCGTGCCTCAGTTTGCCCATCGGGAAAACATGCTTAGTGTCACTGAACCCCTTTGGCAAATGATTTTACAAGAAGCACTACTCCACTACAAGAAACACTTTAATATTTAAAGGAGACCTAATGCAGTTGGGTCTAGGTCTTGGTGCAAGACAAACCAAGTCAGTGAACTGCTTTTTTCCTAGTTTCTTCTTATTGGGAAGGAAAGGGGAAGACAGTAACAAAAGGCAGAAGAAGGAGCAAGAGCAAGAGAGGGTGAATTTGCCTGCCTAGGCTTCAGAGAATGTGTTGTAGCTTTTATGCTCTGCATCTAAATAACTTCTTGGTGGTCCCTTCCTGAGACTGATATTATATCTGAGGAACTTTGGAAGTGAATTGTGTTAGGCAGCTCTCCTCTTGCAAGGCAGCTTTGTGTCAGCAACATTTGCCCCATTGCCCTGTAGGCACATGCACAGCTCACTTGTCCAGCCTGGTTTTCATTACTTTTCAGGTGAGGAGAAGCTTTTCCTCTGCCTCCCCTTGCCCTTTGAAAAGTCTCTGCGCTCACAGCCGCGCAGACACCTTCCTCAGATGTTACCCCAGGCCACAGGATAATGGCCTTGCGCTGCCTGGTTTCAGTAGAGCTCCGGGGAAGGGTCAGACCACAGGTAACTGCCTGGGTTGGAAGAGTTTGAGTGGCAAGGACAGATGGGGTTGGGGGCAGTGGGAAGGGGGACACTGTCCCAGTGCATGAGCAGAACCTCAAAATATTTGGATGTCTGGAAATACCGAAAGCAAAAGTGCAGCAGCTCCAAAGTGCCTAGTGCTGGCAGGGCCTCTGAGCAGAATAAAAGGCAGCAGCAGCAGGACAGAAAATTGTCTGCTTAAATAAGAAGTGCTCATTTCCTGCACCATGTGGCTACATCACACGGTGCTTGGGTGTCCTGGCTGCGTAAAAAAGCTGCTGGATACTGTGGTGATATAAATAGTAGGAAATGTCTTCATATACATGGAAGCCGAAGCATATTGGATGGCAGGTCCATCCAACGAGGCCACACAATGTGCCCTCTGGTGGAGGGGGCTGATGTGCATTTGAAGGTTTGGGCTTTGCTGGTTCTCCTTTGCTGCTAAGCCAGGATACCTTTTTATGTGCTCGTGAGATAAGCCTCCCACACCGTAGTTTGTAAAGCAAACTTCACGGCACAGCCAGTAATGGCAGATGTTTTTCAGCTTGATTACTTCTACTGTCATTTAGTTAAGGTTCCCATGTGTAATTTTTGCTCTCCTTATGTTTGTACATCAGAAGGGGATGCTTGGAAATGCTTGTTTTGTGGGAGTGTAATATGAACAAGGAACACTGGCTAATGATTACAGCAGCATGGGATTATCGAATGACTATTATTTCAGTGTATGTGCTTGTAAGTGATTAAGTTTTTAAGCCTGCCATGTCTTTGTGAACTGTTTAAAATCAAAATTAGCTTGATTGTAACTGATTAAAACTGCTGTGAACAAACGCACTCTGCTTGCCTGTCCAATTCTCTTTGTGTGGATGGGATGATCTGAGTTAGGAGTTGTGCCAGTACGCCTTCAAGAAAGACTTACAACAATGTTGAGAACTTTGTAATAATTGTTTTTTTCTTTATAGTCTCGATAGCAATCTGCCTGATGCCTTTTTGGAGCCTCGGAAGCAAGTGGCAGTTTATTAAATGGGTGAACAATGGATGGCTGGAAATTACAGGGGAATGAAAGAACTTTGGGTCGGATTTGATCACAATTGAATTAATCTTCTCAAATACAGTGTATTACCTGAAGCTGTTTAAGCAGCAAGTTTTATAGCCTCAACACTGTGTGGTGTTCCTTCATTGATCTGAGCTTCAGGAAAGAGAATTTGAAAGTTTCAGCGTAGTTCACCCACTTATTCTCCTAAAGAAAAAAAAAAGAGCAATTTACAGTCACAGTACCTACCTACAGCTGAATGCTGGAGGCCTTAGTTAAGAAGTCAAGTAATCTGTGGATTATTTTAGAATTAAATGATGAATTACAACAGGGTTATCAAAAATATTGCTATTGTTATTTGTACTGTTTAAGTCACTAGTCATTCATGAAGGACCCACGTGTCAAGCTTGTTGCATAGTCCATGCACTGTCCAGTTTACAGTCTAAGGTCAGATCCTGCCTATTGCCCCTCCATGCGGGAACCTCTTCGGTGGAAGGCGGTCAGGTCCTACGTAAATCCTGCCAGTTTCCTGAGGGACCCTGTGAGATGCTGCCCACAGCTGAAAAATATATAGAAACGTGTAGTAGAGGGGGTGGAATAGCACTGGAAAGACATGATATACACAGTATAGAAGAGAGCAGGTGAAAAATCTGTAGAAAAAAATCACTGAAAGCTCCTGTTTCCTCAGTGGATGCATTCTGCAATTCTGGTTCATCTGGAGAAGATGTTGCTTGCCAAAATGTTGTTTAGGACCATCAGTGTCCAAGTGCAATATCTTTTGTGTCATGGGCCATGCAAAAATTAAAAAAAAGAGGGTCTTTTTGTGAAAAGTTGTGTCATTTGGGAGGGTGCCAGTTCCCTCAAGGCTGCTGCATGTGGGGGATCTACCATCTACCATAATAAACATCACTGTTGTGTACCTTCCACAGGACGGAGCATGGTTTTATCTTGGTAGTTTTCATTATCATTGGTGCTGTATAATTAATCAGTGTTTTGCACAGCACCAATATGGGATCCTAAAAGAATTAAAACTGCATGCTCCATGGAAGGTGGAATATACATAGAAAATTAAAACCTCGGGGAGCAGAGAGGTTTATCTTAAAGTATTTAAATTAAGTAAATGGTAACAAAGGTTTGCGGTATATTACAAGCAATGCCTTGAACTCCCACAGTGTACCATTTTTCAGGCATGTGACCTGAAAAAAGAGACAAGTGATAAAAGCTCTGCTCTGGAACAGATCTGCTTACTTAACATAAGAAAAAAAAAATTACCTAGCACTGTGAATGTACCCACACGCACACTGGGGAAAGGTTTGTATGCATTTAACTGACCCTGTTTACTTTATTTATTAATTTAAGCTATAACCTTATTCTGTCAAAGTGTACAAAACTAGGGCTGTTTTAGCATAAGTCAAATAAACTTAAGCTAAATGCAAAATTATATCTGCTTGAAATCTTGTCCTGTATCTTCAATATTAACCTGGTTATGCATGCATGTGACATACCACTAAAGTCCCTCAAAGAGCACGAATTCCCATACCGACCTAAAGGGTGGAAAATACAAAATTTCCTGCTTTTTTGAAATGGATCGGAACATTGGGAGATTTAAAAAATCCTGATAATGAATATAGGGTTTTTTACATGCAGCTGACTGCTTGCTAACAAAGAGTCTAACATTGTCTCAACTGTTTCAGCTGAGTGCTGTGCATCGTTGCAATATGCTATGCAATTCTCTGGTGAATTGTATGGGTACGTATCTAAAATATAAACAACAACTGAAGAAGAAGTCAAATAAATAAGTGCAATACTTTGCTGTCATTTGAATATAGGCGATGCTTTCTGAGACATAAATTTTAAACCTGTTTAAAAGGTACTTTTTTTTCTATTTTTGCATTCCGTTCATATATGGTAGGATGCATTTCTCTCACTTGGATTGCATCAAATCTACATTTAATCTATTTATGGCATTTTTTCCTTGGTGTAGAAATGAAGAGTTTACCTATTTCTGTGAAGAAATGAAACAAACTGTAAAAAGAATAAGGTTAGTTAAAAAGATACTTTTCCATCTTGAAGAAATAATTTCTGCTTTGTCAAGTACAAAGTAGCATTTTGCTTGAGATTTGGCGGTTCTCGTTCCAGCTGTTAACCTGTGCATTTTATTGGATCAAAAGAAGTTCATTTTTCCTTAGTGCAAATGGTGATCAAATACAGCTTTGTTTTGCACGCCTTGGATGATAAAGCTGTAATTGTGGGGTGGGGTGGGGGGAGTGTTTCTTTCATTTTGTTGTGTTGCTCTTTGAGCTGGAAACCCTTTCAGTATGGCCAAAAAAGGTGGGTTTTTCTGTGGATGCTTATGAAAGCACTTAGTTGTAGAAATGTTGTGAGCTTGATTTGATATCTGGTTTCCTGAACAGAGTCTGCATTCTTCATCTGCACCTTTCCACCTGATATCTTGTCAAACCTGTCACTCAATGACTTTAGAGACAAAGACAGCATGGATGGTCTCTATCCAGTCTATAGGTCTTCTGCTTTGAAGTTTGTTATGAACATTTCTGGTGTCTTAACTCTCCAAAATTGAAAGGAGGAAGTAAAGAAGACACAAAAATTTTACAGTAGGGGTGGCAGATGTTTGAGGTCCTTCAGAAAGATCAAGTGATGTTTAGATTCCAATAATTTCTTCAATGGAGCATGCTCCTGTTCATTAAATGTGTATTTTGATGTATGGTATCATGTGGCTGCACAAATTTGCTTTAATACTGCCAGTGTCCTGGACTGTGGGAGAGGTTGTTGGATATATCTGAGGAGAAGCAGGATGCTTTGGCAAATGTATACAGAAACCAGTCATGTTTATGCTTAAAATGCCTGTATGTGGCTGTTTACATCTCATCTGGTACTCCTTAGCAGTATGATCTGGCAGATGAGAAGTTTTCTCTCCCCTCCAACACCCTACCCTGATTCTAGGAGTTTCTGAAAGTATTTATGAGTTCACATTTAAGCTTGAGAAAATGGGTTTAAAGAACTAATAGAGCATTTTGTAAAACATTCCCCTCTACCTTTTAAAAATGTTTTGTCCAGGTATTTCTGTAAGGAATATCCCATCCTTTGATGTAAGCATCACTAATCTTCAGAATGGTTCTATACAAACAAGACCTAAGAGGCTCTCCTCTAGTCTTTCCCCATCTATGCTTGCAAAATATTGGGATGCATGCAAGACTTTAATCTACTGGTTACGTTTCCATTCATGAAAATATAGTCATACAGCAAACCATTAGAGGTAATTGAGCTCCTGGTAATGCCCACCTCTGCCTGAATCAGTAATTACAAGTCAAATTTAAAGTGCATATATATGAACACATTTAAGGAAACTTCAAGTATACTTCTTGCAAAGAAAGTGTCCTTGTGTACCCTTCCCGGATACTGGATGCTCTGGAGCCTGTGTTAGATTTTCCTAAAAACCTCCAAAAATTATGAAGCAAAGCATCAAGGAAAAATACAGGAATTCTCCAGAATAATTTCTAGCAAATAATTTCCCACTGTCTATTTTGCCCTGTTTGGAAAAGTTTCTTGTAACGGTCTCCATGCCTCTTAAGAACCTCTTTTCCATTCTTCTTTTCCTTGGCTGACAACCTGTTTTCTATTAAAAAAAAAAAATAATATAAAAAAAGCCAGGGTTTGTGGCTGTAGGAATCATCTTTCCTCAGTTGGTGAAAGCCGGCTGCTCATTGCTGCCTTTGAAGAGTCCTGTAATACAGTCATCTGATTTGCTGCTGTTGTAGCACTAATGAACTGCGCACAGCTGATGCCTGGGATGCGCATCCTGTCGTTCATGAGGAACACAGAAAATACTTCCAACACGCTCAGCAATGTCACTTTGAAAAGAATTTAATGACACATTTCCTTTTGCAATATGCAGCAAGAATAAAATATGCAAGGAGAGATGGATAGCAGAGGAGAAAGGAAAATATTTTAGCAAATCTTTCTGATTTAACTGTGCTTGTAGGACAATATGTTGCATTTTTACACTCCCTTTCTTTTATGTATATTTGTGTTCCACAAAATTAAACTGAGAACAGGTTTTATTGTATAGAATAGGGATAAGTGCAGTTTATTTTCATTTTTATGTAGTTGACTGGAAAATACTTGAAGAATGTTATTTCAGAGCATCATTCAGAAATTGTCAGCTGGTAATGATCTATGAAACTATAAACTTCTCAGTTTCTAGGTATCAATGTTGTTATGAATTCACTGTTTAATAAATTCCTTTATCAGTACCTTTCTTGATACTGACTTTAATATTCAGTAGAGGTGAAAACAGGTTCATGGAATGTGTAAATGACATAAATGCTTTTGGAATAATTTGTACTCTTTTTGAGGTGGGTGGGCTGCTTTTTGCTATAAGCAGGGGAGAAAACTTTGTCAGGCTGTTATCCAGTTTCTAAATATTGATAGGTTATCCCATCTGTCCATTATTAGAACTTGTTTGGGTTTTGTTTTGGTTTTGGTGGGGGTTGTTTGGTTTGTTTTGGTTTGTTTGGTTTTTTGGTTGTTTTGGGTTATTTTTTTTTTCTGTAATAATGGTCCAGTTGTAGACAAATCTATACTGATTGCACTGTCTGATCCTACAGGACTTCTGGTTTCATGTTTCCCAGATACCTTAGCTAATGCCTTAGCTAATGAATGGGTAGTCATCACTCACTACAGCCAATGGTGAAAGACTAGAGGAGAAGTTACTTTGAGAATTGTCATAAAGTGATGCCGTTGGAGAGTAGTTGGGAATGGATTATATTCTTGGGTTTTAAAAATATAATATAAGCTTTTTATTTTTGTGTATTTAAAGGCAAGATTTCTGAGCATATGAAGCAAGTATGAGTAGAGGTTTTTTAATGGTTTACAAGGGACTCTGTTAATAAGTTCACCGTCAATAATGGAAAAAGAAAGGACAAAAACTATTAAAGGGTGTGCTTTCAAATTTCTAATGGGTTCACTAACTTATAAAATATTTGATGGGTCTTTTTTTTGTTCTTTCTTCTTTTCTCTTTTCTTTTTTCTCTTTTCTTTTCTCTTTTTCTTTTTTTCTCTTTTCTCTTTTTATCTTTTCTCTTTTTTCTCTTTTTCTTTTTCTCTTTTCTCTCTTTTCTCTCTTTTCTCTTCTTTCCCTTCTCCTCTTTTTTCTCTTTTCTCTTTATCTTTTTCTCTTTTCTTTTCTCTTTTCTGTTTTTTCTCTTTTCTGTTTTTTCTCTTTTCTTTCTCTTTTTTCTTCTCTTTCCACTCTTTCCCCTCTTTCCTTTTTCCTCTTTCCTCTTTTCTCTTTTCTCTTTTTCCTTTTTTTTTTCTTATTTTTCTTTTTCTTTAAATAATAATGAACAAAATCACATACAAATTTCCCTAGGTTCATGTCTTTCACTTAATGGGAGGAGATCAAAACAGATTTAGTGTAAGTACAGATCTCATTAGTGTATGCTACTGTAATGGTGTTAATGTCTGATAATTCATTCCAGCTTCGAGTGACAGCCTGAGGTAATAACTAGCATATTCACATATCACAGGCAAGTTTGGGTAGGGCTTGTGGTAATTGCCTCCAAGTTCAATTTTTTTTTCTAGAAAATGTGACACATTTTTTAGGCAGTTTCTCCTGATAGGATGGAATTTCTAATGACTGCCATGCTTACTATTTTGTATTTGTTCATGTCTTAATCTTTATGAGTAAGTAAGTCTGGAAGAAAATTCCTGGTTAATATAAAGTTCACATGGTGAAAAGTGGGACAGAAAGGTACAGAAAAAGCAAAGGAAGGACACCCAGGGGACACTGCTGGTTCTGTTCCTTTGATTTCTGTAAAAGGGTGAGCCCCAAGGCCCACCCTGTCAGCTCTGGTCTGTGCAAAATTGTCTTGTATGTCAGAGTTTTCTTCCAAAAAACTACTGCCTTATTACATTTGAAGTAGGGAATCTTTTCTTACTTATTCCACTATGCTCCTGTTGCTTTTCAGCAAAGCCAAATGCAACATGTCTCTGCTGTTGTTCAGTCTTTCTGTTTATTCCTTGTGCCCTTTTTGATGAACTTTTTAGAGCCTGATGCAGATTTTGGGACAGTAAATATGATATCAGACTCCTAAAATCTGCATACCAAAGTGCAAATATCTGCTTTGTGTACACACAAAATGACGAGGGCCACATATTGGATCCCAAATACCAATATTTGATAACTTCAACCTGTTCTATATAAAATATAGTCCCATTGGTAAAAATGCTGTTTAAAAATAAAATGCTAACAATCTCTGAGGAACTCTTACATCCTCCTCTTTTTATTTAATCTGTTGACAGCACCCATGATTAACACATCACAGTCTACTAAAATGAAAGGTCCAGAAAAATGCTGTGTGTGCCACCACACCAGACACTGTCTCCAGAGATTTGGTCAGCAAAGGACCAGGTCCCTCACAGGCAACACCTGATGGACTGAGCTATGGCAGCTTGAACTCACTGAAGTGGGCATCTCTATACCGCTGACATCTCTCACCTGATGATGGCCCAGCAAAACGCCTTTTTGACTATTTGCTCTAAATGTCAGCCTAGGAATTGGGGTAAGTGAGGTGTAGCTGGTCTTCTCTGGCACAAGGCAGATGCCTACCACATATCTGGAGGACATAAAATCTTAAATCACCAGAATACGAATCATTAGAGGAACTGCCAGAGCCTGAGTCCCTCTGAGCAAAAGCTTTGTGGCAACAAGTAACACTGTCCAAGAATGAAGTGTTCCACTTGCTGGTTCCTACATGGTATTTGAATGTTAGCTGCTGGTACCAGCATAATTCCTATGGAACTACATCTGTCCAACTTTTCTGATAATTAGTTGGAGGCAGCATGCTATCAAATTAAATAGTAGAAAGAATAATTGGATTACTTCAGCAAAATTTGCTTTCCTTGTGGCCAATGATATGGAAACAGACTCCATTATTCTTTTTCTATTTTAAATTATCTGGCAGATTTGGAACTGTATTGCAATTTAAACTGTAAAAGAGCAAGGTACGCTGCACTTATCCAATTTAAATACCATTTTTGCTTCTCTCCAGACATACTTTAATATACTTTGGGGCATGCACTTTGTGCGATTTCAATTGCTTTTCATTTCTTAGGAGTATTTCTGCTACTTCTACAAAGGCTGCTAATGGTAATACTTGTTCCTTTTTAGTCATGAAATTCAACACCACACAGAAAAGCACAGCTTATCCCCTGGCTTACTTAAATTGTCTCATTACGTTTGCAGTCTCAAGTAGGATTAGCAGCATTAGTCCATATGGTAGTTCTCTGCAATGTTGCAGAGACATAAAAATGCATATTATTCAGATTTCCTGACTGATAAGAATTTGATTTTTTCAAATTCTTTTTCTTTTTGCTCATTAGGGTGCTAAATGGGAAACTTAGCTCAGTATCCACACAAAACCCATTTTCATAGAGCAATTTAACATTTGCTAAGTTTATTCTTTTTCTGTCTCTACTTAGCTGTTACTGACAGTGTAAGAAATCTAGTGGTTTTTTACACCACTCAAAAGGCTTACACTTACATAACCTGTCAATTTTCTTAATCCATCAAAAGGTGGGAAAAGAAAACAGAAGCAGTCTAGAAATGATACGTAAATAAAATAAATACAACTTCTGTCAGGGTGTTAGTATGTGAGAATATGAAAACATAGCTTTCATTTATATATTTTCAAATTCTTAATGAAGTGACTAGTCTTGGTTTACACTGTTAAAAGCAACTTCCAAGAAAAGGGTAAAAATATATTGATAACTGCACTTTAAAATTCTGTGTTGCAGGTCGCATGGCACATGTTTTTATGTAGTAATGGCAAAGGAAGAAGAATTTGGAGACTTTCTTCCATTATTGCTGATTCTCATTGGATAGATCTGCAACTGTGTGAACAAGCACGCGTCGTGCTGCTAGGTGCCAGATAGAAACAAAACTGCAAAACTACCTGAATGAAAGAATGAGGTGTTAACAATGACAACAACAAAAATGTTTCCAGCATTATTTGATTGCTTTTATTTTATTCATTTAACTGGGCAAAAGAGATTTGAGTAAGATAAACTGAATAAGATTTTAAAAAACAAGAACAAAAAAACAAACACACACCCCAAACCCCAAAGCTGATGAAAGTGAGATTTATAAAGAGCTTGAGAAGGAGGTAGAAAACAGAAGACTTTGAGAATGAGCTAAAGTAGTTGAAAAGATAATCTTATGGGATTGGAAGACAACAACATAAACAGACATGCAGCAGATCTCGAGTGGTAGATTCCCATTTTATTCGAGTTAAGGCGTGACAATGCAAACAATTAAATTCTGCTAAGACAACCACGTTAGGCTGAACTGAAGAGTTTGGATACTGGATACATGGTAGTGAATTTGAAGAACTAGAGCCTAGAAGCAGAAAAGCATGAGGAGACTATAATCAAAGGCCACAAAAATAATGATTCTGGTTGTGCATGGCAAATTTATTTCAGAAACGACTGGGGTGAAAGAGGAAAAATGCAGCTTGAACAGTTTATCAGTTGACTGAATAAATTGTCTGTGTCTGCATTTGACTTGTTTTATACTCATATAATTGTCCTTGCTGTGACTGCTGTAGCTGGTGTATCAGCACTAAAACTGTGTCCCAAGTTACTTGCACTTTGTTGTGTCATTTTAAACATAGGAAGGGCAAACAGCTTTTTTAGGGATGCAGAAAAGATGTTTTTATGTGTTCAGTAATGGTATAGAATCACTGAATATGAAACATATATATGTATCTAGGAGAAAAAAGTTGTTTATGCCCCTGCTGTACTTATTACGCTTTCAAAGTTTTAAGCAATGCAGAGGAAGAGCCATGTTGTTGTTCCAAAAGAGTGCATCTTAAATATTATTACCAGCTTAATAGTTATTACCAGCTATTTGTGTGGGTATAACTGAATCCACAAACCTTTTCATTCTAATTCATGTCTCTTTCTTTCTTATTACTAGTTTCAAATCATGTTCTTTGTTTGAAAGCAACAAGACTGTTGCCATGTTTTAATTCCATGTACTGTCTGTAATTAGTAGAAAGAGGCACTAATAGAAAAGCTTTAGCCCCTGTGCCTAAGTCACATTGGTGTGAGTAATTCAAACAGCTCTTGCCTGCACCTTCATAAATTTCAGATTTGATTTTATCAGTTATTTGTCATATTATTTTCTAGGCATTTCTGGTATTTCAAGTGCAGCCTCTAACTTTAAAACTGGCCGTTATGATTTAAAACAAATAACATATTTTTTTTGTTTACATATGTTTCTGGTTAATATTTTCTTGCTCTTTGATGGAAAACCAGCATTGCTTGACTCCTGCCTGTGGTGTTGCCCCCATCCCTGCTCTCTGCTGAGGTACCATGAAGCAAATGCAACATCAAAGTGTCATGGTAAGAGTGGCAAAGACTCTTTTCTTCAGATGAAGGGAGTTTTCTGTTTACAGAGGTCTGTCAGTCTGTGTGTGTTTGTTCTGTAGTGTCCTTTTCATGTCAAAATGGGGAATAGAGTTGGTGAATATCTCTGCTCTGAACCACTTACAAGATTAAGACAGGGCTCAGTTCTGTCCCTTTACCAAATGTACCAGTACAAGGTGTGTTATGGGTTACTTCAGAGGCAAAGTATCATTTCTGCTCAGAGAGGAGAGGACTTGCATTTTTCTGTGAGTTCAGGTTTATTTGAGAGACCAGAGATGCAGAGATGGGGGGAAGGTGAGGGAACTCTAGCCCCTCTGGACCACCTCCCCAGGCAGCAGCTCCCAGAACCAGTGGTCATCTATGTAGCCTGGCAGTAGAGAAGCTTCCTTGCCAGGAGGTTTGGGGGGAAGAAGCAAGAGACCTTGATCGTACTGGGTAGAGACACAGAAGACAGAGTGTCTCTCACACAGTGTGTGAGCTGGCCTAAGGAACTTAAGAGCAGCTTTCCTAGTCTTATTTCTGGCAGCCCTACATCTGGCATGGTTAGCAGAGCATATACTTTAAACACTGTTTGTTTCTTTCCAGAGTAAGGAGATAGAAAGACAGAAATCAGATTTGTTAACTGTCCAACAGGCTTGACAGAGAAGTTTCATAAATTGTACTCATTCAAGGTACTTGCCTGTGGCCATTTGCACTCTGTCTTAGTAACCAAGGTTGAAATGACATATTTGTTTGGGAAATCTAATCGCCGTAATACCAAGGCTCTGGGCAGTGAGACTGGCTTGACATTTATGTATTACCTCCTCTGATACAAAGTAACATGTTATTTCACATTATTGCCAAATTTCTGGCTTGAATTTCACGTTCTCGATTTTCTCTCAAAAAAACCCTGTGTCTAAATCTGTGTAGCACTGTTTAAAAGACTGCAATCACCTACAATTGTCCTACCTACAATTAGCATGGTAATTTTTTACTGTAGTGTGGAACCGAATTGATTGAAGTTGCAAAATCTTATAATGCTGTAAAAGGGAAGGGAAGAAACACTGTCTGAAATAGCTTCACTTCTAAACAGAAAAATTTTTAGTACTTCTCAGAATACATTAGTGCTTCTTTAATTCCTTGTGTGTGTGTTTGTATTTGAAACATCAGATGTAGATGGAGTACTGAGCGAGTTTAGGAATAATTTATCATCTCTGACTTTTTAATGTAGATGTTTAATTTAGTCTTGTGTAAGTTTCAATTTTCCTGTCCTCTTTCTTTTTATTTTTTACTGTGCCAGATGGATGCTCTGTGTTAGATAATGTGGTTTTATATTTATATGTGTAAGTGCTTTAAAGTTTCTTTGTTTATAAAAGTATTTCTCAGGGGCAGAGCCTTTCCTTGTCTCATATACCCAAGTACCCTCCCCTCCACCTGCTCATTTAGAGCAACACAAATGCATGCTGCTACACTGAGGCACAGGAGAGCTCCCATCAGCAGTAATTGTTGACCTACCACAGTTCCAGTCAGTGATCAATAGATACTACTTTGCTGCACAGCAACGGCGCAGAGAAATTGCAGAACCCACTGAGAATTTGTTTTCGACATGCAAACCCGGCTGATGGCCTTCAACTGTAACAGATGTCGAAGAGCGACAGGCACCCTGGGGCACTGTTAAAGTAGTGCTGGAACTTGACTGGGGAAAAAAGAATGCTATCAAATTACTAAGTGCATTCTAACAAATCACATCAAAGTGGAGAAAAAGCCTGAGCAAAAGAAAATTACTACTTTCATTTTCTTTCTTATCTTCTGCTCCGACACAGTATGTGTGCTGCCTTATGCAATGCTATCAACTACCGTACCAATGAGCAGTTCAGCTGCATGAAATGACGGAGTTTTTACAGTACTGGCCAAGGGACTGTGTTGCAGGAGAAACTGGAGAGATTAGGAAGACCGTGTACTCCTAGGAATGCATTAGCTAACATTTTTACTTCTGTATATGTAGATTCTGTATATATATGTGAATATTTGCTAACATTTATCCTTAGATGACTATATGAATTCAATCCAGCCCAATGCAGAGGAGAAAACTAAGTTAAATATGACATTTTGCCCCTCCTTCTTGTGTTGATCCTCGTGTTTACAATATTTAGTCCAGCTGTTTTGCTTACTTGCAATGCCTTTGCTCCTGGAGATGTTAACTCAGAGTCAGGACTAGGTTGTATAGTGTGTTTTTAATTTGTTGATAGCTTTGGCCATCACTGTGTGGTCATGATCAGCAGAATTGATCAGACTGAACATGCATGTAACTACAAAACTACATGTGCATGGGCTCCATTTATTCCCAGAAAAAAAGTTCAGTGAGCCAAAAATTCTACTAATACTTACAGAAAATCTGTCTCCAAAGGGAAAATAAAAAGGTAGCTGTCTATTTATATTTTTTTTTCTGGGTCTTGAAATTAATTATAACTATTTCACCAAATGTAAAGAGGAGATATTATAAAGGTGTTACTGACGTATATCTTCAAGTAGCCTCCTCTTTGAAATACAAAGCCCCTAATGTTGCTTATACTAGTGCACACTCTATGCACACTTCTCACACACGGAAGGTCTCATTACAGACAATGGAACTAGCATAGTGCTTCAAAAGAATACTATACTTCTGACAGCAAAATAAAAAATACATCTGGGAAGATGGTGCAGTCCTACTTTTGTGCCCTGCCATAGCCTGGGGACCATGAAAGAGCCCATCTCCTAAAAACAGCTTTCCCAACGGAGGTTTAGAATGGAGTTACGTGCTACCCAACTGGGTTTAGGACATGCAAAGCTCACCGTTGCCCTGGGCTTGGAGTGACCTTTCCTTTGAGCAGAGTGAAGAGCATCTCTTGTGCAGCCCAAATTTTATGTGTGCGGTGGGCCTGAGGAGAGCACGTACTCACTGCGCTCCTGGACTAGGCAGGGCTGGTGCTGTTCCCTCTGCATGGGACATTCAGAAGTTCTCCAGAAACAGAAAAAAGAAAAGTACTGTGACTGGAATACTGATACAGAAAATGTCACAATAATATTGTTATTACTATTAAAGTTGCAACATATACTTCTATCCCTTTTCTTTGGGTTATGTTCACCCTTCTCCTACTCCATTGGGTCCAAAGGTCAAGTGGCTTCAGCCTAGTACTTGGTGTGTGGAGAGTGTTACAGCATGTCACCGCTATCTGGAGTCCTTCACCAGGAGGAATATGATGTTCATGTTACCATTTTCCTGTCCCATGATCCACGTGGGATCCACCATTTGTATGTTTGCTAACACTTTTATATTGTTCTTTTTCTTCATTGATCTGCAGCTCCTGGTTATATTCAGATTTACAATATATGGTACTCTTTGCTATTAGATGCTATTTCCTTTTTATCTTTGCTAACTCAAAGACCAGTTCTGTCCAGCTCCAGGTCTTTTTTTTTGGTTTTTTTTTTGTCTTTTTAACTGACAATTATAGAGAGCTGTGTGCAGCTGCGGGGTTGCCAGTACCAAACAGCTGGACCCATCTCTTACCATCCCATGTCAGAATTCACCTACGCCACCTCCTGTGTCCTCACTCCCCAGGCCTCTGCTTTCATACCAGGGCTGCACTTCCTTGCACTACGGGCATTGTGTGAGAATCATAACTATCTTGTTCTGCCAGGAATAACTGCTTTTTACTGCCATCTATATAAAACTAGGGTTGTACCATACAACAAAAATGAGTAAAACAGGTTAACTGTAGACACCAAGTCAGCCAGAGAGATTGCTGTCACAGCTAAACTGAGTAAAACACCTACAGGCAGGTGAAGAAAAGCTCAGATGTAGCGAGCCTGGAGACCTTGCAAACTTATTACAAGAATGTGATCTGTTACTAGCAGGCAATACCCTATTACAGGGCTACACAGTTAAAGAAGTAAAAGGTGCTCTTGAATACACGCGGCCATTTTTAATATGGTGCTGACGTTTCTCAGAAATTCTCCTTGTCATCAGCCCATCTTGAACATTTGGATTGCTTAAAAAAAAACCTTTGTCTTGGATGTAAAAAACCAGTTTTTCTCAAAGAAGGACTTCAATTTACAATGCATAGCAAGAACACTGCAACCCTATTTAGATGTCTCAGCTCAAGTAAAGCTGTTCTGTTTGTATTTTAACACCCTCCACCTCCGCACACACTCTGATAAACTTTAGCTTTTAAGACTCTCCAGCTGTGCCTCCAGCAGTAATTGGGGTCATTAGTCTTTGCCTCCCCAGGCTAATTACCAGCACAATCCAAATGTCATCCCCTAAAGAAATGGAGCTTGAACAGGTTAAAGGCTGGAGCCACATGCAGATAGAAACAAAGGGGAAGAGAAAAGATAAGTCAAGACTGTTTTCTTTGTCTGTATTTTATCCTCTATCTTAACCAACAAGTTGTCCTTGCTTCTACAAGCACTGTTTACTTTAATAGGCTCCTAAATCTTAATTTTAAGTGAGGCAAGCACAAAAGAGATGTTTGTGTCTTGGCTATGTTCCTGCTTAAATTGTGTGCCTCTGAAGTGTGGGTCTTAACTAGAAAAGAAGTCCTTTATATTTTAGTCTGAAGAGTGCACTGCAATCGATTCTAGTATCAATTACCTTTGGTACTGGCATGGTGGAAAACTAAGGGACTTTTTCCAAGTTTGACCAATGTTAAAATTTTAATCCTGGGCTGGAAGAGCCAGAAGGATGGCTAATGCACTGTAGTATTAAGTCTTCTTTAAAAAGTCAGATTTTGAAGTCAGTCTATGAGGTCTTCTATGTAAAAATACAAATGGGGAGAGAGAGATGTAAAAAGCATCTTTCTTATACAGAAAATATTCTGATTTGACCTTAAAGTATAACATGGACATTAAAAATTTATAAGTAAATCCTTGAAGTCATACTAGCATATATAAAGAATTTGTTTAAAAGCTTTGCTTTGGCAAGTATACTCTATTCGTGACCTGGGAAAAAGTGTATGCAGAAGTGCATTCTTCTGATGAATGGAGGAAAAATAAGTTTTCACCCCAGATCCAGAATTTTGCTCTAAATTGTTGGTTGTGGTTGGCATACTAGGTACTTAGTAAGAGGGTAAATCAAGGGTTCTGCCAGTTTCTGAAAGCGTTTCTGAGGAAAGGTTCACCATATCGCCTCATGTTTCCAATGACTTATCAGCATGGCTGTAAGTTAAAATGATTCTACGAGGAAAAAATGTAAATTAGTGGGTATCTAGGGGAGGATTGCAGCTGTATTTGCATTCCTTTAATAAGAGCATGAGACAGGAATGTGCACTATGCAATATTTTTTCCCTAGATAAATATATAGGGCTCTACTGCATTGCTGTTACTGGGGACTGAACTTAGGGCAAGCTTTTGGTCAATGAAGAGTGGATTTAGTGAAGCTGCTTTAGGACCATTGGCTATTCGCTGCATTTGATCATTCAGAGCTATAGCTTTTGGAGTATGGGTAGGTTTTGTGTATTGCTCTGTAAGGGAAGGAATATAGAAAATGGATTCTACTTTTATGCAGAGTATCTGAACTTTATGTGCCGTGTGAGCAATAAAAGGAGATCTGAGCGTTAGCTTCGAGCCTGCTGCTTAGGCTTGCAAGTAAATGCTTTGTAAGAATGAGTTCTCAGTAAATGAAGGAGTTGTGCTCACCTGACACTTCTCCATTTGTGTTTACAGCCCTCTTCCATGTTTTGGATATCTTCAATTTTCACAGTTTTGAACATCCTTTAGGCTGTCTCTGGAGGAAAAAATCAAATTTTGTGAATCAAATAGTTACACGGTGTGGGAAAATAATGGAAGACTGACAAGGGGGATTATAAACAAGCTCAAGTGACTTGCAGCTGGGGTGTCAAAGCCCATATCTATCATACTAATTGGTGTCTGGCCTTGTGAGTTGGACAAGTAGAACATCTGTGTTTAGACAACATTGGCCTGCGATAAACTTCGAGGGATCCTGTCGAACATGCTTGAGATTTCTGCCCTGCTTTGGGAGAGATCAAAGCACAGTGGTAAATTACACCTGTGAGAATCCCTGAAATAAAGGCAAACCCAGCATGTTCGGTGATTCTCTAGCACGGACTGAGCTCCGTGGTGCCTGTGTTCCCACTTGTGTGCCTCTGCCCAGGTGCTGCTTCAGGGATCTCCTGATTGGTGACGTAACAAAAATAAATTTACTTTTTGCATTTCATCTGTGGTGGTGTGGTTGTTCCTGCATCCTGCCTGTGCCAGCTCACACACACAGTTACATGAGAGATGTGACAAAGTCCATCTCAACTGAATGCCTGGAATGTATGTAGATTCGCAATCATTTGTAGCTAGCGTAGCATATTCACAACTAGACTGAGTCCTTTATTACAGATTTATGATTACAACTGAAGCAAACTGATCTCCTTTGTGATGGAGAGAAAGTATTATGTACAACAGACAGTATAGATTGCATGGATAGCAAAGACCTAATTAGGTCCCATCATTGCTCATATTTTAGGTGGCCGAATGGTAATGCTTTTTTGCTGTAAAATTTCTCTGCAAAATGGCTTATCAATAGTGAAAAGATTTCAGTTATGACTTCACCTGTACTTGAAGAAGAACAAAAATGTGGGCATGAAACAATCACTAAGGGGCAAGAAAGGGACGGGAGATTTGTGGGCAGAAGATGTGGAGTGAAATATATGGCTTTTTGTAAACAAGGGCCTTGCGTATTCCCACTGCTGCAGATCATGTGTTCGGGTGTAAAAGTTAAGGGAGCAGCTTCAGAGTCCAGGAATTCCTGATAAACCAGGGATGTTTTGCAAAGATGAGGGTTACAGCCCATGTGCCTGTCCCTTCCATGTTACGTGGAAAGATGGCAGCATCTTGCAGGGACCCTGTGAGCCTCCCTACCAGTTAGGGGAGGATATTTTTCCCCAGATGTGAGAACTGGAAAGTGAAACTGATTTAAAATTTTCTGCTGGAGTGATATGCAGAAACGCATATTTCTCCATATTGAAACTTTGTTTGAAAATGTTGATGTTTTTTCCCCCCTAAGGGAATCGACATGGAGTTTTTTCCAGCCTTGTATTGCAGCTGCACTGCAAAGGAAGCAGAATACCTGACTCTGTGCCTCTTCTGTGGCTTGGCTGGGGAAATAAGCAGGAAGTGTGGGATTTACTCAAGGGCATTTGGAGCAAAAGTCTTTTCAGTCTCATGTCAAGAAAATAAAATTGAAAGATCTTTGTAATTTCTATGTTAGCTGGTGAGCTTCAAGTTGTGCGTTGCTTCTGCAACACAGGTGTTTCTGAGAAATTCTGTCTGCAGTATGTTCTGCAAGTTTGATTTTTGCTGCCCTTGACTCTTTTTGAAAAAACACAGTTTCATTTTAGAACAAGCTGAGATCAAAACTTGCCATGTTGTTTCATGACAAATTATGTTTTGTTAGTAGTTTAATATCCGACATAATTTATTACATCTATTCATAGGTCAGTTCATCCGCTTGCCTGAAAAAACTGTCAGAAAACCTCTTTGTTTGGTATTGTACTGTATATGCTTAGGAGTATTTCACTTTTCTTGGTAACAAATTGCAAAAGCACATTTTGAAAGCCAGTTGAAATTGTCTGTGAAGAGAGTGGAGGTTTGTTTAGTTCTGGGTTTTCTTCCCCTCTTCAGTTTTAATAAGTTTGACATTTGTTTTTCTGGACAGATTCTTTTCCATAATTGCAAACTTGAGAACTGCCAGCACTGATGTTCCTCTTCTACCAATTTAGATAAAGTTTCCTATTCGGGCACCTCTTTTTATTAGTGTAGACAGATTGTGCCACAAATGGTTCATTACCTAGAGAGAACTCAACAGTTTTTAACAAAAGAAATAATTTTATTTACAGGCAAGCTAAGAGACTGTTCAACAGAAATAATAAACATCTTTTATCAAACTCACTTGAACAAACTGTAACTGGCTATTGGCTGGAGTTCTGCATGAAGTTGCAAATTGAATGTAAATTATGAACAAAAACACTATTATCCATATTTCCAGTTCATCTCTCTTGTGTGGTGCTTTTGCCTGTTACCCTTTCTGATTTACTCTATAGCTCTGTCAAGAGGAGAAAGAAATTAGAGATCAACAAATGTATGAGACGTGTATGTGTGTGCATGCATGTGAGACTAAATTCTTGTGAAATACTAGACCAAATCACTGGGTTCTTAAAAAGATATCTAAATCCTTTGTTGCATCCCCATGTGGCTACACACCACCAAAACAAGAGACTTTCTGAGAAGAAAGGTTTTTCTGTCACTTTTTTTTACAGCAGATGAAAGTATGACTTTCAAGAATAAAAATATTTTATGATGGCTTTGCCAACAGGGCTACTGCTAAATCCGCCTCACTGGCTGCTCCAGGATTCACTTTTGGTGGAGGACAAAAAAGTAGAAAATGCCTAAATTGGTTTCTTTGTTGACCCTTCTAATTCCCTATAGAAAAATGATGTGTGAGCAGTATGTTCTTATGCTTGGCAATCCTTGCTTGACATAAAGCATCTTTTGAGATTACTTTAAAGTTAAACTGGGACCTGCCTGCAGTTTTGGTGGTAGCGTAAAGCCACTGTTTACCTCTCTTCTTTACCTCTGTGCTGGATATTCAGGACTTGTTCAAAGTACACATTATCTTAGCACAGTCTGTATATATGGACTTCAATGAGTAATACACCTATTGCTGAAGACTGAAAGGATCGAATCCAAAGTTAGTGAATGGTGATAGTCAGATTTTGATTAATGGACTGAAATTTCTATTTTATACCAACTCCTGTTTAGCCAGCAGTACAGAAATGCAGTGAGTTAGCCTTGGCTAGCAGCCAGGCACCCTCTCAGCCACTCTCCCACTTTCCTCTCTCAGCAGGACAAGGGGAGAAAATAGGAAGAACAGGAACAAGAAAGCTTCTGGGTTGAGGTAAAGACAGGGGGATTGCTTACCAATTACTGCCACAGGCAAAACAGATTCAACATAGGGAAAATGAACTTAATTTATTCTCAGTTAAAATAAAAATGCTCTTAGTAATTTGGGTAGTGATAAATAAAACGACAAACATTAAAGCAAGACCTGTCATCTCCCCTATCACAGGTTCATCTTCACGCCTTCATACCCCTCTATCCCCACCACACCCCAGGTGGTGCAGCAGGGCACAGGGAATGGGGGCTGTGCTCAGTCCATAACAGCTCCTCTCTGCTGCTCCTTCCTCCCCTCACTTTTACCCCTCTCCAACATGGGATCTCCAAGGGCAGCAGTCCTTCAGGAATATCACCTCCAGTGTGGGTCCTCCAGAGGCTGCAGGGGAATCATTTCTTCTGGTGGCTGGAACACCTCCTCCCCTCCTTCTCTGGCCTTGGTGTTTGCAGAGCTGCTTCTCTCACATTTTTCTCACTCCTCTCTCACAGATGCTGTGCAGCATTTTTCACCCTCTCTTAAACATGGTACCACAGAGGAGCCACCAACATTGCTGATGGGCTCAGCTGTGCCCTGCAGTAGGTCCACCGGAGCTGGCTGTGCCTGGCACGGGACAGCCCTGGCCCTTCTCACAGAGGCCACCCCCGAGCCCCCTGCTGCCAGCCCCTGGGCACCTGCACCCAGTACAAGAAGCTGCACAGAGCACATCTGGGATGCACTGGAAATGATCTCCAGATGCTCAGTGGCTCCTCTGCCTGGGATGTCAGGAACATGTCAGGCCCTCCTCTACTGATGCAGCCTGGGCTTCTCCTTGAAATGAAGTTCAGCTGGTTTTGTCTGGCTATTAGAAGAAAGTGATAATGGCATTTTTAATGCAGCTCACAACTTGAGGAGGTTGCATTGCTTTTTATTGGAAGCTCAGAAGTTCTTAAGATCTCTTTGACATATGAAGAGGTTTGTAAATAAAAGGAGAAGAAGATGGACATTTAACAAGGGTAAAAAAAAAATCAGATCCATTCCCTTTTTCTGTTCTATTCTACAATGCATTAAAAACATTACAGTTTTTTCAATCTTTAAAAGACCATGAAAACAAGCAGGTCTACTACTGCTCTGTAACTAAAATTCTGTTTTCTTTCTTCCATTACTGCTATGTGAAAAAGCCACAAAAAACATACAATATCTTTCCTCTTCAGTTCATTTAAAGGTCCTCTTTGGTGTATTAATGGCAACATTTTAAATGTAATTTTACTCATGTCTTTTATTTCAGAAGTAATTGTTTATAAAGTAACCACTAACATGACGATATTTCTGGTGAATGTGATTGCTCATTAAGTAGGTCTTCCCAAGACACCTCTAGTGAAAACGTGTTATTGACCACTGAAGTTAAATTAGGAAAATTTATCAAGACTTCTGGAATCTGTTCTCTGTTTAAGGCACAAACGCTTTCTTAAATCCCAGTGTTCGTGGGCAAAATATATATGTTGTGTGTTTTAAAGTTATCATCATGTAACTTACTTTTAATTATTATTGACAAATCTTTTTTCTTGTGCAGATATCTTCTGGTTGCTTATGAAATTTCTAAGCAAATCTTTGAAACCTCAGTGTTGTTCTTGTGGGCAAGCTGTGCTTTTTAATCTTTTCCTTGCAGGGGGGTGGAAGAGCCTCCTCATTGCACAGAGATGTGTACACAGGTATAAGCCCTGGGAAGAAAAGTCGTAAATTTATTTTTCTAAGAAACTTGGAAAAAAATGTGTTTATCAAAATGAAGTTGTTTTGGGATGCAAGATACTCTTCTTTTCTCATAGCTTGTATAGCCTGGCTTCAGGAAACAGTACATTTTTGTGGAAACAGGAACATCTACTACTTCAGAGGGAAGACCAGCATGGCATTTAAACTTCCTCTATTCTTTACCTAGCTATGTATGACAAACCGAAACTCCAGAAAATTTTAGTACAATCCATTTGCATGACAAACATTCATCTCATAGGAAGGAAAAGTTGTAATCTTCATTTAATATTCTTTCCAAACGTGTTACATTTTGGGAAACTGTTATTTTAGTCTATGCTGAAAAACTTACTAAACACACACAAGAGAAATGAGGTGAAGATGGCCTACACAAAACAATGAGACAAAATTGATACACGGTGGGACACTGTAGACCTTTTTAGGTAAGCTTCTCATGCTAGCCTCCTGCTGCAGTTGACAGAAGTAAAAACCCTCATAGTCTGGGGTTCTGACCTATTTTTAGTTGTTTGCTTTAGGACAAGATGAATCACATGCTAGAAGGAATGTATTCACAACATGATCTTGAGAGGAAGACTTGGGTGCCTAGCTCAGATTTAAACACCTGTGCTATAAGATTAGGGAAGAGGAATCCTGTTCCTCTTCACTTATTTCTTCTTGGTGCATGATGGGAGAATTTGACAGGTAGATGATTCTGTGGATAGCTGTTGAAAATACCACATTTTGAGGAATAAATGCCTTGATTCTATTATGAGTAATATTTAACAAACTGCAAAAAGAGATCGGTAGCTTACAGAGAATGCATATATTCCTGACAAGTCACCTTCAGGGAAATGGTCTTACTTACAACCTTGGAAAGAAGAATAGTTTAATGATATACTTCTACTTGACTGATTTAATGTCTTTGCTTTAAAAGAACAAAAAATCATGCTCATTGTCTTGAGGCTGTTGTTCAGACTCTATTTTACATTCTTACATGGCACTTTTAAGGACCACGTATTTATCCACACAAAATCCCTGGAAGAAATGAAAAAGCTACTTTTCCACTTTCTAGAAATGGGAATCTTAAGCACAGACAGACTTTGCTGTTGGCCAAGTCCCACAACAAATCTATCCCAGATGAGGAGACTTGAATGCATCACACCCAGGTCCTTGACTTTAATTAGATCAATCCTTTTTGTCTACAGCAGGCATTGGTAGGAAAGCTCATCTGTACCAAGTACAAGTGTGTGATGGTCATAAAAAAAAACCTGTTTCTCCTGTCAGTAGTTTGATTGTACTTATCATTGATCCAAGAACTTGCTGATGAAGCTGTGCTGCTTCTGGAATGGGACTCAGTTTATCACTGCATAACACTGTGCTATGTCTATAGAAACATATGTTGCTTCAGAAGTAGCTCACACATCCCTAACATAGCATTGAACTGTGAAGTGAGTTCTAAAAGTAACAGCAGGGTAATCCTTAATATTTGTTTTCTCAAAGGATCTGTATTTATAGCAGAGCTTGGATTCCTCTGGTTGTGACGTGATCTTTTGACTTTAATAAGTTAAACCACACAAAATATTCAAAGATGGGTATAACTACTAAAAAACCCCAACTCTGCTAAACAGTAGCTTCCTGCATGGGTGGATAAGCCAAGAAAAAATCAAAGCTATGTTGCTAGTCTGTATGTGTATATAGATGTATATATGCACACACGTACAACTTAGGACAATACGGGAGCTTTTCTGTTTTTAATCTAGCTGGCTTGGGCACTGGTAATATGGTAGCTGAGAGACCTGGATCAGCACAGGCTGCAGGACTTGCTGAGGCAGCAGAGAAAGCTTTTGGATTTCTGACGTGCTCTCAGTTCTGTGGCTGGACTTGCAAATGTATTTGAATAAATTAGGTTACATCTGGCTTGGCAGTGTTGTGCTACATCTCACACTAAACATGCTTTGCACTGGTGTATGATAAGGGTAGAAAAAGTAAGGTCTGACAGCACACGGCAATACATTATTAAGTTAGATGAATTTTTCTCTGATTTACAGTTACATTTACAGTCTTACAGCATCTCTATTGGTCATGCATGAAGCTGTTTTTGCAGGCAAATGGGAGGTTAAATCCCAAGCAGTCTGGTGGTAAACAGTAAAGAAAAAGGGTCTGTTTATGTGATTAAAACTGAATATTAAATATTGCCATTCTTCCAAGCAAGGAGCAAGAACTTGTAAGCAGGAGACAAAGAAATACAGAGTTGGGCTTGTCAATGAAGACATATCATTGTCATATCTCAGACATTATGAAGAACCTTCTGCTAAAGGGTGGTCATCTGGCATTAAGTGCCTGCCACAAAGGCATGGAAATGCATATTTCTAGTGCTGATTTAACAGAATGACTGGGGTGGGAATGGGTTAACATGGAGGATATGGGGTATTTTACTGTTCACCATAACTTAGAAATTTTTTCTGGAGCAAGCAGAACTTATTGTAATAACCAATGTGAATGCTCTAATCTTGCCTCTACTGAGATGGTACGTAATTGGAGTTTTCCCAGGGCAGCAGTGTTAGCCCCAAAAGTAGACCTTTGCTGGACTGTGCCCTATGTGAGTGCAAGACAAAATCTGTCCTTTGAGCCCAAACCTCTGTGCAAAGTTGTGTGGAAAATCCCTTTCCAAATCTGTGAAAGAAGCAGATACTAGCCAAAACACTCCTCCCCTCAGAAAACATACTTTTAAAAAAACTTTTTAGTATGGGGTATGAGAGACTGACTGAGCCTCTGCTAAAGATTTTTCCCACTTGCCAGACAAGTTCTTTAATTTCTAGACTAGAAATTAGACCAGAGTGGAAGTTGCCCTTCTCAGGCCTTCCCCTCTATCCAACTGCTTTACCATGTTGTTGTGGTTTAGCCCCAGTCAGCAACTAAGGACTACGCAGCCGCTTGCTTGCTCCCCGCACCCTGGTGGGATGGGGGAGAGAATTGGAAGAGCAAAACCAAAACAGCTTGTGGGTTGAGATAAGAACAGTTTAATAATGAAAATAAAATAGTGATAGTAATAAAGGTAATGATAATAATAGTGACTATGATAATAGTAATAATAATAATAATAATATAATGAAAAGGGGAAAGAGAAAAAAAACCCCAAACCAAAAATACACACAAGCAATGCAACCGCTTACCACCTGCCAACCAACACCTCCAGTCCCCAAGCTGCGATCGCTGCCTCCCCCAGCCAACTCCCCCCAGTTAATATACTGAGCATGACATCATATGGTACGGAATATCCATTTGGCCAGTTTGGGTCAGCTGTTCTGGCTGTGCCCCCTCCCTTCCCGGCTTCTTGTGCACCTGGCAGGGCATGGGAGGCCGGAAGAGTCCTTGACTAGTACAAGTGCTACTTAGCGACAACTAAACCATCGGTGTGTTATCAACATTGTTTACATACTAAGTCCAAAGCACAGCACTATGCCAGCTGCAGTGAAGAAAATTGACTCTATCCCAGCTAAAACCATGACATGTGTAGAAGTACATATTGTCTGGGTACCTCGGTTTGGGACCCTGGCATCTTGGACATGTATCCTGACTGATCTATTCCTTTTTTTCTAGCCCTGTGAATAACTGAGTGTTTTATAACAGGCAGAACACTTCAGCTGAGAGCCTGAGGGGGGCGCACCTCAGACAAGTACTGCTGTGTGTGTTTCTGAGCACAGTCTGGTTCCCAACTCTGTTCTTGCTCTCTTCCAGCCTGGCCAGTAAAAAGTTAATTTACTGAAAGTTCAGTGTTAAAACTCATATATTTTCTCAAAAGATGCAGCATCCATGTAAGAATTGTTTCCAGGGGAAAAGGAAGAAAGAAAAAAATAAATTCCCACCCAGCTCTAATTCTTATCCGCACAGGCATTTCCACTAGCTTCATGGGGATGACTTGTAAGATCCACTCACACAATTAACAGTCTTGCAGAACTGAGTTTTAAATCAATGTTTTTTCTTTTCCAACAGCCAGAAACCCTGAGGAGTGAGAAAACAGAGCCTCTGAGGACAAATTGATAGATTTCTGATCTAGAAACACTTTAATTTTGTGTTTGTTGCAAAAACATTGTGCTGTCTAATGCAAAACAGGCTTATTCATTAATATTATATTCTATCACTAACAGTCTCCACCAAATAAAGACCAGGTTTCCTTTTAATTTCAAAGAGCTTACAGGCTGTAATTCTCTTTTTAATTCTTTTCCCTTTCCTAATAACCATTAGTACTAGAATTTATTGCCAAAATTAAAACAAGGTAAATTCTGCAAACCATGACTTTATGCAGTTTTCTTGTCATGAGTTTAATTTGCTGGTGCTAATATATGAAAAATAGGTTGTAATAAATATAATATGTTTTGGGATGTAAATTTTTCAATGCTTTTTTTTCAGCATTTTTTTCTGTTTTTTATTTTTAATTTCAGACGGTGCCTCAGAAAATATCTGGATGAGTTTGGGTACTGTTTTCCCCTCTGAGCTTTATAGATAATATGACATTTTAACTTTTCCCTTTGATGATTTTTTTTTAAAAGGATTGTTGAGACTGTGCTGGGTTTCCTCTTTTTGGAAGAAGTGGATAATCACACAACACTCTGCTCTGAGGTAAAACATACTGTGTCTGTTTTAATCCTTGTCCTGAAACCAGACTGAGGACCTAAAAAACTTGGGTAGATTGCCAATAAAGTTAAAGTTGAGAAGGAATGGAGAAAAGGAGTGGGAAAGTACAGGAATCCTAAATGTGTGTCTTGGGTGACTTGAACAGATCCTGGGGGACAGTATCTCACCGATAATGTCGTGATGTTTTCCACCTGGGGGTCATAACCTGCTACGCTGAAACTGGAGCCCTGAAGTCCTGGATCACAAGGGAGTGCTCACATAGCTGCCATTGGAGGGATTGCTCTTTTTCTACTCAGCGTATAAGCAGCTGCTAGGAAGTTGTGGTCAGTATTCATCTCTGGTGTTTGAGAAATGGAGCTAAGGAGTGGTTAACATAAATAATACCTCTTCCTCTTTTTTCGTCTTTTTTTCTTTTTCTTCCTCTCTCAAAGTTAAATTATCAAAAATCTGGGTCAAATAATATTGGGATAACTTGAGTCTGAACCTGAACAGGCAAATAGGGCCTCGGAGCCATGATCTAACAGTGCTCTTTGGTGAACAGAGTGGTGGAGTCTCCACTTGAGATGAAATATCCCCTAAATGCTTACAGATGTCCTGGTAGCAGAGGTAGCCTTGCTGCCTAAAGAAATAGAGAAAGGTAATCACTCTCCACTAGCTCATACTGAAAAATATTAATCAGGCAAATGTTGTAACTCAGCAGGAGCACAGCAGAGACCCTTGAATTAGCTCCTAATAGATATGGGGACAGCTGAGCTTATTAGGTTACACACATCACCTTAAAAACACAGCCATACTGCTTTTGGGATGTGTGCCTGGCTACCTTCATGGGGCTGAACTGCATGGTTTGCATGATTATCATCCAGCATAAGCTCAGGGATTTCTTCACTCTGCCTTTTTATGTGGAATAAAATCCCTAGGGAAAACAGCTACCTTCAGTGGTTCTGTCCCACTGTCCAGCTGAGTCACCAAAATAGTTTGAAATAAAAGATTTTGGATTAGGATAGTTGTGCACATACAAGGGTATTGGAGCAGGCATTAGGAAGAGAAATGTTGGTTTGCTCCCTTAGGAGGAAAACAGAACAGCCGTCCCTTTTGTTGCGTGGCAGAGTATACAGGGAAATGAAAAATAAATGCATGTATGCTGGCTTTTACACTAACGTCACTTTTTTTTTAAAAAGACTTGTTCCAGTTGTGGAACAAGCCTGCTAGTCTTGAACACCAATCCAAAATTTCCAAAGGGAAAAATACTTTCAATCAGCAAATGGTAAATTGGGCCTGGTGAATGCAGGAGGGTAGTTTGTTCCCAGAGTAAGAATCAAGGACTGCTGAGATTCTCCAAGAGACGGGGTTCTTGCTGAAGGAAAAGGCTTACAGGTAGGGATTTAAATGGTTAATCTCATCTAGTGAAATTTAAGTCAGTGAGTGTTGTAGGAACCTGTTTTCCAAGCAGCTGGCTTTTGAGTGGTGTTTTGCTCAGGTGCAAAACTGCTGGGGGCAATTTTAGGAGACACAAGACTGTCTTGGCAGAGGTGAAGGATCCCATCCCGAAAGTTGCTCCTGCAGCCGTGTGGTGCAGGCAGCTGCACAGTGTCAGCTCCAGCTACCCTTTGCAGCCTTTGGGGATTAGGGTCACACCCCTCCCCAAGATCACCAGGCACATGGTTAGGATTTATAAAGAAGCTGTACTCCACATGCACTAGGGGATGTTTTCTAAGGTCCCCTTTCAAATTTAGTATAGCTTACTGCTCCTGTGGGAAGCATCCCATCCTCGTGACTGAGCATGTTTGTGAACACAGTGTGTTTGCAATATTTGTTGACTGTTATACTCTTATTTATGTAGTCAAGTTTCGCCCATAGGTTGAAAATATGCAGCTATACTCCACAGAATGGCTCAAAGACCACTAAGGAAAATATCAAGGATTCTTATTCTGTCCACTCAGTCTGTGCAGCAGCTCAATGGCAATTGAAATGCCACTTGAAATACAAATTTAAATTTTGTATGGGAACTACTAAAGCTCCTCTCATTCCTAGCAATTTGAAAAGTTGTTCAACACAGCAGGCTCAAACCTCTAGTGCTTCTTCAAAATATGAAGTCGCCTGCCTCTACGGCTAGCACAAGGCTTCAGAAGAGACACTAATACAGACTATAGAAAATGTAATGTTGTCAAACCTATGGAGATTCATTAGCATTTGTTGACTTTTTGCCCTGTTTCACAGTAAATTACTCCATATTATTCAGCTCGTCTACATACAATGAAGGAAAGAGCTCAGCTATTCTTTTTCTATTTCATTCCTCTGACTGTCCTTGTCCTTGACTTTCTTTCTGTTTGTTAAATGAATAGTGTCAATGGTGACATGATCAGTTCCATTATGAACCTTCCTGTAAACAGTCATGTATTCCATGCAGCGTCCCTTTATATTCGTCATTCACAGAGTACCTTGCTCACAAGAGATACTTCGTTTGCAGCAGTTTAAAGCTGTATAGTGTTGGGGAGGATTCCTGCACAGTAAGGACACATCCATCCAAACCTATGTTGTGTTTCTTTGTTGGAACTGTAGGAAAATGGTCAGACAAGGATGGATTTCAAGCCCTCTGACCTTGTATGTACCATTCTTGAGCTGATGTGAATGCTTATGTTCAAGGATGGATCCTACTGAGATGTGGATCAGAGGGCTGCCTGCAGCCACCACCTAAATCCCTGGCAAGGCTGGCCCTTGTTTGCCTCCCTTACTGAAGGTTCCTTCTGTAGTTTGTGCTCCTTTTCATTTACATGAGGAAAGTTGTGGCCACTGTCACGGTTAAGCAAAAGTAATTAAGGTTTATGTTGGGGAAAACTTGCGGTCACTCTAATTCCATTTGGGTTTTGGGTTTTGGTTTGGGTTCAGTTTTTTTTCTTTTTCAGTACAATATAAACCCAAGAAGTTTCCAGACCTGTTCTCAATTAACAAGTTCCTAGTTATATTAAAGAAACTCAGAAAATTAAGAGTTCTACACTTCTGTTGCCAACCAAGTGATTTCTCCGTTGCAGCTGCATCACATCTGTGAGCAAAATAAAGAAGTGAGTCTGATTCCCTAAACTTTAAAAAAACCAAACCAAACCAAACCAAACCAAGCCCTCCAAATGCAGACTGACTGTTTAATTATTTACAGGTGCTTATTCTGAGGCCTGAGAATTGCTCCAGGTCTTTCTTTTTCAGGTATGTGGTTATGACACCTTCTGATAATGTCTATGATGGAAATCCAAGATTTAAATCCTATATTTTTGTGCCTCCCTTACACATTTTAGAACCACAAAAACATCTTAATGGGACTTTTCTTATCCAAGCTACGTCTCTTCACAGCACATTATACAAATGTTGCAGTCTCTACCTATGGCAGGCAATGATGGGGTAACAAATCCCAATGCCAGACCTCAGGAAGCTGTTGGTTTTGTAAAAATGATGCTGTCCGACCTGAGACCTGCATTGCAAACTCCCCTTATCAGGGAATTCAAGGAGTTATCCTATGCAAGGGTAGGCAAGGACTGCTGTCAATCCCTTCAGCAGGGCCAGAGCTGTGTGGTTCAAATGACACGAAAAGTAGATGGGGAGCTAACTGGGACTATATTGACCAGAGGTCAGTAATGACCATTTAAATCCTCTTTTCATGTGGTGGTAGTGTGGGGAGGCAATGGAAGCACTCATATCAACATTTTTCTGTGTTTCTTGCTGTTTTGTGTACTGACAGCACTACACATGTAAGATGTGCATTTGAAACAACAAGTCATACTAGAGGTGACTGGAGTTATACGAGGATAAAAAAAGAGTTAGAAAAGAGTTGCTATTTGCAGTCTGAGTTCTAATGGTGAGAAAAATCTGTCTAAGCAGTGTTCTCTGATCCCTGTTGCTTGAGAGGTCAAGAGTGAGCAGTCTCCTTCCCAGGAACCTTTCGGCTACTCTCCTGTTGCTCCCTGCAGAGCGAGGTTTGTGTTCTGCTTTTCCATTACCAGGGAAGGAGTTTCTCTTCCTGCTGTTAATCATGTTGCTTTTCTAAGTCACAAGATTGAAATTTGTCTCTTTTCTTTGACAGTTTCAAAAATGTTGGGAAAGGCAGTGGATTTTCTCTCTAGGTTGCTATCAAAAGGCATGTGTTTCTATGTGGGGTGATTTTGAGCTCAAGACTTCAAACTCGTTTGAAACTTCTCAGCAGTGTAATTTGTGCAGCTGCCCTCTTTCAAATGGGACTGGCAGAAATGAACAAGACACTGTCCAGGTAGCAAAACTTTTTTTACTGCCATTTTCTGTCTTTCAGGTACACCCCTGTACCTGTGTCTAGCAGTGCCCATTCTGACTTAGCCAAGATTCTCAGTTTTGAATATAATATTTCTGTTTTATTCCATATTCCTATGCTGCAATCCCAGTGGGGCAAAAGAATGCCTCTCAGGCTTTCTGGAAGAAGATGCCTGTGAATGAAGCAGTTGGCATCAAGTGCTCATGTCTTGAACAGATGTAATTTTCCCCTTTTCAGAGCCAAATGTGTCACCTGTGATGTGTCTAATTGCTCTGAAATCTGGGCTTTACACCCTTTGGCAGAGCATCTACAATGAAACTCTTGTTTTCATGAGCTAAGGCAACTGTGTTATATAGTGGCATATGTCCCAGTTGGTAGAGAAGAAACACCTTCCTAGGAGTTAGAGAGATAACAAAATATTGCTTGAAATGCAAGGAAGTACCATGGAAGAGTCATTTGGAATAAATATTCTATTTCCATTTCAGAAGATAAAATTTTTTCTTGTTTTTTTTTTTTTTTTTTTTGTTCTCTGCATGTGTCAGTGCATTGCTTATCTATTACAGAAAGCTAAAAGTAGTTTATGACTTCTTGTGATCCATCTAAAAAAGACTCTGCAGCTGAATCGGTCCTGGTTTCCAACTTTACCTTACTAGTGGACTTGCTAACCTTAAGCATCCAAGAATTAGATTAAATCATATGATTTAAATTATCTGACTGCTGACAAATATATTTTGGATTAATATACTGGCTTTCTAATTCTTGAGATTAGCATATGTCTATATAATGGTATACCTGAATTATGTTTTCAGGTCTTAATTTATAATCAAGAAAATATTTAAGGTAACACTAAAGAAATTATAAATTGTCTGTGCATGAATGTGGTAACATAATAAGTAATATACAAGAAGTGTATGAATAATAATGATTGGCACATTGATATTGCTGGGGCAAATGAATGACATAGTAGCTACTATGAGCCTTAGAGCAGGTAGACTTCATGGTAAGACTTCACCTCTGTGCACTGCGTATTTAAATGAAGTCAGTGCAATGTATGCCTTGCAGGTATGGTCTATAGCCGGTGTAACAGTGGCAAAAATGCTTCCTATTGAATCAAAATTCATACTTTGCCAAAACCCTGGTCAAAATTCTTCATTTTTATCTTTACTCGAAAATAATTGCGAAGTAGTTTGAACATGAGACTACAGTAAAATATACAAGTCCCTTTAGAAATACCTGAAATTATATTCATTCTACTAATGGTATATTTCTCTCTCTTTCCTGCTGATACATCCTTCAACTTCTACTTATCACCTTTGTTTTGGGCTTTTTACTTTAGTGTCTGTTGATCTAGGAAAAGAAGTCTTAATAGAAAACTAAAATTGGTGTATATGTTCTTAACTGGACCAAACTAAAAGATTTCAACATTTTTTGTGAAGGCAAAACCTCTAAAGAGAACCCAAACCACCAGACTCAGTAGATTAATATGAACAGTGTGTTTCAGTGTGTTTCAGTTTCATTTGGGCAATATTTTTTAATATGAATAAAGAGTTGGAGCAAAGTTGTGGGGTATAGAGTTTTCTTTTGTCTGTTTCTTGGTTGTTTTTGTTTAGTTGGTTGGTTGGTTGGTTTGTTTTGTTCAGTGACCACAAAAATGTTCACAGCCTCTGCAGTATCCCTCTTGACTTATTTGGATTTCAAAAGGCTCCTTAGTCTTTTTAAAAAATTAGATTATGAGACCTGTGCATGAAAAATCTACTGAGACTGCCATCTATTGCTACTGTCTGTGACTTGTATTTCTTCAAAAACAGCTTTCTCCTGCTTGTTTCAGGTAATGAATCAGGACATTAAATTAGGTGCTACTTGAAGGATTAAGATACTACTGAAACAGAGTAAATTTACACAGCCACCACTGTAACAACTCCTGGCAAATTTAGAGCTGATCACGTATTCCCGTTACCTTCATGGATAATTCCCAAATTCATCTATTCAGGCAGAGAAAGCAGGAGCCTCTGCTCTAGAAGTACACTTCTGTATGCTTGAACGAGTGCTTCCAGGAGCCCACGAACACTTGACTGTCAGCCTTCTGCATTGACACAGAAGTGTTGAGACAGTAGGAAACACACAGGTAGGTGACCTTTGCTAACAATTAACACTGGGGCGTTAGGTGATGTTATTTTTTCTTAATCTCTAAGGAATACATTGTTCTTTGAGGATCTGAAAGCAAGCTAATGGCATAAACCCTGAGCGGTGGCTGAACTAATGTACTCTGCTTATATCTAGAGCTGTTGCATCTAAACTGTTTCCTTTACATTAATCAGGTATTGTTTTCTTTCCTTACTTAACCCTTCTTCTCAGAACACTTTTCACCCTGATTTTTATATTGCTACTGCCTGCTTTATTCCGCACTTGTTTGTTTTCTTCCCTTCATTTCTGTTTCTCTCTGCCTTCTAAGGAAATAACAAACCTGCAACAGTTGAGTGGTCAAGTGCATCCAAAATAAAGTAAGCTGATGCATATGGCATGGTTCAATGGATGGAGCATTTCATTCTGCGTCAGAAAAAATTCCTTTCTCTGCCACTCATCTTTTTTGCAGTGCTGAACAAGCTATTTCATCTTAATTTAGGTAGCAGTGAGACAGGTACAATGCTATGTGCCTTCTTTTGCTCACTTTGAAATTCAGATTTGTGACATACTTTTTGGTATAGGCATACCTTTTACTAATTGTGGAGGTAGGTCTGTTTATGTGTGGGTGGCATAAAACAGAACAGCTAACGAGGTAGTCTTTTTCTGGAACTGCTTGCCTATAGAATATGTTCCTGTCTTTGATCTGTAATAGTTTGTCAACTTTTTCAGATCATCTCCCAAAGAACATCTTAAAATACATGATAGCTGAGCGTGGAGGTCATGGAGAGTGCAGAACCCATGCATCTCTCTGCAGGACTGCTGTGTTAGTCATGTCTTGTTTCCTACTGTCAGAAGGGCAGTGCCATGAGACAAGTGTGCTCTATAGGACAGCACTGCAGGACAGTGCCAGTGGTGATGCATCTTCAGCATACACCAGTCCTGCTGGAGCTGCAGGCATTTCAGCTACTTCAGGCAATGCCCGATCTCACAGGCACTGGGCAGAGTGTTGCAGACACATCCAAGTGACTCTATGTGGAGCCAGTGCAAGTCTGGCTGGGCTTATTCATCCTGGCCTGGCCCAGCATCTGTTGGGCTGGATCTGAGCTGGTTTGTGCAGAGCTACTTGGGCTCTTGTACTGCCTGGCCTAGTAGCCCTGCTATAAAGAAATACAGTGAAGCTCTAAAGTAATCTGCAGGCTGTCAGTATGTGTCCAGCAAGGCTTGATGATTGCATCAGTTTTTGGATTGCAACAACTGCATGGGCATGGTAGTCCACCTGATCTCATACATCCTCATACTGGAGTGCCTGAGTCTGTTTTGTATTGCAACAAGGGCTGCACGCAATGAAGCTGCTATATAAGAGGTTGTCATCTGCAGCTGCTTTAAGCTGTCACCACAGTAGTTGTGACACTGAGGGTGCCAACATAGCCTAAGTTTGGGTTTTTTTAGTTTATTTTTCATCTACCAGATACATGAGGAAAAAAAAGCGAACAACATAGAATCATAGAATCATTAAGGTTGGAAAAGACCTCTAAGATCATCAAGTCCAACTATCAACCCAACACAACGATGTCTCCTAAACCATACCCTGAAGTGCTATATCTACACATTTTTTAAATACCTCTGAGGATGGCAACTGTACCACCCCTCTGGGCAGCCTGTTCAATGCCTGACCACTCTTTCACTGAATAAATTTTTCCTAGTAGCCAATCTAAACCTCCCCTGATGCAGCTTGAAGCCGTTTCCTCTCGTTCTATCATTAATGACCTAGGAGAAGAGACCAACACCCGCCTTGCTACAACTTCCTTTCAGGTAGTTGTAGAGAGCAGTAAGTTCTCCCCTCAGCCTCCTCTTCTCCAGGATAAACAACCACCATTCCCTCAGCCTCTCCTCATAAGACCTGCTCTCCAGACCCTTCACCAGCTTCGTTGCCCTTCTCTGGACACGCTCCAGCAACTCAATGTCCTTCTTGTAGTGAGATGCCCAAAACTGGACACAGTATTCAAAATGTGGCCTCACCAGTGCCAAGTACAGGGGCACGATCACTTCCTTACTCCTGCTGGCCACACTGTTCCTGATACATCCCAGGATGCCATTGGCCTTCTTGCCCACCTGAGCACACTGATGTCTCATATTCAGCTGGTTGTCAGCCAACACCCCCAGGTCAGTCTACACCGGGCAGCTCTCCAGCCACTCTTCCCCAGGCCAGTAGTACTGCATTGGGTTTTTGTGACCAAGGTGCAGGACCGGGCACCTGGCCTTGTTAAACTTCATACAATTGGCTGCAGCCCATCAAGCCAGCCTGTCCAGGTCCCTCTGCAGAGCCTTCCTACCCTCCAGCAGATCGACACTCCCACCCAATTTGGTGTCATTTGCAAACTTACTGGGGGTGCACTCAATCCCCTCATCTGGATCATTGATAAAGATATTAAACAAGACTGGCCCCAACACTGAGCCCTGGGGAACACTGCTTGTGGCCGACTGCCAGCTGGATTTAGCTCTGTTCACCACAACTCCCTGGGCTTGGCTATCCATCCAGGTTTTTAACCCATTGAAGAGTACGTCCATCCAAGCCATGAGCCGCCAGCTTCTCTATAAGAATGCTGTGGGAGACAGTGTCAAAGGCTTTACTAAAGTCCAGGTAGACAACATCCACAGCCTTTCCCTCATCCACTAGGTGGGTCACCCTGTCATAGAAGGAGATCAGGTTGGTCAGGCAGGACCTGCCTTTCAAGAAGCCATGCTGGCTGGGCCTGACCCCCTGGTTGTCTTGTACTTGCCTAGTGAGCTCACTCAAGATGAACCGCTCTATAACTTTCCCCATTACTAAGGTCAGGCCTGATAACAGATAAGCTTTGGGCCAGGAACCATTTGTCTCCCCTTTCCTTAACAGAAAAATTCCCAGAACAAGACCATGCCCCTGTACTGGGTTTACATGGTAAGGTTTTTGTAGTGGTGGGGCTACAGGGGTAGCTTCTGTGAGAGGCTGCTAGAAGCTTCCCTTATGTCTAATAGACCCAATGACAGCCAGCTCCAAGATGGACCTGCCGCTGGCCAAGGACGAGCCCATCAAGTGATGATGGTAGTGCCTCTGGGATAGCGTATTTAAGAAGGGTAAAAAAACCCTGTACAGGTGGGAAGAGGATATGTGAGAGAAACAGCCCTGCAGACACCAAGGTCAGTGAAGAAGGAGGAGGAGGAGGTGCTCCACATGCCAGAGCAGAGATTCCCTGCAGCCTGCAGTGAAGACCATGGTGAGGAAGGTTGTGCCCCTGCAGCCCATCCCCCTGCAGCCTGTAGAGGTTAATGGTGGAGCAGATATCCACCTGCAGCCCATGGAGGACCACATGCCAAAGCAGGTGGATGCTGGAAGGAGGCTGTGACCCCAGGTGAAGCCTGCACTGGAGCAGGCTTCTATTAGGACCTGTGGATCCATAGAGAGAGGAGTCCATCTGCCTGCAGGCTTTCTCACAGGACTTGTGACCCCATGGGGGACCCACATGGGAGCAGTCTGTTCCTGAAGGACTGCACCCTGTGGAAGGGATCCATGTTGGAGCAGTTTGTGAAGAACTGTAGCCCATGGGAAAGACTGACACTGGAGAAGTTCATGGAGGACTGTCTCCTGTGGGAGGGACCCCACGCTGGAGCAGGGGAAGAGTGTGAGGAGTCCTCCTCCTGAGGAGGAAGGGGCGGCAGAGACAACATGTGATGAACAGACTACAACCCTCATTCCCCGTCCCCCTGTGCTGCTGAGGGGGATGAGGTAGACAAAATCGAGAGTGAAGTTAAACCCAGGAAGAAGGGAGGGGTTGGAGGGAGGTGTTTTAAGAGATAGTTTTTATTTTCTCATTACCTTACTCTGATTTTAGTGGTAATAAATTAAGCGAATTTACCCAAGTTGAGTCTGTTTTGCCTGTGACGATAATTGGTAAATGATCTCTTCCTGTCCTTAACACAAACCATGAGCCTTTTGTTATATTTTTCTCTCCCCTGTCCAGCTGAGGAGAGGAGTGATAAAGTGGCTTTGGTGGGACCCTGGCATCCAACCAGGGTCAACCCACCACGCCTCTGAAGCAATCCAAGGTAAAATCTGCTAAGGAAAAAATATATTATGCTGTTAAAGCAGAGTGCTTGAAAGCAGAGTATTCAGTATTTTTGGAATAGATGGAGATCAGTAAGAAAGTGGTAATGGACTATAAAACCTGTGAGGTTTTTTTGAGTTCATGATTATACTGTCTTGTAGAAGTCATAATTGCCACAAAAGAGTAATGAGTCAGCCTCAAATACTTTTACATTGGTAGAAATTTTTGCACTGAATATAATAGACCATCAGTCAGAAATAGCTTGGATATGTTGACTTTAACGTTATACAATGATTCTTCTCTTAAAACACTTCAAAAGCAGGTATAGAAAGTTGAAGTCTTAAGAGTCAAATAAAGAGAAACAAAGCAAGTCTCTGAGTCTCTGGTAGTTGTTAATTTGTGAGATAGCACGTGAAGAATACTTCCTTGTAGACTTGCCATGAAAAGAAAGTGAAGAAATTGCACTCAGAGCTGCAGCACCACAGTGTAATGTGCACTATGATTCATATGTATTGTTATGAAGGTGCTGGAATAAAATAAAGGAACTGAATGTTATCATTCCCTTGATAGATGAACGGGCAAATGGTTGTCTGAGTAAAGGATGGTATCAGAAAAGAAATGCAATAAAGCACAAAGATCTTTTTCAACTGAGCCACCCTTTTATCTTGCAGATAGTTAAAAAAAAGTGAGGTCATACATTAGAAATACGGGGGTTTTTTCCCTTTGGCCTAAAGGAGATATTGGCAGATATAAAATCTAGAAAAGTCTTTCAGTTCTTTTTGTTCTGTCTCTTAGTGGCTATTAGGAGGCATTCATCTTACAAAGAATTTTTTTTTCTTGTATGATGCTACCTGGCTTGGGACTTCAGTACTCTGGCAGAATTTATTTTACAGATTTTACAGATTTGTATGAACAAGGAATTTAAAACTTTATTAACAAGTCCTGCTTTTGTCTGAGCACAGGCAGTGAGTGGCATTGTGTCTTGGTGATAGCTGTGCTCAGAGCAGCGAGAAGGCTTAGGAAGGATGTGTACGTAAAGCTGCTCAGTGGTGCAGAGCGAGATGTCTCTGGCCACCTGCACACCATCAGGTGATGAGAGAATTTTCCTCTTGGAAAACTGGACCATTAGCTGTTGGGAGATGCTTTGCTTACTTTGCTGGTGTTTGTTGGGTTCTGCCAGGGCTCCTGTGAGCTGTTTCTGTGGCTGGCTCTGAAGCTGCTGCTCCTGGCCTAGTTCTAGGTTGGAAAAGTGTGAGCATGCCCTGGCCTTCTCTTTGCTCCCTGCTTTGTTGGCTGTTAATGAAGGAACTATCAAAAACATTCTGATATGTCTATATGAGTGAACAACTAAAACACAAAGGGGAGTTACCTATGAAGAGGATAACTAATTAACATTAGCATAATTGTACCTACCTGAGCACTCCATGTGTATTTTTTAACTTTCTGATTTTTATAGAGATGAAACTACACTAAACTGTACAAAAGAAATTCCACAGGCTTGATGATGTCTTTTTTCTTCATGTACATATTTCATTGAATATGTTCCAACCTATCAGTTGTCATTTATCTATGTAAATATTCAATTTAATTATGTAAACTTGCAATTGTTCAAACACTTCAAAAAATTTAAGTATCTGCAAAAGATTAAAGAAATGTTTCATTTTAATGTATTTATGCAGAACAGCTTGTTGGGAGGCTTTGGTTTAGCAATTCACTTTCCTAGTATGTCACCACTATTAAAGCTTACAAAGCTACATTTATTTTGATAATTCTCTGCTTTTGGTTTGCAGAGAAGCACAAAACTGCTCTTTTTTAAAAGCAGAAGTAACGAATAATTTCCTTTAGAAAATCTGTAAAACAATTTTCAAATTTCTTAGAGAAGCAGATAACTGCAAGTCCATAGGATGCTGTGTCCATGGACACAAAAAGCAGGGTTTTTGAAGAACTGCTCCTAGTAGGCAAAAACAGTAAAATAGAGCTGAAAATGCTGACTGATAGGAGGAGGAATTCCAGAAAGTTCCTAAAGCAGAAATAAATGCATCTTCTGGAAAAAAATCCTTTGGACATAACATATAAAGGTAGCCGGTAGGTTCCATTACAAGGGAAAGCAATTTGGATATGAGGGAGAGGGAGCTGTAAACATTAGAGTGGTTCCTCTCATCGGGAATTATTAATGTTTCACATTGGGTATTACCCTAAAAATCCTTTAAACAGCTGTAAAATTAGGTTAACATTACAATTAATATGAATAAATGTAAATTTCTGCTTTTTAAAAAGGAAATTCTAGAGCTGCTGAAAGTCCCTGGCCTCCATTAGTATTTACTTTCCACTGGTTTTGTCATTACCACCAAGGATCGCAACTTTTCTGGAAGGGCTTACAGCTTAGACTGCCTCTATCTTAGATCCTACTTTAGCCCCTCCAAGAGTTTAGAGGATCGAGTTAGGAACTTAGCATTCTTTTGATATTCAGTAAATAACAAACAAAAGTATTCGTGTTGACTGCTTTGTATATGTGTTGCAGTGCATATTGGGTTTCTCTTATTCTTAAGTGTGCTGCAATAATTAGGCCAAGAGAAAACAAATTGATTGTGCCATTTAATTTCCTAACAGAAGTGAAAGTAATTCTGATTTTTTGGTGTCTTATTTAATGCTGAAAGATTAACAATAATATCCTGGATGTGATATTGAGGAGTAGGCTCTTTCTGTGGGCAATAGGACAGTTTTCTGGTGGAGCTAGTGGCTGGAAGGAACACCTCTGCCTTTCCTGTTGGTAGTTTCAGGTGGCTTCTCAGTCCAGCAGCTGCTTTTACTCCACCCTTTTGAGAGATGGGGTGTGCAGAGATGCACCTGATATTTAAGAGCAGTCTACCTTAGGGGCACTCGTACAATTCAGGTAAGAGCATCAGGAATTTTTCCCCTGGTAGAGTGAAGAGAGGCTGAACAGGATGTAGCGAGAATAGAGCTTTGTGGAGCTCACTTGAGACCCTGTGTGTCATGTGTATGCCACAAGATGCATGTGATGAGTGGTGACCCAAAACCATGTTTCTTCCCTCTTGCCTTAGGGGAAAAAAATAAATAGAAACACTTTGACATCCTTGTTAGGTCAATTTTATTTGCTGCCGGGATTCAGCCTGCAGCATGTGGGCTAAAGCATGAGCTAAAACATTTGAAAAAACACAGTTCAATAAACTGTGAACAGTCTTTTGAAATCAAAACTTACCAAGTGAATTAGGTATAAGAGGAGCAACACAAAATGCAGCCCATTGCAGAGAAAAGGATCCTCTGTTTTCCACAAGCTCATCATGATATCTTCAAGAATATATTAGTATGAGGCAGCAGTAGTGCTGCTAGGATCCCGAGATGCAGCTGTCAAGTAACATCTGCCAAAAAGGGACTTGCTTCATTACCTTCAAACCTCTCTGTTGCTCATTAGGTCTCACCAGATGGGGATTCAGTATTTTGAAGTCAGTCATCCTGTATGAAATAGTTTGTTCATGACACTGATGAACAATTATCTACCCATACAGTTGGGACTTTTATGCTGTTTATTTCAACTGAGCGTCAGTACAGGGCACAACTTTAGCATTTGATGGTAAGAATAATTGAAACACAAAAGGCCAGTTTGGCTGACTACATGAATGAGACTGAAAGTAGATTGAAAGTTTTCTGTAACAATCCTGTTAATTTCTCTGTAACAGAATCTATTATTATAATCCCAGATAAGCTTTTGCTACAAATTTTGATTTATTTTATTTTTTTCAAGTACTGAAAAATACTGATTATAAATTTTAAAATATTGTTCTGACCCATCCAGTGGATGACAAACTGCTGTGCATTATAACTGTTGTATTTCTGTTGGGTGATAAATGTTTAATGGTTTGTTAGAAAATTAATTGCCAGTTTAATCAGCAGAGTGACTCACTTAAATATTTGAATTTTCACCTGCAAAAGAAGCTGTAAACATAATCTGTTCTAAATCCTGCATATAGTCTATTGGGTACAAATATAGAGCAATACCCTTGAAACAAATTCCCAGTTCTATTGAAATGTTTCTTTTCTAGTGTCTCTTCTTCACAATCCATAATATTAATAGAATAAACCAAAACATTGTCCCCTGAGTCATGTGAATCATCCATCTGTGAGGTATTGTATTAATGACTCTATGTAGCATTAGAATTTAAAAGTGATTAAACCCCTTGAATGATAATTTAAACCATCTTTTTTTCTCCAATCTTTCAAATAAATCAAACCACATAGGCAAATATGAGAAAGATACATGTCTGCACACACATACATACATGTACATATATATTTTTATACACACATTAGAAACTTACAAGGGAAATTATTTAAAAACAAACCAAACCCAAACCAATTTAGTTAAAATAATTTCCTTTAAAATAAATAGCATTTATATTTCATGACCAGATGCTGTCTTGCTGTCTCTGCTGAATTCTTAGCACACTAGATTTTCATTGACTTCAATGGGAAAATGTCTCTAAGAAGACTTCAGAAGATAACGCTGAAACGTCTGAGTCACCATGGACAGCAGGAGGCAAACTCTTTCATGGAAAATGTACGTGTGACATAATTGTAAAATTAATTTTGGGAAATATACTGTTGTACTGAATTAAATGCAGCAGTACATCGACATTTTTAAGGTCTTTTTTTGGCCATAGTGAAGGAAGTGGAGGGGGAGGCTGTGCCAAAAGCCTTCTTATCCCTTCATTGTGTGACTGACTGGTGGTTTCTTTGATAGCAGAGGGATTTGCACGCTCATTCACGCACCTTTTCAGGAACTTTTCAACTGACTGCATAGAGGGAAACTAGGGTAAGGCTTCCCTTCTCTTATAGTATGATGAGAATTGAGGCCATTTTATGAAAAATGAAGGTGTCGGCTTCCTCCCGTTTTCCAAGTTGCTTGGAGAACGTTGAGTAAAGATCTTGCTTTGCAGTTCTAGTCTGAGCACATGCTCAATAGAAAAAAACTTTAAAAAAATTTCTTATTTTTCCCTTATATCCTCATTTAACTAATCCTGATGTTTCTGCTATTGAAGAATAGATTTTGTGGTCCTAGGAGGAAAAGCAAAATCTCTATTTCTTGTTCTGGAATTTGGTAACGTAAAAGTAAGTAAGTACGTAAGTAAATACATAAGTAAATGAATGTCCTTTACCTTAAGGAACTCCACAAAGAACCCAGGTTTTCAATTTAAAGCATCTGGGGACCACAGAGCATTTGGGGACCACATCTTTCCAGCAAAATTTCACCCTTATAAGCAGGGTATTTCTGTATGGTCAGTTAGTATACATATATAGGTGCAAATGTATAGAAACACTTAAAAAGTAATTTTAAAACCAAGTCTAAAAAACTTGACTGTGAGCATTTTTCTTCAGAAATGTGACGGAAATTCTCCTATAGTTCAAGCTTTAAGTTGGAAAGGAGTTCCCACACCATTCTTGAAGTTTCAAGGTCAATATAGTTCTTAGTATATAAACGAAAAATAAAAAGGATTGTTTGTCATGTACATCGATTGAGACAGATTTACCTCTTTTGCAACTGAGGTAGAAAGCAGTATCAGCTGAAAAAAAATCAGTGTAAATCAGTAGCACAGAAACATGCTGAAGCTGAATGGAATAAAGATAGTGCAAGATGGCAGATGGCAAGTTTTGCATTATCCTGGAGTGTAGAAAAGACCCATGTTTAACAATTCCTAGAGGAACACAGCAGTTATTTGCTAGAATTCCCTCCCTCCTTTCTTCATAAATTATGCAAGAACTGTGTATAATTGCCCTGTACAGTTGGCATGTGGACTAACTGATAGGCCTTTATGCATTGTGTTAACAAAGCGCAAGGAATTCACCTTTCAATGCTCCTTACTGTATTACTCTCAACAGATTATAGCCTTGTAATGTCTCCAAAGTGGTGGAGTGACAACTTTTCTGCCTTAATGGTGAAGTCCAGTGAATCAAGGCTCTGCAGATTAGACATACCACCTCAAGAGGATAAAAGGATTTAATTTCATTACTAGTAACACTTCATAGCTACGCCTTTTAAGGGTGGCAGTACAAGCCATAAACTGACTTCCACAAGCAAGACGTTGTTTTCCAGGCAAGAAGGGTGTGGTAGTGTACTGGCAAGGTCTGTCATTTTAGTTTCTTCTGCACTAATGTGCTTTACTGTTCCATATGCTGAAAGATGGGGTGCTGCTGGACCTGACTGCAAGACCAAGGTCAAATATAAGGGCTAAATTCAACATTTCTTCAGGTCAGTGAAAGGGTGTGAATTTCAGTGGTTTCTGCTGCAAAATAACGAGCGTGCATTCCATCACCTTTTCTAAAAAAGTTTTTGCCTGTAGAATATTTTTGGTGTGTGTGCTCCCTCTCTTCAGAAATAATTTCAAATGTGTATAATGTATTTGTGCACATTTGAAAAATTACCCTCATGAATAGCAGAGACATCTTACACATACTTGCATAAAAGCGGAACATCAATATTTCTGTGCTTAATTAGCTTTTGTTGAAAAATCTTATCTAAAATTCAATACTTATTTGGTAGCTCTCAGCTGCCATTTCTGTCAAGTTAGATAACAGGTTGCTGAGCATTGTTAGTTTAAAATATGGTCTTCTTCTGGCAAAGGTGAAAGAGAAAAGCTGTTCTTGTTTCCCATCTGCATGCCAAAAGTAATTTATAGCAGCAGTTTTAATTTTTTTAAACATTTACTTAAATGTTTTTAATCAATTTTTATTGTGAAATAAAGTATATTTTGATTAAAATGCAGGCTGTGAGCTCTGGCAGTTTTACTAGTAATTTGTGACACTTGCCTTTTTTTTTTCTCCCATGGCTAGACTCTCTCACGTATAATTTACTGTGACAAAGCACTGGCCCCACTTACTGTCTATAAATACCAGCCCATTAGAAATATGTCTGAGGTGTAGCTTTTTAATGGTTGCATAATGTTCTTGGACCTGTAGTTAATGGAATAATAAACAACTTTTTGGTTGCAAAAGCAGTGAAGCAGAATGTTCCTCCATAAAAATCAGTTTATTGTGGATCTATGGATATTTCATGACAAGCACAATAATTTGTATCTACTTACAGGCAAATATGCATTCTTCTCACCTCTGTCATGTGAATATTTTTGAAAGTGTTAGGCTCATCTTATGATGAGCAGGATCTGGCTTTATACACTCACTACATAAAGAAGGGTAAAGGTTGTCACTGCAGTGAACCTCTTCATGGAATTGCAAGTAGTGCCAGTCGAGATGTGAATTAGACAGATTTTGGTTAAATACAGATGGTTTCCTTCTCATACACAGACTATGGAAAAAAAACACCTACAGCATATGAGTAGGAGGTAGGTAAATATGCAGAACTCAAGAAAAATCCATAGTTTATAAAAAGAACCCAACGCTATTAACTGGCTCTGTGCCATGTCTTAATTATAGAGCTGCAAAGTTTAGAAGAACTGTAAAATGAGCACAGTGAAAAGTCAAGTATGCTAAAGAGATCCCTCCAGCTGAGGTAGCAGTTAAAAGCAAGAAAGAGCGGGCTTACTTGCCTTTTAAAAATTATTATAAGCAAACAAAAGAAAAAAAATCAGAACAATGTCCATTTCTCTCAAGCTGAAATCCCATCAGAAAAATGGTCACAAACTCTCTGTATTTCTCTGTGAAATACTAACCTTGGACTAGTCAAAAGCAGTTAACCAAGGCCATAGACCCAGGCCATCATTCTCAATGAATTATTAATTTGAGTAGGAAATCTGTATACATAATCTGAGTACTAGTTATGTAAACTAGTCCTGTATAATCAGGCACAATCCTATTAAATACAGAAGACCAGAAAATATATATGGAAAGGAATGTAAAAGGATAAACAGCAAGGCAAATCATAAATGGCAAATATTTTGGTGATTTGATATCTATTTACTTTTAATTATTTTACCTCTTTGACTGGAAACCAGTCCAAGTCTCTGTGTGAAGTTTAACTCCAGTGCTTTGGAAACCACTTTATCTGGTGCAGATCATCTTGAATAGATGTTCATCTCATCTTTTTTTTTCATAGAATCACAGAATCACAGACTGGCTGAGGTTGGAAGGGACTTCTGGAGGTCATCTGAGCAAAGCCCCTTTCTCAAGCAGAGCCTCCTACAGCCACTTTGCCAAGACTCTGTGCTTTTGAATATCTCCAAGGATGGAGACTCCAAACCCCCCTGGGTAACCTGTGCCAGTGCTTAGTCACCCTCACAGCCAACAGGTGTTTCCTGATGTTCAACTGGAACCTCCAGTGTTTCAGTTTGTGCCTGCTGCCTCATGTCCTGTCACTGGGCACCACTGAAAGGAGCCTGGCTCTGCCTTCTTTGCAGCAAAATATCTTTGGGTATTTATATACATGGATGAGATTCCCCCTGAGCCTTATTTTCTCTAGCAGTCCTGGTTCTCTCAGCCTTTCGTCACAGGAGAGGTGCTCCTGTCCCTTAATCATCTTAGTGGCCTTTTGCTGGACTCTCTCCAGTAGCTCCATATCTCTTTTGTACTGGAGAGCCCAGAACTGGACAGATAAATGCTCCAGGTGTGGCCTCACCAGTGCTGAGGAGAGGGGAAGGATCACCGCCCTTGACCTGCTGGCAGGACTTTGTCTAATGCAGCCCAGGACAACATTAGTCGTCTTTGCTGCAAGGGCACATTGCTGACTCACATTCAACTTGGGTGTCCAACAGGACTCCCAGGTCCCTTTCTGCAAGACTGCTTTCCAGCTGGGCAGCCCACAGCATGTACTGGTGAATGCAGAGGTTTCAGGCTTTAGCAGTGAATATTCCAGAAGCCCATCAAGCAATTTGTTCAAGAAAATCCTTAAGATTAGGTGGTGTTTTCTTATTCCCATGTGAATGATTGATACATCTCCCTACACAGCCATTGGTAATATCACTTACATTGCCATTGGAAACTTCTGTTTTCACAACCACTTCACACTAATTTCAGTTAGTCTTGAGCTTGCCATATCAAGTTTTGTGCCATTTCAGATTTTTTTCCTCCTTGTATCCTTCAGCCCTGCATTAGAGACGAGCAGCAATTCACAAAGGAGTTGATTACTACCTTCTGAGTTGGTGAAACTACACAGCTACAGAATCAGCCTTTAGAAGGACTGTTATTTACGAGCTGCCTGCTTTTGTGCCATCCGTGAGGCTTTGAAGAAGTCCTCCTTTCTCTGTTCAGTGGAATTTAAAGAGCTTGCGATACATAAATATGTCTAATACTGCAGTGAAATAGTTTAGTGGCTTGAATAAAGCAGAGCCCAAGCAAGACAGGTATCAAATTATCCAGTAAAGGAAGTTACATACTGGCTGCCAAGTTTTAGCAATCTCACCATCTCTTTCTAAGTCTTCAAGAAGCACTTAAAAATATATCTATGTTAGGAAATGTCTCAAAATAATCACTATCAGTGCAATCAACTTCCTTAGGTGACAGCATCACGTTCAATGTTAAAAGTCTTCAGTGTGGTTGATAGAAGTGAGCTGAAAGAGTTGCTTCTGAATTAGAGGCCTCATCAGTTCTGCCAGCTCACTCTCTGGTTGTTGTTGAAGTCAACCATTTCTCTCTGTGACAATACAATTTTAAGGGGGAAAAAAGCTGTATGAGAAGTTGTACTTTTTCTGCAGACAAGTTTGCATTGGTGGTGTTGTCACAACTCTGAAGGTAGATGCTGATGTACAAAAGTATTAGTTGGGCAGGACAGGAAGATAATCAATCCTGTTAGATCTCTGTATTACAGACTATCACATAACTGATATTCTTGGTCAGTCAAGATTATATTTTTATAACTGTTTTTAGATTAAAAAAAAGCAAGATTTGTTTTGGACTTAGGAACGGTTTTTAAAACAAGAAAAGCTTTATGCTGATACAAATTTAGTGATCTTTGTTTACTGTGTATTAGGAACATGCCTGTCTGAAATATCAGTGAAAAAATGAATTGAGATAATCAAGTTTAATTTAGTAAAAATAAATTTTCGAAGATTTTGCGGACTTCTCATGTTCAGCTGGGAATACTCAAAGAAGTACTTTGAGGAGAAAGGAATGTGGAAGGAGCTTGAAATAGAATTGCACAGAACATCATGTGCATGAATTACATGTGCTGCAATGGAAAACAACAAATAACTGAACTATGAAATTGGTAGATTCATCAAGTATTATCCCTTTCAAGCTATTTTTTCAGATTTTTTTTTAGTTTCATGAAATATAAAATTTTCTCTTGTTGGCAATAAAAGCCCTTGGTGCTTGGAAATATAGTTAAATGCAAAAAATGCACACTAAGGTGAATTTAATTTATGATGTGTTTACTTTATTGGTACTACACTAGCAGTACAGTGAAAAACTAAGCATTATCTTGGCAGTCTCAAAGGTTTAATGGAGTAAAATCAGGAGGCTGAGACCTTTTTTTTGTTTTCCCTTTTTTTTTTTCCTTTATTTCCTCTAATTCCTCTTCTTTCATCTGTTGTGAAGGATGTTTGATTCTAGTAAGACTTGCATCCAGACCAGGTACATGACAGGGATATAGATAGAAACCAATTGTGAAAGAGGTGCTGTTACTGAAAGCCATCTTTGTAATTATCTACTGATAAGACCTTTATGAAAGAGATTTATTCCTCAAAAAACCATGATATATAGCATCTGTATACCATTTAAAATGTATTAATAAAGTAGATTGCTGTAAAAGGACCTCTTGCATTACTTGCATTGAGTGAAACATTCCCAAAAACATTGCTTAAATTTGTACAACACAATTTTGTCTGAAAATATATGTCAGTTAATGAAGATAAGAGGAATGCAAATTACATTTACATTACATGACATTCTAGTTTAGTACACCTGTTGCTTTATTCTCTAGCTTTTGAATCATTGTGGTTACGGTATTTCAGAGAATATAATTGTCTGATGAACTTAATTGTACTAAAAGTTACCACTTTTAGTAGTACATTTCAGTTACCTCCATTAACAGTTTTATATTAATAAGCAGATGTAATATTTTATTATAGTCAATTTGAAAACTGTGTAAATAATGTGAAGATATTTTCCCAATCCTACAAGCATAGTCCCTGCTTATGCCAAGGACAGCATGGCATTCAGAGTATATGCTTTAATCTCTAGTGGCTCTTCTAGTTTTCATTGTAATGTTAGACATATTTCAACTGATCCTAATGTATTTTAAAAGACTATATAGTGCCTTCTGATCTCTGCTGGATCACAAAGCAAGCTGTGGAATAGTCTCTTCTAACAGAAACATTAATCAATGCAAGTTGTCTGAACTGATTCATCGGGGCTGGCAGCTTTCCAAAACACCAACTTTTCAACAGTTTCAGCTGTGATAACTTTTCGTTTATCATGTGTTTATTGCTTATTGAGATATTTGAGGAGAAAATTATCTCTGAGAATGAAAATGAAGATGGTGCAAATAAAAATCTTATAAAGTGCATATGAATTTTTAACAGAGGGGTTATAAATCAGTTGTCATAAGAAATTAGTTACTGCATAGTAGTCATTTTACCACAGTCTTTCTTTCCATAAAGTGCTTTGTTAACTGCATCTCAAACAAAGTTCCTTTCCATTTTCTGTTGTTACTTTGTAGGGGATGTATTTAAGCAATGCATAAAATTGTGTTTATTTCCAAAATTGTTGATGGACCTGGAAAATGCTACTAGTTTTTGAAGTATCTCTAAATTGAGGAACTGCCTGGTTGCAAAGATGTTAGATGATGTTACTGGAGCTATGTAAGAAAGAGACTTTATTGTTTCCTGAAGTGGGGCTAATGAAAGTCCGGTCTGTGCTATCAGTCTCTCAGGCATGTCTTTTGTTGGATCCTTTTCTTCAGCTGGGATGAATTAGAGTGGGAGCGTGTTCTGGCAAGATGGGTCTGTGTATGCTAACTACTTGACTGCCATAAACTCAGAATAATTAATTCCTGTTGTAGTGAACTAACTGATTTATGCTCTGTAGATCTTCCATAAATAGAGCTGAATCAGTTACTAATGAGACATTCAAGGATCCCTTATTACATGCTTGAAAATTTTTCTAAAAAGTTTTAATTAAGCTTCAACTTACAAACTGTGTGCGTTTTTTAAAAAATGAGTTATAGTCAGTATACTGAAATTGGGATGCAACTAGTTGTTACCTGGTACTAAAGAAAACTTATTGTTCTCTTTAAAGCAAAAATGGGACCAAACATTTACACTTTGTTTCATATGGTTAGGCATGAAAAACACGCTTTGGCTATGTGGGGAAGAGTGTGCCTTCAGTGGCTGTATGTAACAAGTTTTGTAACAGAAGAGGGGCAATATTGAGATCCAGCACTACGAGGAATCTTCCAGCGGGTTCCCAGGCAGTGTTTAGTATCTGAGCTCTCAGGTTCTTCCCTCTATTGGGAAAGGACAGTCCCATGAGCTGTTCTTGTGAGAGCAACCGGCTGTAAAATGCTGATCTCTTTATCTAAAAATTGTTAATAATTACAAATAAAAGAAGTAAAAGGCTTTTAAATATCAGGAAATGTTCAGTTAGAAATTTTCACTCAAATACTTTTGCTTTTCAACTTCCCTGGGAAACCTGAAGAATGTTTAGTGAAAGTTGGATCTTTACAGCAATAGCAAACCCCTCCCCCTCTTTTTTTTCCCCAGTGAAATCAGCATTAAGGGGAAAAAAAAATCCATTCTTGAGATATGACTACTAAATGTATTTTAATGTTTCTCTATACCATGCACACATTTATTTTTCAGCTGGTTACACTATATTTCTCTTTCACATACTTATTAACTACAGACAGTTAATTGTGTATTTTTTCCCTGTATAGGAATGCTTCATTCCAATATAGCAGCACTTGCTCTAACCTGTTTTTATGTTTTATTGATCCCTGCCTTCATCGTACTTTACCTGCTCTAACCTTATTGCTGCTCCCAAGGTCCTAAATGTGTCAGTCTGGACAGCAAAGTCTCATTTTTCTTCCAAGTTATGACCCCGTCCAGAATTTAGCTGTAACTTCTGCTTGTCTTTAAATCAGGGCTTTCAGTTAGAGAACACATCCATGAAAAGCAGATGATACTTTCCAAAACTGTGGGAGGTCACACATAGCTCAGCGTAGGTGCTTCGAAGAAACTAAAAAAAAAGTCAGAAAAAATTCTAGTAGAAGCATAAATAACATCTCCAATGCACTTTGCAACCAGCACACAGAAAAACAGCAAAATAAATTAGCTAAGATTGCCAAGTATTCTTTCAAATTTAACTTAATTGAGATATGTGCATGTGTGTATAATTAACTCCAAAAAATATAGAAGAAAGTACACTAAAGGCAGAGCAGAGGTCTGGGACTGAAATCCTGCCTCTGTCAAAATCAGTGAGAATATTCACCTTGATTTTAACCAGGCCAGGACTTAATTTCATTTCTTCTTTTTGATTTTCCTTCAATGCTTTCAAGAATCCATCAGCAAGTATCCCATGGCCCCAAAAATCAGGATTCAATATGGCATATTGGCTTCAGTTTGGTAGGAAATGTATCATGGCTGTTTCCCTTACAATCTCAAAGGCTTGCTTTAATGAGAAGATACGTTCTTCCAACAAAATGATACAATGTTTTTGCATAGAGAATAAAAATGCCTTTTAAGAGATTTTCTGCCTGTCCTGCACTAACTTTTAGAATTCTGTTATGATCATCATACAGACGGGTGGAGAGGATTAATGAGGCTTTACTCATGTTGTCTTTCCCTCTCCCAGGATGTTAATAGTGTGTGTGCATGTGTCTAGATTAAATGAGGCTTTAATGTAACTGTATACTAGCAGAAGTAAAATGCTGCTTCTCTTCTCTTCTCTTCTCTTCTCTTCTCTTCTCTTCTCTTCTCTTCTCTTCTCTTCTCTTCTCTTCTCTTCTCTTCTCTTCTCTTCTCTTCTCTTCTCTTCTCTTCTCTTCTCTTCTCTTCTCTTCTCTTCTCTTCTCTTCTCTTCTCTTCTCTTCTCTTCTCTTCTCTTCTCTTCTCTTCTCTTCTCTTCTCTTCGCTTCTCTTCGCTTCTCTTCGCTTCTCTTCGCTTCTCTTCGCTTCTCTTCGCTTCTCTTCTCTTCGCTTCTCTTCGCTTCTCTTCCCTTCCTTCCCTTCCCTTCCCTTCCCTTCCCTTCCCTTCCCTTCCCTTCCCTTCCCTTCCCTTCCCTTCCCTTCCCTTCCCTTCCCTTCCTTCCCTTCCTTCCCTTCCCTTCCCTTCCCTTCCTTCCCTTCCCTTCCCTTCCCTTCCCTTCCCTTCCCTTCCCTTCCCTTCCCTTCCCTTCCCTTCCCTTCCCTTCCCTTCCCCTTCCCTTCCCTTCCCCTTCCCCTTCCCCTTCCCCTTCCCCTTCCCCTTCCCCTTCCCCTTCCCCCTCCCCCCTCCCCCTCCCTCCCTCCCTCCCTCCCTCCCTCCCTCCCTCCCTCCCTCCCTTCCTCCCTTCCTCCCTTCCTCCCTTCCTTCCTCCCTTCCTCCCTCCCTTCCTCCCTTCCTTCCTTCCTTCCTTCCTTCCTTCCTTCCTTCCTTCCTTCCTTCCTTCCTTCCTTCCTTCCTTCCTTCCTTCCTTCCTTCCTTCCTTCCTTCCTTCCTTCCTTCCTTCCTTCCTTCCTTCCTTCCTTCCTTCCTTCCTTCCTTCCTTCCTTCCTTCCTTCCTTCCTTCCTTCCTTCCTTCCTTCCTTCCTTCCTTCCTTCCTTCCTTCCTTCCTTCCTTCCTTCCTTCCTTCCTTCCTTCCTTCCTCCCTTCCTCCCTTCCTCCCTTCCTCCCTTCCTCCCTTCCTCCCTTCCTCCCTTCCTCCCTTCCTCCCTTCCTCCCTTCCTCCCTTCCTCCCTTCCTCCCTTCCTCCCTCCCTCCTCCCTCCCTCCCCACACACCCCCCCCCCCCAGCTGGAAAAAGCGGGCAAGTTACTAAATTTGAGCCAAAATTTCATGAGCTGTCTTTTGGCAACAACTGATTCCTATTTTCATCACCTCCTGCAGGGTATGAGCACAAGTATCCCATGGCTGGTGAGGATTCCGTCCATTGTACCCTGGGCTATAATTCAAGTCCATTCTCCAGGTTCAAAGCCTTGTATTATCTTCCTTCTTTTGGTAATATAAACAGTGACAAGAAAGAATAAAATCTTCCTAAAAATATTGTGTGCTACAGCTACTTTTGTGTCCTCCTGGCCTGCCTCATCACTTTAGGTTAGTATTGCTGGATGGTAAGTTAGTGCTCAGTAACATGGTAGTGACTGGCAGTGCTCCTGCAGCCTGGGCCCAGCCCCTGGAGGACTGAGTGATGAAAAACAGTCTTATATGTGTGGGGGTGTGTGTTTTTCCTAGCAGCAGATTGATACCTGTCCAGGTATATACTGGGAGTTTTCTTCCTCTCTTGAGTCTCTGTGAGAGCGCTTGGTATACTACTAGAAGTAGAAGATATTTTGGGATGAGAATTTCTGTGAGGTTGATTTGTGTTACATATCCCTCAGGCACTTTCTTAAAATCTTGTGTTGCTACTTCAATATTTACAGTCTCAGTTCCTTTGTCTCAAAACTAATTTTATTGCTTGTTACTCATGATGAATACTTCTAGCACTATGTTAAAACTATACATAATAGTAACATGGTATCCCCATGCTCGAAAGCTAAACTACTGAAAAATCAGTGCTATCATTAATTAAACAAATATGTGCCGTTAGATTTGTTTATGACCACACTTTTCTGCAAATTGCATTCTTAATTAGGCATGTAGCCTTGATGTTCTAACAACACTAAACATGATCACTTCTTTAAGCTAAAAACATATTGTGTTATAAAATTCTATGGAAATCCTAATTAGTGCTACAGAGTTAAGAAAATTTTCAAAATTTTGACAGCTAGATCCATTTTTAAAATATTGATCCCCATGCTGAATGATATCCTCCATAAATATCTTTCTGATGACAAGAATCGTATTGCAGATATGGCTTGTCTTTGAAACTGTGAAAGACATTGTAAATCACAGAATCATAGAATGACTGAGGTTGGAAGGTACCACTGGAAGTCCAAGCTCCCTGCTCAAACAGAACCATCTAGAGCCACTTGCCCAAGACCATATCTCGAGGGCTTTTGAATATCTCCATAGATGAAGACTCCACAACCTCTCTGGGCAACCTGTACCAGTGCTTGGTCACCCTCACAGTCAATGAGTGTTTCTTGATGTTCAGGTGGAACCTCCTGTGTTTCAGTTTGTGCGCGTTGTCTGTGGTCCTGTCACTGGGCACCACTGAAAGGAGCCTGGCTCTGCCTTCTTTGCAGCTAAATATCTTTGGGTTTTATATAAATGGATGAGATCCTCCCTTGAGCTTTCTCTTCTCTGGGCTAAACAGCCCTGGTAAATCACAGCTGCGTAAATGTAATTGAATTTGAATGGCTATCATCTGTTGCTTAGGGACTATACATAATTGTAGCTTGTATGAATGTGTTTGTATTGTATCTATGCATGTATGTATAAATGCATACGTATGTGTAAATAAATGCATTTTTAATATACCTGTATATAATAAGTATATATAGATACGCAGATATGTGGTTGCTTCTTTATGTGAAACACTGAAGTATGACCAGAGCTGAGGTTAGAATTCACATATTTTCCAGAATTCTTGATAAACAAATATTTGATTCAGAGGTGTTTCTTAGGATTCTGACTGCATTTCTTTAAAGATTTACAGCTTTGTTTTTTCTTAATGTATCTTTGGGATGTTATCCTATATTCATTTCAAGTTTATCCTAGCGGAAGAGCATAATTATTTTTGTTCTCTTTGTATGTTTAGCATCTGACTCCTGATAATCTCTCATCAGCCACTACATACTTTAATTAAATTATTAGTAAATATTTATATTATTTTATACTCCAAATGCAGAGTGTGCTGTCATTCATCTATTTTCAACTGTAGTGTATTTTGCTGTCGTAGGCTCTTAAGTACAATAATCGCTTTTGAAAAAGACAGATTATTTTTTGGTAAAATATCTGTGATGACTGTAGTCACTGAGTAGCCTACATCTAAGTTATGGGGATGTTTCTAAATGCCCAAGGTGCTTTTGAAAGTGGAATTGTTATTCTAAATGAATCTAGAAAACTACTTGCTCTCATATGTGTTGTGGAACATACTCCAAAGTATAAAAAAATGTCAATTCGAAATCGGTTAATGAGAAATTGGATACTGTTTTAATGATGTTCATTTTGGGTATGATACTGATATTTTATCATACTCTTGTTTTTTCAGACCAAAAGCCAGTCTGTGAAGGAAAGACAAATTTTCTGAGACACCTATTTTTCGTTTTGCTTTGTTTTGCTGAGCAGTTATAACTGCCCTTACTGTGGTGAGGTGGTGCCCTGAAAAAGAAAGGAGCGATTATAGTAGTTGTGTTACTTTTATTGCTTAAAATGCAAAAATAAAATTGTTGTTTATTAGATAATATTTTCAGTATTCTAGTAATTTTTAGTGACAAGAAAGCTTTTTAATTTAAGATTATTTTTTAACATTTCTTTCACTGTTAAAAGGTGTTTGAAAGTTAGCTTTTGTGACAATATTTTCAGGGATTTTTTTGTCCTGATGTCCTGAAGATTGAATAAAATTGTGAAATGCACACAGTCCACACATACACAGATACTTTAGTGGCCTGACTCCAGTAATGGTGAAATCTCTCCTGGCTGTCAACATGCTAAAACATTAGCATCAGAATAACCACACTAAATACCATGGGAAAAAATTGCTTACAAAATGTGTACTGCAAAGTGTAGCTATGGAATCTTTTCAATCTGATAAATATTTTAAATGAAGACTGTTTACCTCACATTAGTTTGGACCAACTGCATGTCTCATTTAATGTAAGTACTTTGTTTTCACCATATAGTGGTGTCACATCTATTCCTTTGAAAAATTGATGCTCATTTTTACATAATTCATAGTATCGTGCCTGCTGAGATGAGTGAAAAATGCTTAATATATTCAAGGCATTACTTCTGTAACTTTTCAAGGTCAGACATTTAATTGATGCTTGATTCTAATTCTATCAATGTCAGTATGTTCTTTTTAAAAAAGGGAAATGACACAGAGAGCATTTTAAAAATAACTTTTCATATCTGAAATGTATGTTGACTCTTCTATATAATGAGAACAGTTTATCATATAATTTGTATTTTTTTTTGGAAGTGGCAAAATTATTGTGGCCAAGGGATCAAAAATCTTTCCAAGAACAATACTCTATATACATCTAGTTTTATGTGGGCTTAAATTTTCCTTTGAAGCAGATTTTATTTGGTCATGTTCATAAACCTTACAGTCTTTGAAAGTTGGTCTATGAAGTTTCTACTCCCCTGGGAGCAGACAGGCTGCTGGACAAACTAAAATGGTTGCATGAAGGGTGTCCAGGGAAACAGAAGTGTGGTTATGCCTCATGGTCTTCCAGGCCTATGGGTCACTGGTTCTTCTCAGTTGTCCTCAGCTTCCCTCCAACCCCTTGGTATGTTTGAACAGAATATTCTTACCTCAGACCACAGTCATGAAGCTACTGGGCAGCTAGAACTGAGGTATGTTCACCTTCCACCAGATGCACTTCATTGACCTCCTGTGTTTTGCACCAACATAACAATGAGAGAACTGGGAAATGTTGGGAACTCATGTTCACCGAGGGATTCATCTGACTTGCAAGCACAGAAATGGATGAGATGTAAGGGCACCCAGTTAAACTGATGTATATAATTCCTTAGATGGCTACAGTAGCTTAGTTTTGGGGATGGCTATGCAAACAGGAGTGGAATGCCTCAGTTTTGAGCAATTACCCTAAAGCTACCCTAATACAGCACTGAAGATGCCAACCTTCAGAAAGTCACTTTGCAGACTAGCTCTGCGGTTGGAAAAAACATAATTAGGTCTGCAAAATGAACAAGGTCAAGCAAGCTCAGCTGGGAAAACTCCCAGTGACCCTCTAAAGGCATGCAAAAACACAAAGAACGGTGTAGAAGAAGCAAGACTGGCCCAATTCAGCAAGGGTGTCTATTGTTTTTAGGGAATGTGGAGAAGATGGAGCTAGAAACAGAGAGAGGAGTTACACAGAAATACAAATAATAAAATGTGCCTTTTGGCATTTTTGTTCTATTATGCCCCCACTGAAACTCTAATGGTACTTGGAAAAGTTTCCTGATGGTATTTTTCTTGTTAGTTTAATCCTTGTTTCAAAACACCCTTGGTGCCCCTAAGACTTGGGAGTAAAAAAAATGCAGTAACTCATTCTGTTTATTCAACCTTGTTGAAGTAGGATGATATTATGTATGATCTGATACGTGCTGCCAGTGTTGGACAGATGGTTTGTCTCATGGGAGGTCTGTGTCCCTAAACTACAAAGGAGAATTCTAAAACTTAAATGAAGTTAACTTTCTTAAAAAAAAAAAAAAGATCCTGCATTATTAAAAAAAAAGTAGTTTGATTTTTGTTTTCTTCATTTCTTGCCACATGCTTAGGAGTTCTGCCTCCAAATGAAATAAGGGAAAATTATATACAGCTATAGATTTTTTTGCTTTGCAGTGACATTACCTGTATCTTTTCTGCACTGTTATCTCTAAGAACCTAGGGAAACAAAGCACAAAGTAGATCATAAGAAATAGGGGTGGAGTAGAGCTGAAGAAGATAGTCTGGTCCATCTGTCTGCAGGTAACACTGACCCTACCTAAACCATTCCCAACAAATGTATGCCTAATCTTATTTACAACCCCCCAGTGATGGATTTTCATCTGTCAAGAAACCTGCTGTGTAGACGAGTGTTTAGTGATCTTCTTTGTTTAGCATTATTTTGTTGTTTAAGGTCTAGCTTAAATATCTTCTATGTCAGAAATTACTGACTTAGACATAGTAGAAGTGCAATATAATTTGCTTGTGTCAGTCTTGAAAGCTACAGTGATGTCTCCTTTTATATTTTTCATGCCTAGAGACTTTAAGTATCTGTTGATGGACTGTGTTCTTTAAATCTGACTGTTCTTATTGCCCCGCTCGGACATTGTTCTGCTGCTTCTCCACCTTCTCAAAAGCAAAGCCCAAAAGGAAAATGGTGCTGCAGATCAGCTAATCCTAGGAACCATCTGTAGAAGGTCCTTTTTTAGTGTCATGATTTGCTCTGGGAAAACAGTGACCAGGATCATTGCTGACTGTACTAAAACGTTTAAACTAGTCTTCTACAAACAATTCTTCAGTGTATGGTTCAGCAGTTAAAATGTTCCAGGGACAACTACTAGTGGGAATGGAGTGGGCATTAAGCCCACTTTCGGATGCTAAGGCACCTCATAAGCATAGATTCGGGCTGCTCCAGACCGTTTGGCCTAAGTGTCTGGGAACATTTCCAAGATCACTTAATTTGCTAGTATGAATGTTATGACTGCCATTGAAGAATTGCTCTTTATAGTAGCAACATATATTCTGTTTTCATTGAAGTTTTCTGGTTTCTTATCAGATTTTTCGTGGTGAAAACACATTTGACAGATGACTTCCTGAAAAAAATTGTAGATGTAGTCTTTTTTTTAAAAGTTACTGGTATCCTCAGCACAAATATTCTATTTTGTAGAACATATTGTGGAATTATGGGATTTGTTTTCTCTGTTTGTTTTAATCCTGTGGTTAAAAAAATGTTTTTCTAGCATAGGCTTTTCATGAATGGGGTTGGAAAGACAGGGAGAAACATTTCACATACTAGAATGGGCAAAGTCAGGGGAGGAATTGGAGCACAGACCTCTGTTTCTGAGGTCAGTGTCCAGATTAATGTGCTGTTGGGTATCTGAGCAATACCTACCTCTCAAAATTTAAGGATCAAAATATTTTGAGTTAGCTTAATCACAATACCCTTCAAATACTTGTTTGAGGAAGACGTCTCAGTATCCTCTTTTTGAAAAATGTGTAAAAACTCAGAGGAAAAATATACAAAACTTTAGCATCTTGTCTCCTCCTTGCCCTCATATTTAAGTCTCTGTTACTGTGGGGAGTGAAAAGCTAAATGATTTACACTCACAACATGAAAAATGTTTGTTCCATAGATCAATAATTATAGCTCCAATTCAGAGTGGCTCGGTTTTACTCTGGACACTGTTTTTTACGACGAGTTGAGTCTCCTGAGTTTCTGATATGCATTTATACTCCACCAATGGGTTCGACTCTGATTTTGAATTTTGTTGCTCAATTGAGGGTTTGTTTGGATTAAACCTACACATGACTGGAATCCTTTGGGTGAGCAAAGAAACAAGAGGCAATTGTCACCACGCTTTGTTATTTAAAAAGAGAAATTACGGTCTTTATTGAGGTCCCAGTTCCCACACTTTCCTTTCTGAGTTTTCAAAACAAAACCCTCATGTCTGTATGTAAAACCTAAGACATTTGAACTTGAAAGGCATAACAGATCACAAGAAAATCGAAGGAATTTAGAATTAATTTATTTTCAAAATAATTGGTTTTAAAGTGGCTTTAGGAGTGTGGGGATTTGGCTAATGGTTTTCACATGTCTGAGATGAGAAATATGAAAAATAAAGACTGATGCATAACATAACAAACTATCCTGTAAAATTGAAAAGCATACAATGACTGGACCATTGTACTTTGACAGGAAGTGATACAGGACATTTATTCTATTATTCTTCACTGTATGCTTTGCCCGGACGTAAGCTGAAGGTTGAAAGCATTCAGCCATCAAAACTGATAATGAAATCCAATCCTCAGGGAACTCCCACTCAGGAAACTGAAGCAGAAATGATCTTATTAGAGTGCATGTGATAGCAAATGAAAAATGATGCAAATTGTACAGTGGTACACGATAGTGAGATTTTTCTGGCATCCATGAATCACATTGCTCTGAACAGATGTAGGCATAGATTTGCTGTCCTGTAATACATTTTCACTGCTTTATATTAGCAGCAACCAAAACCTTTGAAATGAGGAGCTGCCCTTTTTGTAGACTACGAAATACTAAGGGCAGGCACTGCCTGTCCTGCCTCATCTAAACCAGGGACTCGAGGTTGAACTGGTTACTGCAGTTTGAAGTCTTGTCAGCAAGCAGGTACTCCTTAGTCCTGGAAGGCACTTCAGGGATAAGGACTTTTTTTTTGAAGCTAGTGTCTGCAGTGTTTGTTTAGGATGCTCTATTCCATATTCTCTTCTATATATGTGCAAATAAACACGCCTAATGTTAATTTGTAGGATGTTCTGAAGTGGGTGTCCCTCAGTCACTGTAGTTAACATAGTTCTCTTTGTATAAATAAGTAGTAAAAATAAGGTAAATATGGGTGGTACTCCCAGGTGTCCCAGGGAGAACAAACGATTGTTCTGTTCAATGGCTGCCTTTCTACTTCCAAGGATTTACCCTTATGCAAAGTATGAAATACTGTGTGTGCATGCAAATCCAGGCAAAAAAAAAAAAAAAAGAAAAAAAAAAGAAAACCCTCCAGGTATTCATATATTCTAGTATGTTTTTAGCAATCAGTGACCTCTGGTCAAGGAAAACGTGTACAGGATCTGGCTGTCTTTATTTTTGACCATTAATTTCTCTTGACTTTGTGCCGCTGCTACTTATGAGAATGTATGTAAAGATATGTGCTGGTCTTGGCTGAGAAGGGGTTAATTCTCCTCACTGTGGGGGTCGGCTACCTTTCCAGCTCCCCGCGCTCCTCTGCCGCGTGGCGGGGGGGGCTGGGAGGGGCAGGGCCGTGGTGGGGGCGGCTGACCCTGACTGGCCAATGGCAGGTTCATTCCATACCATGTGACACCGTGGCCAGTACATGAAGGGGGGGCAGCTGCTGCTCGGGGGCGGCGCAGCGTCAGGTCAGCGGGCGGCTGCGTCGTGTGTGGCTTGTTTCAGCGGTTTGTTCCCCCTCTTCCCCCCTCCCCTGGGGCTTTGCGCCTCTCATTGTTCTCCTTTACATTGCGTTTCTGTTGTTGTTTCTTTTAATTTTAATTATTAAACTGTTCTTATCCCAACCCATGAGCGTTACCCTTCTGATTCTCTCCCCATCTACTGGTGGGGGAGTGAGCGAGCGACTGTGTGGGGCTGAGTTGCCGGCTAAACCATTACAAGATACTAGAATTTTCTGATCTTCTTCTCTGAGAGACACCGCACAAGTGTTTTCCTTCTCTGCAATACTTAGCTACTGACACTGTAGCACTGCCAACACTGCTAAACTAGGGTGCTGCTTCACCATTACTCCTTGGAGAAAGATGTATCCAAACAGATGCAGTCCCTACCCTCATGGCCTTTACATGGAGGAGTCTGCTCTGCTTGAGATGTATAGAAAATCCAATATGTCAATATACAAAGAGGGAGGAGGGAAAAGTCTCATCTCCATTTCTAGTCCTCCTGATTATATATTTGCTTCTGGTTATATACAGAATAAGTTGTACTTGAGGACATCAGAGGGCAGGAAGGAAGAGTAATTTTTTACATGGAAATTTTTTATGAAGTTCAAGTTCTTTTTTGATGACTTGTGATCCAGTTAGTTTTTGATAATATTTTGGGTTTGTTGTTTTGTTTCTCAGTTGTGATTAACAAGAAGTTTCCACAGATAAAACTTCACTTTGCTTCTTTATCTATGCTTGGAAGTCATTCGGAGGAACTTTTGGAATTGTCTTTCATCTTGCTAATTATTGACAATTTAAGAAGAGTTGGCCTACGCTGCCTGTCCTAGCGTTTAGTGAAACCAAACAAGACAGAGCAAATGTTGAGTCACCACCTGTCAGCTGTGTGAGGTAAATTTCTGTCTGCCTCTTCTCCTTTTGTGTGGCACAGGACAGTTATCTACCTGTGAGAGATAACCGACCCTGAACTGCCCGCTATTTACTGTATGGTGACGTGCAGAGGATCATGCATGTGGAGAGCTAACTCAGAGCAGGCAACCCGCAGGAGGTTTTAGTTTAATGAGTCCTGAGGCTACATACCCTGCATGAAATGGCCATCTCCACTAGGATACATTCCCGACACCAGAATTTTGCTGCTGCTCAGCAGAAGAGTGAAGTTGTCTCAGGAGGTGGCCACAAGAGTTGGGGAGAAAAAAAATATCCGGTCTGCATAGATCCAGAAAATGACTCGATGCACTCTGTCCCCAAAGGATGGGTCAAACAATTTTTACTTATTCTATATGGCTATAAAATTGAGGAATATATTTGTAATAAATACCTTATGCATCATTAGTTCATGCCTCTTGGTGCATCTCACATTGAAATATTTCATTTTAGCTTTGGTAAAATTTTCATTAGATTAGTTTTGTGTGGCAAGTGATACATGTAACTGTGTAAACCTGCTGTAGGCTTCTGAAGGTTACATGTAGTGCTCCTTGGTAAGTAATGTCCTTTATCTTTTTTAAGTAAGTTGGTTTTTTAATAGTTGAATAGGTAGGTAGTTGATCTGTTAGTACCCAAATAAGGAACAAAACTCTTCAGCTTGAGCTAAAACTCATTAGCTGATAAGGAAAAAATTGAGATGCTTTTTGAGAAGTTTCTCTTGATCTCTGTGTGTCAGTCAAACATGCATGACATACTGACTGCTCTTGCTAGTAAGCTCTGCCTATTTGGTCTGCCTGGCTAATCCTATTTAATTGTGTCATGCAGTTCCATACTGCCTGGAGAAAAAAACTGAATGCCATATATATTTTAGCACTATACAACTGAAGTTATAATTAACAGAAGTTTATATATTTTATCTGTATAAAATAAGATACATAGATCAGAGTGAGCACTAAGTGTTAAATTGGAATAACCGATAATTTTTTTTACACTCTCAGAGCACCTCTTAAATGGTTATTTAACTTTCCAGCACCTTTAGGAGATGAGTCAAGAATAATTTATTAATATTCTTGTTGTCATAAATAGCAGACGAGTTTCATGAGGCAAAATGGCATCTCTATAGGTGGAAATGCTGAGTCTGTGGTAGATACAGCCTGGACTGAGAGTCAAGATTTTTAACCTGTGATTTTGTGAGCTGAGTTAACATAATTTATTTTAAATAGTTTCTATAGAATAGTAATGCTGATGAGAGCCTTAATTCACTAGCTCTCTTGGTTGTTATAATAATTATTATTAAAATACTAATATACCTCTTTATCTCTTTATGCAGTAAGGTGGCTGTATAATGGGAAGTAGCTATGAAGGTCATGTAACTTTTAAGGAGAATGAATCTCCACATATATTACTCCAATGGTCTTACCGCAGAGTTACTCACAGTTGGGTCTGTTCTGCAGTAAAGGCTCTCCTGGGTGTCTCCAGGCAGGTCCTGAAGGTTGTGGTGCCAGCTGGAGCTGGCTGCCTCGCTGGGATCTCACCTGGGGCTTCTACTGCCGAGTCCCTGGGAGGCTGTAGCACAGTGGTTTTGTTTGAGCCTCTGCCCAAGGGAAAGGAAGAATGGTGGTTGGAGAAGGGAAATGTGTCCCTGATGCCAACCAGGTTTCTTATTGGCTTATGGTGTGAAAACTCAAGTCAGTGACAGAGGACTCCACGTTTCCCCCATACTGCAGGATCAGGCACTGGGGACTGTATTAACTTCTGAAGAGGGCAGAAAGGAAGCTATTTACTGCAACAGATCTTTACAATATTTACCCCTTGATAGTTTACTGATAGCTGGCTGAGAAGAAGTTGCTTTTGCTTAAAATTTATGGTATCAAAATCTGACAAGAATAGGGCATTTTAGTTCCTTCCCTTCTTTCTCAATTGTGACACAGAATTTATTTTTTTTTCTTGCTTGTTTGGATCAGGCAGTGTAGAGGGAGTGCGACCCCCACTGCTGCAGATCTTTGCATTCATCTCTAGCAGAGCTCTGTGCATCATTGACAAATTACAGAAAGTGCAATTTCTTAAGTTTCTTATACACCATATGGAATTTTTCTAATGTCTATAAGATGAAAAGTAACTAAGAAGCATATCCAGATCCTAATCTTGTCTTTACTGGATGTAAAACTGTTTGCTGTATTGGCTTTTTTTCTGTGTTCGGTTTTGGAAGCTAAGAGACCACTCCTTTGTGATCTGATCATGTAAGCACTGCACATTTTTTGTGGAAGGGTGGTACAGTAGTGGAACTGTGCAAGAACCTGAAATGACTACTGAAGTAATCACCGTCGGTTAAAAATATACTTTGTGCCAGCTTCAGAAATGTGATAAAGCTGCTGAACTTTTAATCTGCTGATATTTTTTAATTCCTTTGCTTTATAGCTGGGGAAAAAAAAAACCCAACCAGTTACAGTAACCACTGTAGTTTTATTCTTTTAACCAAATGATGGGATTATTTAAACATTTGTATTTAAAAAAGGCATTAAATGAATGGCATTAGAGTGACATAATATTGACTCAGAAATAGCAATTTCATTTCACAGTGCCTACTTTGGGTCCTCATAGTCTAATACTTTTTAACTTCAAAGCAGTTTCTTCAGGATCCAAGAATGAAGCTTGAGTGTGACTTCAGCATTAAAGATTGCTTCTGCATTTGATAATTGCTTATATATGCAGAGACAGTTCTCTGCCTCTGTCTCTCTTCCTTCTTTTCCCCTCTATTTTGTTAAAGCTTTATAGTTGAACTGATTGCATGGACTGATTTTTGTGGGCGGTTATGTGAAAATAAATTCTGTGTTAGAACATTACATTTGCTTGAAAATATTTCTATTTCTCAAACCAACATACAGAATAAAGGATTACTACAATTTCTGTATCAGGTAATGATCTAATAGTATTAATTTAAAACAAAATAGTGCTAAACTCTCCATCTCATACTGAATGGAGCTAACTTTTTATTATTAGGGTATTTATTTTACCTGAAATAGGAGTGTCTCATATGTATTTTGCCCTGTTGGAAAAGTAAAGAAAAGGGTAGCCTTTGTTGTTAGTGATATAGCTGGATTTACCTATAATGGGTTAAAATTTGTATACTGGCCTTCATCTTTTCTGCACAACTATTGATGCACATTTGAAGACTAGCTTGAGACTACAGACTGTAGAAAATCCCATTCCAAGGTAATGATGTGGATTTCCATCATTAATTTTAAAGTCAGAAAACTTAATCCATTTGCTATATTGATTTGCTAATGAGAGAACTTCTGTGTTCTCCTGTGTATGCCACTTGTTTTGTACATTGACAGAGCTCAGGATTCAGTGAGAAGGTGATATCTGTTCTCAACAGGACTATTTCTGATTTATTATGTCTGAAATTCCATGTCTGAGTTTGTCTGGAAGACTCTTTTTCTCTGAAGACTCCCTATTTTCTCAGCTTTCTTTGCTTTCTAATAAGGAAATAAAAGAAAATAAAATAAAAGAAAATGTGGAATTTCTTGCAGACCATCAGTTCTGCAATTAGGAAAATACAGCTTCTGTGACTAGCTGCATTTGCCAACAACACAATGAACATCAAATTAGTGTCCCCTTAGCAGAAATAATGGTAAGATTTCTGCGTTTCAACCTCTGCAATTTTATTTTATATAAAGAAAAAAGCTCTTGTCTCTTCATCCCTTTGCCTTTAGGAAAGCACTCTATGATATTCTTTGACACCCTTTCTTATTACTAAGATGATGCCGTGGCTAAAATGCCAGTATAGGAAGGGACGAGATCTCTGAGGCAGTGATTTATGGACAACAAACCTTATGATAGAGAGTGGTATTGCAAACCTCTTCTTGCACAAGTTGAGTTGAGGCTTCTATATATTTTCTGAAGAAAATGTATTTTTTAAACCAAATCCATTTCTATACCTTTCTTTTCTTTCAACTGTATTTGACTTTTTTCTTTTTTTCATGAAACAATTGCAGAGTTAACAACATTCATGGAAAAGTGAAGATTACAAACAGTAAGTTTTTCTGTGACTTCTCTGATGGCTGATTTTCATCTCTCGCTGCCTAAGGAAGAAACAAGGACACTGCATTTTGTCATGTTCCCTTTTCCAGATTTTTAAGTGAGGAGAGAGAAATGCATTTGAAGATTTGAGTTCATGGTCTTCTCAAAGAAGAATGGGTAAACTCACTGTGACCCTACTCATGCATTCCTACATTGAAACTTGAATCAAAGATTCAAGTCAAGATTAAATCTTGAATCAAAGATCAGTGTTTCTTGCTTGAAACTTTACCAGCCAATTCTTCAGCATAAAAGCTGCCATGCCTGTCCTCGAGCAGCACCCCTGAGTGTGTTCACGGCTCATTCTGCCCAGGCACTCTGCCTTTTTCCTCCTCTCTCCCTCCCACAGCTGAATAAAATACTGTGGATAAGTATATAGCTCACAAGCCACATGGTATGCACTAGATCCCTAACAGAATCCACCCTGCCATGCACTTGATCCCCTTGAGGTCTCCCCTTCTGTTCCACTAAGGGAAGATCATGTCCCACATTATTGGATATAAGGCTAACATTAAGAAAAACCTGCTTGATAAAAATGTAAAGGAACATCCTTCTTTAAAACACAGAACTGTCAAAACTCTCTCTTAGATATCCACTGTTTTTTTCTTCCTAGTAACATTTGTATCTTCTGTGCATATGATAGTACTGTCAGCTACCTCCTTCTTTATCTCTTCCTGGCAGCAGGATACAGTCCCTGTGCATTCCCTTGCTTTTTATCAAGTGGGGACAGCCATAGGAAGCGCAATTGCTCCAAGTTCATGAAAAAATAATGCTTACTCAAACTTACTTCTCCCTTTTTAAGGACATCCCTCAGGCTGTATCGGAATTAGTCACTATTGCACGGTAATGTCATTTTTGTGCTACCTGGATGTACTTTTTCTACAGCCCTCTCTCCTCTGAGGCATCTCTGTTGTAAAGGTTTTAAAGAACTGATGCAGTAGAACTGAAAAAAATATTCCTCTGTGGAATTTAGTGCCCGTTTAGCATGTCTGACCTTCCTGGGATGGGACAGCAGTGCTTGCTACTGCTTTTGCATTCTTTCATAGCCAATGAATTTTAATAGTCCTGTAGCCAGCAGGCTTCTAAATTATTAAAGTACACACACACATATTTCTAAAAAAAAAAAAAAAAAGAAAAATTATAGTGTTGCCTTCAAGAAGAAACAGATAAGATGAAAAACTTAGATGGTGATAGTAAGGGGGGGACACGGAATTATGGAAATAGAGACATCTCAGAGTAGTCTTCTAAAAATATGAAAAGATAAGTGATTTTTTTAATGCCTCTGAATGCATATGCTGGAATTTTAGTAAGACTCAGGCCCCACCCCTGCTTTAAAATTTATTCAAAGTATACTCTTTAACTGTGAACACTTATTAAAGCTCAAGAGGGTTCAAATCCCACAGTATTTTACCTGCTCCTGCTTATCCCATAAGCTTTACTGAGTAATGAACCGTTTCTCTCATCTGCCACAGAGAGAGTATTTGGGCAATTAGGCAAGGCTGCAGTGGCCTTAACTTCAAAAAGGAGTCACTTTTCTTTAATGTTCACAATAAATGCTTTTGCCACATTGTAGCCTTGTGACCTTTTCTTAGCTGTTTCATTATCCTACATGTACACTTCTCTCTTTTTAACTCATGCAGCTCTGCATCTTTGTGGGTTTCAACAAGTTGTGGATTCCAGATAATGGCTTTTGGCATCCTAATGTTTTCTTTTTTTTTCCTAAATATATTCAAAATCTAAGTATGCAAATGACTAAGATCCCTTCCTTGTGCCTCTATGTATTGTTTTCTAAATGTGCTACTCGATGGAAATTCCACTGTCTGTGATGCTCTTATTTCTTCTACATCAACAGAAGGTGATGATTTATTTATGAGTTCTTTCTAGCATAGCACAGACAGTTTGAGCTGCTTATACTGCTGGACAAAAGAAGGTGCTGTTATCTGAAAGGAAACTGATGTGTGCCCATTGCTGAAATGCTGGTGGCACGATCATACCACATATACCAAACTTCCTTTTACCCACAAGTGTGAAGCAGGCAAAGCTGTCCAGTTACTTTTTCTTTTTGATCAAACAAGCAAGTATTTTTCTCATTGTTGAATCTAAAGGGAAAGGGAAATATTTGTTGAAGTCGTTTACATTAAGTTACATGTGATGGAAGGGTTTGGGTTTTTTTTGTGTGTGGGTTTTTTTTTTTTTCTGATTATGAAAGTTAGTCCAGAATAAAGAATAACATGGAAAGAAGAGAGATAAGCACCTTTTATGAAGTTGCCTGGAGAGTTATTTGAATCTATTTTTTAAAGCTTTTTGCTTTTTTTTCCATTGATAGTAACCTTCATGTGAATTAAGACACCTCAGAGGTGCAACAGTTCTGTTACTTGTCTGACTACTAGGGTGAAGAAGCCCCTCCACAACATACTGCTAGCTTTTCCCCAAAAATTACTGTCTCCATAGGGAAAATGATTTTATCTGCCACCTGAATCTGCATATTTCATGGGACGTTAGTGTATCATGAAGAATTTTTCTCTTTTTTTGGTAAAAATTTTTACATTAGCACTGAAACTATCTGGAAGCTTGCTGCTGTCAAAAATAAGCATGCCCCTGTGATTTACAGATCAAAATTTCATCCAATAACAGTGAGGCTAGGACTAAGGAATCTTTATTTTCCACATTGTATTCTGTGCCTTTCAAAAAACTTCCCTCCAGATTAATGGTGTTGTCCTGTGATTTGATCTTACACCACTTTAAATGACATTTCACTGGTGATTTGGATGTATTTCCATTAGCAGGAAAAAGGCAAACCAAATAACACCTGGATGAATCTTATAATCCATTCAGTATGGAGCAATACAGTGTCTGGGTGTATGTATGAATAAACATACGTGCAAGCATATGGATAAAAGTATGTACATGTTAATTAGGTCATTAAGCCATGCCAAGTCAGTTTTATTATGGCAGATGAATTATTAGCAGAACTGGTAAAATTTTAACTAAGTTTAACTTATGTTTTTTCTAAAAACAGATTTTATTCTTCAAATAAAATAATTTTGAAACTTATCTTATAGTTTTATCGATTTCTCATCCCTCATGTCCCCTTCCTTGATTTTTTAGAAGCAAAACATAAAAAGGGAACAAGGAGTTAGGGAATAACAAAGGAATTAGTAAATTCCAAATAATGTTCCCATTAAAAAAACAGGTCAGTTTTGGTTGTTGTTTTTGTTTTGTGGTTTGGGGTTTTTTTTAAAATTTAAACTAGTTCTTTCTAGAATGTATACAAAATCTGAATTTTTCAGAAAAGCTTTTATTTTCCTACCAAAAGAGTTGCCTGGATTGTTCAGGTTTGAAAATGGCCAAACCCGGAATAATTTGCAGGTCTAGGTTGTACTAAAAGCTTCCTTGGCCATGGGCCATACATCTGCTCTGCTGAAGCATGGTCATTCTTTCACAAATTTGCCTACTGATTTGCTTGCGCTGAAATAATTTTTCTTTGGTGCAGTGGTATTGACATGATTAGTGGTTCTTCAGGCTTGTTTTTATCAAGGTGAGTACTGGCTTTGGATGTGAAGTGGCTTAGGAAATTAGTTCTGTCTCTTTCAAACTTGTATTTGTTCATAAGCAGAGCAACTATGAAGTATCTGGTGTAGCATTTTGTCAGATGCTTGGGTTGAAAAAGAGAAGGCTTCCGAGAGACCTTATTGCAGCCTTCCGATACTTAGAGGGTCTTATAAGAAAATGAGGATAGACTTTTTAGTATGGCCTGTGGTGATAGGACAAGGGGTAATGGTTTCAAACTGAAGAAGGGTAGTTTCATATTAGATATAGGGAAGAAATTTTTTATGATGAGGGTGGTGAAACACTGGAACAGGTTGCCCAAAGAGGTTGTGGATGCCCTGTCCCTGGAAACATTCAAGGTCTGGTTGGACAGGGTTTTGAACAACCTGATCTAGCTAAAGATGTCCCTGGGGGATTGGACTAGATGACCTGTAAAGGTCCTTTCCAACCCAAACCGTTCTAAGATTCTATGATTCTACAAAATGATTCAAAGCATACCTGCGTAACTTCTCTCAGATGACCGTCACAGCAGTTCATGGGTTAATCTGTGACTGACTGTTTGTGATCCAATGGTACACGTAGACATGGTCACCAGAATGTGTCATAGGAATGCATTTTTCTCTTATTCATGGGAGTCTAGGTCATGTACGAATAGTGGCCCTTCTTATATCATTCACATCGGACTTTTCTCATGCCTGCCGGTTTGCATACGAGAGGTATGCAGTGGTTGTCCTCAGGCTGTTTGTGACCCTTGTTGTATGTTTGGCATCTGTCCAGCATCTGTCATCAAACACTGGTGGGGGTTGGTGTTGTCAGAAGTCCTGTGACCCTAAAACATGTTAGTTGTGGCTTGGTTATCTTACTTGGTCTCACCACTACAAATGCTATTAAAACTGATAAGTCATGTTAGATTGCAACTTCTCTGACACATTGCAATCCCTTATGCTAAGTCATCCTGTATAATATTGGCATAAAATCTAGCAATCAAGTCAATGTTGTCAGAGGATGTATGCAGCTTTAGCAGATTTTTTCTCCATATACTTAGTTTTCTTTGAAATAGGAGGAAAATGTGTGTGTTGTGTAAATATTTCAGAACAGAAGGATAAAATATTCATCAAACATACTGGCAATTTTATCACGACTTACTTTCTTCGCTCACCAGACTTAAAGCCAGCATGTTTTCTTCACCAGGCAGTTCTCTTATATCTGTGAGAGTAAAATACATACCTCTTCTGATTTCTGTTGCAAATCTGAAGGTTGCCTAAAATACTATATATTGCACCTGGCCCAGCCATCACCAGTCTTGCAAAGAAGTTGTCCTAGTCTAGATCAGTGATAAGCAGATTGTGGCTGGTGCTCACATAAAGCTTCCCTCACGTACTGTGCCGAGCATGCAGTGATAATTCTCAGAGTGTCTGAAGTCATGCTGCCTTGTCAATGCGGAAAGTCTTGTATTCTGTAAAGAAGAACTACTAGCACTTTTGGCTTCTGAATATTTCCTAATGAAATAAAATTAAATGCTCCCAGGAACAGCCTTTCCTTCTACTCATTTCCCTGTCAAGGCTCCAACGTACCAGAGGCTTGAAACCTAAAGCATTCTTGCTTTTGTGTGTATAAATATGCTACCACAGTGCTTTTCAGCTGACTGCCTGATGGTGTGATGTTTGTATCTTTCTAAATCCAGTCACTAAGTGAATTGCACAGTTGAAAGAATTAGTTTGATTTACTGGTAAGGAAAATATATACAGATTATTCAACATGGGTTATAAGTGTATATCACAGGTATTCAATACCACACCATAGTTATGTTCTTCAAGTCTGAGTATTTTTCTCACTGCAGCTCTACTGTAATACAGATATAAGATATAGAAAGAATAAATAATATGTACATGGCCAGGCAACAAAAGCTGAGCAGAGCAGAAACTTAATCTAAGAAGCTGATACTCCAAGCCAATTCCCTAACAGTTAGATAACTGAAATGCAAGTAGTTTAACATACTCCAGGCAAAGGCTGTTTTAAAACATCATGGAAATGGTTATGTGGTACTTATAGATAGTTTGAAAGTACACAGATGCCCAAAATATATACACTACTTATCCAGAGATGAAGAGTAGGCACTGAAGACTTTTGTTTGCGTTTTATTTTTCTAGAAAGACAGACAGACCTCCTGAGTTTAGAAGACTGCTTAAAGCAATGGTAAAAACTTTTATAACTATAAAATAGGTATTTATATCAAAGGTATTATATGTAAAATACACTTTTAAATATTGTATATGTAAAGTATATTTCATTTGTACAAAGGAAGTGTCTTTTGTAATTCTGATATTATTGACTCCTTTTTCTTTTTTTGAATTGCTCATTTCAAAAAATCCCACAAACCAAACTAAAACAAAACCACCAACACATGAGGAATGACAACGAAGCTGTCAGTTAAGCTGGTAGCATCTGGACACTCTGACCTTGCAGCTCTGTTTGTAGTAGTTATTATATACAACTAGATCAGGTGTTTGAAAATTAGGGTTGTCAAAAACTGTTATGAGTTGCCTCTCTATTTGCTACTTGCATTCATTACTCTAAATGCAGTGGAAGGGCAAGCACAGACTACTTAAAAATTAATGTAGAACTGACTGTCTGACTTATGAATTGTAGATGCGACAAAAGCCTTTGTGAAACCTTTTTTTTTGTTGTTGTTGTTGGCATCATCACCTCTGCATGACCACACTTCATGATTCACGTCTCTCAGTTGTTCCTTGTAGCTCTAGTTAGGGGTGATATAAGGTAGGGTTAAAACCGTTCAACCTTACAGGTCTTTTGAATTTATTCTAATCTGACATTAATAGACACTTTCATTCCTACAGAAAAGAACCCAACTATGTATTGACAACTACCAAGTTTCTTATTGTAAGACAAAGTTTATCAGGAGTGCTATGCACAGGAAATGCTGTCAGGAAAGATTTAGAGTATGGTCTGGGTTATATGTCTGGTAGCTTTGTTTCCTCAAGGGAAAAACCCTGAAGCAACAAAATGTAAAAGCTTTATACTGCAAACATCAACTATTTCTTTATTGATAGCAAATATTCATTGGTTACATTTTAGTAAGTCAGGAGGGCTTTCTTATACATAATTTTTTTGTTGTATAGTTTAGGTTTGTTTCTTTGGGAGTATCTTGGTTGTTTCTTTGGGTTTGCGTGTTTTGTTTTGTTTTGTTTTGTTTTTAAAAAAGGCCTTGGGGACTTCTTAGACTTTATAGTCTTAACCAGGACTCAAGATCCATGGCTTAAAACTTCAACCCAACCTTGGTATTCCCTCCTACAGAACTTTTGACAGACCAGTGACTCCATTCTGACCCATGCAGTAACCTATTTCTTATCAAGTCCCTCTGGATTTCTGATTGTCTTGAGGGATTTTTATATTTCATGCTCTTGTATGTTAGACTTCATTTCAGACTCTTATGTGCTGTGAGGCTATACTATCTCACACCTTTAGGTGAGACAAATATGTTCTATTGAAACTAACAGTTGGCTGACCTCCTAGTTCAAGAATATTCCAGTGATACAGTTCTCAGCTCTTGCTGTTTGAATAGTAATGAAAATGAAAGAATGGTATCTCACAGACAGAGAGGACTGCAGTCTTCTTGAGTAGGTTGGCTAAAGACCTCTTTTTCCTGCAACCAATACCAGGCATTGCCATGCGTGAGATTTTGATAGAAAATGGTATCTAGTGAATGCAAATAGCATGTGTTTTACAAACTAAATAGTATTTCAGTTACTCCCTAACAAAAAAAAATGCCCTGCCTGAATATTTAATCAAGTTAAATATTTTGGCATTAGATGATCAAGACATTTAAGATTAGGGAGCTTTATTTTACATGATTCAGGGTAGGCTCTTTATTTGTCTAAATGGCTACTTGCTTAAGAACCAAGCTAACTTAATTCTGACGAGGGAATGACTTAATTTGAAGTTAATATGGAAAATCTTTATTAAATTATGTCTCATGTCCTGGCTTAGGAAGAGATTGCTCTGTATGCTAATTTAGCAGTCAAAATAATAAATAGGTCCTTTGGAGCCCAGCCCACAAAGATGACAGGAGGTGAAGGGATGGAGATGGAAGACTGAATCAGGTGTCACGTGGGAGCAAGAATGGTGTGAATGGAGTAGGCAAACTCTCTTTGACTTTCTAAGAAGAAGTCACACACACTATTACTTTGAAAATTACGTATGTTCTGCAGTGCCATCTGTTGGGAATAACCACCTGTTCTAGGCAGAAAGGAGGAAGCAGTACTTGAGTACTTTGGAGGCAGCGTCATCTTCTACATAAAATTTGCTTTTTCTTCTCTAAAAATATGCCTTTAATGAAAAATAGTTTAACATGCCAATGAAGGTCTTCAGCTGCATGTGTATATTGTAAAAGCTTTCTAGCTAACAAATAATTACAAACATGGTAGTATCTAGGTAATTTATACATCAGGAATCTTTTCATAGGATTTATGAAAAGGTGCTGTTAGTCCCCAGTTCCTGAAAAAGCTGTATGATATTGATGCTTCAGAATGATGTTAGTTCTCTGAAATGATTTAAGAGCCATTAGATCTGACAAACATATTTTGACTTAGACAAGAAACAAATGCAAAGATTCCCTAGTATTCACTTTTCTAAGTTGTGATAAATTACCTGAAATCTTCTTTCAACAAGCCAGTGAAGAAGGTCAAAGGCACAGATGGTCACAAAGAAAATATCAGATGCTCGCCTGGAATAATTGAATAGCGTTAATTAATAGTCAATATTCTCTGAGAAAAAGCATAGTAAAAATAAATGTAAACAATCCGAAGAGGTACGATTTGGAATGCATAGGCTTCTAGGATAAACAGAGACAGTCTTTAAATGTGGAGAGGTCATTGCACAAGTTGACCAAAAATTCGAAGCTATTAAAGTTTTAAGTGATGCGTTAGAAATGTGATTTTGTTTACTCACTATTCTGGCAAAAGACAGTGCCTGCTCAAGTCAATAAAAATGTTGCTGTTGTTGTTTCATAGCATATATTTTAGTAATTTCAAAAGGGTAATATATGCTGTTCTTTTATTTTATGATTTTAATCCCAAAATAGCTACAAAACCAGTAGTATCTACAGCAGTGTTCTTATGACTGGTAATGAGAGTTTGGGGGATGGCTTCGGGAAATGAGAGAGAAACCACATTGTATTTGAACTCTGTTAAATTTGTACAATTTCCTGTAATTAGCAGGATTACTAGTTTTGTGGGAGGGTCTGAGCAACCCCAAAGTAAAATGTTAGTGTTTTTTGAATAATTTATTATTTATTTTCCCCTAGAAAGTGAATTTCCAGGCTGCATATAATGACTGGGGACTGTGCTGTGTTTGTGGGTTGTCGGAGTTCACTCTGCTGGTGCTTGAGAAGCATCCCTTGAAATTTATCAGCTCTCCCAGTAGCAGTTGAGTAAGAATAGAAAATCTCACCCTTGTAAAAAATGCAGAAAACCAATGAGGAAGTGAAAGGTACAACCCCTTAATAAGCCAGGTCTTTCCTGCATGAATGATTAATCTGAATTCTTTCTCTAGTTCTGCAGACTGCTAATATTTCAAAAGCTATTCACCATATTGATGTTCAGGTGTTGAAGATTAATTTGAAGTCCTTACCTTTTGATTAACTCCAACTTTTGAGGAGAAAGGTAAAGGACATTTTAAAATTTAAGTACTATCCTGTTACAGATTTTATATATTTTCTTTTAGGATTTGGAGAAAAGAAATCAGAAACTTCTGGTTTTCTGTTACTTAGCACAAAATATTCTCCTTCAGATGAAAGATCAGCTGAAATTGTGGAAAGAAGAGCTTTATTCAAACTATGTCCATGAGCTGAGAGATAAGCAAACTTGATAATTACCTGTTTAATCTAAAATGCTTAACATACAACTGTCAATCTTTTTCTAAATAGTAACTAGGGCATAATGTAATGTCCTCTTGTGGCCAAGAAGGCCAATGGTACATGGGGTGCATTAAAAGGAGTGTAGCCTGCAGTTTGCGAGAGGTTATCCTCCCCCTCTGCTCTGCCCTGGTGAGGCCACATCTGGAGTGCTGTGTCCAGTTTTGGGCACCCCCAGTTTAAGAAGGACAGGGAACTGCTTGAGCAAGTCCAGCAGAGAGCTACCAAGATGATCAGGGGACTGGAGCATCTCCCTTATGAGGAAAGGCTGAGAGACCTGGGTTTGTTCAGCCTGGACAAGAGAAGACTGAGGGGGCATCTCATCAACACCTATAAACATCTAAAGGGAGGCTCTCAGGACGGTGGGACTGGACTCTTTTCATTAGTGCCCAATGACAGTTCAAGGGGCAATGGGCACAAGTAGGAACACAGGGAGTTCCACCTCAATATGAGGAAAAAACTTCTTTCCTGTGAGGGTGACAGAGCAGTGGCACAGGCTGCCCAGGGAGGCTGTGGAGTCTCCTTCCCTGGAGACATTCAAAACCCTCCTGGACACGTTCCTGTGCCCCCTGCTCTGGGTGTGCCTGCTCAAACAGGGGAATTGGACAAGATGATCTCCAGAGGTCCCTTCCAACCCCTACCATTCTGTGAATCTGTGATTCTGTAATGAATGACACTCTTTAAAGGCAGTCTGGACATACAAACCACCAGATGCCCTACTGTTTTTACTCATCTATCTCTTTATTTCATGGTTGTGATCAGTTTTAATTCCAATTGCCATTACAAACACATTATAAAGTATTCCAGTCTCTCAGTTTGCTGCTCTAATTTGTATGCAGCTAAGTTCAGAGGTGAGTATGAATTCATTTGCTGTGATGAGCAGCAGGTGCTCTGTGCAGTGTCCCTACCTGAAAGATGCATGATGAGACTATATATCTTCTTAATATTTTCCTGATAAGAATTATCCTGTTTTATCTGCATTGGTTCTGAAAAATAACTTTTCAAAGTCACTTGTGCAGATGGTGCCACAGTAGCTGTATATGTATAGCTGCATTTAAGCATCTGTGAAAGATAGGGATATTATGGAATGAAGAATAGAAATTTCTGGTAGACAACACTGTGAATTTAATTACCAGAATGTGGGATTTCTATCAGGTGCAGCTGTTTCTTTCTTCTGTTCTATCATCAGCACATTGTTCTCCTTTTTAAGAAACATGAAGTACAAGCACATTACATACTAAAAATCTCAACCGCTTCTCTCCTTTCTCCAGCATGATGGGAAGATAAGAACAAGTGAATTTCTCATTCTTGTCAACAAATGTGATGTTTACCAGGATATGAGAAATCCCATCAGGCACTTTAAAGAAATAGGATTTGAATACTGTAAGCCTGTGAGTTGCTATTGGTGTCTGTGGTTTGTACTGTAATCAGCACTTTAATTCACAAACAACAAATGCACTGAATAAACTAATTATTCTCTCTGCCCTCTTTAAGCACATGTATAATATTTATTTATTTTTCGTTGTTTCCGATATATACATATAAAAATATAACCTAAATTTATATTTATAAATTGGTAAGTTTCAAGTTTTTAGAAGATAACTTTTTTCTTTATAAGACTTGCTTTAACTTTTAGTGTATTCACATTTTGGCTTGGTTGATTATTTTGCCCTAATAAATCTGAATATACTGCTGTTTCTGCCCTCATACTGTCCTGAATAAGAGATGACTGAGAATGAAACATAATCCTCTTTTTATGGTCAGCTGAGAATTGCATCACTGTGCATGTCCCCAGGGTGTGCTAGCTGTAATAATATGTCTTTTAATATCCTCATTTCCTAAGCATCCTCAGCACGTGCTTCCTATAATGGTGGTACATAGGCATGGTTGGTTGGAGGTGAATGTGCTGGAGGCCAGCAAACAGTAGGACTGGGAAGCCTGTTTTGGGCAATAAGTCAGTGTGTGTCTTTTGTGTGGCTCCATCTTGTCAGAGGGAACATAGGTGAATACCACTGCCCCCCAGACCACCAGAATGAGCTCTGGAAAGACAAACAGTAGTACATGGGCCTTCCCCCCTCCCCAGGTTTTAGTTTCCAGTGCTGGAGAATGGGACAAGGTTGTATTAAGGTTGTAATAGCACTGTGGGTACAGGGATCTCTAAGACACTGTGCAAAGAATAGTATACAAAGATTTCTAGTATACCTTTTCAGGTGAACATTGATATTAAAGTAAAAAGCCTCTTAAACTTGTACATTTCCCCAATTAATTTGCATTTAGGTGTGTCCCCTACTCTGAGTATTTGCCTCTAACAGGACTACTGTCCTTACATCTAGGAAAATTATACTACAAAATACTGAATCATGAACATAATGCTATTTTACCAGGGAAAGGTTGCATGAGGTTATGTGTGATGTTCTTCTGAAGAATGACAAGTACTAGAGATAACTGTTCTAAGCAGGGAAAACATCACTTGTGGTTTCCAAAGTACACATGGATCCTATTTTAAAACAAAATCCAAATTGGCTGATATTTGAGTACTGTAACATGGAATGAATACTGGCAAAGAACCAAAAAAAGGGGTAAGAAAACTAAGTAGTGGCATACAATGGTGGAGATGAGACAGAGAATTTGGCTGGAGATGCTGTTAAGTTCACACTGTTTTGATTTGTCCATTAATGATATTGGAGGAAGCACACAAATTTGTATAGTAGAGGCATGAACATATGAACTGGAGTTGTGCATCAGTTTAATTGGAAAGAAGAAAAATAATGCAGTTCAGGTAGAAAAAAGAGCAGGACAACATATCTGAAAAAAAAAACAAACAACCTGAAGGCCAGGATTTTGGTCAGATGAAATTACTTAAAAATCAGAAATGCAAAAATCTGGAGTTTTAGAAGTGGACATCAAAATGGTTGTTAGTATAAAATGTGGTAAGGCAAAGGAAAAAATGGAAGCATGTTGCAGGGAAGGAAGTAAGTAGTGTGACCGATTTGAAATAGACAGAGAAATAACACATCACCAGACAAATGATAGTGCCTCTCTGCACTGCTTTGGTGAAAACATGCCTGAGGTACTCTCTGATCTCTTCATCCTGGAAAATGACAAATGATAAATGCTGTTACTAAAAATGATTAAGCATCTATGAGAACTGTGTTCATGGAAAAAAAAACCAAAAGGATGAAAGACCTTACATATATAGAGGGGGAAAACTCAGTGATATGGCTGGAAACTCACAGTCGTTTCTTATTCTTGACTTCCAGGGCTTGATCCCTGCACAGGCTGCAGTAGTCACAGTTTTAGAGATCAGGTACACACATTTTCCAGCACTTTTCCTTGCTACAGACCTCCAGCTCCTCCTTTGCCACCCAGCTGTGCTGTTCCTGGCCATTTTCAGGGGAGTGCTGTGTCCTGTGTGGGCTGAGCCAGGATCTGCAGGTCTTGACAGATGCCTGTCCTGAGACAGAGAGCTTTGCAGTGCCACAGTGGGTAACACCTGCTCTTCAAAATGTTTATGTTGTCTTCATAACTGGGAGGTTTCTCAGAGCTCAAGTTTATAGAGATCAAAATGGGAAATATTATTATTATGCCACTGAGAAAAGCCCTGGTGTCCTGAGCTGACCAGTGAGTGCAATTCAAGTTCCTCCCATCTAAAATGGAATGCTGGGTTGCATAAAAAAGGGCGTCAGCAGCAGAGAGAAAGAAGTCATTATCCCTCTCTACTCAGCACTTGTCAGACCACACCTGGAGTACTGCACACAGTTCTGGTCCCCACTATACAAAAAAGACATGGACAGGCTGGAAGGGGTCCAGAGAAGGGCCACCAAGGTGATCAAAGGACTGGGAAGCTGCCATACGAGGACAGGCTGGGAGAGCTGCGTTTGTTCAGCCTTGAGAAAAGGAGGCTCAGAGGGGATCTCATCACCATGTTACCAGTACTTAAGGGGCAGCTACAAAGAAGATGGAGACTCCCTTTTTACAAGGAGTCCCATGGAGAGGACAAGGGGGAATGGACACAAGTTGCTCTTGAGGAGATTCTGATTGGACACCAGAGGGAAATTTTTCACACTGAGGACAGTCACCGTTGGAATAATCTCCCCAGGGAAGTGGTTGACTCGGCCACGTTGGACACCTTTAAGATTCAGCTGGACAGGGTGCTGGGCCATCTTGTCTAGGCTGTGCTCTTCCCAGAAAGGTTGGACTAGATGATCCCTGAGGTCCCTTCCAACCTGGCATTCTGTGATTCTGTGAAAATCAATGCAGTAAAACTGGAGAAGATAGCAAGAATGGGGAGCAGCCACAGCTGAAAGTATGGAATGACAACCACCAGAGAAATGAATAATGAGAATACTATTTTTCAGTTGTAGAAAGGAGACAGGTGAGGAAAGACATAATAGAGACCTCTAAAATCTTAAGTGTTGTGGAGAAAGTCATCAAGGAATCAGTTCACTGTTTCTTTTGAGAAAAGAGGGAAGGGACATCAAATAAAAGTGGTAGGTAATAGTTATCACTTGGTTTGGGGTTCATGACAAGTGAATTTTGAGAGTTTTTGCTGTGTGAAAATTGTTTAAAATTAAGCTTGAGCCATCTTTCCTCAGGGAGTCAGAGATAATTAAAAAAAACATGTCGATTTGAAGAGGAACTGGGTGAGTCTGTGAGGGAAAACTATGTAGAGGATTATTAAATAAAACTTTATTTTGGCTCAGGAAATCTCTGACCCTCCTTCAGGCTGAGCGAGACCTAGGGGAGCAGGAATATGTGACCCCTTTGTTCTTAAACTCTCTTCTAGGCACTTACTGGTCTCAGAAACAAAATGTAAAATTGGAAGGGTCTGCCCGGTGAGAGCATTCTTATACTTTTAAAGCGGACATTTGGTGGAGTTTTTCCAAGTCTCTGTGAAGAGTCTTTAGTTTTCATTAATTAGATAACAAAGAGATACGATGTATAGTTTAACTGATATGCAGCTATGTTAGGTTTTGTCTTGAATATTTAAGGTGGTGCAATACTCTCTCTTACTTCCTGTCTTAAGCTGATATTAGCTAGTCACATAGTGTACCCTGTCCTGGAGATGGCCGTGTGCAGTGTGGGATGAGTATATATTCTACTACATTAAATTTGTAAAAGGTTTTGGTATTCTTTGAGATGAAATGAGCTATATAAATGCAAGCTGGTATTATGTTTGCAAAAGCTGTGTGACTGAGAAGATCAATCTTCCAGAAAAATGTCAGTAGATACAACCAGTTTATTATTTCTGGAGGCTGAGAATAAGAAAGGGATAGAAAAGGAACTCACCAGACTGGATAAAACTGATCTGTGTTGGTTTCCTTTCCTTCCTGGAAGAAAACGATAGATTCTAGCAAATATCAAATAATACTTTAGACTTGACCTTTCATAGTTCATGTAGTCTGTCATCCTTATGTGTCATAGCCTCTGCCTTTCTCCACGTGAAGAAATCTAATATTTATATTAGCGGTATCTAATAATGCACATATATATGAGGTATAATGCAATAAATCTGTGATTAAATATTTAAAACCATTTCTTTCAAGTTACTTTTTTTTTAAGTAGTACTTAGTAATGTAGAAAACTGTCCAGTAGCTGATGGGTTATAGATGAGTTTTATGCACAGGATACATCTTGTGCATTTCACAAAGTCACATTTTAGATATTCAACATGACATGCTTTTTATCACAGTCTTGTCTACTGAAGAGGTCTAAGTGATAGAACCAAACTCAAGAAGACTACAAATAATAAAACAGCAGGAAGGGACAAGGTTCCTGCCTTATAATGTCTGGGTTGCCAAATATATAATTTCTTTAGCACCAGCAGGAAATCTACCCAGTTTCTTTGGGGAAACTGAGTAGTGTGTTCTCTTGAGACACCTGTGCAACTGGCCATAGCTGGCAGTTTCAATAACTCCCCATCTTCGTCAGGTCCTTATGTCTTTCTGTCACGGCTGTCCTGGCACATTATGAAAAAAACTGGTTGTACCTTGCTTGTCTCTCAGTGAATGTGACCTGTGAAGGGCCATGTTTAAGTTGTCAGGTGAAAGTTTTAAGAAAATGGGGTAGATGTAAGCCGAGATAAGAAGGTAAGCAGGTCACAGCTATCATATTCAAAGGTGCTTTTTCTCAGGCCTCTCCACATTGAAAGGACCAAAAATAAAGGTGTTTTCTGTATCACATGTAGTGCGTGCACACGATCGTTCCAACTTCCACACATCAGACATGCTGTGCAGCTATGGATGCACACATCAGACCATTTGCAATGAGTGATAAGTGTGGGGCACACCCAGACTGAGGTGTAGAAGTCACCTCTCATGTCAGCTAAATCTTACAAAACTGTAAGTAGCTCTAACTGTGGTAGTTTCTTGCCCACAGTGGTAGGCTTGACAAATTTAACTTTTGTCCTTAAATTTCCCATTAGATACAGAAGGCCAGTTTCGATAGACATTGACATCCTTTGGAGTCTGTCCAACAATGTAGTGTACACCAGATCAGCCATAACTTAGCTTGTTCTGCTCTTTTTAACTACAAAGTAGCAAAAACATATATATCCACTTTAACAGTCAGGAATACAACAGATATTGAAATATATTTACAAACAAAACTGCAGAATTTCCTCACTGTTATTCTTCAGATCATTTATTATCCCTAGCTATTTAGGTGATGCCAGTTATTTGTAAAATGTCCCTGTTTTGGAAAGAATATCAAATGTAGGTTCAAAGATATTTTTTTTTGCTATATTGAAAGCACAGCATTAATTTTTTCCTATTTTGCATTAGATATTTGACAATCGTTATTCTTCAGGACAAGAGTCTTTCATCCAACCTAGTGACAGAAAAAATAACCTCTTACCTTTTAGATTCCTCCACACGAAATTGCGTGGAAATGTTGATTGTTTATCAACAAACCCTAGCCTGAAAACTAATTTCTCAGAGTGGCTGGTGGAAAGAAACAGATACTATAAAAACAACTTCTGTGGAAATTGGGATAGTCTGAAAACAACTAGAAAACAGAATAAAACATCACATAATATTCGTACAGAAGTCATGCAAGGTTTAATTACTTGAAATGGGATATACCAGAAGTCTTTATTGATCTCAGATGCGGCTTTTTGTGCTTGGCACTCTGCAAATCAACTACTTGGTAGAAAATTTCCATTAAAATCTCTCTCTTCCTAACTGCATACAAATTACAATTTTTGCAAGTCTTCTATTACATGGATTTTTTAAAAAAAGCTCTGTAAAGAAGTCTTTAGATGTTACATTTCTCAAATTATTTACTTTCACCTTGCTGCCAGAATTTCTTGTTAAATAAGATCATTGAAGAAAAAATATTGTTTTGTTGCACTTCATATCAGCCCATTGATAATAACTGGATCTACAAGCCAGAAAGGATGCTCCCTGCAAAGGACTTGGCAAGGGGAGCTTGGGGTCCTGGCTCCAAAACCTAAAAGCCCCACAGGTGCTGGCAATGAGGCACAGCAAACAGCACTCCTCCAGCACTTGCCCCTCGGGAATGCTTTTTTGCCTGTACAGCTAAGCTGATGTAAAGAGTTTGCTGCTGCTCAGAAGTGTGGTCCTTTTGCCTATTCCTCTGTCCTTGTCTGTGGCTTTCCCATTCCTTCTTTTTGGTCAAGACTGGCACTCATTTTCCTGCCAACGACCCACTCCACCCCACGTGTGTGAAATAGTTCCGGGATTAACCCCGTAGTAACCCTTTTCTGTTCAGTGGGGGTTAGTCTTGTGCTGGCACAAAAAGTGGCCATGTCTCACTGAAAAGTGCACAAGGAGTTTTCCTCATCCTCTAGTAACTGATCTGTACTTCGACAATGACAAATTCATGTCACAGCTGTGAAGAAATGGGGTGGGGGAGGGCAGTCCACAGAGGTAACACTAAATTCCTACCTACTCTCTCCAGATCCTATGGAGAAGTGATGTGGTGCTTTCCACTGTGAAGCAGTAAGTGTTCTCTAAACCCTATTATCACAACAAAGTTTGTCAAAAGCTTTTTGAAAAGAATAATTTAAACTAGCATAAGGTAACTTTGTATAAGCCTGCTGCTTTGAATGAAGTGTGATTCATATTCATTACAAAATATAAATGTTAAAAAAGAAGTGGTATTGCCAAAATATCAGGGATTTGAGCAGGCCAGCTCATCTCACCTTTGGGCAATACTAATTCTGTGAGAACTGAATCTATTTTTAATGAAGCTCAAAGTTTGGGCTTTTTAGAATTACAAAAAAAGAAGACTTTTCTTTTCCTTCACCAGAACTGGCTCTACAGCAAAAGGTGTCACTGTAGAATAGAATTAAACATTTATTTTTACAAGTTGATTGTACTTGTTAAAACAAAGTAGGATGTTGTGGTCATGATGGTCTAAGGATATAACAGAGCTTATTCAGGAAGGTAATATCTTTTATTTTACCCACTGATGCAGCTGGAAAGGTAAACTAGCTTTCATTTATGTGATGACCTTACTAGGTCATAAATAAGAGAAAGGAGGAAGTTGCATGTTAAAATGTAAATTCTTGAGATGGAAGGAGACTATAAAGATCAGTAGAGTGGCATCTTTTATATTTCAAGTCCAGATTGCTCTGTAAAGAGATTATAAAAGAATGATATATGTTGTGAAGTCTTAAGGAAGCAGCTGTTTGCACATATATATGAGTGAATGCTTAATGCATTTTGTTCATAATGTATCTACAGAGTTGATGCAGGTAAAGGCATACATTTTTACTAATGTTTCAGCATTTCAACCAAGTTATTCAGTAATTCTGTTTGTGTTTTTCATACAAGCTCGGAAGAATAGTTGGTAAGTTGAAAATATTGAAAGATGTATGAAATGAAAGGCGTATGTATTGAAAGATGTATTTGATTTACTGAATAACAAGAATCTATTCTGAAGTTCTGTTGTCAGAGAACTGTTGGTAATTAAACTCCAAAAGAGATAAAACTATTACATTTAAAGTTTCTCTGTTTCACATTGTAAATTTTAGGATGTGATTTCAGGAAAAGAGCACCCCACACAAAGTTGTGTCTAAAAGGTACTTTCAAGGTAGTAAGAAGCTTTTAAGAAAATAAATCAGTTTTCTTTCATTACAGATTTGATCCTGTGTAGGTATCATTTCCCCTTTCTAGTAGACAGTGTCCAAAAAAATGAAGATGCTTCTAGTAAGAGTCAGATGTTACATTTCCAAAGGCTGAAGCCAGAAAAGCTGCGCTGGCAGTCTGGGCTCTCATGAAGCAGTAGTGCTCTGTGGAATGAGAAATAAACCAGAGCATGTGACGTTACAGGTAAACACTGACAAGTCTAAATGGTAAATAGCTTTTTGTTTATGTGACTTTGGGGATTTCTTCCCTAGTGTGTTTAAAAGATAAAAATTTATATCAAAAGAAAATAACTGCTGCCTATTTGCTGCAGGAGTATTTCTATTCCCAGGCTCTTGTACAAATGCGTAGGACTGCAATGTCTCGGCTGGAAGATATAATCTCTTAAGTTCACAAATTAAAAGAGTGCACAGCAGGAACTTCTGGATCTTTTCCCCCCCCCCCTACTTTTTTGATTTTACTGCCAGTAAGCCTTGTTTTTCCAGCCCTGTGCTGCAAAGACTAGTTATCAAATGAAATCAGCTTCATATCCTGAAGCAGTCTCTGCAAATAAACCAAGTCATACTTCAGGTGGTATCTCCAGAGCTGGTCCTTTGATTTGTTGTTGATTTGTTGTTCCTCTTGCACTTTATGTGGGATACTGAAAGCATGTGGAAATTGTCTCTGATGCTGATGAATCTGATGATTTGTTGTCCAAAACCAGTACGATATGCTTACACAAGAGAATTATTGTGGCTTTTAAACCTTCAAAAGTAACAGCTTTTAACTGTCAATGCCACACATGCAATCTGTATAGTCCTCATATTTGCTAAAAGGTCCAATCTAATCAGTTATTGTGCAGAAAAGTCATGAAGAGGAGTCAAGTCTGCCCATGTAGATTCAGTGCAGTCCTTCACTTAAATGCTTTTCTTGGTCTCAATCACACATAAAGAAAAAAAGCACCTGAAAATGTGACAAGAGTAGAAATCAGCCGTACTTTCTTTCCTTCCCCTTCCTCCACCTTCATCCACCACATCTCTGATTTCTACATCAAATGAGGATAAGCTCTATGCAGCAGACAGTATGACAGTGTGCCGTGCATATATTAAAGAATCCCCGACAATGTGTATTTTTAATATATGAAATTATTACGTTTTGAAAAGCCATATAATTAAAATTAAGACTTCCAACAAAATTTTGTGGAGGGTTTCCCTCCTCCTACCCCCAATTAAAAATAAGGGGGGTTTGAGTCTGTTTTTCAGTACTTGGCAATTAGAGGAAAATGGTTAAAATTTTAACTCTTCCACTATCTCCCTCCTGTCAAGAGCAAGAGGAGCTTTCAGGAAAATACAGATGTTTCATACTTTATTTTTTAAAAAAGCAGGGCAGAGAGAAACTGTAATCATTTGTATTCATAAATTATGCAAATAGGGAAAATTGACGGTGTCGATCTTAAGCTTTGTTTTACATTCTAAGTGTTCTTTTTTACTTTTGAGAACTAATTATCTTATAATGTCTGTGTGTGTAAAATAAATACATACATATGTATGTATGTCTTTTAATGCTGCTTCTGACCTCATATTTTTTCAGCTTTGTCCATCAATAAAACAAGTTATTACTTTATTGAAAAGATACTATTGCAAGTATTCCTTGAATTACGGAGAACTCTTTGATTCATGTGTATTTTACTTTTTCATTTGTAAACATAGCAGAAACTAAGAACAGCCATTTCACAGAGGTTTATGGTTAAGGTCTTTAGGACAGCAGAATTAGCTACCTATTGACAAAGAGAGACTGCTAATACCAAAAGTCAATCTGCCTCTGAGGAAGCCACTGTTCTGTCCAGGTCAGACCCCGCATGTAATGAGAAATCAAAAAGACAAAATTGCATTAGGAGAAAATAAATTATTTGACTCATTCAGTGAATACTTAGAATAACAAACTGACAGAAACTGGAATCAATTTTCACATGATCTACAAACAGTAGGATTGCTCTGACCTTCAGATAAGATTAATTTGCAACTAATAATTCACTGTGTTCTAAGTGTCATCACATTTACTGTTTTCATGACTCTTCTGTACTTTGTTTTTCCCTCTTCTCTGCTCAGATGCTGCTGTTTAAGTGCCCTGAGGATAGAGAGGTTTGGGATGGTTGCAGGTGATCTGGGCTAATTCCAAGCCAGAGAATTGACTCTTCAGCTACCCCCCTTCCATATGTCTTAAACAGGAAAGCAAATAACAATCAAGTGTTGATTTTCGTTTTTTTTTTAAGGATTTAGAGAAGAGGTTTTAACAGAGGTGTAAAGCAGAAAATGAACTTCTCATTTCATCCCAGTCTATGCAGAACTGGCAACCTGCCAGCTAAGGTGCAACTAAGACATCCAGAAACAAGTGGCCTATTGAACAGTTATGTACCTTAGTGTTAATGTATCTCATATCTATTTTACAGATTTGAGAATTACAGCTGGTGGTGGCTCGCAGATTATTATTATACATGCTGAGACAGTAAATTGTTTAATCTTTGCTTTATAGGGGTTCTGCTAATGAAGGGATGCTCTTCCCAAAGCACTGCATTATAACCTACCTCAGTTAAGTGCTGTTCCCCATGTGTCAGCCACTTCAGCTCTTTTTAGAGAACTGGTGCATTTTGTGTTTCAGTTTTTATTTTTATCATTACCAGTGATTTCCTTCCTGTATGAAAAATCAGCCTATGATTTCGAAAAAAGAACATTAAACAAATCAAGAAGTAAAATGTAAAAATTATGGGTCCAAATTAGCATTCACTTCATAGGAATTTTTGAAGATACTGGTTGTCCATACAAACCTTACTATATATCTAAGACCTCTTGAACAAGGATCTTGTAACAAAAGATTATGAATTTTTATTAATAAAGGTAATGAATATTAGATGCTATGAATTCATCTGGTAATTCAACATTACCTCAATGTACTTGGAAACTACACTGGCTGTGTAATCACCTACAAGCACTTGTGATAACATCTACAAGCACCTGTGATAACAACTGGAAAAAAGTAATGGAAAATCAGGCAGAGCAATTATCTCTGTTTAAAATGAAATACAGTCTGACTGAGCCTCACAGGCTTCAGTCGTACACCTCTGTTCTCTGTGCCTGCATAAATACTTGTGGAAAGGGAGAATCGGGTGCTTATGGACCTAGAGAGCAAACAATTTCCAGAACAGGGCACCTCTTATCTGGACTGCTAGGTGTTCAGATAGAAGAAGGTCTGAGCCAGATTAACATAACAGTATCAAAAGCCTGTAATTTTACTCCCTAAGCATCAACTGCAATAGCATTCCAGTCTGTGTGATTTAACAATTAGCTCTAAGAAATCAATATCTAATACATAATTTTCAAAATATTTGTACTCCTGTGGTCACTGCCATTTATTGATACCCTGAAGCCTCTCACTGTGTCGTCACTTGCTTCTGCTGAACAAGTGGGAGATTGATGGCTTGTGGTTTTGCTTGTCTCTCCAGTTCATCAGTAGGCTGGAACTAAGCTGTCCCAGGGACCGCGTTAAAACGCTGTTGTTGGTTCCTGGCTTTTAGCAGCTGTCCCTGCTGTGTCTTGCTGTGTTGCGTATCCTGGCTGGCCGGCCAAGCTGTCCTGCTCTGTGTTCCATCGCTGCTTTGAGTCCTGCAGTTTACAGCTTTTGTAAAAATATTTGATATATTTGATACACTTTTTCACATAAGATTTGCTATTTTGTCACAGCAGTGACATGGCAGTCTCATCTTCAGGAGCAATGCATGCCTTTGGGCGCTTTGACATTTACACATTGCTTTTATGTTACCTTTCATTGCTTAGTAAGAGTTCATTTCAACTTTCTATATCCTGCCTGAAGTTAATCCTCTTTTTTTTTTTTTTTTGTTTTTACTTGAGGCTTACAAAAAAAGAATATATTTTTGTGTTGTTTTTTTTTTTTTGTCTGCTGTCAGGGACTGTATCATTTTAACCTAATCTGCTCATTGGCTCTGCTTATCTCCTTCTGTAACATACTACTTTGTAGCTCATCTTATCATCATATAAGGATTAAAACATGAGAGGACAACATCTATAGCTAGTAAGATGCAGGCTGTTTTGTAAAATTCTGCTATGCTCAATACATCACACAATTTTCTATATTTTACTGTCTAGTTTTGACGATAGGACCTTGTTCCTTTCTCTACCATTTCAGTGACAAATTTTTACACTATTTTCAATGAGCTTTAGACCTTCAGCCCTTTGGAGCAAAGACCTTCTTTGTTCATAACTGTCAAGTACTATGTAAGCGTGTTGCATGATTTCTAAAAATATGCTTATTGCCAGACAGTCTGCTTAACCCAACACTTTAATTTCTTTTAAATATTTCTTTCAAGAAGAGGCTTATGAATCTGAGGAAAGTTTCACAGGTAAAGATATGAAAATAAGATTTAATTTCCTGTTTTGATCTTTTGACATGATGGGGGTCTAAGGATCCCTGTCAGCAATCTGGTTGACACCAAAATTATTGAGGTGGTTTAGGAACACAACGTACCTCAACCTTGCTTGAAACTCATCCAATACTCTGGTTCTTCAGTACTTTCACAAAGAGCTAAAAGTTGATCCAAATTCATTTCTAAATGAACTGCCAAATACATGAGCAGAAATTATAAAATGCACAAATGAAATACATAATTATGATGGAATTTTACCGCCTGAGGAATAGCGAGTGAAGAAAAAATAGGAATGACCTTTTAGTAGATGACTGTTTTGTGACTTTGACTTTTTCTTTTCTTTTTTTTTTTTTTTTACTCTAGAAAATGAGTGTACAATTCTGTAATCTCATCATAGTGATTACAGTTGTTTTCTTAACAGAATTGTTGCTGTTGGCACTGTATAAGATAACCTGTTGTTTTGAACCGTAAATCTTCCATATGTCTGAATGGCAGCCAAAAGGAGAATATGCAAACAGGGTTTTAGCATATGTAATTATTTTCTAGGCAGTAACAGAACACATACCATGGCTCTATCTGAGGTAATAGAAAATTTGCAATCTGCCACATTTAAAAAGAATTTGTGAATGTGGAACTCCACAAAAGTCATTTTCCTGTTGCCGTACATCTACTGTTCAGAAATTCCACAAGTTGGTAGTTGGTTTGTTTTACATGTTCTTGCTGTCCTACTGCAAAACAGTAGTAGTTATACAAGTTACACAGATATTTTTCTCTCCTAACTAGTTTGCCTCTAAAGGAGAGAAGGACTGTGCAGAGGCACAGAAGCAAAAGGGTACCTGTGCTCTGAGAGCTGCCAGTGGGAGCTGGTTGTAATCACTCATTGTAGATCAGTAATTTTAAATTATGCCCAAATAGTGGCAGAGATTTTAGAGGAATCTGAATTTCTTTTGGGCACATAATGAAACAGGTTAGGACCTTTCTAGAGTCACAGTCTCTTGTTGGGGTACTAGGTCTCCAGATGATCTGTGTTCACCCAGAATGGGAACCAGAAGAGGAGGCTGAAGGGAGACCTCATTGCTCTCTAGAACCACCTGAGAGGAGGTTGTAGTGAACTGGGTGTTGGTCTCTTCTCCCCAGTTACTAGTGATAAGATCAGAGGAAATGGCCTCAAGTTGCATCAGGGGAGGTTTAAATTGGCTATCAGGAAAAGTTTCTTCACTGAAGGAGTGGTCAGACACTGGAACAGGCTGCCCGGAGGGGTGGTGGAGTCACCATCGCTGAGGTGTTCAAAAACCTGTAGATGTGGCATTTCAGAGCATGGTTTAGGAGGCATGGTGATGTTGGGCTGATGGTTGGACTTGATGATCTTAAAGGTCTTTTCCAGTCTTAATGATACTATGATTTTGAAAACACTACCACTTCATATGGACCCTTTTAACCAAAACTTTTCACTCAGTGCTCTGCATTCTTACATTTGCAAACTGCAGCTGTTAACAAGACCCATAAATGTTATGAGAGAAGGATCACCACTTGAAGAATGCAATTTAAATAAGCTTCCAATTCTTCCTTTCTTTTCCACTGCATATAAAACACTGCTTACCTAAGTGGTTATGGTCCCTATAATCTCACTTAAAGGAAATTGAGAAAACTTAAACTACTAGACCATCCAAAGTAGTTGTAGTAACTGAATTTAAGCCTGGTTTTATGGAGGAAAGCTTAATCTTTCAAAACAACACAATAAAAGTTTGCATGAAAATCAACACTGAGGAGAAAATATTTTTTTGCATTAAAGCTTTAATAACATTAATGACTTTTTCTAGTTATTTTTTCATGTCAAGACATGAAAAAAAATCAAAGAAGTAAAAGAGATTCTCAGTAATAATCTGTTTCTTGTATGACCTGTGAATTATGCAGCGGTATCTCTTATGTAGAATTGTTGAGAGAAGTACATAAACCTGTGGTCTTCTCTTTGTTTCAGATTTCCTTTTCTGAGTACAGCTGATTATTCAGCTGGCGGAACAAGTACACCTTTAATCTTTTTTCTTTACAAAGCTGCTTGTGTAATTCTGTGAGTCTAATCAGTTTTTCCTTTTCTGAATCTCTTTTGAACTTTTGCTTTGGTTTGGAAATATTTTACTTTTTCCATGTCTCTCTACTTGCAGATGGAGAAAGTCTGGTTTCTATAAGATTTGATTCATTACTTGTTTGGACTACAGTCATTGAGGTTAACTATTCTCCATACCTTGTTTGGCCTCTGTGCCAAGATTCTTTCTACAGCGTGATGATTGCCTACATCAAAGCTATTCCTATTACAGACAGTTTTAATCATATCAATATCATAACCTAAAAATTTTTAATTTTCCATAGATAGTATCGACTTAGGGATCAAACATTAAGCACAACACTTGCAAAACACAACTTTTCTTGATTAATATATTCTCACATTTAATAACATTTAACTCGCTAAGCAGTTGTATTGATATTGAGTAAAACCACCTCTGTTTTATTGTGTAATTCAGCCTATAGGCTTGGAATCTGGCTAGCTTGTTTACAAAACAGTGAGGCTGGGGACATGCCAGGACATTCACCTTCTTCTGAGTGCTCTGTTTTGTATTTTTCAATCCCTTTCTTTTTAATTATTAGGCCTCTGAAGAAGCAAGCCCAATACTCACTTGCTTCATTAGCAGCGGAAAGAAAATTGAAACATCTGTCCTTAACAGCAGATTAGACTGAGGAACAAAACTGGTGGTAAACAATAACTTTATTTTCTGAATCTTAAAAAACAAAGCACAAAACAAACCCTGTATTAGCCAGGGGACAGAGTAAAGTGAGAATTTCATAGGCACAAGATGTCTTTACTAGAGAAGCAACATGGACTCCTCTGAATCCTTTGCACAGGCTGATGGAGTATGGGAGACGCTTAGCTTGCCTTGACTATGTGTGGGTGAACGTACAAGCTAAACAGCAGGTCATGCTTTAATTTGGTGTGGAACCCATCTGTCTTGTGACAGAAAAAGGGAAATTCGTCACAAAATATCTTCCTATGGTCTGGCCTGTTTTGCAAGGGAAGAGGGCTCAACTGCTCCCCAGAAGTCACAGGGAGCAGGGCTCACAGTCGCTGGCAGGTGAAAGCAAACACCAGGAGGGGTATTGCAAAGCAGGACATTTCTCCACAAAAATGCTCAGGCCCAGGGTACATTAAGTATGTGGTTAATCACCTGGATTAACTCCAAGCTCTTTAAACTGTAATTAACAGGTGGTTCTGGGTGTCTCTTTTTCAGTTCACCAAGACCAGTGCAATTTCAGGTGTGCCTAGTTTTGTGTTAACCTGTGCACTGATCCCAGGAATGAAATATGCTCAGTCTTTCAGCTCTTTTGTCATCTGTGGAGAATTTCATCTCAGTGTTAAAGCAGTGCCATGTGGTATTTGAGATCCCACTGTGTACCTGAAAGGCGACTGGATATTTTTGGAAATACGATAAGACATACATAGCATAGGAATTGTATATAGGCTGCAGGCAAACACTAATGTGTTACATACCTTGTTTACACATGCTCATTTCAGGTAATGCTGACCCCCGTAGAACAAGATTCAAGAACCTAATATAGTAGACCATTATTCTTTGTGTATGCACTATACATATGTAGCTATACTGGAGCACAGGGGCACCAGCTCTTTTGAGGAATAATCCAGGTGGTTTCTTCAGGAGAAAAATGCAGAGAATGAATGCATAGCAAAAGCGTGCTGACCTTCTAGTAGATTTTACTGCCAAATATAGAGTAGACCCACTGTGCTCCTGCAACACTGCAAAACTGCAGAGCTGTGAGCGGTGGTTTCACTTCGAGTCATTCTGTAGTTTAAAGGTTGACCTCCTCCTGCTTGATTTCTTGTGCGGCAGGTGGCTCACAGGGAGCTGGTTTGCAACGTCCGGCTTTCACAACAGGCAAACCTATTAAAAGAGACAATTGGGGTTTTGTTACAGTTGTTAAATAGAAATATACAGACCATGGCTCAATAAAATAAAGGGCAAAGGAGGAAGTGAAGAGGGTGGGAGAGAGCCATGTACAATGGAATAAATCACTTCCTTCGCTCTGAAATGAAAAAACTGACGTGAATGCTCTGAAACAATCAGCACACAATGCACTGCTGAGGGAAAGCAGGCTGCCTCAGAAAATTATTTTTCTTTGCTGATACCACTACGCACTGCTTCTCAAAACAAAACAGAAAAATTATTCATGTGGAAGATATATCAAACAATGATGAAAAAGGAATTATCCAGGGACTGCATTTTTTAAACAGTTATTTTGTAGAGAGGAACAACAACAGAGTTGCAACAGTTAATTCTTGACTGTTTCTTTTGTATATTCAGTTACTGTTTTGTAACACGTTAGTACAGTTCCTTTCTTCCCTGAAAAATAAACTCTACATGAACAGGTCATGTACAAAAGCTTATTCCTATTGTTTGCTTTTTTTTGATTATCCACTCTGTAGAGGTGGCTGAGCTATGAACAGTGGTGCCCTTCACCTGTTATGCCTTCAAATGTCTTTGAATGTAGCCAAGATCCTTCTTTACTAGAAACTGTGATTCTTATTATAAGTATTATTGGGTTTACATTTTTCTTTTTAAGCAAACGTGTTCATTAGATTAAGCAGTTGCATTCAGTAATAAGAGTTGAGTTATTAATGTTGTTAATGTTATTAATAACATTAATGTTATTATTAATAGCATTATAATAATGAATGTGATTATTTTTTAAGACCTGAGTTAAAACTTTTAATCTAAACAGAGCCAGAACTACATGGGTCAAAAATACCTGCTGTCTGAGATGGAGCCACAAGCACTGACAAATATTATTGCCTGCAGATAGGTGTTAATGGCTGTCAGTATCAGTACCCATAGATGCTGATTATGTTTAAAGTTGGTATGAGATGATTCTTGGAAAAACAGTTTTATTGGGCTATACTGCTGGTTTTGCAGGAGCAAAGGCAGCTACTCAATTTGTTTTCCTAAATACAGTGATGATCACTTACCTTGGTTATTTTACATTCCCACAGATTTGTCAATTTGTGACCAAGTGGGGAACCTAAATTAAAAACACCAGTTTCTACCTGATAATTCAAGAGTGAAGAGTGGTGATGATGATCTGCAGGAGGCTTCTTGTGTATATGCAAATGCCTTGGATGAAAATCTGATCCGAGTAAATAATGCCCTCAGCTTCAGTGGTATCAGCTCTGGACAGCATTTTAACCTTAGGAAAAAATATTATACCCCTGCCACAGAAATATTATTACTTTCATTTGCTAGACAGGACAGTGCACAATATTTTCAGTAACAGGTTAATAATTTTGAAATAAAATGTTTATCACTCAAATCCAACTTATTACTGCCAGAATCAATTTTACCAGCTGATGTGAATCATGTTGTGATTATTTGAGTGCAATGGTTAGAAAAGAAGCTTCATTAAGAGGAAAAAAAATAAAAAACCCCACTTAGTTAAAAATTGTTTTTAAAATTTCCAGTGGGTTTTAAAGCATAAATTATGTTAATTTGCAAGATACATAAAGTATTATAATTACACAGGGCTTTACCATGTATTAATAGATTATCTGTATTATTAATTTTGTAATATTGTACATAATGTACATAATAATGTAAATTATAAATATTGTTGTGTTTCAGCTGAGAAAGACTTTCCTCTTTTCCCAGATATCAGAATACTAACTAAATTTGGAAGATTTCAAGAAATGGCTTTAAAATCTGCAAAACCTGTAACTCAAAATAAAAACCTCACTCTGATGACCCTCAATAGCTAAACTGTGGTTTTTAGTTATTAAAAAATAAAAATAATGAAAAATATATTACCCAAGTGCAAAATGGTTTATTCGTAGCCTGCCACATTTAATTTCTACTTACTGAAAATCATGTGGTTCAGTAAAATGTGATTGGACTAATGAACCAATAAGAAATAATTTGATTCCATGTGTTTTATGCCTACTTGCTTAATTTTGAAAAAGGACTGCATAAGGTGATCATTTCTCCTCCTACTTTCATTGGTTTCCCTTAAAATTTTAATCATTAACCATAACTACTCTTGCTCATGTTTATACTTTTGGGGGAATTTGTGACAGTCCATTTCACATCATGCCCAAATGGCAAAATATGTTTCAACACAACTTTGACATTGAACAGTTTCTATGTAAAAAAACCCTAGTTGTTGGCTCTGATCAATTTAGATATAAAAGCTTTGAGCATTTCAATTTCTGACGAAGACTGCTTTAACATTAATGTAATTAATATATTAAATGCAAGAAGCATGAACCTATAGAAAAGACTTTAGGTTTGTCTTTTTATGATTGAAAGCTTAATACACTTAATAGTAACAACACGTGCATGTAGACCACATTAGGGTAAGAATCGATTAAAGATAATAAGCAGACAAATTTGATGGTGTTCTGTTGAACAGGTACCCAGTAAAATGTATCCCAGAGCTTTTCAATTTAAGCCAAAATATGATGTGGAATAATTAACCACAAAATCCAAGAAATTGTGGAGAACGTGAAAGTTACAGAGACTTGTATGTCCATACTTCTATTTGGAAAAAACAAGGTACTCTCAGAGCTATGTACTAATTGGGCTAATTTAAACATTTCAGAAAGCAGATTTCCTGACGCAAATGTTTTAATAATCAATGTAGAAACACTTCGGGGATAAGAACAGATTTTTCAACTACTGATAGAGTTCAGCTAACGTATTTCTTGTGACCTGTTGTCAGTCCTTCTGGCTAGCGAAGAAGTAATGGATGGCACTTTAACTTCACACGCTATCTTTCACCCACTTTCATCTGATGTTCTTGCAAATAATTTACGGAATTAAAGTCTAAATGAACATACAGGCTGGTGGGTAATCAACTCATTTAAAAACTTGATTTAGTTGGTAATTCTCAGTGGTCATCTGTTAAGCTGGAAGGATCATGTGAGAGAAGTTCGTTCTCAGTCAGGCCCTTAGTCAAAGTCAAGGTGTTAGAAATCAGCAGTGAAAGCAGTTCCCAAGCCAATGCATTTATGGATGAGAGTGCTGTGGGAAAAGAAAAAGTGGGTGGTGAATGCAGTTTGCTGGAATACTCGTTTAGCTGCTTTACCATCACAGCACATAGAAAGTAAAAGTTTTACCGACCAGTTACATGCAGACACTATTCAGCAATGTAGACATTCAGCAGGGTGTTTTGTCTCACCTCAGCTTTACTGTGATTTGGTTTGTTACTTTTGCATGAGATCTGCTTGCTCCTCATAATATAGAAAAGCTGGCTGTTTAACGCAGGTCGAATTATGTGCCTTTAGGTTTAGTACAGCAGAGAACATGCAAATCTTCTGTTATATAGTGTTTGGAAAATGAACTAATCTAGGCAGAAGAAGGATGTAGTATAAAGACACCTGGTTGTTCCTGTAACTCATAAAGTTATTTCAGTTTCTGGATATCTGCAGTGCACCTTGGAAGGCAGAATAGAGACCTGTGTTTTCTGTTATATATTTTCCTGCTATAGCATTGGTTAGACAGAAAGCTTGTGGTTAGTTTGTTTATTCTCAAGGCTCTGAAGAAAACCAAAGCAAAACTGCCCATGAACCAGCCACCACATATAGTGCTATCAATTAAAATAAATAACATTTATGCTGTAACCTCCTCCCTGTGTAATCTTGTTCACTTGATGCACTTCATCTCTACCAGAAGGGTTAGAAATTGGCTTTATTCATCCAAGTGCTAATCACTGTGCTGAACAGTTTGCTGTTCAGACTTAACTATTATATATTAGATTTTAACTTCCTAGAGCTGTCACTATATTTTTTACAACTTCTAACATATAACCCTGGAACCCTGTGTTCTATTTTTGTAATGCTCTATAATCTGCCTTTGTGTGTGTTAGAATGTTCACCTAAACCATTACAGTTTCAATATCCATGAAAATTTGGCTGGTTTATGGCTGTTAAGAGTTTGGATGGATCAATATTTAATTCAAATTTGTCTCAAAGTTATATGGTAATTATCTATTTTATGCCCAATATTTATAATATAGATGGTTGATTCAATAGAATCTGTTCTTGTTCTCATAAATACAGGTTTTACAAAATGAAGACATTGCTCAAACTCACATTTTAATTGAAGGAATCTTAAATGGCATGGGCTGACTTGTGACTTTTTATAGACTTTGATAACACACATAAACACACAGCAAACATATATCTCAATTAAAAGACCCTAAAGCTTTTTCTAAGATACTGCACCTTATCTTTTCCCTTTTTTTTTTTTTCTTAAATTTGGACTTTTTCTCCGTCTCTTCCCTCCTTCCCTCCTTGGGAAGGTTAAAGTAAATAATTTTACTGAATTGGCATCCCCGTTTTTATATCAGTCAACATGCTTTCTTCTTTGTATTATTGTTAATATTCAATTGTTTGAGCTGCCTGGGAGGTGGTTATGTTTTCCTGTTGTCCACAGTCTCAAAGCTGGACTCGGTTCCTATCAAAGGCACCCTCTCTAATTTCTCCTTGTGAACTGAGGAGCTACAAGTACAATCATTGCTTTCTTACCTGATGCTGTATGAAATAAAGAAGTAATTTCAGAGATTTTCTGTAGTTTCAGAGCACACAGAAAGCCCCAGATGCTTGTGCATACATTACCACATGTCCATAAAGCGAGTGTAGATGATAGTATGACAACATTGATGTCTGTGGGGGAAACTGGCTTATTTACTATGGGAGAGATAGAGGGGATTTTGTAAGGTACTCAGGTGTATGGTAAGTCAGGCCACCATACTGCCAGTTAAACACAGGGCTGCTTGGCATACTGGTTTGCAAATTGCCCTTCCCTTGCAGGAGCTGGGACTGTTACTTAAAGCTTGTGGGAATCTGGGCCGGAGCTCTTTGTCCTGTTGGGCTATTCCTGAGGCAGGTCTGCTCACCAGGTGACTGAGCAGGTACAGTACTCTAGAACTGGATGTACCCTGTTGGGAGTTCTGGGGTGTTGCTTTATAGTCCTATGGCTGAAACTCATCACAGCTGCACTGCTGGCACTTAGTACAAGTTAAAAGCCAGTTTTTCAGCCATGTTTTTTCAGGCAGTGATATATCATTGTTATGTCAGAAGGTATGTCCACCCAATTCTATGGGTGGACACATGAGCAGGTACTTACAGCTACATGGATACATGGTTTACATGGATAACATAAGAATCCAAAATGTCTAAACATATGGATGTCATGTATTATGGTGGTCTTTGTAGCCAACCAACCAGAGCTTCTAGAATGACAAAGTGGGATTCATGTACATTAGTCCGGTCATGTTGCTTCATTAGAAGGCAAGCTACGAGTATAGAAATAGTATCTCGATGAATACACAGGTTGCAGCTGGGTTGGGATGCCTCCATTGGTCAGTGTTGGCATGGTATAGAGAATTGCTGCACTGAGTCCTCCCACGTGTTGTCCCATGCACAGGTCACAGATGACTCTAAACTGGCTGTCCTTCTCTGGTGGTATTTGTTATTCACATCTTCACTAGCGGGTGGCATTATGAATGCAGATGTCCTGAGGCAGTAGATATTAATTTTTAATAATAAAATACACATGGTGTGCATGACAAACTAGCAAACATGAAGGGACTTAGGAGGAAGAAGAGTCATGTACGATGTGGGTCTGAGTTAAATTCACTGATTTCACAGTTTAATTATGAGCAGAAGCAGGCCTACCAAAGTCAACAGAGAGAAAACCACGGCAGCATGAGAACAACCATCCATATCTAAACAGTGTTTTACTGAAGTTTGTTTTATTTCTTATTTTAAAACTTCTAGGGACAGGGGCTCCTTAACTTTTTAAATAATCTATTCTAGTGCTTTTAATACTACTTTTTTTCTAGCTACAGGAATTAGGAATAAAAATTTATTTTTGCTTTTTGGTGATCTTTTACATGTTGAAGGCTAGAAAAAGTGTTTAATGTCTTATTTGTTTGTTTTCTCTTTTTCTTCTAGATTATAAACCCAGTATTTCCTAAAAGGTTGTGTTTTCTAGGCCTCCAGTCCCCTTTCATATTCTTCTCCAGACTTTTTATAATTTCTTTACATAGTACCCTGATTGGGCCGCAGTCATGCAGAATAGAAGATTTATTCACATCACATACATAGTATTTCCACCTACATTTCTTCACAGCACTTTATGTGTACTGCTATGTAACTCTCCCCATCCGATTGCATCCTTTTACTTCAGACAAATTCTGAAATTTGTCAAGGATATTTTGAATTCCAGACTTCCATTACCTCCCAGTTTTCAAATTAAAAAGTGTACTTACATCAACGCTGGACAAGGAACAGTTTCTATAGAGTCCCTCTCAGTGCATCTTCCTGTTGATGACCACAGACTGGCTACAAGCCAGTTTTGTATTCACGTTACAGTACACTTTTCCAGCCCACTGGTCATCCCCACTGTTTCCCTGGAAGAAAAGACCACTTGGGCAGCAAATAAAACTGAATGATGTATTTCTGTATCTGTGTTTGCCTCCACGCTGCTTTTCCATCGCTGCATGCAGGGAGGAGCAGCACTGAAGTTATGGCTTCTTCCTTGCTGACCTGCTGCTGCCCCTCTTATTGGTCTTGTGCACAGTATTTCTCAGGAAAACTAGAACTTGTAGATTTTTCTCTCTTGGATACTTACAAGGTACCTTGGTACTACATTACATAGATGACTGTCCTATAAATGAAAGGGGCTATACGGCACAAAAAGGCAACTCTTGATCTCCTTCCTCTGACTTTGCATAACCCTCTAGAAATCATGGAGCTGCAGATGTTGCTGACACCTTGAGAAGGGTAAATCAGATAGGTGACTCACAGGATTTGGAGGTGAAAAAGAACCTAAGGATCATCTGCTTTTGGCCAAGCATGGAAGTAGGAGGTACAGAGCAGAAATCACTGACAGTAAACTAAATCTGGGAACCCTGGCTCTATTTCCTAAGACCGCATATGAAAATGTTACCTGAAGGTTATGTCAAAAGCTGTAGCAAACCCGTAACATGCAGTCTTTTTCCTTTTCCCTCTCCACAAGGTCTGTTACTTCAATCATTTTACAAGATTTACTCTTGACAAGTCCATATTGGCCATCACACATTAGTGTGCATAGCTGAAATTCACGAGCCAGGCTTCTATAGAACTTGGACTTTAATTAATCTTTAACCTGGCTAAAATGGTGAAAAAGACTTACATTTTTTAAAAACAAGTGTTTTGTAATACAAGAAGGCAACTTGGAAAAAAAACATGAATATGCCATTCCTATCCATAAGCAGGACAAATCCTATGATAACTTGGGGATAAAGTATTATTGGTTGAGGTGATGCAGCTATAGAATTGATTGTATACAGAGGTGACAAATGCAGGTCCTGACTGCTATCACAGAATCACTGTAAAAAACCTTTCTATTTGAAAAAGTCTTTCAGTCATTTAAGTGAAACTCCCACCTCTGATCACCTAATTAATCTTCATGTTTGTGAAAGACAACTACATCTGGTTTTTTATGCTTTATCCTGCTTGTGAGAACAAAGAGTTAATTTTTGCTCAGAGTACTTAAAAAGTAGCAGGAAAATGTGCAAATGTTTCTAATAGGAATCTGTTTACCAATACTTAAAAGAACAGATGTTGTTCCCTTTAGAGTTCACTTCTCAGCATGCTGGATTCGTCACTCCCACCTTAGCACAAAAGAGACGGGAACCCAGGTGAGAAAGCAAAGCAAAGCCCTTTGATGTAGATAAAAATCTACAGCATAGTTGTAGCTGAAAGGGAGAAGCCGAAGCATAAAGGGAGAGAGCATAGCAGAATAGAGATTGATTCATTCCTCTCTCTCCTACCCTTCCTCTCCCCAAAAACCTGAATTCCTTAGATGTGTTAAATTTCCCAGTGCATTAAATAAGAGGGAAGGACCCGGTGGCAGGTTAGTGATGTAGCTGTCATGATTTCTGACACAAAGCTAACCCTGCAAGAATAGCTTTTGGACTGCAAAATGGAGAGATTCAAGGAAGCTGCCAGATTCAGAAATTGTGATAGAAAGTTTGCTACTAATGCTCAGAAGCCACAGTAGCTGAGAACTGTATAAAATGTTATTTTATGATAGGGATTTTTTTTACTGTCAGCACTTTATTTTTCAAATAATTAAAAAGAGGCTGGTGGAGAGAGGAGATTATTAGAGATCTCTCATGATTGTAACTGGAATTCTGTCCCAAGAAATGGGAGGTGTGGTTTTTCCAGATGATTTTGAATTGAGATTTTTCTTCAAGTTTTTGGATGCTGTCAGGATGGAACTGGCATGTTGTCAGGAAACCATCTGGCTACATTAGTCAGGCAAAATTTGTTGCACTTAACTCCTGCTGACAACAGACCTTCTACAAGGGATTTAGGAACAAGACTCTTGCAAACTAAAGTTGGAAGAGTTACAGAGAGGCATCTCCTACAGGTGCTGAGTGTTCCTGGCAGCATAGTCATTTCCCTTGTACAGCAACAAATTAGCTATTAACATCTGAACTAGTGGTGCTAGGAACCCTTCACAGGCAATGGAGAAAAGTAGGGATTTTTGGATAATGTCAGTTTAGGAACTAGACATGTATCAACCTATTTTAGATATGTAGTTTAGAGCAGGTTAAGTCAGCCATCAAAGTTGCCTGCTGGTTATTTAGGATATTGAGATGATTTCCTAAAAGGCAGGTGTCTGTTTTGTTGATGAGTTTGGTTAATGAGCCCCTTTCTTCTCCCTACTTCTGAAGGAATAAGGAAAGGTGAATGTTGGTGACAAAACCCTCCCTCCCTCTGTCCCCCACAAATAATAGGCACAGAAGTGAGTAAGACAGCGACCTGAACTTTGAATTATTGCCATACAATTCCCACTGCAGTTTAATTACAGCTTTAAATCCTCTTGTTTTTCTGCAAGTTGCGAGTGTGTTTGGTTTGTTGTGGTTTTTTGACTTTCCGATGTGTAACTTTGCAGTTTATTAGAAAGTGTCAGTGTGACCTGCAGGGAGTTAGTGATGTATCTTGACATCTGTGGCTCATTTTCTGCATTTGTCACCCTGTAAGTCCATATATCCCAAGCTTGAATTTTTTTTTGGAGAATTTTGATTTCTATAGGGCATACATAATTCCATCAAAGTGAAACAAATTTATTTCTTTTATTCTCATGTAATCAACAAAAGCAGAAACATATTACAAAAGCCTTCTGAGCCTTGTTTATGAAGAAGATAGAAAGAAAACAGTTTTATGAGTTTTATGCTTTTTTTCTTTATGTATTTACTTTAAGTCTGATTTTTACCATTCAGTGGAAGAATGAACAATTACTTGACCTAAAATCCTTTCTTTCTTCTGCTACATATAAACGGGATTATAATATGAAACATGATCATTTATTTAAGTAATAAATTTGTGGGGAAAGGGAGGAACATATAGAAGGTATTATGGAATTTTTTTTCCTGTACTTATTAAATATTTTTTTTTCCTAGAATGACTGTTACTTTTCATCAGGTGATATCTTTGCAAATGAACGCTGAAAGCGGAGAAGAAACTAGCAATGGGACTATGAGCATGTGTATTGGGTTTGTGTGGCAAGGTTTTGGTAGCGGTAGGTCTACAGCGGTGGCTTCTGTGAGAAGCCTCTAGAAGCTTCCCCGATGTCCAATAGAGCCAATGCCAGCCGGCTTCAAGACGGACCTGCTGCTGGCCAAGGATGAGCCCATCAGTGATGGTGGTAGTGCCTCTGGCATAGCATATTTAAGAAGGGGAAAAAAATAAACCTGCACAACTGCAGGTAGAGAGAGGAGTGAGAATATGTGAGAGGAACAGCCCTGCACACACGAACGTCAGTGAAGACGGAGGGGGAGGAGGTGCTGCAGGCACCAGAGCAGAGATTCCCCTGCACCCCGTGGTGAAGCCCATGGTGAGGCAGGCTGTTTCCCTGCAGCCCATGGAGGTTAATGGTGGAGCAGATATCCACCTGCAGCCTGTGAAGGACCCCACGCTGGAGCAGGTGGGTGCCTGAAGGAGGCTACGAACTCATGGGAACCCTGTGCTTGAACAGCCTCCTGGCAAGGCCTGTTGAGAGAGGAGCCCACCTGCCTGCAGATTTTCTCACAGGACTTGTGACCCTGTGGGGACCTATGTTGGAGCAGTCTGCTCCTGAAGGACTGCACCCGTGGAAGAGACCCATGCTGGAGCAGTCTGTGAAGAACTGTGGGAAGGGCTTGTGCTGGAGGTGTTCATAGAGGACTATCTCCTGTGGGAGGGACACCATGCTGGAGCAGGGGAGGAGTGTGAGGAGTCCTCCTCCTGAGGATGAAGGAGCAGCAGAGACAAGGAGTGATGAACTGACCACAACCCCCATTCCCTGTTCCCCTGTGCTGCTGGTGGGGAGGAGGTAGAGAAAATCAGGAGTGAAGTTAAGCCTGGGAAGAAGGGAGGGGTGGGGGAAAGGTGTTTCAAGATTTGGTTTTATTTCTCATTACCCTACTCTGGTTTTATTGGTAATAAATTAAGCTATTTTCCCCAAGCTGAGTCTGTTTTGCCTGTGATGATAATTAGTGAATGATCTCTCCCTGTTCTTATTTTGACCCATGAGCCTTTTGTTATATTTTTCTCTCTGCTGTCCAGCTGAGGAGAGGAATGATGGAGCAGCTTTGGTGGAAGCCTGGTGTCCAGCCAGGGTCAAGCTAACACAACATGCATTGTTGGTTTATTTTTCCCCAGAAACTATTTTGAATAATATATTGTACTAACAATAAATTTATTTTGAAAAATTTTACAGTTTTACAAATGATTAAGAGAATAAGGTAAACTACTTATTCCATGTCATCTGTATTTCATCAGTGGGAAGAATCTAATCTGATTTTTTGTTTTCCTTAACTGAATTTATTTCATTATAGGAAAGCTAACCATTTAAATAAAAGATAATTGTGTCTGACATGCATGGATTTCCTTTGTTGCATTTTATCTTTGCAATTACCTGTACAAAAACAAAATTCATGCAGTAGATCAGCATGACTGGAATGCTGTCATGGATGGCTACATACCTTTTAGGAAAGATAGGTTAACAAGGCAAGGTGGGGGAGTTGCTCTTTATGTGCGAGAGCAACCAGAATGTATAAAGCTTTGCCTAGGGTGGAGGAAGAACAAGTCAAGAGCTTATGAGTAAAAATTAAGGGGCAGGCAAATATGGGTGACACTGTTGGAGGCATTTGCTACAGGGCACCTGATCAGGATGAGGAAGCTTACAAGGCCTTCTACAGACTGCTGGAAGTAGCCTCACAATCGCAGGCCCTGGTTCTCATGGGGGACTTCAACCACCCTGATATTTGCTGGAAAAGCAACACAGGGAGCCATGCACGGTCCAGAAGTTTCCTGCAAAGCATCAAGGATAACTCTTTGACACAGGCAGTGGAGGAGCCAATGAGGCAAGATGTGCTGCTGGACTTTATTCTAAGAAACAAAGAAGGGCTGGTTTAGGATGTGAGGGTTGGGGGTAGCCTTGGCTGCAGTGACCATGAGATGGTTGAGATCAGGCTCCTGCTTGGTAGAAGCAGGGCAAAAAGTAGGATTACAGCCCTGGACTTCAGGAGAGCCAACTTTGGCCTCTTCAAAGACCTGACTGGAAGAATCCCATGGGTTAGGGCTCTAGAGGGTAGAGGGGTCCAAGAGAGCTGGTCAGTATTCAAGTACCACTTCCTCTGAGCTCAAGATAGGTGCATGCCTATGTGGAAGAAGTCAAGCAAAGGAGCCAGGATACCTACCTGGATGAGCAAAGAGCTTCTAGAAAAACTCAAATGGAAGAAGGAGGTTTACAGTGCGTGGAAAAAGGGATTGGACACTTGGGAGGCATATAGGAATGTTGTCAGGGTATGCAGAGATCCGACGAGGAAGGCCAAGGCCCACTTGGAACAAAATCTGGCAAGGCATGTGAAGGATAACAAGAAGGGCTTCTTCAAATACATTAGTAGTAAAAGAAAGACTGGGGAAACTGTGGGCCTCCTTCTGAATGAAGTGAGTGCCCTGGTGATCCAGGATGCAGAGAAGGCAGAGTTACTGAATGCCTCTTTTCTTCAGTCTTTACTGCTAAGGCTGGCCTTCAGGCAGCCACTGTCCATCATCTTTGAAAGGTCATGGAGGACAGGACAGGTGAAGAGCATATATACCAATTGTATATATGCTCCTGCTAATTAAATTAATAGCAATCAGAAATTATACTAGGAAAACCTGAAGTTTTTAAGTTACTGGCTATAGTGATAATAATGATCATTCTATGGTTTTTAGAATATAGCTTGGCAGTCAGAGGAATTTGGTATCACAGAATAGTTGTGGCTGAAAGGGACATCTGAACGTCATCTCCTCCAATGCCCCTGCTCAAGAAGGGCCACCTACAGCTGGTTGCCCAGGATCATGTTCAGGTAGCTTTTGAATATCTCCAAGGATGGTAAATCCATGGAAATTAATATTCCCATCTGGCTTCATCCCTGTTGTGCTCTACAGGTGTCAACCGTTCTCCAAGTTGGAAAATACGTGGTAAAAAAAAAAAACCAAACAAAACTAAACCAAAACAAAACAAAAAAGACAAGATGCACCCAGAATTTTGTTGGCTGGTAGAAGAACAGTCTCAGGATGGCCAATGAATCTTCTTTTTATTTTAAAACCTACAGTCACAGAAGTGGTCCAAGGAAAAGGTTTTTGCAGAATAATTTTCTCACTATAAGTTGTTCAAAGAAAAAGGGAAATATGAAATATGAAATGCAGGGGGATTAAAATTGCCCCACAGGGTAAAGAAAAGGAATTATATGTGAAGGATCTTTTTACTCAAGATGATAGTAAGAAAATAACATTTACCCTGAAACATTTCCTTTTAAGCACTATTTGGCTGTAAAGCTATTGCTACAGCAGGATAGAAATATATTCACAATCTGCTGTTAATGTTCTGTACTGTTAGAATTGCAAATGAAGTCACTTTCTAGCAAAACAGACAAAATGCACTTGTTAAAACCTTTTCGAGCTTGTTTATCTTGAGATTATTAATGACTGCTGATTTTTAGGCTGGTGAACTAAGAAATCCTGATATAATTTTCTCTCCATATTCCCTTGTGGTACACCTCTACAACATATTTTTGATGTACTCATTCATCCAAAAAAGATAAACATTGGTCAGGGGCAGATACTAATGAGCTGTGCAAAAAAACACAGGTTTTTCAGTTTTATCCGAACTGCATGGGGAAAGGTAAATGTAAACTATTTTCTGTTTTGTTTATAATATTTTTACAAAAAAATGGTATGAAGTATTTTAGATTTCAAGTGTTTTCAGAGGATAAAAAACATTCAGAAATCATAACATTTCTATATTAGTTTTCTAAAAAACTACACTAATCTTGGCTAGCACCATATTTTGATAACCCAGTAAAATATATGGTGGGATTTTTTTTACTTTCATTAGGCAAGACAATGACAGAGTACACATGAGATAATGTTTGTGGCAATTATGATAGGCAGCTGGAGGTGGAATCAGTTGGAGGAGAAAACCTGGCACAAGTTTTTGACAAATGCAACTCATTTCCAAACTAAACCATTACTACGAACTTCTGTTTAATGTTCATTGCTTTCTAGAATAAAGAGGACATTTGCTTTCTAGAGTAGCACCATATAGGTTTCTTAAAATCTCTTGCTCACTAAAATGAAAAATTTGCATTACAATATAGCTTTTCCCACTGAATTTCTAATAATTCTTTTAAATATTGGGTTACTTTACATCCTCTTATTGGAAATGAAGTGTCCATGCCCACTACCTACTACCCACTGCTACAGATAAAAACAGAGGAAAATGACACAGCCTTCCCAGTGACATTAAACCCATTTCAGTTGTTTTTATTGTCTCTTCACCCTCTCCTGACAACTTTGGGATCTGTTGTCCAAATTCACTTCCCATCCTCAGACAGATGCTCCTGCAGATACAGTGCTCCTCTCACTGCTTTGAGACCCGGACTAACTTAGCAGCAGCATGTTTGGGATGATGCATGAGCAGTGTGAGAGTCCCAGTACTTTATCATTTTGCTTTCAGAAAGGTAAACAAATAAATCAGCCCCAATTTTTACTTTTCCTAGTTGGTTCTGAATTGGATATTAAATGTACATTTTGCCTAAGGAAAAACTGTGTCAGTGAAAAGGACCAGAATGGGGCAGGCAAAAAAGAGAGTCCACCTGAAATCTGTGATGGGAAGGACTTGTGGAAGAGTAGTAAACATTTTTCAGGAGTTGGCTTCAGGGTTTAAAAGTTATAATTTTTTGAGGCTGTACAGAAAAGTCATCTGTTATCAAACTTTTTATTATATTAGCAGGATTCAGATAGCTGTGAACAAGAGAAACACAGTGCCTGAGAATGTAATGCAGTGCATGTCAGTAAAACTTCCTCCTATGCCTACTACTGTTTACTGACATCAAAACTTCAACAGAAATTTATCAATAGTGAGCTGAATCTTTTATCTAAAATATGGCACTATCACAGGTTTTTGACATTTTAAAAATTAAGAATAGTCAAGAAGTTTCCTCATAAATAATTCAAAGCAGTTATTGTTCTGACTGTATCAGAACATGCAAACCACCTCTTTAATATAAGGGCAAGACAAGAATTTTACTACCTTGATATCTAAAGGCTCTGAGGTCACTAGAAATGAGGTTGTTTTGATCTCGAAATTTCAGCTACAGTTTGAGAAACCCAACTTCACACATGCAAGCTTGAATATTTTGGCAGAGTTTCAAAATTTAAAATTGATACTGCTTCTGAATGTCAGCCATTACATAAAACAGGTTAATTAGACTTATTTTAGTATGCTGCAATGAAGTAATGTCCTCTTCTGAAGATGACACATGAAAGGATGAAGCAGCATGACCCAAAATTCCTGTGAAGTCCTGCTAAAAACATATGATTAAATAGAAAAAAGAAAAAAGTTATGGTACTGAAAATTGAAGCCTAATTAGCTAGCATGCTAAACAGGAAGAGCTTGAAACAACTTAATACATGATGTTTTCCTTCCTGAAATAAGCTTTCCCCAGTTTTTAATGTGGCAAAACTCCTTTGAATATGAGGTCTTCCAAAATGCATCAGAATGTCCTACCACCACCTAAACAAGGCTTGCCACAAATTTCTGTTCAAAAACCAGTTATACGTTTAAATTGAATGTATCTGACCACAGTTCTTTCATTTTCTGTTCCAGATGAATTACTATACAAACACAACAGGGGCCAATCCTGTCCTGCTCTTTCTCACTGAAACATGATAATGGCAGAAAAAGACAGTGTTTTGGGTATTGGCCACTAATCTCAACTTCGGCACTTGATGTATAAATACATGGGGAAATACCCCAAGGATTCAGTCAAGACAGCGATACGATAGTATACTGAAACAACACGGAAAGCATGCATGATAGAAAAAGAGTGAAGGCATAACCTGAGGATATGAAAGGTCATTATATGTATCTCTAGAATTCAAAGTGAATTTTGAATATTTTTGAGTGTTTTAAAAGTATAACAGGCAGTGTAAGTGCCAGCTATGTATTCTAACATTGCATGGCAGATTACAGGAATGTTGCAATAAGTCTGGATCTTCAAGAAGGGCCCAGAAGGATACATTTCCAAATGAGCTCTATGTCCCAGAGGAGGTGCAAAGCAAATGCAAACTTACACGGGAAGATTCAGAAGCAGAAGCGGCAGTTTCTACTGAGAGTTGGAAATGGGTGATTTATGAATGTGTACTGTATGCAGAAGGATGAGTGTCATTAGGGAAGCACTGAGTTAATGAGACAGCCTGAAAAGCTAAGGATTGCAACTTTCAGAGGTAACCAACTGGCTTGCTATCACTGGGAAGAAGTATACAGCTTTCATAGCAGTGCTTAAGTTCATCGAGCCAAACACCTCTGAGTAGTTCTGCCTCTTCCGCATATGGGCACAGCTGAAGTGAAAAGCAGCCTTGCTCTGACCCACACAGGCTTGGCTGTATCAGGGAAGTGTATTCTCCCAAGCACTAAAGTCACCTCTACTTCTGAGAAATGCTTATACTATTAAAAATTTTATTCATTACTTACTGTGCGGGTGGGACAGGAGGAAAAAAGAGAAAACTAAAAGACCTGCAGTAAAAGTTCCAGATTCAAAACATCAAACTAAGTGTTTTCTAGGATAAAGGGTGCATCAGGTGGAAGACAGAAGAAAGGCTAAAATCACAATGACTAGTAAAAGTCCTGTTATCAGGTTAAAGAAAAAGCTAAAACCCTAGAGTTCTTTTTGGAGGAAGAAAAAAAGGAAGAGCACTGTATCAAAGACATAGGCTGGATGCAGTTCGGTGTGACAGCTGAAATAAAAGGATAGGAAGGACATAGACATTGATTGTGAGTCCAATAGCCTCATGAGAGTAAGGAGTATATGCCTTACTTTTCAGTTGTTACCAGTGGAATAAAAAATCTGATGATAATCTGACTGATAATGTCACTAAATTAAAGAATCTACTTTACCTACCTCTACTTGTTAAGTAACAACATACGTGGTACCAATGTTAATTGCAATATTTACATTCTATTTGGCTTTACAAGAGAGAGAAACTGTCCTTGCTAAAAAGATCGATAAGAAGCGTATTTTCATAGGACGGAAACACTCTTTTACAGTTACAATATCTTGTATCCTGGCAATGGTGCTTCTCAAGCTTTTGTGAACATCAGAGATGGTGGTAAAATAGTAAGGAAGAAGACATTTAAAAAAATCCCAACAGTGAAACAAACCCAAGAAGAATAATCCCTTACTCATTTAAATACCAAAGACTAAATGACTAGAGTATGATAAGGATTTTATGGCACATTAAAGTCATATTTCCATGTTATATGCTGGTTTATTTCTTCTCTCAGAAATTACAACTCCATTCTTTCTTTTTCCCTTTCCTCATTTAATATCCCTTTCTGCTTGAATTTTTCTCTCAGGGATGACCTGTTATGTATTTAATTCAACCCTAAGACACTATTCTCTTGTGTATTTATCTTTCAAATATGAAGCTTCTTTTAAATCCAAAATAAAGATTTTCTTACATGAAAGCATGTCTGTCTTTCTAACTTTACCAGTTATCTAATAAAACAGTCTATCTACAGATAAAAATTCTAGCTTGTTACATCAAAAATATCAACAGGTTTTTTTTCCCCTGAAGGATGATGATATTTGGCAGGAATAGTGCCAAACTGAGGAGTGACCTGTTATGAAGTAGTGGTTAAGTGCCCCAAATTTGCCCTTATTAGAACTATTAATAAAATTTTAATAGAATATTTTTTTTTTCCCAGCAGAGAATAAGTGTTTTTCACAGAATCACAGAATTGTTGCAGTTTGGAGTGACATCTGGAGGTCATCTGGTCCAAGACCCCTCAATCAGGGCCACCTCAAGCTGGTTGCCCAGGACTGTCTCTAGATGGCTTTTGAATATCTCCAAGGATGGAGACTCCACAGCCTCTCTTGGCAACTTGTGCCAGTGCTCCGTCACTCTCAACGAAAATGGGTTTGCTGATGTCCAGAGAGGAACCCCCATTTTTCACTTTGTACCTCTTGTCCTGACACTGGACACCACTGAAAAGACCCTGGCTCTGTCTTCCTTGCAGCTAAATATCTTCACATTTTTGTATACATTGATAAGATCCCTTCAGAATCTTCTCTTCTCCAGGATGAACAGCCCCAGCTCTCTCAGCCTTTCCTCAGGTGAGAGGTGCTCCAGTCCCTCAGTCATCTTTGTGGCTCTTCTATGAGCAGGAATTGCAGCATGACATGTTTGAGGACATTTCAATGTCAGCAACATGAGCTACTCCAAAATTTTCATTTCAAACCCACATCTTATTTAAAATTTATTATTATTGTATATTGCACAAGATAAAAAATAGTTGAAATAGTTACAGCTGAAATAGATACACTTTTTAACAGCAAACATATTTCAAAGGCCAGGAAAAGAAATTTAATTTTTTAAAATTTATTTTCCTTTGTAAATGACTACAATATTTTGGAATTTCTTGCCTCATTAAAATGAAAACAAGCTTTTAAATCATCCACCAATTCAATTCTTCCTTCTTCTCCCAGATTTAGTATCTACATTATGAAGTCACATGGAACATGCAAAGAAGAATTATGACTGCATAAGACCTTTTGTCTATGTAAAGTCTAGCTCTCCTAACTCTTTTTGTCAATCTTGTTGTCCAGCCAGTCAACTCTTTGTGCATAGTTTCTCCCTTGAAAAACAGGGATAATAGTCTGACTTTACATAATTCTTGAAATTTTTATTATAAACATGGCCAAAATCTCATTCAGAGCAGATTGCACTATAATTGGTAAATGAAAGTGAAACACACTAGAAGGAGTCTTGAATCAGTTTTTAAGTATTATTTTAATACTTCCACTGTTGTCATTCTAAATGTTTGCACCTGTATTTCAGATGCATGCTCAGATATACACAGCTGAGCAGAAAAGACTATTTGTACTGCATCTATTAGAAAGTGAAGCTAACAAGAATTCTAAGAATGATACATGGAAAATATTATATTTGCCCTATAGCACAGCTTGTTACGAGTACTTTTATGGTAGAATTATTATGTAATGACACAGAAAGATTCAAGAAATAATTAACTCTCCTTCTGATAATTGTATGACCTTGAAATATTATTCTCATCGGTTAACTACGTTTTGCTGACATGAACATCTGTTTGCAATGGGAAATAATATTTGGTTTTGTTCTAGTTTTACAACAGGAGATTAAAATCTTTACTTTGCATTGTCAACCCCAAAGTCATCATTAATTTTCAAATGGCTTTTCAAAGGTTTTCAAGGTAAGTATTCAATGATTAACACCTACAAACACAGAATAACATATCAAATGTTATTTCAGTGGCATTTGTTCTAATGAACATGCAATTTCCTTGTTTTGGTGTTTAATTTCTTTTTATTATTCAGTTCTATAATTCAGATACCTGGCTGTATTCAGACTACCATACATGTTTTTTGGAAGTGGGGCACAGAGAGGAAGTGGAGCTGCATATTTATTTGAGCATCATGCACCCAAATCAAAAATCAAGTAGCCCTATGCTCCTGTCATATGAACAAAAATCAGGAATGTTTTCCAAGAAGCAATTCAACACATAAAATATTGGAGCTTTCTTCTATGGTTATTGGTGTTTCTACATTGGTAAGGAAGTTGCTGTGTAATTTAGGACTTCTGATGGAAAGGCAAATATCTGCCTCACTCACATGCAATCATTTTCACATCTCTGTAAGCTTTACTATGCTTAGTTCTATAAAGTCACTTTTCTAATAGTGATTATTCCTGTCTTTATCTCTAAGTGTTGGTATCCCCACTGTCCTACCTGTTTTCTGTCCATGTTGAAACCAGTGTCTTACGACACTGATTATTTTGAACAGGGCAATGTTTACTGAGTGAGAGAAGGCAATGTTGTTTTCTCCTTTGGTTCCTGTGAGCCAGCCTGTTAGCTGCTGACAGTCCTTATTGAATCAGCATGTGGCTTAAATCAAGAAATGAATTATAATGTAAGATCAGAGTTATGGTCTCAGAGAAAAAACAATGTTAGTGCATTGACAGCTGTGATCAAAGCTGTTTCTAGTTCTCTCAGAGGTAGAAATCCCTAGGTGGCAATCAAAGGTTTCATGGGTAGGAATTACAGACAGAATTCATAATGGGCTCCTGCCAAAGTAAAAAAGTCAAAAGCTACTACAAGTAGAATATTCTCTCGGTTAAAAGCCAAGGCTCTGCAGGCCAATTTAAAACATCTCCTCCCCCAAAACAACATAGCTTCACCCTGAAAGTCCCGAAAAATATTATATTATACATAAAACCTACCTAAATGTAACATATTTAATATTTTACATGCAGGATATTGGGTTGGGAATATATGTATATATAGACATATATTAATTTCCTCCATTACAGGAGTTTGTAACTGGTAAGGAGCTCAAGCATATTAATTCTTAATTGTTTAATGGTCAAGGCAAATGTAACATGGGGCAGTGTTGGTTTATGGGGGGGGTAATTCTCTAGGTCACACAAAGAAGTTTGAATAAACTTTATGGCAAAAAAAATTATTCTTTCTGCTGTGTAGTAGAAGCATGGTTCTTAGTTCCTAAAATTTGTTGCAATGTCTGCTGAATCACTGCAGTTTAGGATGACCCAATCCGACAGCTGTGACTACATTTATGCATAAGAACAACTCCCCGATATGATGAAAAGCAATGCTAAGATTAAGAGACTTATATTTATGTATGAAGATTGGTAGATTTATTACTGGGACCTGACTGGAGTACAGGATAATTGCACAGAGATAATTGCAGACTCAGGTTTACTTGGCCTGATGCAGAGTGTTTACTCCCATGGAGGAGCACATGTGGTTCCTGCTGGGATCTGTCTAGGGGTACAATGAAAATGCTTTGCAGGTTAAAACACTGGGACCCCTCAGGGAGAGTGTTCTTGGATGGTTATGAAATACTTGACATGCTGGCAGGTATCTTTGATCTGCTCTGACTGGGCTGGAACAGATCCAGCAGATGGATTACGTTGATGGATGTTATTCTTCCCATTTCTGTCTCCCCCCACAGCGAGGCTCCTTCTCCAGGGTAAAGTGCCGGGGCTGAGCAGAAACGCTGTGTACAGGCTCAGTGTACATGAAACTGCATGAGAGTAGGAAAGGAGGAGGACATCGGTGCTGTTTGAACTGCTTTATGGCCACTCTGTTCTGTTGAAACCCCTCATTGATAGGTCTGATCCCACACTGAGATATTATCTGTTAAAGAATGGGAGGGCACAAGGCAAGGGAGAGATCGCATTCCCATTCATTGCTTCTTATAACATACTGCTGCCTTGCCTAAAGGTTTAGAAATTATGTGATATTTGATGTCATTGTAATACTTTTCTTGAACATGTCTGTCTTAAATGCCTTGAATGGTTTTTGGTAATCACTCTTCCAGCTGGACAATTGAGAAGATGAGTCTGGACTGCTTTTTAACCACATTCTTCTGTCCCAGTATTGCCCACTAATGGCTGAACCATCCAGAGATTTGTCTGCCCTTGAGCTGCTGTCAACTTCCCAGGAGAATTTTTACCATCAGAAATGTTTTTATGCTGTTCTGAAAACATGTTTCAGGTTACAGTTAATATAGTGAATTTCAGGTTATAGTTGTGATAAGCTAAAAAATTCTGGAAAATTTTACATTAAAATCAGTTTTAGAAAGTTGTTGTCTGAAAAGTGGATTTGTTACCTGGTGGGCAATGAATTATGAGTCAATAATCACACACTCAGGAGAGACATTGCTAATTTATTTCAGGGTTGCACGAGCCTGGGTGCTCAGTGGTTTTCCACAAGTCAAGCACAACGAAGCTGGCTATCTCATTACATTTACACAACAAATTCATACATAGCCTGCCTATCTAATACATAATCATTCTAACCTACCTAGGTTGCATAAAGGCATTAGGTCACTCCTCTTGGCTCCAGTGCATATCCTTCTGTGCATGCCTTCCTCTTTCGGTGGTCTTTACAGATGAACCCTTTCTATCCTAACCCTAACCCTTTCTATCCATATATGATTGCATGTCACCTAAGGACAATTCAAGGCTATTTTCTTTTGCCAAGTCTCCTTTATTGTCTTCCAAAAGGAACGTTTGTCCTTGATTAAATGGATAACGCTGATGGCCGAGATATCCTGTCCCTAAGCTCAGGTTAAATATTAAAACATGAAACAATGCTTGATCAAAAAGAAAGGAGTCCAGACTCATGCTAATTAAACATAGTCAATACCTCTTCCTTCCAAGGTGGGAGATTGTTCTCCTACATCATGTTTTGAGTTATATATGTGGATTATGGCCACTTATATTGTGAACATTCAAAAAAGTATTTTACACCAGGTATGTACATACTCATATGGTTTAAGAGAAAGTGGAGTAAAAGGAGAAAAAAAACCCCAGGTTCCAAAAATCTCATGGTAAAATTTTACTTCTAATATTATTTATGTTTGTGGCATTCTTATTGTACCCTGTGTTGGTGGAAGAACATGTAGGCGTTCAGTTTTGTCAGTCTACCACTTGCTATCATAGCAGTAATGAGATTAAGCAGGTCTAAAAGCCTTCGGGTTCTCCTTTCCCTAGGTGCCAGGCAGGTTGTCACCCCTCTCTCCTGAATTCAGATAAGTAGATATAGTTTCTTTTTCACCTGTATAATTTTAACTGACAAAGAAATATCCTGGCAAAAGGAGGCAATGTGTGTAGCTGCACAGCATAAAGAAAGAAGCCCCAGGAGTGAGCGGAGCATAGAGAGTGACGCGTCTCTGCCTCTTCAGTGTCCTATGCAGTCAAGTTACAATTGATTTAGGTAAAATGTAAATTTGCCTAGCGTATATTCTCCAGGATCACTTGAAATTGTACATAGATATTTTTTCTTTAGTTGTCATTATAAATTATTGTCTACTTCTGAAGGGATTTTCTCTCTTCTCTATTGTTTTGTACATTTTTAAGAAGGCTCCCTTCGATAAAGATTTCCAAACTTTTTCGATCACTTTTGTTGATTTAGTCGGAGTATACTGAATTTAAATATTATAAGATCTTTGAAAATACTGTAATATGAATGTTTTGCGGAATGTCCACACTTGTGTTTCTGCTACTTTAAAAGCAGACCAGAAGAGATGTTTTATAAAAGTGTGTGTGATGGGCAAGAGTGGAAATACAGGAATGTTTTAAAGGAAATATGCTGAAATATATACACTTTTTAATAACAGACTATGATGCACAGCTTGGATAGCTCCAGCCATGTGGTTTAATACTTCTTCTTCTTCTTTATTTCACTATTAGTTAAGACATGGGTCATTATGTCTTCTGTCTGCCATACTACAGAAACCTATTCTAAATCACAGACTTTCAAACCCTTCCTGGTATCTTGCTTTCAGGGAAGTGCAGTAAAGTGACTTTGATAGATGCATAGGTAACTATAGCTTTGCACAGCTATGACTGCCATGGAACTGTAAGAAAATTATCTCCAGCTTTCCAAGTGATCTAATGATTTCAATACTTCTCTACCCTTGGAAAAAAAAATATTGCACTGGCCAATGCCAGGCCTGAACAATTTTTACATATCTTGGCTTTCTCTCTCTTTAGTCTAAGCTTTTATGCAAGTAAGCACGGATTTAAATGAGTTTCATTAGTGGAATAATAAGCTCATCAGCCACTTTTTCTGCTGAGTTGAAGAAAATAATGGTTGATAGGAATCAGCTTCACTTCTCTCATTACAGTGGCCTTTAAGAAAGATACTGTGAATGGCAGGGAAAAGGGAAAATGAAAGTTATCCTGTTTATACAAATGGTACATTGTGGGGTTTTGGGTACTGAGTATTTTCAGTCAAAGATTTATTTTTTTTCTCCCCTCATGGTATCTGACAAGGATAACCTGACTTTATTTATGGTCTTTTTGCTGATATATACATAAATAATTTAATCCTGTCAAAACAGTTAACTCAGAAACAATTAGAGACCTCCCTAAATTGGAGAGATTTCAGATGCTGGATAGGCACATGTTGCATCTCCTTTTGTTGTTCCTGACTCATCTTCATACTCCACAGTACATTGGATACCATTGAACAATTGCCTTAGCCAAACAATCAATTTCACACAGCTAGAAGTGGCTAGGCTGGTGCTGAAAATAGGGAGATAGGGAATAGAGAGATTCTCTGATAATCATCTTTAGCATTGGGAAAGTTATTAAAACAAATCTTACATTCTTTGCATTCAGGAGTGGATGTTTTAAGAACAGCAAGGATATTCAAAGCTGGTATACAGTTAGCTGACTTCATTGATAATGTCAGTGTGTTACCAACACTGTTTTCATCACAAAACCAAAACATAGCACCATATGAGCTCTATGAAGAAAATTAACTCTACTCCAGCCAAAACCAGAACAGAAGTTTAGGAAATTAACTTCAAAATGTAATTCTCTAAAGCAGGTAAAGCACTTAATTCACTGTGCAGAGATGTGAATCGAATGCCAAAAGCTGTGATTTCTAGTAGCTAACATATTACATGCTACCACGCCTGTCCAGGCTGTTGGAAAGTGCTACAGAGGAGTGTGCATCGTGGCTGGGTTTAGGTTCCATGTGGAAACGGTAAACTTTAGTTACAGTAATTCAATGTAACTGTGATTTTGAATCACCCTCTTTCTTCAGAAACCTTTCCCTTCCCTTCCCCTCCCTTGAACTCTGCACGGTCTCTCTGTTAAGTGCGCTTTTGCCATAGCTTATATTTTGAGCTGTGCAGAGGATAAAGGTGGTATTATATCCTATTTACAGATCCTAAACAGTTATAGGTTGGATGTGGGCCATGTTTTAGGCTTGTATGATCAGCCATGTTAAGAAAATGGTGCTTTGGGGAGTGTGCAGTGGCAGAAGTTTGGGCATATGAGGAAATTTTGGCAGCTGTTATATCTCAAGTGCCAAGTGGGTTACAGGAGGCTCTTTACATTTTTCTACTGAACCAAGGTCTCAAAATCTACTTAAGGTACATGCAAGATGCTTCAGTGTTGTTTTGCACCTCATGCCTAATGTGCACAAGATCTGTATTGGTATGAATTTACAAATCAAGTTTATACTATTTCCAAGCAGTTCTACTAATACAGATAGCTACTCGGTATGTCTGCACTAGCAGTTTATGTGGGAAAAGATCCCTGTCATCAGAAGTCATCAAAATAGAAAATTAAGCCTAGACTGAAAAAAACCAAAACCAACTACACCTCCTGATCTCTGATTATATGATTAGCCCTGAATAGATGAGATGGCCACAACGTCTTAACATCCTGCAGCACATTAGAATAAAAATCAGGAAGCAAAACTGGCTGTTTGAAAACAAAAGAGGGACTCAGATAAAAACGTACTACTAAAGAGGAAGTGATACATTAATCATGAATGACTTAGAACCTCAATTCTGTTGCCTAAAAAATGTAATCAGTATATACCAATATTTTGCAGAGTGTCATATAACAAATATTAAGAAAAAATAACTGTATTTTTAAGTTTCTAAATATATTTCTATATTAATATTTAAAGTATTTTCATTTTTTCACATGATTTGCTGGGTTTTACCTTTCAGTTTATGAAAGATCATTCTGTTTCACAGTGACTGAAAGATATCCTCTGTCCTTTAGGTTTTGGCAGAAGTTGTCCAATATTTCAGCTGGATGTTTTTCTCATATGGAATCACAAAAAAGCCTGTAAGTTTCAAAAAGCAAGTTCATTATAATGTTATTTTTATTCTGTGCAGTGTTTTGGGAACCATGAAGATTACTTCTAATTGGGTTACTTAAAGAGAAACAGCTTTTTGCTTGAGCTTTTTTTGGCATGTCTCACCTTTGAACAGAGAAGATGGCACATTGAAAAATATTTATTCAACTAGAAATGAAGTATGAAAAGCATTAAAAAAAAAAGACAACCAAGGGAAAGCAGGCACAGGGGAAGACTAAGGCTAAAATGAGTTTGAAGTAAATCAGAGGAAAAAGTAAGAATTCCTAGCACAGTTACAGGATTTGGAATGAAGAAAATTAAGAACAAAACTGAGACAAATGATGATGAAAAGAATAGAATAGAATAGAATAGAATAGAATAGAATAGAATAGAATAGAATAGAATAGAATAGAATAGAATAGAATAGAATAGAATAGAACAGAACAGTTCAGCTGGAAGGGACCTACTCTATGATCATCTAGTTCTACTGCCTGATCACTTCAGGGCTGACCAAAAATTAAAGCATGTTGTTAAGGGCAACATGCCCTTAAAGGCATGTTGTTAAGAGGTCCAAATGCCTCTTAAACACTGACAGTCTTGGGGCATCGACCACCTTTCTAGGAAGCCTCTTCCAGTGATTGACCACCCTCTCAGTAAAGAAATGTTTCCTAATATCAAGTCCACTTCCCTGGTGCAGCTTTGAACCATTCCCACACATCTTGTCACTGGATCCCAGGGAGAAGAGCTCAGCATCTCCTTCTCCACTTCCTCTTCTCAGGAAGCTGTAGAGAGCGATGAGGTTACCCCTCAGCCTCCTTTTCTCCAAACCAGACAAGCTCAAAGTCCTTAGCCGCTCCTCATAGGACATTCCTCCCAGCCCTGCCACCAGGTTTGTTGCCCTCTTCTGGATGCATTCAAGGACCTTCACACTCTTCTTAAATTGTGGGGCCCAGAACTGCATACAGTACTCAAGGTGAGGCCACACCAACGCTGAATACAGCGGGATAATCACCTCTTTTGACCGGCTGGTTATGCTGTGTTTGATGCACCCCAGGATGCGGTTTGCCCCCTTGGCTGCCAGGGCACGCTGCTGACTCATATTGAGCCTGCTGTTGACCAGCACCCCCAGATCCCTTTCTGCAGGGCTGCTCTCCAGCCACTCCTCTCCCTATTTATACTTGTGCCTGGTGTTACTCCATCCTAGGTACATAATCCAGCAAAGAGTAGGATGACTTCTTGCAGATGTAAGAACCAAATGTCACATTTCACTTTGTATTATTTAAAGCTTATGTGCTTAAAGTGTCTTAACTTAATTTTCATTCTTTTCTGTCCAGTTATATCACTGTTTAATTGTGCCAATATTTTTTCAAGGGAAAAAAAGCAAAGATACACTTTATCTCATAGAAGTGTCTTTCTATTGATGGTAAATTATTGATGAGATTCAGGAAGACACTTTCAGGTTTTTTTTTCTTTTTCTTTCTTCAGATCTGGAAATAATTGATAGCTTAAATTTCTCATAGTTGTTCCTTTGGCTCCACAAGTTACAAAAACATAATATTCCAAAGCCCCGTGGGAATTCCTGCCCAGGTAGTCCCCAAATTTAGTCAATATTTTAACATCTATTTCTAAAGATCTAGGATTGAGCTCACTATTATAAGAAATCCTCAGCACAAGAAGAATTTTCCCAATTTAAAAAAGCACCCAACTCTTTCCACTACTTTCAGAAAACTTAAGGAAACCTAATCACATGCATAAAAATCTGTAAATTCTTAGGCAATTTGTGAGTGAGCAAAAATAGAAAATGTATCTGGATTTTAAACTTAGTTGGATTACTGTTGAAATTTTGAGACTCTTAAAGGTTACTGTAATAAAAAGCAATGCCTACATTCTTAGCCTGATCCTTACAAAATACTAGGATCAGAGGTGAACGCTGGAGAAAACAGAGCACCATACGGTCCATCAAAGCATGCTGGGTCAGTAGTGCTGCTATCCTGGCAAAAGAGACATTAAGGATTGATACAGCTTGGGACTGCTAATATAGCTTTAGGGTTCTGTTGTTCTGTCAATAGGTACATATAATTCCTGTTAAATCTAATGGAAGTTATGCATATATGTTGAGATGAGACTAGGTTTCGGAAAAAAAATCAACCCATTTTAATTTTAAGTCCATTGTAAACCTAAATGATTCAAAGAATGACAACCCTGAATTACTGCTATTTTATATTTCCTTATGTATTTACTTCACCCTATTGTTTCAAAATTCAAAACTGAGTCACTAGAAGAGAAGGAAGCTTTATTCTTCCAATGCGTTGCAAAGAAAAGGATGAGATTTTAAAGGAAACAAGTTGTGGGAAAGTTCTTTAGAACATTTTCCTAGATTTAACCTTTTCCTTTAAAATAATTAAGATAAAAGGAATTCTTAAAGATAGTGCTCCTTTTCCTGTGGGAGTGGATTTACTGAAGAACTTGCAAAAGCTATTTAAACATGGAAATGTTCCTTAAAGACAAATGCTAAATAAACTAGGCACAGTTGGGAGTGAGGATGCTAGCAGTACATTGCTGTTCTACTACAGATTCATTTGTCAAGTCAAGGCAAATCAAGACACAGATGGAAAATTTATTTATTTATCACAATTTGACCATAAACCATAGAATTATAGCAAGATACTATCCATCATCTCATATGTGATAATTGTAAATGCAAAATTCTGCAATGTGCTATAATTCTTTTTCATTGCATGAAAATCAGGTAGCATTACTTAGGCACAAGCTAAATGGCAGTTATCGTGGTACAACTGATCCAAGGAAACTTGTGAAGCAGAAGTGAAGTGTTTGTGCATCTTTACCCACAGTACCTTAGTTTTCTGTCTTTTAGAGAAGGTAATAATACTTCAAACTTTTAGAAGAACTGTATTAAAATCTGTGAATTTCTAAAATGCTGTTCTTTGGGACTCCTAACTATGTGAGAGCAATAAATATCAGACTGATCTTATTATCTTCACGTTTCTTTCAGATGGACAGTCCAGAAAGCATCATGATGAAAGCTTTGATGAACGGCATCACAAAAATAACCGTAAAGTTCATGGCTGTTCAGTCAAGTAGTTTTTGATTATAATAGACCTGAAGAATTTAGCCATCAAAATCAAGCCCAGACTTATCACTGTGAAATAATACAAGCCAATTAAACATAACTTTTAGAAAAAGATTTTTTCTCATCTGACATTTGTAAGAAAATATTTATCATATGAACAAAACTGTTGTATAGAAAAAAGTGTTCTTAAAGCCAAATAGTAGCTCTCAGGAAAATAAATCGGTGCATGAAGGGTTCAATTAAGCCTCTCCCTAAGTGAGTTTGCGCTGTAGAGGGAAAGTGGTCGCTGCTGAGAGCTGCTGTTCATCTGAACACTAGGCACTTTCAACATTTTCTTCAGTGGGATTTGATGTTTGCCTTAATTTATTTTCAATCTGGAATCTCAAGGAAGCATTAAGTAAGAATTAACCCGTCATTCAAGAATGCATTCATTTTTGCATGCCTATGTAAAATGTTGATTTTGGAATTGAATTACATAGGCCTCCAAACTATAAGGAGACAGGCTGTATCTAGCATCTTTGCAGTGGTGGAGAGAACAAAACATTCCCTGCATCTCTTTCCTCTCCAGTGTACAGGATAGTTGGCCATGTCATGGTTCAGCCTCAGCAGGCAGCTAAACACCACGCAGGCGCTCACTCACTCCCCCCACCCCTGTGGGACAGGGGAGAGAATTGGAAGAGCAAAAGAACTTGTGGGTTGAGATAAGCACAGTTTAATAATTACAATAAAAATAATAATTATAATAATGATTATGATAATAATGACAAGAATGATAATACAATAAAATGGAAAAGGAAGAAAAAAAAGGAAAAAAACGCAGCAACACAAACGATACAAACGCTCGCCACCCACTGACCGACGCTGCCCGTCCCTGAGCTGCGATTGCTGCCTGCTTCCCCCGGCCAGCCCCTCCCAGTTAGCATACTGGACATGACGTTACATGATATGGAATATCCCTTTGGCCAGTTTGAATCCGCTCTCTTGGCTGTGCCCCCTCCCCTCCCAGCTTCTTGTGCACCTGGCAGAGCATGGGAAGCTGGAAAAGTCCTTGACTAGTACAAGCACTACCCAGCAACAACCAAAACATGGGTGTGTTATCAGCATTGTTTTCATACTAAGTCCAAAGCACAGCACTATGCCAGCTGCAGTGAAGAAAATTAACTCTATCCCAGCTAAAGACATGACAGGCCACAATTTAAGTTGCTCAAATGAGCAGTAAAGTTATGGCCGTTATTTCAGCTAATTTATTCCATTGGCCTGGAATGGAATATTCTTCCTCTTACTTGGAAGAAGCACAAAGTGAACTTATGCTTATTCCTTTGCAGTGTTGCCTGCACAGACCTTTGGGGAAGCACCAGCAGTAGGAATAGCAGTGCTTTTCTCATACACACCCAGATATGACAAGGCCAATTGCAAGGTCCTGCACCTGGATCAGGGCAATGACCAATACGAATACAGATTGCATGATGAATGGGTTGAGAGCAGCTCTGCAGAGAGGTGGATACTGGTGGATGCAAAATTGGATGTGAGCTGGCAATGTGTGCTTGCAACCCAGATAGACAACTGTATCCTGGGCTCTTGTGAGACACCACCTGGAATACTGCGTCCAGCTCCAGGGCCCCCACTACAAAACAGGGACCTGTTAGAGTGGGTCCAGAGGAGGGCCACAAAAATGATCAGAGGGCTGGAACACCTCCCCTGTGAAGAAAGGCTGAGAGAGTTGGGGTTGTTCAGCTCGGAGAAGAGGCGGCTTTGGGGAGACCTCTCAATATGTAAATGGGGCTTATAAGAGAAACAGAGAGACATTTTCTTTTTCTTTACAAAGGCCTGTAGTGACAGTACAAGGGGCAATGGTTTTAAACTGAAAGAAGGTAGGTTTAGATTGTACATAAGGAAGAAATTTTTTATGTTGAGTGTGGTAAGACACTGGAACAGGTTGCCCAGAGAAGTTGTGGATGCCCCATCATTGGAAGTGTTCAAGGTCAGTTTGGGCACGTCTTTGAGAAAAACGATCTAGCGGAAGATGTCCCTGCCTGTGGCAGGGGCATTGGACTAGATGATCTTTGAAGGTTCTTTCCAACCCAAACCATGTGATTCTATGAACAGCCCTATTAAAAGTTTGTACCCTGTGGGTAACACACTAGGCTCAAATTTACTAGAATTTACAGGCAGCCTGCCATTACAGTTGCTGTTCCTAAAGAAAACTTTTTTTTTTTTAGGTCTGACCTATTTCAAACAAGACTTTACTAAGGAATTGTCTGTGGTCTTGATCAATGGGAAATGTCAAGTCTTAGAATTAAAAGTGTCTGTACTTCACACTCATGTGTGGACATACGTATTATCAACAAACTGTTTTGGAGGGAATGCTTGAATGACTGAATGGAAGAGTAGCTGTTAATTGAATCAAATGCACCATTTTTTAATGTTAATTGCAGACTTTATTCTTTCATATGTGAGTAGATGTTTTGTGACTGTGACTTAATATGGTTGGCTGACCTAATAAAAAAAATAAACTAGTTACAGGCTTACCTGGGCTGCTGCAAACTTGGAATATCCAAGGAAACTTTGGGGCAGAGCCATAGCCTCATTAAGAACTCACCATAGTTAAATCCTTCTAGTAAGCTGGCTGCATGTGTCTTTGGATTTTCTGGCTGGAAAAAACCAGTCAGAATTCTGATTTTAACTTTACAGTTTTGGATCCCTCTTTTGGTTTAACTTATTTACCCAAACTTTACAGATAAGTATTTAAAAAAATGGATTTTTTATTTTAGAGATCTCTAAAATGAAGGATTTTTGAAGTTCCTTTTTCTTATCATATCTTAAAGTAGTTCAGTTTTATTCCCTGTGTTAGCTGGTAGTCATCAGCGGTTTTCAGTTACTTTTTTTTTTAATGGAGTATAAATAGAGATGTTCTAACTGGTTATTACTTGAAATTGGTCTTAATATCTTTCTGTTAACATTGCACATTCAGTAAACCCTTGATCCTTCAAAGGCAATCATGACCCTACTTGTATGCATAATAAATAATTTCATTAATATTGTTGGAACCGTTCTGTTTGTGGAGCTTCTGATTCTAAAAAGTACTTCTTAGTCTGGTTTTCTTTTTTCCTAGAAGTCCTTTTTGGGAGCTGCTTAGTTGAGATTTTGCTACTAAAACTGTGCTAATAATGGAACTGCAAGAAGATGCATGTTAAATTGTGTTTTTTAATTAAAAAATATAAATGTGAAGACTCAAATTTGATTTTATTTTGTGCTTTAACTTGACTTCATATACACAGATACTTGTATACAGATAAGTAAGTGATCTATATATATATGGGCCAAAGGTTAGGTTATATGAATAATGATTTAATTTTCTCACTGGTATGTATATACTTCAGAAGCGGCTTTGGTCTTTGAGAGTAAACTACCCTGAGTGCTCCATAGCCTCTAAGATTCTTAATTTTGTCTTCCCCTCAGTTTCTCCTTCATTATGGTACTATCTAAAAAATTATTCTTATGGAAAGTAGAATTTATACAGAGTATAACTGTGCATCCACTGTGCTGCACAAAAACATGAACATGAGATTAAAACTTGCCTGTTTAGTAATTTCCTATTGAACACTGAGAAAATACCCAGAGGTATTAAAAAAGAATTAGGTTTAGTATGGGTGAAGGGAATATACTCTTTTTAGCAAAAGACATGATTTTTGCAACCCAGCATCAGTGTAACTCAGTGTATATTTCCATGGCATTTTTCATCCAAACATAGCTATTTTTTCATTCTGTAAGCCAACCAGAAGATACGTAGCTGTAGTTAGCAACACACTGGTTTAAGTGATTGAAACCTTATTACATTTTTATGAGGTAGAGAGAAATTAAAAGAAAAAAAACCAAACAACCAATGTTCAGAAAATGTCAGCTACCAGTTGCATGAGATTAGGAAGTTGCTTAATTTCTGAAAAAGTTATTTCACTACTGTTTATTACAGGGTTTCTCTTTCCCAAAGTCTGGCACCAGCTGTTGTCTTGAACAGGACACAGAACTGATGAACTATTGCTTTGATCAGATGAGGTGACTCTGAGGCACGATCTGATCAGCCTCCTTCAGTCCTTGAGTTGACTCATCAAGGACATTTTTTTGTGCGGAGAAAGCAGAACTTCAACCTGTAACTTCCAAATGATCCTGATTTCCTAGATTCAGCATAAGCGTGCCCCACCCAACTAAGGGTCTTTGAAAACATTTGCTGATGTTGCTGGGAGTCTGTCTGAAAAGTGAGAGTATTACAATTTTAATGAGAGATTAAAATAGCTTGACGTTTATTGTCTGTAGCAAAAAGTATAGAAAAATACAATTTACTTCAAAATTTATAACATCTACCAGAATTATCTGAAGCTTCTGCATTTTAATTGAAAAAAAAAAAAGGTTTCTAAAGCCTTTAATCATAAATTCAATTATATTCAAATTAATTTAGCTTAAGGTGGGAGGTGATTACCAGCGATATTTAATTTAATGTCACCCTATTTTTGTGAGCTTTTATGAGAGATTAAGGTGACAAGAGTTTTCATTTTTATCAACGGATTTTTAAAGTACTTACTCTTTTGATAGTTTATTAGGACATTAAAATACTAATTAAAAGTTCTGCTTTGAAAGCTTCTTCCTCGAGCAACCCCCTCTATCCCCACTTTCATTTCAGTTGAAAAATGACCCAAAAAGGGACAGCAATTTTTCTGCTGTTTTAAACTATCATAGGCCAAGATAGGAGAAGTACTGCAGCTAGGAAAGCATAAATATCACACCTTCCATTTTAAAAATGCTTTGTAAAAAATGAACTAGGCATTCAATAATTAATAATACAGTACAACATCATTTTGACTCTGCCTCTGAGCAGTTTTCCAACTTTCTAGTCCATGAACAACCATTAGAATATAGTAAAATTTATTTTGAGACAATTAATGTTTTCCACAGCCTGTCAAAGGTAGGATATAATCTTAATCCATAATTAATATTGGTGGGCTGGTAAAAATTACATAGATGATGATTACTGGAGTTAACAACAAATTATGTTTTTGAAAATTATATACTAGTGCAGATGTGGGCAAGGCTTTAAATAGCTTGCATTTTTATGGGTTTGAAATGTTTTTTTCTCCTGTGAAAATATTATTGAAAACACCATCAGAATTGTTACTAATGCCAGTTGCAAAATATAGGATTTTTTAAATGGAGCTGCTGGAAACATTTTTTTAAGAAACAAAGAAATCCAAATTTTGGCATGAAGAAGTTTTAGTGATAGGAACGGAGATGCTTTATGTCTAAAAAGGTTGACTCACTTTCCTTTTCCATTTTGATGTCCAAAAACTTATGTTTAAAAAAAAAAGAAAGCACATATATTTTACTCTAACACTGAAAAATGAACATTATATGTAACCAGTATTGTAGGTAACAAATATGAAATCACATCAGTGTAACTTCTTGAACAGCTTTTTTTGTTATTTGGAGAGTGTATGATATACAGTTGCACTGGTGCCTGTTGTGTTACAAAATATGTAAACAAGAAAACCCATAACTCATAAAACCAGGAAATACATCTTTTAGCCTTGAACACTGAATAATCTGCAGAAGCATGATTATAGAACTGTTGGGAAGGTACAAATATGCTCTTACCATTTCTCTGGATCCAAGTTACAGGTTAGGTTGCCCATATTCAACAGTTCTTATACTGCAACTTGTATGGTTTATCTGGACAAATAAGACACATCTTATACACAAAGCCAATAATGTTTTGTTAGCCTAATTAGTATCTTGACAGTCTAATCAAAGGTTTATTATTAATCCAGTGTCATGGTTTTAGCTAGATTAGAGTTAATTTTCTTCACTGCAGCTGGCACAGTGCTGTGCTTTGGACTTAGTGAAAACAATGCTGATAACACACCCATGTTTTGGTTGTTGCTGGGTAGTGCTTGTACTAGTCAAGGACTTTTCCAGCTTCCCATGCTCTGCCAGGTGCACAAGAAGCCGGGAGGGGAGGGGGCACAGCTAAGAGAGCGGATTCAAACTGATCAAAGGGATATTCCATATCATGTGACGTCATGCCCAGCACATTAATTGCCAGGAGTTGGCCGGGGTGCAGCAACAATCACAGCTCAGGGACGGGTGGCGTCAGCTGGCGTGTGGTGAGCGGTTGTATCACTTGTTGTTTGGGTTTTTTTTCCCTCCTCCTGAGGTTTTGTATCTATATCTCTCTCATTATTTTACTTTTCATTATATTACTATTATTATTATTATTATTATTATTATTATTATTATTATTATTAAGCTGTTCTTATCTCAACCCATGAGTTTTCTTACTTTGGCCCTTCCAGCTCTCTCCCCATCCCACAGGTGGGGGGAGTGAGCGAGTAGCCGTGTGGTCTTTGGTTGCTGACTGGGACTAAATAACAACATCCAGTTAAAATGACAATAAGACTCATAATTCAAATTATCAGTTTTTTAGAATTTAGCTCCATAATGAATCAGTTTAAAAATTAGATTCAATATTTAGATTTAATATTAAGTTACCCCATTTTCCTTAATAAACTCTTTGGTTATGTTTTAAGGTCACACTTAAAAACCCCACCAACGTACTTATTTTGAGATATGTTTTAATAGTTACTGTATTCTAACCTTTTCCCTCTTTCTCTAGAGAATCTTATATTACCTCAGAACTGCAAGCTGTACATGTAATCCCATAGAATACTGTTTGTTTCTCCTGCACTGCAGAAGGAAATCCTTTGCCCAAGATAATGTGTATGCATCAAGTAAATAATAACCAAGCGGTTCATATTTGTTTATTTCTGAACAGGACTTTGACTTGGTAACTCTACAGCTACTATATTTCACATGTCCCTATGCCTGGGAAGGACAATTGATGTGTGTAGCTGGATGTTTTTTCTTCTGATTTAACTAATTCTAAAGGAAACTAGACATGAGGACATCTATGGATAAAAAATGCTGCTGAAATATAGTTTCTTCAGGGTCTTAAAATTTAACTATTTTAAAAATAATGCAAATTGCAGGATGTAGTAAAAACTTTCTATTTCATTGAAATATCCTGCTGTTATAGGGAAATTGTGAAAAGTTGTTGTATTTTTTTTTTCTGAGATCACATTGAAGAGGTAGTAAGCTTTTAAAGTTTGCCAAATATAATACTTATTATAATATTTCTGTAAAAAGCCCATATATCCAAGGTGCAATCACTAAACCAGCATATCTCCACAAATAATTTTTCAAAATTAGATTTATTGATACCAGCTAGCAATTATGCAGACTTGGTAAGTGCTCTAAAAGCTCCAGAATAAAATATGTAACACTTAAAGAAAACCGTGTATTTGTTTGTTGTGTTTTTGAAATTATGAGATTAAAAAGAAGAATAATGAACAGATTAAAAAGAAGAATAATGAACAGATTAAAAAGCCCCTCTTATTCAGGATTAAGATATTAGCTGGAGCCTTAACTCTGACGCCCCCAGTTCTTCCTTCACTAATCATCATCATCAATACCTGCAAACACTATAGAACTCTGCTAAAGACAAGTGATGTTATTGAGCCTAAGGATATGCCAGTGAACAGCCATCATCAGAGGCCAAAATACATGAATCAAGAGTGAGGGTTTAGAGAAGATTTAGAGATAACTGTCTTCTTGTCCTTGAAGCTCAATATTCAAGATGCATTAGATGACACACAGAGTTTCTTTGTATATTCCATATCCCAGCAGCAAAAGAGTGTTTTGTGGCAGCCATTCCTATACAGCTTTTCTGTTACTCTGCAGATCCTCAGAGCAAAGTATTTTGTCCTTCAGCTTCAAATCCTTCCTCATATCTGAACATAGAGGAGATAACAAGATATTTTTGCCTATTGCTTCCATTATAAAGAAGCCCACTGTACTGATTTGTGCTGGGATAGAGTTAATTTTCTTCACAGTACCGAGTATGGGGCTGTGTTTTGGATCTGTGCTGGAAACAGTGTTGAAAATACAGGGATGTTTTGGCTATTGCTGAGCCGTGCTTACACAGAGCCAAGGCCTTTTTTGCTTCTCACCCCACCCCACCAGCGAGTGAGCTGGGGGTGCACAAGAAGTTGGGAGGCGACACAGCTGGGACAGCTGACCCCAACGGACCAAAGGGATATCCATATGATGTCAGGCTCCGCAATAAAAGCTGGGGGAAGAAGAAGGAAGGAGGAGATATTTGGAGTGATGGAGTTCGTCTTCTCAGGTAACTGTTATGTGTAATGGAGCCCTACTTTCCTGGAGGTGGCTGAACACCTGCCTGCCCATGGGAAGCAGTGAATTCCTTGTTTTTCTTTGCTTGCATGTGCAGCTTTTGCTTTACTAATTGAACTGCTTTTATCTCAACCCATGAGTTTTTTCACTTTTTTTCTTCCGATTGTCTCCCCCATCCCACTGGGGTGGGGATTGAACAAGTGGCTGTGTGGTGCTTAGTTGCCAGCTGGGGTTAAACCATGACACCCACATTCTGTTACTTGGGAGAGAGTTTCCCCTACATATGTTATGCCTTTATATGTGATGCTGAAGTTGCTTTATCCTCTCTTCTTTTCTTTTAAAGTGCTTACTCAATCAGTCAAGCTAGAGTGATACAAATATTACAGTGTTGATATAGTTGTGAGTTCATAAGTTTCCATGGTTTTAACTGATCAGTTAATATTTACTGCACTAACACAAACATGCTGTGAACCTGTACTTGTGTCACTGTGGAGCAAAATCCCATCCCCTAGGGGTATGTAGTGCACACATATTCCTAAAATCAACAGAAGAGGTTGATTGGTAACACCTACATTATAAAAATAGCTTATACTTTTTAGTCTCTTTGGAAAGGACCAAACTGCTTGCCTTGAAAAAGAGAATAAAGAGACTGTGTTCTCCCTTCAGGCTGTACATCCAATATTCTTCTCAAGAATATTTATTGCTAATCTACCTCAAACATCCAAAGCTATTTGATTAGCTGACATTTCCCATTTAAGAATGTCTTTTAAAATATATGGATGTTATAAACAAGGTTGTTTAAAATAACTAATGAAAATGGCTTTTTATGATTAAATATTAATCTTTTACATTCATGGAAAAGATTAATATGCCCATATGAAAAATGTGAAAGATAAATCTTGTACTTACTCTGGAATTTAAATTCTTATCAAGTATGTTTTTAAATATGCAGTTTTAGGAATGAAGTTGCCAGATGTATGGCCGTTACTTCACAAATATATTTTTGAAACATAACTCAGATAGGAAACTTTTTTTTTTTTAAAATAAATATTCACTGAAAAAAAAATGCAGCCTGTTCCATGTGGCTTATCCAGAGAATTTACACTGCTGTATCACAGTTAGGTCATTTCTGTCATTTCTGAAAAACAAAGAAAGACCTGTTCTCTAATGTTTAGAGACCCCCTATCACACTTCTGCAAACTGGCAGAGCAAGTACAAAAGGAGAATTGTTAAAAACTTGTTGAAAACTTATTGTACTGGAAGCATATTCTAATTTATCTTCACAGAAAATATTTCTTAGTATGGATGCTTATAAGGTTTTTTTCAGTAGCTGTCACACTTATTTGGCCAACAAAAAAACAAAGCTATTTTGCCTTGAGCAAAACAAACATAAACAAAACTCTTAAGAAGTAAACAAATCTTCCTCTTGTTTGTAATCTCAAACGAAGTGTAGTGAGCATAAAATATTACGGGAGGTGATGACATTAACAGCGAGACACAGTTGTACGCTAGACACAGGGACTTTAGCCACAGCTGTGCATGCACCGTATCATAGAGGTGTACGACAATGCCACCTGCGTGTCTTTGCTTTTTTGTTAGGGAATTCTGGCACTTTCCAGTTCTGGTTGATACCACTAGGGGAAACAGTACTCTGGTACAGTATCTTTGACACTTCTTTAAAGGAGGGGAATCAGGGACTAATCTGGGAATCAAGCCTCATGCAGACACATTGTGAAGCTGGAGTTCTTGTTTATCCTCTTACTGTTAGAACTGAGGGTAGCTGACCCCTGTCTGAACCATCAAATGTATATTATAAACATCTAGGTAAAACAGGAAAATAAGTGTGGTCCTTCATTGACTTCAGTGGCTAGGAATATTAGGCTACCTACAGTCAGTCAGTCCAAACATCCATCCAGGCATGAGTCCTCTCTCTGACAGCGACTGGTAAAGGAAGCCTAGGGACCAGGTTGGGTACAGACAACATCACATGTACTATTTCAGAGGACTGTGTCCAGCCACCTGAAAGTCATTCCTGAGTGCTACACTTCAGTGTATTCATGTTCCCTGTATTGATAACCAAGCTTCTAATCCAAATGCAAAGCCATTCCCATTAAATGGCACAGCTGCACTCTGAATGTATAGTACATTAAGTCAATCAAGGTGCATCTAGATTCATTGTCACTTCAGGACATTCTGCTACCTATAATGTTAGGCATAATGAGGACTTCTTCCAAGCACCATTGCAAGCAAGTGTCATTGTAGAAGGTAAGCACAATGTGAGGATGGTCTTTGGAGCCCAATGACTCACGCTGCATTTGTTATTGCGCAAGGAATCTCATGGACTTTTCTGTGTTGTTTTGCAATTTGTTCACTATAGCAATATATCTAAGGATCAAACTGCACTTCAGGTAATATTTGAAAATGTGAACAAATAGAAAGCATAATTTAATAATTAGAATTTATTGCATTATAACAATATGTATAAATGTTTTACCTTTCCTGCTTTATTGCTAACACTGTTCAAAATACATAAAAGATTGTCAAATCAATGAGGCATTGCTTTTAAATAAATTTAGTTTCCTAATAGATTTTGTTGCTTAGCAAAGCCAACTGAAACTAAGATTATACAACTATGACTTGACAGTGGGAGAGAAAACATTACAGTAGGTAGAACAGGATGATAGGTGATACATATGTTTCAGAGCCTTATCTCAGACTGCCACTTATCTCATCTCCTCTCTTGCATTCTGTTTCAACCATTCATTTGTATATGTCTCTCTCAAAATACAGAGAATTCCCTGACTCTTATGCTGTCTTCTTTCTGTCCTACAACCTGCCAAATGAACTTGCCAAATGAACACTTACTGTTGGGTGATATCCCTCTCCAAATGACATTTGGGGCCAAAACAGCCTTTTCTGCTTGGTAAAGGAGAGCTCTGCAAAATTTTGGGTTATTCTGAACAGTGCAATAATGAATCTCTACCTTGCTTAAGATTATAATTTGTCAGATAATTAAATGTTTTGCTCGTATCTCCTTTGTACTTTAGTGTTTCTGTGGAGAGAAAATTCACTCACAATTTCCAGTCCCTAATTTATTGATTATGACATTTTAAGTCTTGATTCTCATACTAATACTATTCTCTTGAAAAGTCTTGCCTTCTTCCTGAGTGGCTTGCTCCTAGAGTTAATGCTACAGTTGACAGTAAGCACAATTGTTTATATGGTTCTAATTTGCTGGTTTTTGGAAGACAAACGGGTAAAACTAAATTACATAATCTCTAGGTATAATTGTTTTGCATAACTTTTTCATATCATCTGACTACAGCAACAATTCATTATTTAAACTCAGGCACAAACAGTGAATGTCCCTTTATTACTGCCTTTGGAAAACACTAAATATGGGAGCAGATATTTGGGAATAACTGCTGGAAATGTGTGACTTCAGGATAAGGCCTAATAGGTTCATTTGGTGGATGTCAGTAGACCTTTCCTGTTGTAGAATAACATAAGACTTTCAAGTAACATTGATGAGGATGGAGAAGTAATTTTTGCAAAATCACAGAATAATTGAGGTTAGAAGGGACCATTGGAGATTTTTCTAGTCCACACCTCTGCTCAAAGCTGGACAGCAGTTGGGATTTGGATATTTCCACAGATGGAGACTCCACAACTTCTCTGGATAACCTGTTCCAGCAACCCACCTCATAGTTAAAAAGCTTTTTTCTTTTGTTCAGGTGGGATTTCCTGTGTTTCAACATATACTCATTGCCTTTTTTCCTGTCACATGACACCACAAAGAGTCTGGCTCCATTGTCTCTACTTCATCCCATTAGTATTTATACATATTAATAAATCTCCCTGAGCCTTTTCTTCTCCAGGCTGAGCAGTCCTAGCTCTATCGGCCACTCCTCACGTGACAGGTGCTGCAGTGTTTTAATCATCTCTGTTGCCCTTTGCTGGACTCAATTCAGCATGTCCATGTCTTTCTTGTACTGCGGAGGCCAGAACTGGACACAACACTCCAGATGTGGCCTCACCAGTGCTAGGGAGAGAGGAAGAATAATTTTCTCTGACTACTTGGCAACAATCTTCCTAATGCAGTGCAGGACACTGTTGGTCATCTTTGCCATGAGGGCACACTGATTGCTTATGTTCAACTTGGTGTCCAACAGGACCCCCAGGGTCTTTTCTGTAAAGTTCCTTTCCAGCCATTTGGCCCCCAGTCTGGACAGGTGTATGGGTGTTATTCCTCCCCAGGTGCAGGACATTGCAACCCCCTTTGTTGAACTTCATGAGGTTGTTGTTGACTCATTTCTCCAGCCAGCCAAGGTCCTTCTGGATGGTGACATGGCCATCTAGTCTATCGACCACTCCTCCCTGTTTTGTGTCATCTACAAACTTGCTGAGGATGCACTCTGTCCTATCATCCAGGTCATTAATGAAGAGGTTAAACTGTATTGAAGCCAGTTTCAACTCCTGGAGTAAACGACCGGTGACTGACCTCCAGCTGCACTTCCTGCCTTTGACCATAATACTTCGAGTCCAGCAGTTCAGCTAGTATTAAGGCCACATCAGTTCCCACTTATCTGGCCCACATTTCATCAGTTTGTTAAAGAAGATGTTATGACAGACAGTGCTGAAAGCCTTGCTAAAGTCAAGACACACGATTTCAGCTTCTTTACCCTCACCGTCCAAATAGTGATTTCATTGTAGAAGGCTGTCAGGTTTGTCAGGCGTAATATTTCCAATATCCATGCTTAATACTCTGAATCATCTTCCTGCCAATATGTCTAGGAACAGTTTCCAAGATTATTTGCTCCATCACTTTCCCAGAGGTCAAGGTGTGGCTGACTGGCCTGTAGTTCCCTGGGTTCTCCTTCTTGTTCTTCTTGAAGGTAGGAGTGACTTTGGCTTTTTTCCAGTCCTCAGGAACACCTGATCACCATGAACCTTCAAAGATAATTATGTGGCCTCATAAAGACATCAGGAAGATCCCTCAGGACTTGTGGGTGCATCCCATGGTCTTCTGTGTGTTTGGTTTGTTTAAATGTTCCCTAGTCTTATCCTCTTCCATGTCATTGCTCTGGACTTTCTTACTGGTGTCTCAGACCTGAGATTTCTTAAAGAACCAGGTCTTCTGGACCCCTCTTCTCTACAGAGCTGTATCTCATGTGACTCTTCCAAGCAGATTCCTGAGCAGGCCAAAGTCTGCTCATCAGAAGTCCAAGGCTGTGATTCTGTTATTTGCCTTGTTCTCTCTTCCCACAACCTTGAAGGCTGCTCCAAACCTTCACATCCCTGAAGAGTCCTTCCCTCTTTGTAAGCATGAAATCCAACAGTGTCTAACCTTGTCAGGCCCTCTGCAGCACTCCAGCTGTGTAAGCTATCACACCACATTTCTGTGGTCCCAACGAGACTGTATCTCTGTGGTAGTGATAGAAGCCCCAACTGAAAAATTACTATAGGCATCAGCAGCCCATTGGGTTTAGCAAGAAAGCCATTTGTATGGTGGGAATGGGAAGCTGGTAGGGTTGGAAGGACAAGAGGAAGGTGCTGAGTCCTCCCAAGTGAGAGGGAAAGAGCTCAAGCGTGAAAAGTTGCATTACAGAAATATTTTGCGGTTTTCGCATGGCCTTTCCGCACTTTGAGAAGTGTGCTGAGCATCAGCTGCCATCATTTCCATTCCTCTTGGAAACATAATATTTCTTAGGACTATGTGAATTAGTGTGTATATGAAAAATAGATCTATCAGAGATTGCTTTCTTCCTAAACACCTACAAGTTTAGCGAAGTTGTGCTTTTAGATGCAGTTAAGCTGCAAAACTAGATGTTTATAAAATACTTAAAAAAATTACTACAGGTTTCTAAGCACCATTTTATGACTAATTCCAAAAGGTTTTATTCGCACAAGCCTACCTGAGGTAAATACATGCATCACCCTCACCCCTCCAGCAGTGTGGGTTATGAGCAACCCCTCCATCCCCGCGTCAGGAGTGGTGGGTTCCCCTGTTTGCCCACCACTCTCATCGGAGACATGCTGCTCCAGTTTCACATGTACCTGTGCCGTGGCCTGCAATCCCCTATGTCAAACCAGGCTTTGGCTTTTGCTGTTTCCCTCCCAGGCTTCCTCTCACTTCACTGCAAATATTCATGCCTTCTTTATGCTTCTTTTCAGGCTGACACCTTTGTTTTAAAAATATATTTCCCTGGTTACTGTTTAATCCAGCTGATATTTAACCTCACCTCTGGCTTTACCAGCGTAAGTGAATGCCCCCTAGACTGTTTTGGGTGTCCCATTTGGGCACACTATTACACTGACACTCACTGCTCCCTACAGCTGCTATTCAACTATTTTGCCAAGGGTGTGTTTTGTGAGCATCTCCACAAATCAGAAATTATTAACTACACTTCTGGCCAGTTTATTTAAGTATTGTTTTTTCACTGTGATCTTTTCATCCATTACTTTAATGCTTTAATGCATGAACTATATAATTAATTGCTGACACTTCGTACCATAATGGTAACACATAAAGTGTATATAAGATAAAGTGAATTTTCTGACTTGTCTTGAAGCCAACTAAAGACACAGGTGGAAGGCAAAATGTGTTTCATGCCTCTGTGTTTGCATCTTTTAAAACAAATCTTTATAGTCATTGTGTAAGAATATTTTAAGGTAATAGGAGTATGCTTATATGATCATGCTTGGTATTTTGTTAGTGTTCTTGGCATAACAAGAAAAATATTCTGATGACAGTGAGCAAGTGTGATCAGTGTGAGCTGGATTGTAAGAGTGTATAGAATAGCTTTCTGTTATGTAGGTGGGGTGAAATACAGTGTCATGAAACCACACTTAAATTCATTCAGTAGGACTGTTCAGGACGAGCACCAAGGTTCTCTGCTAGGGCCATGCAGCCTTCTTCTCCATGCAGCTAATTAGTTTTCATGGAACACTGCAAAATGTAGGGGTGTTATTTTGAGTATCTTTGGTAGCACATTCAGAGAAACCCACATAGCCCATTTTATACTCTACTGTAGTATGCAAACATAGTTTTAGTGACTAGTAATGAGAATTGCAAAGAAAACTCTTATTTTGAGAATGACCAATGAGAAAAAGTACAAATTTGTGCATTTTGTGAATTGTGAAAGAGTATGAATTGACACTGCTACTGCTGAGAGAAAGGCAAATATAGTGCCATGAAGGGTTACAGATGGCATTTCATCTTCAGATTGGGAAATCTGAGAATTGTTGTACCTGGTGAGACCTACTTTAATTGTGCTATGTGCAGAGTTGGTCAGACATGTTTTGAGATTGATTTTTTGAACAAATGAAGTGAACCTTTCATTTTGAATTTCATTGCAAAGCGAAAACATAGAGAACAACAGAAAGGAAATGAGAAAGACAAGAGAAAGATAATCAAGGATGAAAAGAGAAAAGTATCTTGAACATCACCACTGGCACAAAAAGCAGTGATTATACACTGACTTTGAATAGCTCCCCAATCATCAGAACAATCAGTTTCCAAAACAGCTCCCGTTGTTACCGCGTGTGTATTTTCTATTGCATCAGTATGGGTGGGTGTACTGGTTTGTGCTGGAATAGAGTTAATTTTCTTCACAGTACCGAGTATGGGGCTATGTTTTGGATCTGTGCTGGAAACAGTGTTGATAATACAGGGATGTTTTAGTTATTGCTGAGCAGCGCTTACACAGAGTCAAGGACTTTTCTGCCTCTCACCCCACCCCACCAGCGAGCGGGCTGGGGGTGCACAAGAAGCTGGGAGGGGACACAGCTGGGACAGCTGACCCCAATGGACCAAAGGGATATTCTGTATGATATCACATTAGGCTCCTCAATAAAAGCTGGGGGAAGAAAGAAGTGGGGGAACATTAAGACTGATGGCATTTGTCTTCCCAATAACCACTATGCATGGTGGAGCCCTGCTTTCCTGGAGGTGGCTGAACACCTGCTTGCTGTCGGGAAATAGTGAATGGATTCCTTGTTTTTCTTTGCTTGCATGTGCAGCTTTTGCTTTACAAATTGAACTGCTTTTATCTCAACCCATGAGTTTTTTCACTTTTATTCTTCCGATTGTCTCCCCCATCCCACTGGGGTGGGGATTGAACAAGTGGCTGTGTGGTGCTTAGTTGCCAGCTGGGGTTAAACCATCACAGTGGGGGAAGGAAATATTATTTAATAATAGTAATTAATATTGTTTTTGTTGATTATGGGAAAAAAGAAATTAAAAAGTTTGAGCAGAGAAAACTGTCCTCTATCAAATAAAGACTAATTAATTAAAATCTTGATGATTCCTGCCTTATTTTCTCTTTAAACTTGGAATATTACAAAGGTCAAAATAAAAGAAATAAAAATATATGTAAAAATCTGAGAGAGAAAAATAACACAAAAGATGCCAAAATCATATCTAATCTTCCATTTATATTTTTGCTATATATATTATTGGACTATTAAACATTTCATATACTGAAGCCTAGATTTGCAGGTGTTCTGATATAGTAATAGATTTCATTATTTTAATTTTCTTATTCTTTGTATATTTATTCTTCATCTTCACCAACCATAATAACTGCTTCTGGCTGGAGAGTTTTTAACAGCTTAGATTTAACCATCCCTGACCCCCATGCAGTATTGTGTCATTTTATGTTGTTAATTTTTTGACACAAGAAAGTTATTCTTCATCCCAAACTGCCTAAACTTAAATTTCCACCCTAATAACCTGTATCTAAATTCTGAGCTCCTTTGCCTGGATTTAAGGTAACTATAGTATGCATATCACTGGCATCATTAGAATCTGAAGTGTGGTTTCTTGGCTTTAAAACAATGATAGAAGTCACCATCTGCTTGTCCTTCAAATTGCTTTTTGGTTTCCTTGTTACTTGTTATGTACTCTGTTTTTTAATTTTCTTCAGCTGTATCATTAATCAACCAACAGTGTGCAAAAATTTCCTTCTAATGCAGATTGCATTTTTTAGGATATTATGCTTTTTTAGCAGATGCTTCATCGCTGTGTCTATGGTACCTCTCTATTTTGCTTCAGTGACTGAAGTAAAAGCTAAAAATTGTCCACTGTTGATTGTCTGAGAAGTGATGAATAGAACCTGAAAAGATTTAGCATTGAAATGTACATATCACTGTGTGAGGTCAGCACACTGTTTTTTATGACATAGAAAAATTAATATTTTAAATCAGAATTTATTCCCATTATGCATCTTTACAAAGAATGGCAAAGAGGGTATTGCTGTGGCTGATTTTAATCAGGCTACAAATCTTAATTTATGTATAAATATAAAAATTATGTTAATACTTGTCAAGAATTTCCAGGGGAAATGTTTTTTTTCAAGTGATATTATAAATATTTTCAGAGTCAGAGGTACACTCACAAAGGTATGAAAAAGGCAAGTTATCACCAGGTTATAAATGCCAAACAGTCTATAACTTAAAGGTAATTTCAAATTCCAGTATTGTCCCAGTTAAAGCATGGTTTCCCAAGAATACTAGCTAGCTATTAACAAGAGAGAGTTGCCAATGATAAATCCATTTGCATTTTAGTCTCTTATTTTCCATTTCAATAGACAGTATTATGTTTTGCACATATTTTCTGTAGTTCAAATTGATTCTCTAGAACATCTACTGCCATAACATCCAGTGAAAGGATTGCTGCTTAGGACCTTAGAGAAATGTCTTATTACATTTGATGATATATTGCCATTGCTGAACTGCTCTGGCACAAAATTAGTGTCTTTTGTTTGTGAAACCATAATTAACAGTAATTCATTTTATAGGAAACCTCTTATAGGGGAAGAATTATAGTTATTAGTCTCCAGGGAGTTAAATCTTTACAGGCTATCTGAATGTTTCTGTAGTGAGTGTTCCCTTTCTGTCCACAGACATATGAAACCGGTGCCATTAAAATATATAAACCCAATCTTGTAGCCATTAACTTTTTAAAGATTTTACTACAGGGTCCTAAGGCAATTAAATGTGATTAATAGATGGTGTCCATTGCACATTGGCAGAGAAAGTATCAACATGAAAGTAAGGTGAGTAGGTACATCAATAGCCTGGGTTTAAAATATTGTACAAGATTTCTATACTGTTCCTGAAACCAAATACCAGGAAATTCAGGTTAAAATGATTCAACATTTAAAAGAATTTCATTGGTGCTGAAGTATGAAAATCTGTATTTTAGGAACAACAACTACTCTGAGCTTCCAAGGTCATCATAGGGAAAAGTAAAAGTAACCTAAAGTAATTAAAAAAATCACATTGATGTATTCTAGAATCATATTCAGTAAAGTGCTTTTCTTGTAAAAGCATATTTAACAGACAGCAACCGGGGTATGATTGTTACCTGTACATGCAGTCAGTAAACATAATTTTGATTTGGATGAATCTTTCAGGATGTGTTGAAGACAGCAATATGAGAACAATTTGGATGCACTGCATGTTTTCAGATAAATGATCTGTTGAAATTTTTGAAAAATATGTCTGTTTGAATAATTTTTGTCCACAGATGGCAGAGTCATACAGTGCCCATATCTTCTGAAAATAATTTTGCTAATACAGGCATATTAAAAGCTGTCAGCTGAAAGAAGTACTCACTTTTATACCTTCTTAGACAATATGTTTCAGTGTTTTGCACTGAACCTAGTCTGAATTGCCTTGAGTTTTGAAAGTCCTCTTTCTTATGATTAATTTCCCATTTGCTATACTACTTAAATTTCTGATTTAGGGAAGAGAGGATATAATTACATATTCTTTATCAGCCCATCTAACCCCAAATAAGCATCCATTGCATGGAGATAAAATGGAAAAAGAAAAAAACAAACCAGTAGTAAATTTAAATGTAGATATTATGACGAATATATTACCCGCGACAGGGAAGAAGGTTAACAGCACAGATTCTGTTTCAGTCATTCTTTCTCTTTTATGAGAATTATAGACAAGATTTTAATTTTTCAACACAGGGAATTATGATGGCTTCATTTTATCCAACACCACTAAGACTGAAGAAGTAGGATTAGAGTTCTTTTGCTTTTAATTCATTATTATGGATATGAAGATGTGTACTTATTCCTGTACATTTTTACTTCTTAATATTAGCATTTAGATGAGGGCAAATGTTATATTGAATGAAGTAAATTATACTTCATTGTTTGCCAGAGCGAAGGGAGATTGTAACTACAAGGATGAAGTAGTAGGAGAGAGGCATGGTCTCCTTTCTATCTCCTGTTTTCCACTATGCTTATTTATTCCTTGTTCAATCTGTTTATTCATCTTGCACTCCTTAAAAACTTATTGCTAAATGAGCTTTTTTTGTTATAACATAGCAAACTTCGTCTACTACAAAAGAGAAAAAGGTTTTCAAAGCTTCCAGTCTGCAAACTAGTAATCCCAGCTGTAGCCAGCCATGCTGCCTTTTTCCTTCTACTTCCTTATTTATTTTTCTGGGATGTTCTTTTTACAAAAGCAGTATCAGCCATTGGCTTCTAGGCAAAAGGAGAGTCTTTATTGCATTTCATGAGGACTGCCTTTCACCATTTGGTTTTTGACACCTGGAGAACTATGGGTGTTCTCCATATTATCATAGAATTGTTTAAGTTGGAAAAGACCTTTAAGATCATCAAGTCCAACCTAGCACTGCCAAATCCACCACTAAACCATGCCCCTAAGCACAACATCTGCATATCTTTTAAATACCTCCAGGGATGGAGACTCGACCACCTCTCTGGGCAGCCTGTTCCAATCCCTGACTAACTTTTCAGAGACATTTTTCCTAATATCCAATCTAAGCCGCCCCTGGCACAACTTGAGGCCATTTTCTCTCATTCTATTACTTGTTACTTGGGAGACACTGACACCTACCATGGTGCAACTTCCTTTCAGGTAGTTGTAGAGAGCGATAAGGTCTCTCCTCAGCTTCCTTTTCTCCAGGCTAAACAACCCTAGTGCTCCTCATAAGATCTGTGCTATAGACCCTTCAGCAGCTTCATTGCCCTTCTTTGGACATGCTCCAGCAGCTCAATGTCCTTCTTGTAGTGAGGGACCCAAAACTGCACACGGTATTCAAGGTGCGGCCTCACCAGTGCTGAGTACAGGGGCGTGATCACTTCCTTACTCTTGCTGGTCACGCTATTCCTGATACAAGCCAGGATGCTGTGGGCCTTCTTGGCCACCTGGACACACTGCTGGCTTATGTTCAGCCAGCTGTCAATCAATACCCTGAGGCTCCTTTTCCACTGAGCAGCTTTCCGGCCACTTTTCCCCAAGCCCATAGTGTTCATAGAATCATAAAATTATTAAGGTTGGAACAGACCTCTAGGATCATCAAGTCCAACTGTCAACCACCACCACGACCACACCTTCTAAACCATACCCTGAAGTGCCATGTCTACATGTTTTTTAATACCTCCAGAGATGGTGACTCTCCCACCTCTCTGGGCAGCCTGTTCCAATGGATTGCATGGGGTTGGTGTGACCCAAGTGCACGACCCCACACTTGAACCTCATACAACGGACCTCGGCCCATCAATCCAGCCTGTCCAGATCCCTCTGCAGAGCCTTCCTACCCTCCAGCAGATCAACACTCCCCCACAACTTGGTGTCATCTGCAAACTTACTGAGGGTGCACTCGATCTCCTCATCCAGATCATTGATAAAGATATTAAATGGAACTGGCTCCAATACTGAGCCCTGGGGAACACTTGTGACAAGCCACCAGCTGGATTTAACGTCGTACACCACAACTCTTCAGGACTGGTCATCTGGCAAAGATGTATGCCCATCCAAGACATGAGCAGCCAGTTTCTCCAGGACAATGCTGTGGGAAATGGTGTCAAAGGCAGGTTTTGAACTTTGTGCCAAGGCCTTAACAATGTCATAAAGACTTCTCTTGTCTTTAATGTTTTTAAGGTGCTTAATACTTTATTATTAATATATGTACATATACTTTTTAATCATAGCTGCTATAATACTAATAAATTGTAATATGAAAATCACTTGAAAGTAAAGTAGAGGAACTAAGACTGCACAATGTTTTAATTTCAGTTCCATTTGGTTTTTTCTCCTGTTCCACTTTACCACATTGTATAGTGCAGGCCAAGGACCAGTTTGTGATTGCCTGGACCAAAAAAAGGTACAATCAAATTTAGATAAGGTCCTGTTCCTCAGCTGCGTAAAATATATGCAATAAAAAAATAAGAGAAAATATTACATGTATAAATACAAAAACAAATCCCTGTCACTTTCATTACATGGCACTGTTAATGCAGTACTGACTCTGTTAATGCATTACTGCTTATGATTAATGTAGTCGAGACAGGTCAAGAAATATTGCATGCTTGATTTCTTGTTTTATCTTCACAAGTGCTTAAAGGCATGCTGTATTCACCAGCAATTATCCATTTTGTGCATAAATATTGTACTGCCTGGAATTCTTTCATCAAGTTACTTTGTAAAAGGACTTTGCTTACTGTCATGGTTTTAGCTGGGATAGTTAATTTTCTTCACTCTAGCTGGCAAAGTGCTGTGATTCAAATTGTCTCTTATGTTCTGTTATATCATAAACCACCAAAGAAGAAGAAAGGAGACAACTTCTTTTTGTATAGAAGAGCAATGTTATATGTACATATCTATATTTAAAAAATAAAAATATCATGACCCTTTCAGCTGTGCTCCACGCACACCCTTACTCTGTGTCCATAATTTGATCCTTCTTTTTTAGCTTTCAGTCTTAATTTCCCTTGAACTGTGCATTATTCTAAGCTGGGATACTGTACCATTTATTAAGGTTTACCATGTCATTAAAGTTTACCCTAATGATTTTTATTATACAAATAATAACTAGCATTAATGTTTAAGGGTAAAACTTAATTTTGATTGCAACACTACTACATAATTTTTTTTTTTAGAGACAATATTTCTAATGAAGTGTTTATAAAACAAGACCGTATCAGCCTCATAATGATTTGGCACTGTTTTCTGTTGTTGAACGCAAGGATATATAACCTGTTTGTAGCTATATAATGAATTGCACAGTGGGCCATGATCTGCCATTGAAAGCTCTGGGAATTGCAGGAGTCCAGTACCTCAGAATTTGGCCTGGCTAAATAGCAATTACATGTTATGGTAAATTGCTTGACAATTTTAGTCTAAATTAGAAAATAACTCCTGGGGTGGGGGGTTACTTTCCAACAGAACATCCAATTAAGCAACTCAATATGTTGAGCATTAGTTTTTTGAAGCTTGTGACTTCACAAGTCTATGTAGTAGAACTAATCACAGAATGATTCTATATTCAGAATTATTTGTTTAGTAAATGATTTTGTATTTAATTTCTCAGATATATTTTGAGAAGTTAGCTAACTGTATTCCATTGTTCCTGGCAGGATTACTTGAAACCTCCATGCAATTCTGAAACAAGACCTGTATTTATAATAAGATCTGAATTGCACTTTATAATGCAGATTTTAATTGCTTCCGTTAATAATTTGAATTGCCACTATGTTTTCAGGATGACTGAAAACCAGTTTCTTTTAATAAGGAGACCACTGGGACTCAAGAAATTTGGATGCTCTACACAGACTTTATCTGGCTGACGGCAAATGATCAACGTCCTGTGCGCTTCTTTCTTTCTCTTTGTTAGTATTGGTTACTTCTTTGTCTGCAACACACTAAGTGGATAGAAAACCCTAAATAAAAGCAAATATTTTCATTATGTAATTTTACATCTAGTTTCTCTTATTCTCCTTCACCATGGGTGGTGATTTCTCCAATAAAGCCCATCAGCATTAGCAAGTGACAGCTCATTATATCATGAATATTGAACCACACAGTGCACAGTGCTTAAAAACCCATCACTTGCAATACAGTGTGGTCTCTAAAATTAAGCTGTTTAATTTTTTCTAGGGATAAAAAGCTGATTTAGCAATTCACTGGATTGAATAGCCTTTCAATTTCTTCTTTATTGGACTGGATCTTTTTAGACAGTAAGAGCTAATTATGAATGCAAACCAGTTTGACGCTGTCATTAACAAGACCTAACTCAGTAAGGTCTATGCTAAGTTTTACTTAATAATGTGGCTAAACTGACCTGTTATTTGTCAAAATAGAATGTTGCAGAAGTGGTGAAAACAATACTTACAATGTATTAAATAAACAAATTTGAGAAAGATGCCTTTTATATATAGCCTCTCAAATTATTAAATACAGAATGATCTATGAGTATAGTTTACGATGTTTGTTTCTCAGACCTTTAATATACTGTAGGAAGCTGACTTCCACACAATGGACAGTGAGGTGTGTTGCCTACTGAAACCTTACACACTGCTTATGGGACCCAGCAGGATCACAAACAGTGTGAGTCAACCCACCAGCATCTTGGGGAAGGTGAGGGTGATCTCACAGCTGAATGTACAACGCAAAGCTAACGGAGGACCTTCTTATCTTTTAGATGGATTTTTAAATTATTATTATTTTACTTTATTGTGAATTTTTTAGTAACTTGGATTTATATTCTAGAGAAATGTACTGCAGAGGAGAGGAGAGAGGGATTTTACCTAGAACAAAGTACCAGGAAGGTACCCAAAATCCTCAAGAGCATAAAAAATATATAGATTAGGACTTCTTCCAAACATGTATCCTTTTCTAAAACCTGTTTCCATCTATTGCAGAGATAAACTCTTGCTCTCTTCTGATTACTGATTTTCTCTTCTCTGTCCCATGCCCCAGCACCAAGAGAAACAGTGTGCAGCATTTGGCTAAGGACCACATGTTTTAGTGTAAGAAGGAAGTCTGACATTTAAGAATTGATGGCAGCTTGACCATTGGCTTCCTTAGGCTGATAAGTATGGGTCATGATGAAAATTATCTAACAGAATTTATTTTGAAAACCACCTTTTATTTTGTAGAAACCTATGATACTTTAGACTGGAAGGAACCTCTGGAGGTCATCTAGCCCAGTCCACAGACCAAAGCAGGGTCAACTAGGTCCTGAGCTGGTTTGGCTTCAGATTCTTCTGGTTTACAGCAGTTACAGCATATTGGGTTTTCATATCTATTACTGGTGGATAAACTTGTCCTGACCTTTGGTATAAGTTACACTTTTAAACTTGTGAATGTGTCAAAGATATTTGAGATACTCTTTATTTATACCTACACATTTCTTACAGTTTCTCTTGCTGTATTTCCACAAAACTATGTTTACCATGATAGCACATGATCATTTTTACAACAACTGGTGATAGGAATAATCCCACTGATACACCAAAATCCATAAAGAGGGTTTCCAGCTGCCATGAAACATTTACAGTACTATTGTTGCTCAGGATGTATGTTAGGAAGAACTTATGGCTTACTTATTCAGGCGTATGGTCATTTTCATACTTAAATCAAGTGGGATACATTTTGCTAAATGGAAAAGGTTTTAATCCATTTAATCCACTGATATAACTTTTATCCTTCTTCTGAGATAATAAGGGGCTCACAAATTCATGAAATAGAATAATTATTATGGGATATGAATATTTTAAACTACGGTAATTTTAGGGAGAGAGGAAATTATCAGGTTTCTTACAGTAGTAGAGTAAGAAGTTAGAGGTTATATGTTTTAAGGACAAATTTGACTTGAAAATTGAAAGAAAATTGCTTTAGGATGATAAGTCAATCAACCATCCTTCTTGGTAGATATAACAAATGCAGTAGGAGCATCCAAATCAAATTTACAGAAGGTAATCCAAAGTTTTTTCACTTTAATAGTTGCAGAGATTCCCTGTCTTGTGTAATTTACGACATGCTATTTTATAAGAGTCCAATTTTTGTTTCATCATCTTTGAGAGTCTCAGACAACTGAATACCACTGTCAGCTCTCAATTACTCCTTCGAATTTACTATGAGCCATTATGTGATTTTGAGGAGGCAGGGCTCAGGTAACACTAAATAGAATAGATACTGTGGTGGCAATTTGACTGGAAAGACACCCCCATAAAATGTGTTATTGCTCTCATTTTCCTCTTTTTTATCTCAGTGTGGCTTGGTCATTTGGTCACTCCAATAACTTCACTAGGCTGTTGTAAATTTTTCTGGTATACCTTTAAAAGTCAGCGTTTCTATGACAATTTACATTAGCTGCACTGGATTATTCAGTTTGGTCCACAGCAAAGATAATCAGTATTTAGACAAGGGTGGCTGGACGTGCTAAGAGATGACATTGACATAAAGAATGCTTTTCTTTTTTTCTTTAATTCCACATCCCTGGTTGCATTTATTGATTACAATATACACAAGTGACAAGACTTTTTACTTGTTTGGAAGTTGGAAAGAGCACAAATGTTCCTTGGTGAGCACATGGACTATAATCACTTACCAGGTGAGCAATCAGGATTGCAATTACAATGTGGACATAAAGCATAGGGATTAATTTGTTAGTGATAATGGAGATGAATGATACACATATTGCTTTTCTTTGTTGATAAAGTCAGCCTAACCCTTCTCTTTCACCACTTCCCTTAACAAAATCTGAGAAATCCTTGCAGTGATGTTTTGTTCGACATAGTATTTGGACTAGAATAACATGAATTTTTTTTTCTGAAATACCTCTCATGAAAGAATAGAAAGAATTTGGTAAAATGTACTTAGTTTTTGTTTGGTTTTATTTGTGCACTGACATTCTGGTTATGAAAAGTAGCAAGCTTCTTTGTAAACTCTGAGGGCAACCTTACTATCACAGATTGGAAGTTATGAGTGTGTTTCAAATATGTTGCAAGCTTATACCTTAGTTATGACTAAGTATGTGCCCCTCTACTGATACCTTATAATATTAAGAACCAGGGAGAGTATAACATAATTAATATAACATATTAAGCCCATCAACATTTCTATACTTTATTTGTTAAGCAATCATAGTATTTTCCCCTACTGAAATGACTCTCCCTTGTTGCCAGTTCATAAGCTGTTCTACAAATTCAGTGAAAATATCTTACTAAGCCTTGTTTTTAAACTGTTTTAATTTGAGTAGAATTCTTTCTAGATTTGAAAGTCTGCCAAGGAAGGGTTAAGTTTCAAAACTTTTTCTTTTCACTTCTGAAAAAGGCTTATGAATAAGGCCTGTGTACTTCAACTAAGCAGGTTTTTAAACTCTGTAACATTGATACTGAAATCACAGTGCCTGCAAAAGAAAGTACATGCATAGTCTTTGACTCTGTCTCCTAGCTTGATCCATCTTCCACAAACATGAGAGAGATTTTAAAGTGTTTATATGAAACAGAATTTAGGATTGTTGAGAATTTGCTTGCTTATGGAGGTCAATGCTTCAATTTAAATTTTCATTAGGCTTTACTGATTATAATTCTAGTATTACTACGGAAAATGTCAAATGACAGAAGAATAAAGAACTGTATCAGCTGATTCAGTTATTACAAAATTAGTTGTTACTTGTCAGAAAATTCAGCTCCTGGGAAGAGTGCAGTTTAGTATATTTAGTAGTACTAACAAATAATACAAATGGTCAAGGAGATTTTAATCTCACTTGAGCTTCAAAAACTATTTTTGTCTTAAAATAGCTGTCTAGGTTCAACAACCACTGGCTGATTACTCAAAATAAGGTGATTTTCCCCCGTAGTGTAAAAGGTGCTTGTCTCTTTTAATTCATCAGAGATGGAATTAAAATGGCTATTTTTATCTGTGTGGCCAATACTTTTGATGGCTAAAGTAATATAAAAGGAGTTTGTGACTGCCTTCTGATCTTTATATTATTATACCAGACAGCCAGGCATATACTGCTTTGCAGCTAAACATTTTTTAAAGCAAATATCAAATTGCTAACAGAGTCACCTAGTAGAATTCCTATAGGCATAAAATCAAGTTATGACGTATTATTCTAGAGTAGTTGAAATACTTGTGCGTTTCTACTGAAATCTAAAGATCTCAGTCTGAGGTCATAACTCCAATCTGTAACTTTCAGAATATGTATACTAGGAAAACTTTATTTGAAAGACAAAATTTAACATGAAAGACAAAATGGAAAGGTGTTTTAAACTTGAAGTTGCTTAATAAGCAGACAAACCCCATTTACTTCTTAAAAGTCACAAAGTGACGAAAAAGACAGATACAATACAGACAAATGAGTATTATGCAATGAAAAAAATACCAATGAGTTTATTATTTTAGAACAAGAGGGGATATTGCTGGCATTTGTACTAAAATTATCGTATCAGTCCTTTTCTTATTCAATAAAAAACCTTAGCATACTCTCTATATAACTGTATATACAGTATCTGTGTCTCTACTGAGTTTTGTATTTAAACAAAATTAAAATTTAGATTTAATGAGATTTTGTTCAATTTGAACAAAATCCGATTGGACAACAGAGGGAAATTTTTCACACTGAGGACAGTCACCATTGGAATAATCTCCCCAGGGAAGTGGTTGACTCGGCCACGTTGGATACTTTTAAGATGCAGCTGGACAGGGTGCTGGGCCATCTTGTCTAGACTCTGCTCTTCCTAGAAAGGTTGGACTAGATGACCCCTGAGGTCCCTTCCAACCTGTGATTCTGTAATTCTGTGAAATCTAAACATGTAGAATGTATTTAACAACACAGACTTCAGGGAAAGTTTTCCTTAATTGTGTTTTCATTCTTCATTTATTAGTGCATGGATTCTTTTTTTTTTTAATTCAAAGGTCACTGCTGTCACAAGATTCAAAACATGAGACTATTGTAATGTACGCTTTTCTGAATGTGGTTTAATGATCTCACCATGTATGCTGATCTCTCTATTCATTCAGTTCTACAAATTACATCTTACCAATAAGTCAATGGCTAAAAGAACCAAAGGTAAATTGGAATATGCTGCTGTTGGCTTTGCTTCGCATAGCATTGTGCCCTCACTTCACATGGTTTTCTCTTGGACTTCTTCAGTGCTACATTTCATGTAGCTTAATAATGAGTCTCCATGATATACAGACATGTGTGAGGAAGATATTTTCGTCTTTGTAGGATGTGTGTATAATTCAGTATAGGCTGCTTCGATTTCAAAAAAACATTTAACAAGGTTCCCCCTTCAAAGTTTCTCAAGGAAACTAGTTAAGCAGGAAAAAAGGAATACTTACACATGTATTTAAAAAACAAACAAACAAACAAACAAACCTACCCACAAAACACAAACAAAACAAACAAACAGAAACCCCAAACAAACAAACAAACAAACAAAAAGACAGGAAAGAACAGAGAGTAAGAATAATTCTACATTCCCAGTGGAAAAAAGTAACCAGTAGAGTGACTGGCACTTGTGCTATTTAACATATATGTAATCGATCTGTAAAAGGGTGAATAGTAAGGCGACAAAGTTTGTTGAAGATGTTAGGTTATTCAAGGCAATGACGATAACTGTGAAAAATTTTAAAAATGCTGAGTGTTGATGATGTGATGATGACCAAATTTGGAATGACTTCTATGTAAGATCTAAATAGGCTAGGTTGTAGTTAAGCTGTAGGACTTCCTGCAAAAGGGTGAATGGGTGCTCAAAATTTTCCAGGCATCACAGAGCAGTTGGATCTCTTCATGGTAGAGAAATCAAATCAGGCTATGGAATATAAATCTCTGTCTCGGGAAATCCCTGAGCTGCAAATTATAGAAGCTTGGGATAGTGTTCTAGGGTAGTAACCCTTTACACTTCCTTTGTTCCAGACAAGATCTATTACACATCATTGGAAACAAAGCTCTAGTGGGACGGATCTTCAGTTTGACTCATACAGAGATTCTTGTATTTTTTTTTGGACATTAGAGAGATGGTGAAATCCCAGGACTGCTTAGATTTTTAAATACTTTTGTTGTCTCTATACTTGCATGTTCCCTAATGCTCACAAATGAACTTGATACATTCTGTATATCACCTACTAAAAAAAAAATAAAACCAAACCAAACAAACCCAAGTTATTATTTTCTCATTTAATTTTTATGTTGTACTGCACAGCTATAGTCCCTGGATACTGATAGAGAGCAAAAAGCAACCGGGAGGCAGAACATGTGTTTTGACAGATTTCATGTGTTTATTATTTGGTTTATCTCTTAGGGTTTTGAGTCTCTCCTAAGGATTGTGTAAGTTTTTAAAGAACTGCTTCATTTCTGTAAAACCAGATGTCTCATTTTCAGAAGTCATTTTCACTGTCCCTTGAACACAGTTTCCTCAGTCTCAGTAAGGCAGAGACCTGTTGTGATCAAAAATTTATCAGTTTATGTCTGCTCCATAACAAATGTGCTGCTTTCTCAAAAAAAGTCTCCTTGGGTTTCTGGGGGTTTTGTGGTTTTTTTGGTGCAAAAACCTTGAATTGATTCCCTTAGCTGACATCAAAATTGCTGTTTATTGTATTGTACTGAGGTTCTAGTGCTGTATGCAATACAGCTACATGTTCTCTAGAGAGATGGAGAGGAATTTGTTTCAGAAAAATCATTAAATAGCAATAATGCTGACAACTGCCTATCTTGACAAGTGACCAAATTTGAATTAGTTACATAAGGTAAAAAAGACTCTTGCTTTGCCATCCTGATGAGAATTCCTCTGGGATTTTCATACCAAAGGTTCATTCTGTAGCTATCAATAGCAGATTCTGAAATTTCTTTGTTCTTCTCAGACTTGCTGCTCAAGAGTGTAAAAGTGCTGTTTATGTCACACAATATCGAAACTTTTTAAAGTGAGAAATTGTTCAAACAGTTAAATTGTTTTTGCAGTAGCACAAGATAGACAGGCAAGTGATAATTCTGTTGAAGCATCCATTCTTTATGTCATCCAGCAGGTTTGACAGTGCAATTAACTCCATAAGAAGAAATTTGTTTCCACAGTAAGAACTTGTTTTATCTTTGCTCACAGAAATTGCTCAGTTTTGTTCTGCTTCCTTCCTGTGTCTGTAAACTGCAAATGTGATACTTTAATATGATTGTCAAAAACCTATTTTTCCCTTTTGGCAGTTATCAGTGAGCTGCAACCTTTCAGGTTTGGTGGGGGCTTTTTTGGTTGTTGTGGTGTTTTTTTGGTTTTTTTTTTTTTTTTTTTTTTGGTGGGTGGTATTTCTTTTTTGATTTTGTGTATGTGAGTTTTTTGGTGCTGCTAGGTTTGGGGTTTGGTTTTTTGCTTTGGGTTTTTTTGTCAGGGTTTTTTTTAATTTGTTTTTGGTTGTTTATTTTTAATTGCAGTACCTGATACTCAGTAAAGCCAGGAGACATATTTTTAGTACTTATGAATTTCCCATTCATTTCCTGTATTGCTTCTTTATGTGGTTACACAATGAGCCAATCTAGAGAAAATAGGTAACCCATGGTTTTATAACATGAACAAGAAACCATAAAGAATATCCTCAAAAAAAAAAAATCTGTTTATTTAACAACAGGACTTCCTTCTTGAAGAACAGAGACAATACTTTGGCTTCTGCTAGAAATTTTCTTAACACAGTACAATGTTAGAAAGGCTTGACAATGTCAACAACACTCCTATAGGGATTTTTTGCTTTGATTTGTTTTTTGTGGGTGGTTTTTTTTTGTGTGTGAAATTGTGGTCTTTAGTTTCTCTGCCAAAAACTGGAAAATTATGAGTATTATACTCTCTCGTAATTTTAGCATGAGAGGATAAAGTGATCCCATACTGTTGCTTCATGTTAGCTTGAAGGCTCTAAAAATTCATTTTTTTCTCTAAACAAATGGCAGCCTTCAGCCATTCATAAACTCAGGCAAACAAATGACTCGAATATTATTTCCAAATGTTCAGCAAAGAAACCAGGTTTGTCCAAAAAGCAAGGTGTAAGGAAGTACAGCAATGTTTTCTGAAAGAATTATAAATGACATTTTGTAAACGGATTTCTGGCAATGATGAGGTTGAAAACAGCAATCATGCTAATCAATGAAAGGGGTTCATAAGCATTGCTTTTTTTGCTGCATTAATTCTACTCCACTGAATTAAATCTTCTGTAAAGAATCAAAAAATCAAATAGATTTGTCTTACATATATTGCAGAAAGATTTCTAATTTTAAGATCTAAAATCATGTTTATTTTACTCAAAAATGTTACTTCAGTTCAGACTAGGTTCACCTGAGCTACCCAGTCATCTAGCAGTGCTTGATAGCTGAGGGGTTTTTTTGAGCTTTTTGAGACTTTAAATCTGCAAACAGGATCTAAAATGGCTTTAGCATTACCTTGGCTGCTTTTCAGCTTTCTTGGCTGCAAAATTTGTGTTGAAAAAACTAGTGTTCAGAGATCTGTGGCTATGGGATTGCTGCAATTCCAGTCCCAGAGGTGACCACCTCAGACCCAGCTCTGCTTTGTACAGAGAAGCCTGCGTCCCTACGCACACTGCCGTTCTCCCACCACACAGGCCATCTGTGAGAGTTAGCTGATGTAAAGGTACAGAGCTAACTACAACACTACAAGGTTAAGCTTGCATTTCAAGCCTTTAGAACATGTTAAACCTTCCCTTAAAGTGTGTAATCTTGGTCTCCCAGGCATGCTGAAAGCTACTCTTAATTTAGCGTAACAAATCAAAGCCTTTTTGTGAATAGTAAAACATGGAAGAAAATCCTTCTGATGACAAAGTAAAAAAGGGAGCTGGCACTGGCTTGAAAAAGCATTTCTTACGATGTCACCATGGTCTGGTCCTAGGAACATAGTATATTGGTGAGGAAATTATTTCAATAAACATTTAAATCTGTCTCTGCAAATACTGATGCTTACGTGTTTCTTTATTTAGTATTTCCATATTTTGTATTGACCTTTGCTTAAAATCTACTTTGAGTTCTGCCTACTTTAGCTTAGACTTTTTGCTATGGATCATTAGCACCTGTGTTTCAAATTTTGTTTGAAGATCAGTGTGAAAAGAGTTATTCACAGTATTTATTTTCTTTTCTAACATTCCTCAATAAGGTCCTATGCCTTTTTACACATTTTTGCAATTGGTGTGGGTAACTTCCATACTGTCCATAGATATACAATATTATATATTATGAATATAATACATTACATGGATGTCCACAATACTGTCTGTAATAATGATGTCCTCTTCAAAACCTATGGCATCAGACATAATGCAGAGAATATGATATATGGCATTTAAAGAAAATTGATGATAAGGAATGCTAAAGATTCACTGCTACTGTAAGATCTAATTCTGTGTTATTAATTTTAACTTTATTGTTCTGTACTTACAATTAAAAAATTTTCCTTCCATGTTTAAAAGCTCCAGGTTATGTTTTGTCAAAATTAAATAACAAGTGCATTCCTTGAAAAAAAATCTATCTTTTTCTTAAATTTGTTGCAATATAATTTTTCAATTTATTTTAAAAGAATCAAAGGGGCTAGAATAATTTGTGAGTTGACATAATATGACCTATCAGTTTAGGGATTCTTGGTATTTCCAAGCAGGGCAGATACTAGCATAAAAGCAACATATGTAAACTTTTTTTATGAGTGGATTGGCTGTAATTTCTTCATAGCATTTTGTAGGCATTGGGCATTTCTAGACCAACAGTAAGGCTTTTAAAAGAAGAAAATGGCTTTGTCTAGTCATTAATTTAGAGTTTTATCTTTTTTGCCAGTTCATTGTAGGCAGTTACTCTAGATTACCATTCAGTGTATTTATACTGTAGAATTCAACCCATGCCACTGATGATACATTGTGGAATATTTGACTATGTTCTCAATATTTCTTCTGGATAATTGTGGGCTGCCACTTTATCAGCGATATATACAACTGACTGAAATTAGAGATAGGTTTACAGGTAAACATCCTAAAACTACATTCGACAAAGGAGTTTTTCCACCTTGTTTTCCTATTGGTACTTCACATGGTGATCCCTGAGCAACAAATCCAAAATGCATGCTCTTTATTTGCTTGAGCCAGTGTGCAGCAGTTGGGTGCTCTCTTTCATAATGAACTCAGTTTATGCTAGGGAGCAACTTAACTGGCTGATATTGCATATTGATGATTCTATGTGTGTGGAAGCTCTGACAGAGAACTGGAAGGCCTAAGAGACAAAAATAGTCAATATGGTCTCCTCAAGGAAAGTTTTCATCTTTAATCCTGAAAGGGCTTACTGCCATTTGCCACAGGTCCACCGACTAAATAAAGAGAGAAGAATGAAGGCACTGTTGCATTACCTTGATTTCTTACAGCAGACTACAGAGGAAATGAGCGGATGGGACTAGCCGTTTTGCATATTCTGTGGTTTTGCAAACATAACTGCATAGCAAGGGAATTGCTGAAAATGGACTCCAGCTGGGATTGGAGACATATTGTTGATAAGGAAGGAAAAAAGATTATTTGTGCTGGGTTGCAACTTATCACATTCAGTCACTGGCTACACAAAATACTTGGTGAATGTGGCATGAAAGTGATGGGCAATTACAAAGGTTATAACCCCAATCTAAATGATGGGAATTATCCATATATTTGAAACAGTTGCTTTTAAGTTTGATCAAATGCTGATCAATCCTGTTCCCCATTGGTTGAATAAGACTTTGGTCTTATTACTTCCTTGGTCTTATTACTTCCTTACTTTGGTCTTAAAACTTCCTCTAAAACATGAGTCATACAAAATCCTTTTTTGTTTCCATGAATTTTCTTAGGCATTTTTTGGTTAAGCAAGAGCTACAAAGAGCTACAAAAATATTTATTTAATTCTAGGTGAATCCCTTCTCCCCCTCTTTCCTCAGGTTCCTAAACTCTTTCTGGTTTTCTCTCTGACATTTACACATTTTATTTGCTTTCTTTCTTTAAGTGTTCTGCTTACATTCTTTTTTGCTCTGAATAATCCTTTTAATTCCTTTCTGTGACCCTCTATATTTTCTATTTAATTTGCTATTCTCTTTGGTTTATCTCCTTCAAAATATACACCTTCATCTTCACACACACATCTTTAGTATGGCAAAAGTTTTTAAAACAAATGAATTAATAAAGTAGCAAAGCTATTAATTGATTTCATTACAAGGCAGTAACATATTATAATAAAATATGTATTTGCCAGCTGCAGATTAATATGCAGTATTTTATATGTTGGTCCTGTATTTGATTCTCCAATGTCCTCTTCTCTACCCTGTTTCTTTTTTCATTGCTCCTTAATGTCAGTTTTAGTATTAGCTTTGAAATGTCTCTCTCTAGTGATGAAAGAAAAGTGTTTTGACTGTATAATAAAAACAATTATTGAGATACAATCCAAATATATAGTTGAGATTTACTGTATTAAAAATTGAAGACCTCTGCCTTAGAATAAAAGCAGCTGAAAATAGCTTGCTGTAGCAGGAAAAAGAGATAAAATTAAGTTTAGAACTGAGCTTGCAACAAAAATGAAGACTATTTCTTTAGTTCAGAAAACTTGTCAGAGAGAAGAAAAGCAAAATATAATTTTATGAAGTTCCATGTAATTGTGAAATGGTTGATTAACAAGGCTGTCATGTAAGTTGTTCCTGGGGTACATTTGTGAGATGTGCTTTGCTGGGATATTTGTAGAAGAGATATTGCTGTGGATTAGCAAATTTACTAAAGCTTGATTCACATCCAGAAAAGTAAAGTTGCCTGCAGCCCTTCCATGAACTTTCACGTGAGACAGGTCAGTCTGTTAAGCTGCTCATTCACCTTAGTATGTATTGTAGGGACTTCTAATAATATTTGTTGAAAACTGACACTTTTGTAAGTGCACAAGCCAAGATGAACTTACTGTTCCTGTCAAAACAAACAAGAAAACCTATCATCCATCCTCTAGACTCCTTGGGAGACCTGAAACTGCAAATGGTTTTAGAAGTTAAACCACTCCACTAAAAGGGAGGAAAAAGCTTCCATCAAAACTGAAACCCTAAATACTACCTTGTCATTCCAGAAATAACAGATCAGTCTGAGAGACCTTAACGCACAGCGCACCCCCATGCAAAGTTGCAACAACATTTAGCATTTCTTATTCTGGATACTTTGGATGCAGTACAAATATCCAAAACATCCTTCCATCTGTGTTTACAAATAAAATTTGTTGACATGGAAAAAAATTAAGCTGCTTGTAAATTTCTCAGGTTTTGGAGCAGCAACAGCAAAGCACTAAAATGAGTAGATAAAACAAAATTTGCCTGTGTACCGGAGACTTCTGAAGCCTAAAGTTCATTTTGCTATTGCTTCTTACTTTCTTTAGTTCATAAAACTTTTTCTAATTGAGGAGATCTTAATCCTGCAAAAAAGTTATACCATAAAAAAATGCATGACTAGTTTCTTCGATGAATAATCATTTATAAGCTAAAAGAGTTAACTTCAAAGTGTGGCATCCTCATTTTTCCAGTCTTATAAACAATACAGTTTCCTTTGTTCAGCAGCCAGGCTGTCTAACGTTGATTTTGGTTTCTGTTTGTAGCTGTGGAAGACCTTGAAACAGCAAATAACATTGCTCATAGAAATATTATGCTTTCAACAAGACTGTGGGGTTTTAGCATGGTCTATTTCATGCTTAGAAGGTTACAATGCCTATGAAAGACTGGTTTCATAATGACCGTAAAACTGAAGTTTGAGACGTTTTCACTGAGCTGAAGACTTAAGGGAGCATACAGAATAGCACCTTTGGGAGGACAGGGTCAAGCTGAAACATATTCAAGGCTGTATGAAATGAATCATAGTTACTGAATGTAAGCTAATCTAATTGTACCTTAATATTTTTGTTGGTTAAAAAAAAATGTTTATTCATAACTTGTTTTTCCAGTTCAGCTGAAAAGTTTGAAGGGCACAGGTGCTAATAACAGGTAAGTTGCAAATATCAATTTAGTATGTTTTTCAAGAGTAAATGTAAATTTGGGGTTTGATCTTTTTTTTAGCCCTTTTATCTCTCCCCTTCACCCTTTTTTTATAAAGAAGAGAAATACTGCTTCTGTTTGGTGACAACTGATTACTCTTGGTCATGAAATATATTTATTGTTATGAAACAAAAATTTTCCCCACTAAGACTATGTGTTTTAAAAGCATATATTAACCTAATTATTATATTAGCTGTTTAAAGAGGGACCTAGTGCTGGACATGAAATATATCTATTCAACCCCTAATGTTTTTCCTGTGTAGATCTTCCATATTTCAGTAGCTGCCTTCTGAGGATATTAGTATTCATTTGTAATACTACTGTGAGAACATCAGGAAGATTTACAAAGGTCATAAGACATGAAAGATGTATTTGTTCATGAACCAGTGCTGTAGTTTATATTTACAGAGTGTTATCATGCATGGAATTGTACCCTTTAACATGTTTCAATTCAAGAAAATTAGGAAATAACTTTAAAAAATAATGGTCACGTTCTGAGTTTCTACCATACTTTATGTGTATTTTTGTAGGCTGATCTCTGAGCATCAACTTGTGCCTTATACTTATGGCTGAATATGTAAGTGCTGGTACAAGAGTGGGACCAGTCCTAATGTGACTTTCTGTAATTAAGTTTTAACACCTCAAGGATGCAGACCAGTAATGAAGTTTGTGATACTGTAGTTTTGTCTAAGGAATGCTAATTTTATAGTACTTACCATTTATAATTCAGATTTAATACAGTATCTAATAAATGTCATGATTCCATTATCACGGTGGTTAAGGAATTTTACAACCTGGTTGAGAGATTGGGTAAAATTATAATTTTCAACAATTTAAACTCCCACAATACTCCTTATACTCAATTGTTACTGTCTGAATTGTCAGAGTTAGCTAAATCTGGATTAAAAATCTTGCTGCTGTTTATGCTTTACTGGTGTACCAACCAAAGCACAGAGGGACAGTAGGATGGAACAGTGCAGCAGTGAGACGTAGTCTTAATGCAAGACTAAAATTTGACTTTAACTGGTGGCATTTATCAATCTTTGTTGTCTCATTACTTCAAAGGGAAAGCATTTAGCACCTCTGCACTGAATGATTAAATGGCCTCTTGCCACAAATCAGTAAATAAACCAGCTTAATTGTCTTCAGTTTAATCTCCAGGTATTGAATCATACTTGAAATTCTCCGTCTTCTTTCCTATATGGGAGAATTTTTCAGGATTCCTTAGTCAGTACATGCTATGGTCATTAACTCTATTCAGGGTTTCTGATCTTCTTTCTTGAAAACATAAAAACCAGACTTCTGCATCTATCACCTCACAGCCACAGTGGCCATCAGAAGTAGTTATGATCCTCTGCATGTTTCCATAGTGCTTCCTAATGTTAAATTTCTGGTTATGCTTCTTCAAACCCAGAAATCCTTCGAGGTAAAAACTGCACACCCAAAAGGTTGATAAAATATCAGCCTCTTTCTTTCCAAGTATCCTGGTAGGTTCACTCGGACTATATGAAAGAATCATTCCTTCTTCATGAACTGCTGATTAAGCTGGACTGCAAACAAGCCTAGCGGTGAGGACAAGTGCTCTGGATGGAGGGATGGAGTAATATAGCTGAGTAGAAGTGATTATTTTGATGTCTCACTTCAGGGCCCAAGGACTGGACATTTTCCTGCTGATCTAATCAGACTCAATCTTAAAAATTTGGGAAACAGGCAAAGAGGTTTTAACAATAATACCTTATGTAAAAGATTCTAAGGTTCAGTAGTAAATCCCAATTTAAATGATAAGTGTATCCTTCCATCTTCCCATGCCTTCCTATTATGCCATAAAATGTGACATAAAGGAGAAAGAAAAATAGGATGTTTTTAACCTAAAATTAAGGATAATTTAGTGGACCCTGAGACAGGAGAAAGAAGCATGTAACCTTTTCTGCTTTGATATTATTTATTTATTTTAGCTGACCTTATTAAATCTGAACATAGTGATTTCTACTGAGAATATAATGTCACTATCATGAAAAATTTTTAATCTAAAAGGTTTTGAAAGATGCTATCTGCTGCTATCACATTGATATGACCAAGGAATTGTGGAGAAATTGATTTTAAAAGCCTTTTATAAGCAAAAAATAATAATTGAACATTTGGTCTCTTCCTTCCTCCAGTGAAGTCTTAGTTTTGAAAATGTTGATTGAGAGAAGGCATAGTATACTGTAATGTAGATAATGAAAGTAGGTGTGCTTTTAGGAAATTGCCAGTTCCTTGTTTTTATTCTTGATTTTTACCTGCTGATAGGTTGAGGTACTAAAAATCAAAACTATAAAAGTAATGAACTATTTGAAACAAATTTAATGATAAGTAAGATGTGAGAACTGGGGTTTGAAAATGTGTTTCAACATAAGGTAAGGCCAAATCATATCCAAAACAACTGTGTGAGGTCATAAAATCTGAGAATTAAATTTAACAAATAAGTGAAAATAATTAAAAATATTTGACATGGAAACAAATACTACTCTTTCCCATATTTGCATTCTCTGTCTGTTTTTACCTTTTGCCTCATTGTCAGTGTTGACCATGATGTTTAATACTCAGACAGCATCTATAATTCATTTGTTATATTTATTTATTTAGATACTGCCTGCTAAGAAGATTTTCATATGAAAATCCTGGAGTATTCACAACCCCACAGTTTACTGTCTTTGACTCCTGTGCTCTGTGATAATGATGAAAACATCCATCAAGTCCAGCCCAATGCCCTCATAAAAGCAAACTGTCCTCAGGAATACATCAGCTACAGCAGCCTTTCAGAGATAGATGTAAAAATTTGGCAAGACTGCTGCAAAGATCTGTAATACTCTAGAACAGAAGTAGCAGTTGGAATATCTAATTCCAAACTAAATATTTTTAAAAATGCTAGAATTGCTATTTAACCTATCTTCCCATGTTAATATTACATATTGTGACAGGATATACACTAAAAAGAGGGTAAACTAAGTTTTGAATAAGTAATTTATTTTTAAAATACTGTAGTTTCTTGGTCAAGTGCCCTGTTAAAAAGGTTTGTGGTGACATTTATGTTACTTCCAGCAATATCATAAAAACAAAAATACCTCTAAAAAAAAAAATAAATTTTGTCAATAGAGCAAGTGGCTAAAGTTTCTCCACTACAGTAAATATCCTAATCTGAACTTACTTTCAGTGTATATTTCCTACTAGCAGCTTCAAATTATCCACCTGGTTGAATTTCTTTAAGCATTAACTACACCTGAAAAAGACTGCTTATCATTTACCAGAGTTAATAATTATTATTGTTTGCAAGTGTGATGATTGTAGTGTGTATAATATTGAATGAGTAATTTGTCCTCTGGAAGAGAATATAATATCTGCAGGTACTTTAGGACTACAAATGACTCTTTATCCTACCTCAGGGCCACAGATTTTTAAACTATGTGACCTAGGTTGGATTCTCAATGTTTTAATACAGTGTAGTTATCTAGTAATTGCTTTTTTTGTGGGATAACTCCCAATTGTGTTTTTCTGCTAAGTAAGAAGAAAATTACTCAAGCTGTTTTTGAGTTATAGGTCATTACCCTGACTATGAAGCTATTCTGTAAACATACTGATTGGCATAGTAAATACTTACTTTATACAGATTGCAGCGGTTCACAGGGAACTGTGGCCCGAATGATGCTCTATAGAAGGGACAGGAAGAGGGGAAAGAGTTCTGAAGCTCATGCATAAATTGACAGGCAAGGGGAAGTCTCAAGTATGTTGTACGTTAACTTTTGCAGTTCAAAGACAGAAAATTTTGATGTGAAGCACATGTTCTTCTCCAAACCATAGTAACTGAAGGAAGCTGTGAGCTTTGCATGGCTTATTAAGTTAGAATGGAATTCATGAAGTGAACACTGTGCTAAGTACCAAGGTGGTCATCGCCACCTGCAGTCCTCTTCTGGAGCCAGAAATGTTGTGGTATTGTCAAGGATTTCCATACCTCTGTACATTCCCCTTTCACTTACAAGGAAGTCACTGGTTTGAACAGACAGCAAAACTGCTGGTGTCAGGCTGAGGGGGAAGAAAACTCTTCCGTTCCTGATTTCTGTGATCCTATACCGGTACAGCTGTTCCTAGGAGTTGCAGCTTTTTGAAAGAAGACATATAAATCCTGAATCAAGGAGAGCTTCTCGGAGGCAGACATAGGCTGTGGGCTAGCCCAGATTATACTGAAAAGAAATACCCACCTCACTTATGTATGGTTTGGAAGCCTGAGTTAGTTCAGCCCTATTTTTTAATGATCCCCCTCCAAGCTGCTGTGAACCTGATTTCACTGGATTGGCACAGTTGTGCCTCCTATCAAATCTGTAACCATCCAGTGTTATAAAAGGAGAAAGGTTTAATTTTTCACCATAGCAAGAAGGTTACAAAGATCTACTAGATTTTTTTTTTTGAGATATTTTAGAATGTGAAAAGCTGTCACCTTGATATTTAGCATAAATTTGAAAGATGTCTTCAGGGTGTTCCAGCAGGAAATTCATATCAACCAGTGAGAGAAGCTGGAGCTATTTGAGGAAAGGCACATGAACAAAGCCTTCCAGAGAAAGTCTGGAGGGTGGTAAAAGTATAAAAGGGAAAATTGGACTGATTTTTGAGTCAGACAGCTTCTGTTCTAGTGAGCTGGTAGAAAGAGATGTCTGTGTTTATTAAACTAGTTTCAAAAGGATCATCTGGGATTATATAAAAGTAGGAGGAAAAACGAAAAGTGATTTATGCCTCTTACCTTGTTCTTGTCTCTGTGCGAGACAAGATATTGTTTCTCTTTTTGCCCATACCTCAACAATCAGAGCCCTAAATCTGGTCTTTAATAACTGTGAAACTTCAGGATCTAAGACCTTGTCTGAAATAACATGTGTATGCAAACTTCCTTGGGTGGAAATTACAGAATGCATTTTAGAAATATTCTGTCCATCCCTGATATCATGCTACCAGGGTCTTGTACAGGTAACATTTGTCTGTGAATTTCCCAGAGATTTCCATGTCACCCACTATTTCTACATGTGCATAGGATTATTCAACTATAATCACTTTTGTGAGTATTTGTGTTTAGACTGCATATGCTTCCCTGAGTTTTTAACCTTTCTTTTATTAATATTTCTACATATTATTTTGCCTGTTTAGCTTGGTGTTATCTATCTCCATTTGTACTTTTGTCATCCCTAACTTGGATTTTCAATGTCCTTAGTCCTGGTATATTTGTCCTTGCCATGTTTACTATATTAGCTTCTAACAAGTTGTTCTGAAAGAGTAAAAAGACAAGTTTGAGAGACTGACTTATGGCATAAAGTTAAATATAGCAACTAAACTCAAATGCAAGACTGAAAACAATTTTGTGGCTTAATTGTGTCATTAAAGTTTTCTATGAGCTGTGGAATTTTGACTTTCTGCAAATGTCTTTGAAGATCTTATTTTCATTAATCATGCAGCAGCTTTTAATAGAGTGAATTTATTAAGGGAATATTTGGCAATGTAATAGATCTCATACTGTGTAAAAATTCAATTTTCCTTAGTCAGCAACAACCATAAGTGCTGAGAGCACTTCATCTACCCCATAGATACTTGAAAAAAGGAAGACACAGATCTTTTAAATACCTTAGAATCTCAGTGTGAGAACTTAATGTGAAAATTTCCATCTGGAAATTACAAGGCCAGATGGTTGTATAAATCCCAGCAGAAAATATACATCTGTCACTTTTTTTGTATAACTAGTTCTATTTGAAGAAGGATTTATTTAATCAGTTTGGCACATCATTTAGTGTGTCATTCCTATCAGCCTGTAGCCTGTAGCTCTCTTTGTACCAAGTCTTCTTTCATTTGTAGAATGAAATAGAGGTAATCATTCTCTAACCAGATGCAGAATGACTGTTGATTTAAATTTTTTTTTGTGCAGAAGAATGATGAAGAAAACCAGATTATAATTAAGTAAAAGTCTTCAGTAAAGATTCTTGCTATCAAGTCTACCTGGTTTATGAATGTACTTCTCATACCTTCTTCTCCACCATGTAAAGACACTATGCAGAAAAACGTTTAGCAGGGTAATAGAACTAAGCAAGTTTACATAATGGAAGCGTGCTTTAGAGTTCTATGTTACTTCATGAATCCAAGGGAACAAAATGACTTCTGAATCAAAATTTGAACTTATGTAAATATCTGATTGGACTGTCTTCCTAAAAAATTCTGTAAGCCAATACTTCAGAACAGGATGTGAACATGTACAAAAATATTAGTGAAGAACATGAGGTGTGTGGACCATATTGTGGATTTTGTTATAATCTATATGTCAAGTGACTGAACATATAGTCTGGAGACACTCTGTGTTTATTCAGGTTTACATTTACATCAGATATATATTTGTAAGTAAAGCCACACTCACACATGCATTTATCACTATTGAATTTTACACACTTACTGGAATTTTACTACTGTCTTCTAAAAACTGTTCTTGGGCATAATATTATTGCCCACCCTACTTAGCTATTTTCTTCTGATATATTTCTTTGATACAGATTTCATCTGAAGAACAAACCATGAGTTGATGACTTTCTCCTCTTTGTCTTTCATTGCAACACACAATAATCTAATCTGGTCTCTGTCTGAGAAAGCGTAGGTGCTTACACTTAGAAGAGATGTATATTACAGAGCTACCTCCTTTTTTCATATGTTTACATTAGCATTTTAGCTTGGATAAGCATTTTTGAAGCTAATGTCCCAATTACCGCTACTTACTTTGCTTCAGTTCACATCATAGAACAGACTTATGGAGCAGGACTTAGATTTCTTTTCAAAGAAATAACAACAGAAAATGCCAGCCAGGAAATGTACCAAATGAACTCAAATCCAGAACGTTTTGTTGGGAAAGACTAGAGCTTGCTCAAAGTTATCCCTTCCTCCCTGAAGTTATATAAAAATCATTCTATCATCAATGCAAACTGTTCTGTTTTGCATATCTGCTTCTACTACTGGGTCACATTATTTGTTAGTGCAGATATAAATTTAGCCTTTGAAATCAATTTTTGCAGTAATTCTTCCTGGAGAGGGAAGTTATTTATGGATCTTGTCTAAAAAAAGTATCTCTGTCAGGAATTTTGAAGAAAAATCTACTGGTTCTGGTTTGCTTCCAACACTTATCTAAACTAAATATACCAAGGATGGCACACACTGCGAATCTTATATAAAAATTATTTCTATCAAGAAAGGTGTCACTATGTAATAAAACCATGTTCCAACATACAAACTTTTCTTGGTTTTAAGGTTGAGGTGTTTTTTCAGCCTTTATTAAAAGAATAATTAGCAATATAGAATCAGCTGAAGAAATGTAAGGATCAATTTAATAGAATTACAAGACTAAAAACTGCGTGGATTTAATAGTCTTATTTTTTTTAATCAATGGTGACTGTGTTGTCTTTTTATCCACAACCTCTAAGTTATCAGCATTATGCAAGTTTACTGAAAATTGTGTTTTAATTTTGTTCTTCCCCTGAGATAATTATGGGATGTCTGTTCAGTAAGAGGAGAATGAATCTCTCCTAAAGTCAAAATCTGCCATACATTTAATTGCATTAGATGTCCCCCAGAGTTCCCAAGGAATGCCTGGAGAGAAGCCCGGGTGGCCTCAGTTTTAGAAGGGGCTGTTTACTAGGAACCAACAGTACAAAAGGTACTATATGTAATGAAGGAAAATATATCATGTATATGTGAATTACATAGTTGATTTTCACACAGAGGTTTCAATCGTAAAAATTATCATTTATTATTATGAATTTTTAAAGGAATTTCTCCTGATAAGAGAGTGAAATAGCTACCTTTAAATTATTTGGTACAATTATAGCTCTTCCATTTAATGGCATACAAAGTAGCTCTTTTAATGATAAAACTTTTAACCTGCAAACAGAGCCAAGGCTTTCAAATTATCTTTGTCCGTATTTCATTTATTCTCATCTGACGAAAACAAAATAAATATGTTCTGAATACACTGTACTAATCTGAGTAAAAAAAACAAGTAAGCAATTAGAAAATTAAAAGCAAATCTATTATTTTCAGAAAATTAGTTAAAATGGAACATGCAAATAAAAGTCCATCTAAAGCTGTTATTAATAAATTAAAGAGTTCAAATGAACAAGTTTGATGCAGTGGCTACTGAAAGAAGATGGTTTTCTGGCTTTTTATTACTGTTGTTTTTTCATTAAAAGATTTGAGGAGGTATTCATGCTGGCCAAAATCTTCAGACTTTGTTCAGCCACATGATGAACCAAACTGCCTTGGATACATTCTTGCCAAGGGGAGTACCCTGATGGGGAGCAGTAGTTCCACTTTTGGATGCCCCACTTTTGGTCTTTCTGAGGGATCAGCATTACCTGATTTCCTTGCAGCATATTCATTTGCATCTTCTTCCACATTCACTCTGTTTTTATAGTTACTGGGTCGTGGTTTTATTCTTCATTTGCAGAGGAGAAGATAATATTTTAAAAAAAATAATATGACTGATTACTTTATCATTCATAATAATAACCATTTAATAATACTATTTTTTAACCTAAAAGGATATTATTAGAAGTAGTTAGTTAAAGAGATTGATAGCTCCTGAAGAGATCCTGGATGGCTCCGTTCTTCCACAGCTGTAAGCACTCATTTAACTGCTTAAAAGCTCTGTGCTTCTCACCCACAAAAAAAGAAGAGAGCATCACAAGTTCTTTGTACTTCACTTCTTATGATACTTAGTTTGCATGTTGTTTATCAGGCAAACTGCTGAAGACAGTCAAACAGGATTTCCCATTTAGTTCTAAAGTTGACAGACAAGACATCTTCATTTTGTCTTACATAGCCTAAATTTTTACAGGTGTAATTTTCTGCTTATAGTGTCTTACAGAGGCTGCCCTCTAACTGTGAAAGATTATGTGACTAGATGTTCTGGCCAGCCTAAGGGACCCTAATGGAGGGTTACTTGTATAGTTCACCTTAAGCACACCCATCAGGCATGTGCAGGACAACCAGGGGATCAGGCCCAGCCAACACGGCTTCATGAAAGGCAGGTCCTGCTTGACTAACCTGATCTTCTTCTATGACAGGGTGACCTGCCTAGTGGATGAGGGAAAGGCTGTGGATGTTGTCTACCTGGACTTTAGCAAAGCCTTTGACACCCTCTGCCACAGCATCCACCTAGAGAAGCGGGTGACTCATGGCTTGGATGGGTGTACTCTTTTCTGGGTTAAAAACTGGCCAGATGGCTGAGCCCAGAGAGTTATGGTGAACAGAGCTAAATCTAGTTGGCGGCCAGTCACAAGCAGTGTTCCCCAGGGCTTGCTGTTGGGGCCAGTCTTGTTTAGTATCTTTATCAATGATCTGGATGAGGGGATTGAGTGCACCCTCAGTAAGTTTGCAGATGACACCAAATTGGGTGGGAGTGTTGATCTGCTGGAGGGTAGGAAGGCTCTGCAGAGGGACCTGGAGAGGCTGGCTTGATGGGCTGCGGACAATTGTATGAGGTTTAACAAAGCCAACTCCTGAGTCCTGCACTTTGGTCACAACAACCCCATGCAATGCTACAGGCTTGGGGAAGAGCATCTGGAAAGATGCCTGGCAGAAAATAACCAACACCTGGGGGTGCTGGCTAACAGCTGCCTGAAGCAACAGTGTGCCCAGGTAGCCAAGAAGGCCAACAGCACCCTGGCTTGTATCAGGAATAGTGTGGCCAGCAGGAGTAGGGAAGTGATCGTGCCCCTGTACTTGGCACTGGTGAGGCCACACCTCAAATAGTGTGTTCAGTTTTGGGCCCCTCACTATTAGAGGGATATTTTGTTGCTGGAGCATGTCCAGAGAAGGGCAACAAAGCTAGTGAAGGGTCTGGAGAACAAGTTTTATGAGGCATGGCTGAGGGAACTGGGACTGTTTAGCCTGGAGAAAAGGAAGCTGAGGAGAGACCTTATCACTCTCTACAGCTACCTGAGAGGAGGTTATAGTGAGGTGAGTGTTCGTCTCTTCTCCCAAGTAACAAGCAATAGAACAAGAGGAAATGGCCTCAAGCTGTGCCAGGGGAGGTTTAGATTGGATATTAGGAAAAATTTCTTTACTGAAAGAGTGTTCAGGCATTGAACAGGCTGCCCAGAGAGGTGGTGGAGTCACGATCCCTGGAGGTGTTCACATGTAGACGTGGCACTTCAGGGCATGGTTTAGGAGTCATGGTAGGGTTGGGTTGACAGTTGGATTTGATCTTAGAGGTCTTTTCCAACCTTAATGATTCTATTATTTTATGTTTTAACTAGTTATCTGAAAATTGGGCATGTAGACAAAGGTAGGTATGCAGATGATTCACTAGTCAAAGAAAAGTGATGCAGCTTCAGACAAATTGTCATACATCCTGAAGTATGCTTTCAAGCATGTCGGAAAATTGCTCCTGAAGTTGCATATGTCTGATATTTTCAGATAGTTTCTGAGCATAAGTGGATGCTTCATGATCACAGAGGTAGATATTTTATAGAAGAAAATTAAAAAATTATTTTTGTCCGTTTCTTAAAAGCATTTGTTGCATGTTAAAAACTTCAGGGTTGCTTTAGGAAAGTGGATTTCCCAAAAACAGAAATCTTGAGAGTTTGGGACATCAAAATATAAGGGAGGAAAAAGTATATGAAGATTTTTATATCACCCATCTGTGGTGAGTAGTAGTTTAGAATTAAGTAGTGCTAATGTCACAGGAGCATTTTGTGCAAATGTGAGGTGAAACTACAACCAGATAGCAGTTCCACTACCTCACTTTTGTTTCATTAATCATTGCTTTTCCTTCCACCTTAGTAAAAGAGCTGAAGCAAATGGATGCAGCCATGAGATTTTGCTTTCATGAGTGTTGGATAGAACTTTCTACTATATAGGACTTATTCGAATCTAGTGTCATTCATCATTCATATCAATTTATGGTATATGTTTCTCCAGATGTGTATTATGCATATAGTTCTGTAGGGTTTAGGAGAAGGAACATTGCTGTATTTGGGGTAATTTCTTATGGAACTTGGAAATTCCTAAATTAAATATGGCATAGGTAATTTCCATAATTCTTTTGTCCACTGCAAATTAGCTGTGTCTACAGTCAGACTTTAATTTCAGTACAAAGCAATCAACCCTCCCTGAATCCTAACATCTGTGGAACCCTATTAGGACTAAAAGACCAAAGGAAATATGGACCTTGGTCTCAGTTTTATATTGCCATCCAAGATGGATTTATACTGTTTCAGGTTAAGTGAAAACTGAGTCTATTATTATGTAAGAAATAAGTTTAATTCTGTAATATTTTTTGATACTTTATGGTGTTTATGGCCGGTGAAAAAACACCAGCTTGATATTTCTTTTCTGGTGTACTGCAGTACCAAATTTATTTCAACACTGGAAAGAATATTCTTTTCTGACAAAGAATTTAGGTACTCTGAAGGGGGCAGAGTATTTTTCCCTGAATTTGTATATGTTTCTAGAATTTTATTGTTCTGTTTGGTTATTGTGACTAACAGTCAAAAGATTGCTTATTGTTTATGAACAAGAAAAGTGGCTCTCTCACGTTGCTTATATTTAAAATGTATTGCTGTCTTGGTTCAGTCAACAATGACCTGGAAATATTGTATGTAATTACTCTGAAACTACCTTGAGGTGGTTGGAATGCCTCTATGTTCCATATCGGGTAGAGTTTACTACAACAATCCTTTCAGAGGTATACCTGCTGTGAGACAGACATAACCACGCCTACAGACGCTTCAGGATGTACCTGCTCTGGCACAGGCTTATCCACAATCACAGACTCTTCAAGGTGTCCTGCTCCTGCCTCGTCCCTTCAACACAAATTCATACTGGAGTTCTGGCCTGTCCAGTACAGCGGCACAGAAACATCAGCGATCCCCAGGCCATCTGCCAGCCCAGGCGCCCGGCCATTGCTGTTACCAGAATGTCCCCAGGCACAGTAGAGTAAGATGATAAGCAGTACAGCAGTAGTGCAAGCAGAGAAAGCAAAAAGCAGCCACTAACGAGCATTAGACTCTAATATAGAGTAAGGCAAGCAAGCCCCATGGAATGCACAGAAGTCTGCTGTTCAACAGCTAAATGACAGCAACAGCTATAAGTTAGATCTAGCACAACTACCTGGTTTGCATACATATAGTTTGAAGGCTGTGTCATCTGTCATCATTTGTCAAACTCAGTGTTTTTGTAGCCTATAGTAGACTAAAATAACAAACCAGTGTTGGTTTTAAAATGATTTATTTGAGGGAATCCAACATTAGCAGGAGGTAGCATTCAGAATGCAGGCACTAGCAGTCCTCTCTCATGGGATCTTTATGACTCTGAATGACAGAATACAGATTTTTGAGTCTGTTAGAGGAGGCACACCAAGCAGTTCTCTGTACTTTCGTTGTCTCTATTCAGTACTCTTAACTTAAAACACTGAATCCTAATGTCATTTCAGAAAAGTACTTAACACCTATCCCCTTGCTGATACCCCAAATTCCAGCAAAAATCATAGGAGGTACACAGTCCCTGTCGCTCTTCAGGAGTCTCACCGGACTCCCATACCCTGACTATTTAATTCCAGTGGAAGGAACATCTCAATACATCTGGTGTGTTTACTCACTCATGTTACCTGAGAACTTAATTCCCTTCATCTGACCTGGACAGGTCCTTCTGTGTTATTTTCTGCTACTTTTTGGGTATCTGACAGCAATATTGTAAACAAGAAGTACTCTGATTTTAAGGTTCACCCAGAGAAGTGGAATGCCTTGTCGTGCGTCATATCACATAACATCAGCTTTTCTAATAGAAGATTTCCATGGATAAAGTAATATATTTACCTATTTATTTTGCAGGAGTGAAGAAAAACTGAAGAAAAACTAAAGAAAAAAGCTTTGTCAATGGTTTGAAGAGTTCTTATGCAGCTGTCTGAAAATTCATTGATAAATGGTTTTATTATACTGTGAGCAAATATTAAATGAAAGAAGTTCTAACTAGTTACATATCTGTTCTTTTTTTATAAACATTGGGAACAAGGGCTGAATGTGATGATTGCATTGGTACATCTATTATACATACCACCTTCTGTGGACACTGCTGATTTTACAAGGTCTTGTGACAAGGTACTCTGTCATAATTTCCAAATACCTTTGAACTTAACAGCTTGTGAACACTGACTAACTCCAGCATCCTGCTTGTCATTCTGAGTAACTGCTGCCAACTTAAATACATCAGTCATAATATTTAGGTCACTGGTGTATATTCTGAAGTTAGGAAATCAGTCCAAATGCCAAGTCTTATGTTAGTTATACATGTCATTCTTTCTGTGAATTTAATTTCATGCTGGGGAGTTTCTGTTTACACAGAGCCTACCTTTTAAATATCTTTTGCTTTTCATATGTAACTTATATGATTGTTGATTTAATCAAGTACTCCTCTACACTGGCCAATGTTATATGCTATTGGAACTATACTCACTAATAAATGGAAGAAGACACTAATGCAACTGTTCCCTGAGCTGACCAGAAGTCAGAACTGAATCTCAGCCTCTAATTACCGTCTTCTTCTTTAGATAGGTAACCTGTGATGTTTCCTTTCAGATGTTATTGACTCTGACTTTAATTTGGCATTCATGATCCTGATCTTCAGAGGCAGTGGCAGGGTTAACTAGTGGAAGCCAGCTTTCATAAGAAATATTTCAGTAAAACAGGCATTCTGTATTTCACATTTGCAAAACATTACTTCTGTCATATCAGATCTCTAATTTATGTGTTCTGTACCAACTCCTTCCTCACTAAATGGTAGTCAGAAGTAGATTGGAAAGCATAATGGAAAGTATTCCTGACATCAGCTGTGAAGGGGTAGCTGCAGCTCCACCATTCAAAATGCTCAGAAATTGTTCTGTGCTGTGGAAAGACTATTTCTGCTAGCCATACAGAAACATGTGTAAACTCAAGAAACAGAGAAGACTAAAGGCAAATAAAGGAAAACAAAACTCAGAGAATGTTTTGCTGAATTCCTGAATATCCAGTGCATACAGCATGCAATAGTGACTTCATCCTTAACATGCTGTGCTCACCATTAAGCTGACACTGGGTTGTAGATGCATTTCTAAGTTAGGTGTTTTGTCTTTCAACAAAAGATCTACAACTTATATGGATAATTCTGTAATAAGTTTAGTTCTTTGTAGATCTGAGGATTCAAATATCTGTTCAAGTATTCCATAGCCTCAGTGTCAGCTGAGGGTTCAACAGTGGTGGCACACAGAAACTTAAAGCCTGATTGTCTTTTTCAGAGCAATTCTTTGGCCTGGTTTTAGTGTGAAGCAGTTTTGGAAAGCACATTTTTTTTAAACCTGCTCTTAGACTGTTTTAAAAAGCCAGAAGGAAGTGAAGTAGTTAGAATTTAAATGCAATTCCCACCCTCAGATAAAAAAAAATGTATCTGCAAAATTTAAGGATTTATTTTGGATTTGTTTCAGGTTATTATTGTTTCATTCTTAAATAATAATGGTTATTTCAAAATCCACGGTTTTATATGTGAAGTTAAAACTGTTTTTCCACGTGTGTAGCTGTATTCACTTACAATTTCATGTGTCGAGTCAATCAACCTCTTAAGTTCTTTTTCCAGTTCTTCATAATAAGCCCTTGCTTTTATTACTGTTACCTTAATTTTCATTCATTTCCCTTTATTGTTTATGAATATATTGAACGGTACAGGCCTCAGCACAGTGAAATGGCAAAGACCTTCGTCTACCTCAAATACAAACAGTTTTCCTACTGTCTGTTCCTTAACTCCTAATTACATATTTATTCTAGGACCTTCCTGTCTATCCAGTGTCTCAGTAATTTCCCTAGGAGCCTCAGAAGGATTTGGAAGGCCTTGGAGCAATCATTTGGAAGTCCAGGTAGGTGAGATTTATGCTTTCTTAACATAAGACACTAGAACAGAAGATACAAAATAGTCTCTTTACAATAGGTGCAATAAGTCTCTGTTTCAGGAAATTTGTAGGTTAACTGTGACATGTTGGGAAAGTTAGAATATTTTGGATTGTTTTTGCCAGTAATTCAGATTATATTGTAACAATTCTATAAGATGGAAGTGTTGGTGAAAAGTGATGAGATTTTGAGAGCTTCAATTTGTCAAAGGAGATTAATGTAAAAAAATTCATTAGAATTTATCTATAGAGTTAAGAAAAGCTCAGAAAATTCTTAAAGAAGATTAAGGTGACTGGGGGAAGTAAGGTTTATTTAAGGAACACTTAATTTGAAGGTTTTATTTTCAGGCTTTGTGGTTTTCTCTGGCAGCGTCAAGAGAAATGTGGTAAATAGCTGCGCTGAGTTTAGCAATAAGGAATATTAATTCTGCTTCTTGATCTCTGCTGAAAAGTTAACTGGGCCATAGGTCTGTTTCAGTTTAGCTGGTGTGCTTTTGTTTTAATTTCTTTGCTTTACCTTGTTTTATTCAGCAGGTTTTATTTCTTGTGCTTGCTTTGCTTCAGTCATGAGGCATTTTTTGTTTCGTTTTCAGTTAACATTAATACTGTTATTTTTCTGAATGACAGAAATTTTCTTAACTATATGTTGCATAAAGTGTGACATTTGATTTGTCAAGGCAAAGTGTCTTGACACTCACCAAAGCAGAAAAATCTTTTCAGGAAAGGATCCTGCCTCTAGAATCTCAACAATATATTAATGGCGTCCCTAATGTAACAGAATCGCATGCCATTCCTTTTAGGTTTCAAAGAGTTTTCATCTTGTGTAAAAATAACATAAGGAGGTGAATGCTGTTTTGCATTTTCTCCAGTTTTTGTTTAATTTTCATTTTAATTTTCTTGTGAAACCTGTAATTTAGGTGTAATTTTCTTTTTTCCTGTATTTATTTTTTATTTCAGATACCAAAAATATTAACATGAAAATGTAACTGAGGGAAAAAGTAGCCACTAAGTGGTGTTCAAGATTTTGCAGTTTGCTGCTGAAGTGAAGCTCCTCACAGCTTTGAAAAAGCAGGTCCTTCTTTTCACCTTGAACCAGACTTTTCAAGTGAATCTGTCACTCTATGAAAATTTATAATTTTTCATTACACTATCATAATTTTCTTCTGGAATACACTGAGAGTTCCAACGTAGAGTACTTGGTGAAAACAAGTAAATGATATCTGATTCTTTCAAGATTTTTGAACTACCCATTTATACTTGCTGTTGCTGCTGCTGCCAAGTAAAAGATGACCCTAAACAGTCACCTTTTGGAGAGCTGCATTTTTTGAAAACTTATTTATAAAGCATGCTGAAAACATTATTTTTGTAATACTTTGCAATACTCTGGAGATTCCTGTTTTAATTTTTTTTAAATACCTTTCCTGTGTTTTAATTAATTTTTATGATGATGGAGCACATACGGTCCTTTAGAAAGTGCTTGGTTTGGAGCATTTTAAGATGAGGTGATTATTACTATACTTCTTTTCCTGTTGCTAGCTGTATGATATTGGCGCTTCCTCCTGAACTAGTTAGCCTATATGCATGGCTTAAATTGTTACTTGTTTGTCTGTTTGTTTGAGTGATATTGGGAAAAAGCTGCATTTCCAAATTCTGACAAGAATGAAATTAATTCTGATATCATGTTTTGTGTAATCTGAAAGTAGAGCCGACTAAACAAACCCTTTCTTAATAAAAAAAGCACAAGAATCAGAAATTGAGTTAAGGGTCTGTGAAGAATGAGATAGGCTCCTCACCCATATCCATGAAGCTGAATCTGTGCAAATGAATGAAGAATGTAAATGGCTTTAAGAGCTTTGATATTCCAGCCAGTCTTTGCCTCACAGGCACTCCTAGGCACCAAGCAGGTGCCATTAAAGAGATGAGTAAATTTAAACCACTCCTGAGTTGAGAATGCTGCATGGACACAGGTCAATAGCAGATAGCAAAATGTATCTGTCGCAATAGCAGTTAGGATCATATCACCTCACATCTCAGTTATAAGGTTATACAAAATAGGTTTTCATACAGATTTCTTTTTTCTACAGAAACTCATGTTTAATTTATATAGTGAAATTCTTTGTAAGTGAAATATGAAAAAATATTTCTAATTAAATCTCTGTGGTTTATGTATGAGTATGAACGTAACAGATTTAATGTGGATGAATATTTTTAACTTTCTTTTTATAACTTGCCAGTTGATAAACAGCTGGCAGAGAATAGGCTAGTGCTGTATTCTGCATGCATCATGCCATCAATGCTATCAAAACACTATAAAGTGCTTAATTTTTTTTTTTGGCACTTAAACCAAACATTAGAAAATTGCTTTTATGGAGCTGACAATGCAATGCTTCAGAAGTAGATAGGTGAAAAGAATTGAATGGCAAATTGCTTGGATGGCAAACTTACATACTTGTATCAAGGCCAGGTCCTTCATCCCAGTTTTCACAGTGCTGTTCATCCTCATTTTCCCAAATGGAACATGCTTTTCCATCTCTCACTATATCCAGCGAATTTCAAGTCTGGCTATTATTGTGAGAATTATTTCTGAAATATTCTTAATAAATAATTGCTTGGAGGAAGGGATATGCAAGAAGAATTAGTCTTTGATTGCAGGAAGACAGGTGTACAAGTGATGTATCATACCAGTCACTTTACTCTGGACATGGAAAACATAATTTAGAAAGAGTTTGCAAATGATTCATTAATTTAGGATATGTTCCTTGTCATCACCATAATAGTAATTTTTCTGTCATCTTTAGATGATTAAGAACAATGTCTGCTTTCAGCTAATGTTTTACCCTTCCCTTTTTTGCAGAAGTCAGTGTCGATACTTGATCTAATCTGTCAGCCTTTGAGAAACCCTTACTTTGATATGAAAGATCTCCAGTCAGACAAAACAAATAGGAAGCTACAGTTCAGTGGCTGTTGTGTGTATTTTGGAAGTGTCACATGATGCTTGGATGGATGGATAGACAGACACAGAGTAACAAGAGATAGTTCAGATGCTACTGTTGAAGGAACCCCTAACATAACTGCACTACTGACCACATATAAGAGAAATTTGAAAAGGAATATGTTATTATGTGAGCTAGTGACGATAACATTTTTAGATGTCTTTATACATACCTGACCTCTTCCAACGACACGTAGGTGTCAGATAAAAGCTTACTAGAATTCTTAGAATTTTAAAGAATAATGAAGTAAACTATGTGTAGAGATAATGGGACTATTCCTTGCTAATAATCTGAGGAACTATTCCTTCCTCAGACTTTCTTTGACTCATTTTCCTTTTTTTCTGTAGTTCTTTGAAAAGAGAGTGATTCAGTAGGAATTTTCCACATGTGTTCAGAGTTTTTTGCAATAATATACTTAAAATTTTGAGATTTTAATTTATTATTTGTGAGAGTTCTTTAAAGCATCCACTGTTAGGCTTTTATACTCAGTTGGTCACTTCATCTCCTGCTTTGTTCCAATTTCTTAAACTGCTATATTTGTTTACTGAACACAGAAAAAAATTATCATAATTTCAAAATCTCTCATGTTTTCCTGATTTGTGCATAATGCTGTGGATGTTGTAGCACTGTGTCGTAGTTTAACCCCAGCTGGCAACTAAACACCGAACAGCCACTCACACCCTGCCCCAGTGAGCAGAAGTGAGTAAAAGTGAGAAAACTCATTGGTTGTGATAAAGGCAGTTTAATAAGTATAGCAAAAGCTGCATGTGCAAGCAAAGCAAAACAAGGAATTCGTTCACTACTTCCCATGGGCAGGCAGGTGTTCAGCCATCTCCAGGAAAGCAGGGCTCCATCACATGTAACAGTTACTTGGGAAGACCAACCCCATCACTCCTGATGTTCCCCACTTCCTTCTTCTTCCCCCAGCTTTATATGCTGAGCATGGCATCATATGGTATGGAATATCCCTTTGGTCAGTTGGGGTCAGCTGTCCCACCTGTGTCCCCTCCCAGTGTCTTGTGCACCCCCAGCCCACTCATGGATGGGGTGGGGTGAGAAGCAGAAAAGGCCTTGACTCTGTGTAAGCGCTGCTCAGCAGTAAGGAAAACATCCCTGTGTTAACAGTTTCCAGCACATATTGCAAATATAGCCCCACACTAACTACTATCTAGAAAATTAACTCTACCCCAACACAAACCAGCACACACTGTGTTCCTTCAATAAATACATTGAAAATAATAGGTTTAATTATAGGAAATAGACTCTAACAGCATCAATAAAGTCATAATATTTGCTGTCATATTGCCAGTACTGCTCTCTAGCAGGATTAACCAGTATCGTCTGAAAAAAGTAACTATTCCTGGGAGAAATAACCAGTGGTTTTCTGACTGGTTGCAAGATAGCAGAAGAATGATGGGGTCAAGAATTGTGAAGTCTCTCCATTATTAGTGAACTTAGATTAAGTTATTACAGGACAGTTATTGCAGAAGAGACAGGCACAGAAATGCCGTGGCTGCATATGTATGAGAACTATCCCACACCTGCTGATGAAAGACTGGGTTCTGACTTGTGCTTTGCCTGAACAAAACCTACACAGAACTTCTCAGTTAATCTCCTATACAGTAGGAGCATCGAATCTGACTTTTATTTTATTAGGCAGGGCTGCTTCTCTTCCCCAGTTCTTTCTATATAAATGCCTCCCAGAGCTTGTGTTTTGCCTTCTGTTTTACATCCCATCTCGCCCTGCCTCCCAGGGCTGTCTGGAAATCACTCTGAAGGTCTATGATACATAGTGTGGAAAAAGTTTGCAGAAAGGTCTCATTAGCATCAGGGGCCCAAAAGTCCCACCTTCTCAGCAGGTAACCAGGAAAATAAGTCCTTCTCTTTACATCCATTAGTCATTACCTCATTACATCCATTAGACATTACCTAGATGAAATGAGAGGGGAGGAATAAGCAATCAAAATATAAAGTTTCTGAGGAAAAGGTGGAAGAACTGGGACCAATTCTACATGTTCCTATGGACAAGTAGTGTTAACAGGGAGCTACATGCTTAAATTTAAAAGTTTTCTCAAGAATCTCACTTAGCTGGGAAAAGCATGTGCTTTCATATCTAGGAAAAGGCTGTAGTTCCTTTTATTTTCTTTTTTAATTAAACAAAACCTGTGGGAAGCACCTCTCTTATTCTGCTGCACATGTGGAACTACTTTTTCTGATACACTTCTACTGAAGAACAGCACAAACTGCTGCTGCTCTTGGCTTCCACAGACTTGGAAAGAGCTTGAAGCTCAGGGACTGTGTTAAATGCAACCATACGAAGTTCCTCTCTAGGGCTTTTACAATTATTTCAGGTAAGATCCAAATAAATTTGCACATTTGCTTTTGCCATTTGTTTTTTAACTAAAAAAACATTTATTAGGTAGTTTTCTGTTGCAGGAAAGAGAAGATTAAATAGTACATCAAAACTGAAAACATACTGATGTGTAATTTAATGAGACTTTTCCAAAGAGTGAAACAGATGAGAGGAGATTAATTTCAATTGACTGAGGGCATTATAAGAGAATTATTTTTCTCTCTCTCTCTTTTTCTGGCTTCTTCTTTCCTTTTTTTCCCAGAAGTACATCATCACAAAGAAACTGAAATTGCAAGTCTGGAATAAATTACATAATACAGAATTACAGAAAGAACAAAGCACTGACAGGTGACATGTAATTTACAGTTGTTGAATGATAGTGTAGGTTGAAGTTTAGAAAACAGCACACAAGGAGAAAGTGCTCAGAAGAATATCATATAAAGAGGAATAAATTCTCTCACCATAAAAAGGAGAAAATTGTTTCAGTGCTCTGATTGTGGATATATTTATACAATAGTTGCTCTCTGCGTGCAATCTTATGTACAAACGCAAATGCTTATTACTGCAAACATACACCTTCATTAGACATATACCCGTAGACATGCAGAATTGTGCACAGCAACATAGAGTGCAGCCACTTGATGATTATCAATAGCAAAAGCATAGATCGTGCTGGAAAAACCAAATAGTGTTAATTTGACACCCAACTCAGAGGCACAAAAGCCAATGAAGCTGAGTGGAATAAGGCTAATGGAATCCTTTCCTCTCTATAACTTTTGAGCAGAGTTTCAACAAGAACAAAATATTAGGGGAATTTAGGTCAAACTCCAGTCTTTGTGATAACAACAAAAAAAAAAATAAAAGGAAATAAATGTGTGTGCAAACTGGAAATGTTTCAAGGAATCTAGAAAAAAATTTGAATTTCATACTTGAAGTTTGTGTTTCAGAATGTATGAATTTTGAAAGAGTATGTAAGTAAAGAGCTAAACTACACAGAGTTAGAAAACATTGGAGAATCCATGTGGTGTAGTAATAAGTGTTTCCAAAAGTAAGCATTAAATATTAATCTCAACATCAATATATTGTGATACCTTTCACCTTCTTTGCTGTAAGGGAGAAGAGAATCATGTCCCTCTTTGTCTTTATTTGTCAGATATATGAACTTTGTATCTTTGTGGTCAGGAAAAAGGAGAGATTGGCACTTGAAGAAGCAATTTCTAAATGCATTCAGTAATAGAAAAAAATGTAAATCCATTATAAATAAAATATAACACTTTCAAGCATAACAGAAATCTCCACCAAGCTCAAGCAAAGTACTGTTTCACTATGATTTTTATTCTTTGTCCCCTAGTGTACTTGCACTTCTTCAGCTGTCTCCACATTCAGTATGCAACTGGCAGGCAGTGTTGCAGCAGCCCAATATCTGAATGATTGCAGTGGTGAAGAAATAAATTTGAAATTAACCAAAACAACATTAAATCTGTTTATTCCCATTTAAGCCATGAAAATAGCTTATTATATATAAAGTTAGATTTGTTACCATAGTTAGCATATGAACTGTATACCACTTCTAATTCTACGTACTGCTGTGGTGGAAGAAGTTGAAGCATAGAACAGCTTGATTTTGCTCTTAGAACACTAAAGTCTGAAAGATAATCCTGTATACCATGTAGTATAGTAAATGGATATTACTGCTGAGTGGACTCACTTGTCCGTATTTATCCTGTTCCAGCATATCATCATATAAGAACACACCAAGAGAAAAAAATTATGAGACATTTCTGTGAGTCTTAGAGCAACATGCAGTCTTCACTAACATATGTTCTTCTAAAAATATATACTTCATAATCTGCAACAGAGGGTGGAAATTCATATATCAGGCTTCCATTTTAGGGGAAAAAAAACCCCAAAACCAAAACCAGAAACAAAACTCTATGCCTCTGAGGCACAGTGCTCTGTCAAATTAGAAACTCCACCAGAAAACAGTCATTAGTGCAAATCTAATGATATTCCCCTTTTAAGTATTTGCAGTGCATGTGAGCAGAGTGCTCAACTGCACTGACTTGTATTGCACCGTTCTTTGTATTTAAAAGATAATATTCTTTTTTGAAGATAATTTTATTTGTTTACTTCAGGCTAGTTTTTAATTATAGTCTGATATCTAAGAAAATAGTATGTTTTTGAAGCCCATTAGGGATATTTCTTATCCAGACATGGGAAACAGAGTGACTTATCTTCATGCATTTGCCTTGTATTTGATTTGCCACCGGAGCCTCACTAGCTCAGATTAATAAACTGCCTCTCATTAGATATGCTATGGCTCCTTACTGACATAAAATGACCAGCCATCCTTTCTGCCACCTGAACATATGATCACGTATATTTTTGTCTATTTTTGATGGTTTTTTTGCTAGATTTAAAGTGGTTAACTTTTCACACAGGTCCATCTTAGAGGTAAGGCTGCTGATTATTTTAAACTAGTTATCTTATTGGGTAAAGTTTTGAATATCCTGTTAAGGCCGGCATCCTTTCTCTGAAAAGTGATTTGGCTGAGGAGAAAGAACACCTTAAGCAATATGTTTCTTTTTGGAAGGGCTTTACTTATTGAATGGAGGAACTATTTCATACATCCTGTAGGATCTGCTGAGGGTCATTTCTGTCAAAACAAAATTATTTGACTGACTTGCAGCTTTGGACTCTAAAATGAGTTCAGGTACAAGTCTGTTGTGATCTTTATGCCTTTTCTTTTGCATTATCATTTCAGTTTCAGAGATAATTCTCTGAAATTTCCTAAGTGATTAGGTCATTCCATGCTCCTTAATATCTCTAATGAATTGGTCACATACACAGAGAAACTTTTCCACTCTTCTTCAATAAACAGATTATCTTGGAATAGCTACTGCTCGTATTTCACCTGGTATAGTCAAAGGCCCTGGTGAGAAAAGACTGAAGCTTTTGGATCATGTGCCTGTTATCTCCAGTTCTCACATCAGAGGTGTCTGGATTTGCTTTGCAGGTAATCTCTGGGTATGAGGGTCTACACTCTATGTTAGGTCTGAGCCCAATGCACTGTTTCAAAAGTCGTCTTCTATTTGTAGTACATAGATCAATAAAAACATTGAAGCATAAATTTTAACAACCATTATGTTACACAAGGGAAGAAAATTTGGGACCTTGCTCTCTCTTAACTTGAACATTCAACCTGTTCTATCATACACTGTGGTGATGTTGGACAGAAAACTCTGATGAGGTGTACCTGTCAGACAGACATCAGCATTGCCTTCTTGAAAGTCATGTGAGATCAACAGGATGTGCCAAGCCAAACCAAACTAGCCCTCAGATCTGTCAGGAGACTTATCTAGGAGATTTCTAGAAAGATTTGGTCATAGAGGTGACTTGCCAGTCATGGCTTTGAGAGAGAGATGTCTCCTGTAGAATAGTTAAGGCTTATGACTACTGATTTTAAGCACTGTGTGACTTTGCTACGGAGTGCCTAGTACTTGAGCTCCTACTATTCCAGTGTTCAAGCCATCCTGAGCTGACGGAAAGTTTCAGCTCTGAAGAAATGTATATATGTATCACAGATGTGATTTCTCTTTTTTATTTTGTACTATTTCAGTAAGTTATTAAAAATCCTGGGACTTGATTGCGACACATCGAGAACAGACTACTGTATTTAAAGGTATGTTTTCACTTTCCACACACAGATTTCATTACACGTTCTAGTGTTCAGCATTCCTGCAAGATGTTGGGACTCAAATTCAGGGAAAAAAACCTCTATAAATTGCTTCTAGAATAATGTGTCTTGCCCTGCACCTTGTATTCTGATGTGAAACCCTCACAAAAGAGTTACCAGACCAACTTTGTTAAATGCTGCGAAAGGTAGCAACCACACTTACTGTGAAGTGGGGTGTTACCATGTTCTTTTACTAATATAAACCAGAGTTTTAATCTAAATTTCAAAGCAGTAGGTAATACATATTCTGCCTAGAACTTCGGGTAGGTCTTTAATTTTTCATGTAACTGACAGTGACATGAAATACAGATAAATGTTCAAAAATAGAAAGAAAATTAAATATTAACCACAAATGTGTTATGAGCAGAAAAAAAATAGTGAAAACAGACATAACCCACACTGAGCACTTTGTGGTTTAAAATTGTTTTAAGACTTGAGGATTTCTTAAGGTTTATTTTCTAGTCTTACTAAGAAAAGTGATTTACTAAGTTGTGATACTCCTCATCTCAGTTTCTATCTTTTTCCTACCCTGTTTCCCTCTGCTTTCTGCAGATAAACAAACTGGAGGTTTGCCTTAGGCAGGAAGGATGCATAGATGGTAATAGGACTCTGTGGAAAGGAAATAAACACTGGAGGAAGGAAGACTGCATTAGCATGTAGCTGTAAGGTATGTGCTGTTGAAAGTTCCTCTACAGTTTATTTTTCTCTTTGGTCTGTTATAATGCCAGCCACAGTAAGGGATTAAGGTATGAAAGTTTTCTTGCAGCTTTCTATGGTGTAGGAGCAGTAGGGAATGTGAATCTATTGAACTCTATGAGGTTTTATTGTAACCGTGAATAAAGAAATAGAAAAAAATGGAGGTTGAATTTCTTCTGTCCTTCACCTATGCTCTATTAAATTCCCATTTTGATGCTGTTGTGCCTGCTTTTAACAACTCTTAGTAAAATAACTGTGAGAGGTACAAGCTATTATTTTTTCCTCTACCTCTGAGAAGGAAGTCTAGTAACAGCAGCTTGTTCTTTTTTTTTAATGTAGAAGTTAGCTTATTCTAACATCACCAGATTTATGCCATTTTGAGTCTTCTCCATGGGATTATAATCTTGAAAAATAAGTGACTACTACTTCTAATTGATACACTTTTTGATACAGTCCAGCAGCTGCTCACTTTTTATATTCCACACATATATGCTTTCGATTCTGTCTTCTCATAGAGCCAGTTTGGGCATCCTCAGTGATCTCAGAGACACTACTGCATCCTTGTCCCTGAGTATTTTAGCTAGCCACAAGAATAAAAAAAAAATCTACTTTAAAATACAAAACCTTAACATGTATTGACATGAAATTAATACAGTGCAAAGAAGAAGGATCAGGTCTCTATACCTCTTAAATTTTGTGTGCTTCGCTTCAGTTAGGCATGAGGCCTAACTACTTCCATATGTCCTATGTGCAAGTGTTAGGAATCAAATGGACCTTGCATTCTCCATGTATCTTTGTACACTGGAAAAACAACAGCTCCCCAGGCTCACTTGTATGAAATGTCTTAAAGATCGCAGGTCTCAATTGTTCCTGTTTTCTTCATATACATAAGTGAAACTACTGTATCCCAGCAGAATTACTTGCATGCAATTAGATGAGAAGGGACTATTTATGTAGGATTCAGAATAATTTCTACTTAAGTCAGTCAGCTGTCCATCTTGTTTGACTGCATGTGAAAATTATCTAAGCAATAACCATGTTCCTTGTTGGACCTTCAGCTACAATTCCTGAAGGCTAAATTTTACTATTACAAGCCAGCCATACAGACACATCATTGTTCATTTTGTTACTCAGAGGTTTGCCCTTTTTGTTAAACAATCAGCTGTCAAAGTCAAACACATAAAAAACCCCCACAAAACCCCAACGCAAAAACCCACAAGGCCAAAACAACTCCAAACCAAAACCCCCAACCATTAAGGTTTTTTGGTAGGCAGATAATGTGAAAAGAGAAATCCCCAGATATCCACACAATGGAATCTGGTTATTGCATCAATGTTCTCATCTAGCTGTGTTTCAGTTTGGAAGCCTCTGCTCTGTTCTGCCTGGAAGATCCATTGGTGTAACACAGTGCAGAGAGCAAAATGATCTGCTGCCTACTCCTCACCTAAAAGGGCAGATTAGGAAACACTGGTAAAAATTTGAACACCTGTAAGAAATACTTGTGTCTTAGAATTTGAGTTAACCTCAGAAAAAAATTCAATTTCTCTGGCAACTGTTAAAATGGTTGCTTGTTTGTTTAAATAAATTATATTTCTGTCTTTTTTAAGAAGGTATGTGACGTGTCTGCTTTGTGTTTTTGTCTTGTATTTCTTTGATTTGAAGGTCTGAAAAACTGCAGTTAAAAAAAATACAGATATCACCTTTATTTGGCTGTTTTCCTTTTTTTTTTTTTTGGTGAAAAATTGTTAATGTTCTAGTTCATCTTTCCAGAATTTCCTAATCATCTGTAACATGGAAAACTATGCCTCAGAGAATTGGACACCTTCGAGAGTCATCTGGACAGGGGCTATCTTGTCTAGACTCTGCTTTTCCTAGAAACGTTGGACTAGATGATCCCTGAGGTCCCTTCCAACCTGTGATTCTGTGATTCTGTGAAATCATACAATTTCCACAAAGCTAGGACAGGAATACTGTCAGTCTGCAAAGATGATAATAGTGCAGAAACACCAGCTAAGTTCAATATTACTCTTCTGGAAATGAGCAACTTCTGCAGCTATCTGGTGGAGGATATAGCTTCCAAATTTATGTATCTGCTAAGCGCCTGGTAGTACTGCTGATTATAAAATGTGCAATAAAATATTTAATTTGAATATGCATGCTGGCTAAGCATTTTCTTGATGGTGGGGATCTGCTGCATAATTGTCTTTTGATATAGCTAAGTATTATGGATAGGTGAGAAACATAATTAAAGAATGTACTTAAAAGCCTTTTACAATTCAACGTATATTCTGGTCAGATATTAGAACATCTTATATATTAGTTTAACAAATTGAGCTGCAAATTTTGTTTTACCTCTTCCCTTCTGGTCAAGATGCCAGGGGAAAAAAAGACAGAAGCATGGTATATCTTCAAATGTCAGTGTTCAAGCAGCAATTGAAAGTTCTTTTTGAAATTGAAACACATTTTAGTAGGGGTTTCCTTGAATCACTGAATCACTGAATCACAGAATCACAGGTTGGAAGGGACCTCAGGGATGATCTAGCCCAACCTTTCTAGGAAGAGCGCAGTCTAAACGAGAGTTCTAGTAAAGAATCGCATATGTGATCTGCATTTTTTTTTCTTTTCCTTTTTTTTTGTAATTCTATACAACGAAAAGCAGTTTAATTTCATTTTACAAAGCTCTGTTCTGATTCCACATGAACATTTTAATGTTTTATTCCCATCAGAGTCAAAATGAAATAGTAGAGTAGTGCAGTTTCTTGAGCATTAATGGTGAGAAATTTAAAGCCTGTCTCAGAGGTCTTGCCATTTCTGCACATGTATTCAAAAAAAGATGGAGAGTGCATAGGTGTAGCAAAACTTGTGTGAAAAATATGCAACAACCTAAGCAGGTGTTTTCCTTTCATATGCATGTGCATATACTGTTCACACATCGCAAAACCTTATCTGTTTGTCTTGTCCATATGGATAGCATTGAAGTAGAGCCCTTAACAAGTGCCTTTTATGATATTGTGATTGTCCATATATCAGATTCTGAAAGAGTCTTCCAACAGAAGTACTAGTTAACTTTGTTACAAGATGGGATTTTTAGTACTTTTACAAAGATTATATATGGTTATCAGGTTTAACAAAGAAAATCCAGCAGCAGTGTCCTTTATTTCTGTAAAGGGCATGAAAGTATATTCTGAAAGGTATATTATATGAAGGTTGTGATGCTTTTTCAAAAATCTGGAAAAGTTACACCTTCAAAATTCAGTCTCACATTAACCTCTATTAACCCACTGACTGTAGTTACAACTGAAGCAGTTGTTCTCAGCCTTGAAGATCTAGTCTTGAAGACTGCTTATTTGACTTCAAGGAAGGGTCTGTGCACCCATGATCTTTCCTGGTTTCCCATGATATCTGTTGGTCTAACAGAAGATATATTACTTCTGTTACAATGGTGCTTTTGTTATAACCTTAATACATCATTGCTACAATATCACTGTTGCATATATGCAGTTTATTGTAAATGAGCTTTATTGTGCAAGAAGAGTGTGTCAGCAGAATTTAGACATTAATATCTGCATGCCCAAGTACATTTTTTACAGAGCTTCAGTGGCACAACATCTCTTAAAGGGATGTGAAAAACTGCTGTGCTACATTTGCTGCACCTGAAATGATAAAATCTCTGCTGGTTTCCTCCTTTATTTACTTTCTAACCTTTTGTCACAATTTGATTACTACAGTACACTACTTTATAATGGTATAATTAACATAAATAACCTAATTAACATAAATATTGATGCACGTGCACAAATGCTGGATCATTAAACTGCATTCACAAAATATTCACAGAAGATATATTTATTCACAATAAAATCCACTTGTTATGCAGGACCAGCAAAAAATGAGAAATGTGCCTTTTAAAAATCTGCGCTCATACACAACTAACATAGCAATGAAAAAATTGTATTCAAAAAGAAAAAAACATGAAAAATCAACTTCCTGTTGAACCACGCTAAAAAATTTCTGTTGAAACTAATGCATGCATCTGTAGAAAGTCACATTACAGCTCTCTAATTAAACACAGTCTTTCTGAAAGTTTAGAATTTTGTAAAGTTGGGGTTTTTTTTTTAATGACACTGCAGGATATGTTATAAAACAGACCAAGATTTTACATTTTGAACTGAAAATGCTCATTTCTGTTGATTTTATATCTTACCAAGTTAGCTGGAGATTATTTAATCAAAATAATATAGCAGTCTAAATCTTTAATAGATAATTGATATATATTTACTGAATCAGTGTTTACAGCTGAGTTAAATGATTTCATAGTTACCACAGTTTAAACACATTACAGCATATATTTAGTACTCTCAAACCCCATCTACTATGGAATAGGTCCAATGCAGTATATCTCAATCAATTATTCTTGTAAGAAGTATAGTTATTAATGTAGATGTTTTGGGCATTTTTTTTTGAGTCAGGGAGTTTTGTCTGGTTTGTTGGCTGGTTGGGTTTTTTAAATGAGCCAATGGAAGTATTAGCTTTCATTATGGATACCCCCTTCTGTAAGTATAAAAATTCCTAACTGAAACTGGATTAGGTTTTTTGATGTAAATGGTTTATAACCTGGGAGAAATCTTGACAAAATTTATAGCCTGACAATTTGTTTAATGACTGTGTAACCCAAGTGTTACAAAAAACTGAAGTTAATCTTATAAAAGCACTCACTATATAGTAAAGGAAGAATAAGATTAACATATTGACAGTTGGCATGAAAATGTTTTAAACTAATGTGCAACATGAATCACTAGAGTATATGCAATAGTCACTAATGTGTGCTAATATGTAATTCATATATTGAATGAAGCTGATATATTAACACCTGTAATAGACTTCTGAAGTCAATATTCAGTATGATTTCAGCAGTCTGTAGTGTCAAAATAATATTCCAAAAACATTAACAAGGTAAAGCAAGAATAAAATAGTCACAAAAAAGTATTTTACCTTGTAAGTGTTCCTACCGTGATTATGAAATAAAGCATTTTATTATGTAGCTTCAAGTAAGTTTTTATTAATTACTCGGTTTCTGTCGCCACAAATCATGTAGAGTTATTTATTGTTCTAAGTGTGCGAATTCAGCGATCTCCAAACAACTAAGTAAAACTCAAGTATGATACATGAATAAACACACCTGGGATGTTTACATATATGTGGTCCAAAAGTTATATCTGAAATATGACTTCATAGTCTGTATTAGGTACCTATCAAATTATTCCCTACAATAAATTTTCTATTTAAGCAATGAATTTGAGTTTAGTAGCATTAAAATACTTATAAATATTCTGTCATGCCTTAAATAAAAGGTCTTATACAGAGACTAGGGAGTAGGCAACATTAAAATGTTGCATTTGTATGTTTCTAGATTTAAACTCTGGTTCATAATATAAGGTGTGATCAAGGTGTCCATATATAAGTGGCCTCATTTAGATTTCACACGTGGCTAATTCATACCTAACTTAAATGAAATCAGTGGGCATTTATTACTACAATTTGAAATTTAATTGAATAAAAGTAATAGAGGACCTAAAAAAATCAGACTAAAATATTAGACTAAACCTAACCTAAAAACTTAGAAAGTTCTAGAAGAAGTGTGTGGGGTCAGTACCTAATGATTCATTTTCTTATGAACACTGCCACAGTGGGGAGCTGCATTTATACAGATTCACCCAGATTAAATTCAGATGTCGTCTTGAGACAACTGGTCACCTGTCCTGGTGGTAGGATAACACTTGTGTTTGAAATTGCAGATCTCTCAAAGAACATGGGAAGAATTCTTGGCAAAAATGAAGCCAAATAGAAAGAGCATTTATGTAAATTTGGAGATATAAAGTAATCCAAGCATGACTATCACTGAAAAGCATAGCAGTAGTATTGTTACAGCTTTACATTTAAAGTACTATTTGATTATAAGCAAGAGCTTCCTTAAGTGTTGTGGTCATGAAAATGTTTATTGTAAATGTTCTTCCATACAACAAATTTATTTACAATTTTTGGTGGTCCAGAATATAAATGCTGTCTTTCCCTTGTATAATTAAATTAGAAAAGAAAAAGTAAATAGTTGTTATGTCTTATAATATTGCTGTTTTTTTTTAAATTCTTACTTACTTTATTTTACGTTATTTGTGTCAAAGCATGAAAATAAATCTGCTTTACATTTCATAAGTTAGAGTAAAACGAAGTATAACAATACTGGTGTATCAGGTGATTGTTAAATTATATTTTGCATCAATATCTCCATCAAGGCTTAGTATTCCGGTGATGATTTCAATTATAAGAAGCATCATCAAGTACCACATTTTTCTTAACAGATGTGGATTTTGAAATATTCTAAAGTAGCTGTCTGTCAATGGCCATGGGAAATCATAGGTATAATTTGGGTTTTTATGGTTGTGACTGGTCACAAGGAAATAAATGATAGTGGGGGACAAGAAGAAAATTCAGTATTAAGTATTTGCAAATTAAAATGTATTGCTATTTAATTGTTTAGGAAGAAAAATCAGTACTTTTCTGTACCTCATTGGATTCAAACAAGTACACCAGTTTAACCACACCTGTGAACATTTTAGTAAATATGGTTGATCTCTGGAATCATGGATTTTGTCTGAATTAAACTGGAATGAAAGATCATACACATAAGACAATAAAAACTTGATTCTATGTCTTTTTCTTTGGGTAAAAAGAAAACCCTTTTAAAAGCTCCATCAGAATTCTTCACATTGAAATACAGGATGACAGACCCAGCTCACGTATGTTTTTCTTACTGGTAACACATATTAAGAAGAGAATGTTAATTCAAGCATAACACCCAGTGAACATTACTATTGTTTTATTTATAACGGGCTGATTTTATCTATCGTTCCTCTTACAGCAGCTTGTCCTTCCCCACTGGTTCGAAGCCTGAGTTAATTTCCTTATGAATAGAATCAGTTCCCAGAGGGATGTAATTGCATCTCCAGAGAATAATGAGAAAAGATCTTAAAGGTGGTACAGTGCCAGATGAGCTATTAGGAAGGAGGTTTCTACTACAGCCTTCTGCACAGGTAGCTTGGAGCTTTTATTTCTTTGCTCCTTTTCCAGTGCAAATCAGATTTCCTGTGAACTGAAGAAATCCCTTTGACATGATGGTTCAAAACTGGGAAATGAGTTCTGCCTTTCTCCAGAACAAAATGGTTAAGTGTAAAAATTCAAAACTTTCTTCAAACCTGAGGTTAGCTGGCAGCCATTCAGTATCCAAGGCACTGATAAGAAATGGAGATAAATATTCGGAGCTTTGTCTTATTCCTGAAAACAGGACTTTCTCCATAGGCTAATTAAGAAAATGGGAAGTATATTTTTCTAATATCCAGGTAACACTTATTCCATGGAGAAAGAAAACTTTAATCCCAAGTACCATAATATTCCTTTGTAAATAATTACTTCTAAAACCAATAACAAATCCAAGGGAATTCATACTTTTAAGCCTACATTTTCAGTCCATATATGTACTATATGAAAAAATTTCCTGAAGATAGTCTATATTACTGTATACCACCTACCACTGTATTACCTAATTTATCATAAAGAAATAATAACATGATGAGTTCCTTGCTCAGTATATGTATTACCTATTCTGAATTATGCAGATATCTCTCACAGGTTGGGTAGTGATAAATATTTCCCATGAAAGTACTTTTATTCATGTGACTGATTCATTGAGTCTAGGGAAGAAAATAACAATTATGTTTACATACAGAAGGGTTAGCCTAGTCAAAGTACAAGATATTTTAAGCTATATGTGTGGAATCGAAGAAGCCTAGGTATATAAGAACAAAATATTATTTCTTCTCATTTCTGAACCATTTTTGTTAATGGAGCAAATCTATAAAAGTGCAAGTTTTGTTTTGTCTTGGTTTTTTTTCATATAAGTATGCAAATATTTTCACTTGCAAGTGACATAATACTGGAAGAAATATTCAAAGAATTGCAGGAAAATGAATAATTGGAGAGATTAATGTGTTCCTAACTTCATATATGAATTTCTCTCTAGTTTTATGTCCCTTAAATCTTCACAATAAAGGCACCACTCTACAGACTGAGATCCTAAATAAATTTTAATAACTACTTAAGAAGAATAAAATGTGCAAGAACATATTTTCAGTGCTTCATGGTCTTTATGTAAAGAATGATTCATAAAAAAGAAAGGCCAAATTAATTTCTGACAATACAAACAGGCACTGTAGGAAAGCCAAAAGAGTTTTGATGCAATTATTAAAATTCTTTCAGCCAGAGCCATGGTAACATTATCAATATTGATGAAAAATCCATCCCTCTCAAGCATCAAGAGCCAGTTGGATCTCTTTAAATAGAACTATAAGTTTGTATGCAGTTTCCTAAGTTACTAGCTCTAACTCTGCAATCCTTTAAGTAGTTTCCAGTCACTGTCGCTTGAAACATGGACACTGGGATGGTCGGTGCACTGAAAACTGTCCCTAAAAAGGTTTCTATGAACTGTTACAGGAGTAAGAAGAGAAGTTATTTATCAGGCAATTGCTAAGAGCTCTTTTCAATGAATTGGGTCTTCTGAAACCTGACCTCTGCTCCTCTGTGGACATTTGTGATTTCACAGGTGAGACAAACCTAGGTATTTTATCTTTCTCAGGCAACGGATGAGGAATTTCAAGAAAAATATATGTTTAATGGGTAATGCTAACCAAAAAGGCTTTAATCATGGCCATTCAACAGTGGAAGTTGTACATTGACAACATATTGCAAAGAATGCTAAAAAGGTTAGAAATCGTCAATTTTAGGGCTCTTCAAATGAAAGAAGTGAGGTACACCAAATGGGTAGAAATAGAAGTTGTGGCTGTGACGGTACTACCTTAGAAGTTCACCAATGCAGTGACTGTCGTTGCATCAGCTCTCATGCTACTGAAGAAGTGGCTTCAACCTTTGAGACTCCCTGGAAACCCTCCTCTTGTACCAGGCAAGAGGCTACCACAACTTCTGCATTTTTTTTCCTTAACTCTTCTAATGCAAAGATTCAAGTTAAATCCAGAAATTCACTGGGTGACCTTGCCCCAGCCTGTCTTAAATAATCATATAATGTCTATTTTTCTGCACATTGACTGCAGATTGATTATTCACATAATAAGGGGCAGGTGCTGATCTCCTCTCTCTGGTGACAAATGACGGGACCCGAGGCAATGGCAGGAAGATGTGCCAGGGGAGGTTTAGACTGGATATTAGGAAAAGGTTCTTCACCCAGAGGGTGGTGGAGCACTGGAACAGATTCCCCAGGGAGGCAGTCACGGCGCCAAGCCTGAGGCTCTTCAAGAAGCACTTGGACAATGCCTTCAGAGATGTGGTGTGAATTTAGGGTTCTCTGTGCAGGGACAGGAGTTGGACTTGATGATCCTTGTGGTTCCCTTCCAACTCAGGACATTCTATGATTCTATGATTCTGTGATTTAAAAGGTTGAATGGGTGCAAACATATAAATCAGTGTTGATGTGTCCCAGCTACAAATGGTTTCAGTTAGGACACAGAAGATTAAAAGAGGAAAAAGAGGGTTCCATTAAGTAACCAAGTTCAAGTATTGTTTCTGTACTACAGTTAATAGTAGGGAAAAAAAAATCTATGGAGTTTATTCTTGCTTGAGAGAAGAGATGAAGAACAGAAATGGTAAGAACACTGTCAGAGTATTTGGCGTTACTATATTAAAGATTATTAGTTAATAAAGAATATTCTGTTATTTGTATGACAATAATGCACAAAGACACAAATTGTGAGATCAAGGCCTCACTGTGCTCAACAATATGTGTATGCATACTAGGAAAGAGTCCCCAAGCCCACAAGCTAGCAGTATAAATAGTTAAAGCCAGAGAACAGAGAAGTGAAATGATTTCTCTGTGATAAGATAATAGAAGAGCAGGAAAATGAAGAGGAAAATCTGCTGAATTCTAGTTGAATCTGTTATAGCCATTACATCACTATAAAGCATTGCAGCTAATAGATTCAAGTAATGATATTGCTTTGGGACACAGATTGTCTCTAAGTATACTAGGAGTTCACTGCAGCTGCACAGCAGAGCAATCATAATAAGCAAAATGAGGTTTTGTTTTAAAATCAGATAACCATCTATCACTTGAAACAAAAAAAGTTGCTAACTAATTGCTTTTGTTGTTAAACGTCTTAGTATTCTTCTTTTTACAAGTGGCAGCATCAAATTATTTGTACAGGTAAGAAGTTTCCGTGCTCATGAGAAATGTACTGTGAAACATACCTTTAATTTAATACAGAAGATCAAATGCATGTCATAAAACAAACATTTTAATCACTGTGGATGATTAGACTGTATGCCAAATGCATTCACTGACTTCTGTATTAAAGTGCATTATTATAATTCAACTGGGTTTTTTTTATAGATATCATTTATACTGCATGATATTGATGTTCCCTGCTTGTGAAGTAATGGCTTGGTGAGATCTACTGAAAATAACTACCAAACACAAACACATTATTTATAATAGAGTGACAACTATGTTGACAATTTAACTTAACAAAGGCTTAATCTAGGAATGAAATTAGGTATCTGTTTTATCAAAGCTTAACATACTCAGGCAAAATTCAATGCGAACTTTATACACAGATATCACACTGTGTTGTTATCTTAACAACATGCTTATGCCAACAGAGTTCCTTGAAATGTTATTAGAAGACCTGAGCAACTTTTGAAATGTTATTTGGGTTTCTCAACTTCTTATATAGGGAGAAAATAGAAAAGGGAGTATTATTAGCATACGAATACTTCCTAAGAAGAACCCAGGAAAGCAATATGGTAGGTATGCAGGTCAAAGCAATAAACAAATTTATGACAGTTTCTGATGCTTCATTATTAAGAAATGTCACTTTGAGTGTCTCTGTGCAGAACTGATGTACACTTTTCTTGGGTAAATTACTTCCTGTGTCATGGAAGAGGTGGACTTAGATGTGTATATTTCTAAACACTCTGTTAGTGCACCTAAGATGCAAATAACAAGTTTAAAAAAAGCATCAGTGTGCTTGTGTGTTCTTATCTACAATAACATCCAAAGAATATTATTGAATTTTGTGTCATAACCCTAAAGTTCTTAAATTATGATGGTTTTAAGAGCAACAACTACTAAAAGAACACCCTCAAGTTATCTCCAGTCATAGTGTTAGCTACCCTGATAAATTTATGTATGTAAAAATGGTTTTCAGCTCTTCAGTACTTTTTCTTCACTTCTTCATTCTCAGTGATCAATTTTTAAAGATGAGGTTGCTGATTATTTTTAGACAGAAGATTATTAGCTAGAAAAAATGTAAATATGTTTCAAACATACATAAAAACATTGATAACTAATATTTAGGTAATCCAAAATAATGTAAAGTGCATCTTCTTACAGTAACAAAATTAGATAAAAAAATCAGATATGGGGTTCAGAATACACAGAATGAAACAGAGCTAACTTCTCTCAGCTTGAATGAAGTCTTCAGCTTGCACAGAAATAACAACTATCCCCTAAAAAACATGCTGCTTTTGGGTGATAATTTAAAGCTGCTGGCCTTGCATACTCAAATGGATCCTTATGTTGCTATTTATGGTTTTACAGTATTAAATGTCATGGCTTCTCTCATTTTCTAAGTATCCACAACCTGCAAACGTAACCTTGACTGTGGGGAAAAATCTGGGTTTAGAAAGCTCCAGCCCTACTTTTCAGGCACTTGTTGTCAAGCAGGAAAAGTGTGTTGGATAAACTAATGAAAAGTAAGAGTTTGCATGTGTGTAAAGTGCCTTTGTAACAACACTGTATGTTCTTGCAATGCTCTTCATTTAGATTAACATGCTAAGATGTTGTAAAGGCTTTTGACTGTTTTAATTTCACTAAATATGTTCTGTGATGAGGATGTAATTTGCACCACTAACTTCTTGGGCGCCTATGCAGTAGGAAATGCAACCAGTACAGGTTATTGTCAGAAGTGGCCATTGATTATGAGTTTTTCATATGAAACACTCTGGACTTGGAGATTTAGCACCTGCAGCCACATTGACTTCGGTTAGATTATTTTTGTATCCATTTCTTAAAAGCTTTAAAGTGTACCACCTTCAGACGAGGACCTAGAGTCCTTCACTGTTATTTGTTTATTGTCAATCTGTACTTATTAAAAGTGGATAATAACCTTGTTTTAAATCTCTGCTGACAGTCAGCCCTTTGTAATCCAGTCCTTTGGACACCATTCTTCTGCTGGATATGGGAAATATATACACAGCTACCCCATTTAGTATCACTGATCATAAGAACTCTGTGATGTTTTTTTTCCTTTTATCCTCCTTCTCATTGATTCTCGGACAATCTCAGTGTTCTTATGTATGTGAGCATCACAGTAATGTATCTGTATAGAATATATCTCACTTGAAAGCTCATAAGAAGTAACGTTAAACAAAATGCCCATCAGATTTGAGCTTTAGACTATTACTTGATTCTACTCATCTGGAAATTAACAGAGTACTCACCTTGTGAGAATCATGCAAAAAGCCCTATAGATTTAGTGTTTATTTTTCAGTAGGCTGGATTTCTGCAAGCCTTAACTTCTGTCTTTTTCATTACTCTCTTCACATCAAATTTCTCACCGTTCTGGGGATTTTTTTCTATGTCAGCAGGACTGCTAACTGCACACATAATGTAATGCAAACCCAAATTATTTTGGAGAGAATAGTCAGCTCAAATGTTAAGCCAGACTATCTCAAATCTTTTATTTTGCGGTATAAGATTTGCCTGTTAGCTGTACTTTCAGATGCTACTGTCTGTGGATGATTACTGCAGCAATCTGAAACAATGCAGTACAATGTTCCTTTAAGTACCTTGCAGACAAAAAAAGCAATCCACAGTAAAATTTAATAGTGTTTTGCCTATCAGGTCCAAGGATGTGCTTCAAACTGAAGGCTGAAAAGGATCCAGGGTGGAGATTGTCAGCTGAGTGGCTTCTCTTGTAGCTATGCTTGCAATATTTGTCTATTTTTGGTGGAAGGCTGCCTTGCAGTCAAATTCTGTAGAATTAATATATGAAATCAAAATGTGAACTTTATTTTCTTAAATAATAGGGAAAGCTTTATGGTTTTGTAACTGTTTTTATAGTGACAAAATAAGGATCTTTTAGCAGTAGAAATGTGATACTAAATGTTTTGAATCTTCATGCTTTAATTTCACCAAGTCACTACAGGGTCAGAGATTTTCATTACAGAAGTAATCAGAGGCACTCTCTGATGAAGAGCAAGTAAACATCCTCATTTATTGCATGGGTGATGAGGCATATGACATTCTTAGAGGTTTTCCAGTTAGGACTGCTGGAAAGATGAACTATACAGCTGTAAAAAAGTTTAATGAACGCTTGATAGCAAAACTGATGAAACTCGGTGCAACAGCAAGATTTTACCAGGCAAAGTAGTGTCAGGCCTGCTTTTATCACAACAGTGTACGCATTAGTAAAGCAGAACAACTGGAGAGTTTCCTCTTAGTTTGGGTTGTAACTGAAAGTCAAGCCACTCAGTGAAAACAAAATTTTATCTGGGTCAGTTGCTAAGGAAAGCAGTCAAGAGAAGAGGTGATTGAAACTTCTACAGTGGAATACTCTCCTAATTAAAAACACCAATTCTTTGAAATTATCTCTTCTACATGATTGTATCAATTTTGACAGAATCAATCTGAAAATAAAAAAGAACAAACTCATTATTTCTTAAAAGGAAAAACTTACATTTTAATTTTAAAATTGTTTTTGTAATATAGTGGTATTCTTTTTTTTGCATGTTGGAAAAAAAGGAAAAGTCAAATTAAAAAGTTAAATGAGATCCTTTATGAGAATGAATTGCTTCTACAGACAGTCATCATGTCTTTCTCCACTGAATATTTTCCAGGATTTTCTTTAATTTGACATTTTTCTACTTGTTTCACAAAAATGATATGCAAAATCAGAGAACAATCTGTAATGGAAGAGTAGTTCCAAGTCAGCTCTAGAAAGCAGTGATCAAATAAGAAATATATCTACAAGACAGAAGACCAGCCAATATACTGCTGAGTGATTGGGCTTTTATTAATTATAGCTTAGGAATATTACCATTATAATATGATGGCTTTCCATGAAAACTCTGCATAAAGTCATTGTATTAATCTCTAGACTGTTAGACTGTGTCTTTGAAAATATGGCAGGTAAAAATAAAGGCTTCTTTTAATACTGAGAATAACTCCAGCAGATCTGCATTTGCCTCTGTTCTGACTCCTATCTACGTATATCACAGCAAAGGTAAGAATTCAAAGAGGAATTGGTAGGAACAGATATGCTTTTGACACTGAATTAGCGCTACTGAAGAAGTGAAGCAGATCCATGCCGTGCATCACAGCTTTGTTCCTCAGTGCTGTTTTCTCACTCAAGCCAGGCTGGTTTATCTAAGCTAGGTCAGGGAGTGTTAAGTTTAGTGTGTACATTCATTAAGTCCTTCAGTTGTCTGGTCAGTCATATCAAGGACCTGGAAGAACATGTCACATCTCCTTTCTCATTCCACGAATTTGATGGATGTCCCGTGGGTATCAGGATATAAGAGGGACTGGGAGAGGAGAAGTGGTATGTACCCAGGGCTCCTCCTGCAGTCCAGGTGGGGTTGGAGGATGCTTCTCTATCCTGCAGTACAAAGAGGGTCTGAACATCCTCCGCCATGGTAGTGGTCACAATAAGGTCTGAGAGAATATCTGTACTGCAACCACAAATGAGCTGTACTATTCTCAAGGTACTTTAATTTATTAGGAATGTCAAGCAACTGCAAAGTTGTGGTCACTGCCATATTGTCAGCTGTTAATTTCATAGCTACTCTTAGACAAGGTAACTAAATGGAAGCTAAACTTTATTTGATTCAACACGGTGCAAACAGACTTATAGTTTCCAGCATAGATACGCATTAAGAAAATACTTCCCTTCTATGCTAATGTTTAATGTAACGCACAGGATCTAGTCATATTTTCCAGTAAAGAAATTGAAGGGGATAAATATTCTTCATGGATTTCAAAGACCAAGAAAATTTTCAACTATTCATGGTGTTTTCAATAATCCAAGATTAACCTCACATGAGCTATTTTAATGAATATTATAAACTGGTTTAATATAAAATCACAGGTTACTTTTAGCATGATTGTAATTGTAGACGATTTTATTTACTGCAGTCAGGTGAGAACTCAAATCATGATCCTTTGTGCTGAATGATTAATTTGGAGTTAAACCTAAAATAAGCCATACTTTGCTCAAAATAAAAATGATTAGATTCTAAAGGTATGTTTCCCAGATCATATGCACTGTGTTTTGTCTGAGACTGACAATAACAGTATGATACTTTGACCTGAGAGAAGACTAATTTTTCTAGCAGCCCAGAAGAGAATGTGTTGGAAATTTGGAGAGGTACTTCACTAAACCCCAGGTTTTATAGGGTTCCTGTAAGTCATATACAGTAAGAATGTTTGTATGAATATTTATAATGAAATTGTAGATGACTGTGTTAGCTGGCAGAAGTCTCTTCCGTAAGCCAGGCGACTATAAATTAAAGTGGAACTCAGATAGTTGTGTATGTTCTGCAGTGTTGCTAAATTTTGTCTCCCACCACTCAAGATTAATAAAGCAGAAATTCTGGTCAATCACCTTCACCACAGTGAATCCAACTTAATATACCTGGCTTTGGCCACTTTGGAATTATTCATTCTGTTAGTAATTTGTGTGTTCTTAGCTAAATTTGTTACAAATCTGTACTTTACGTAGATAGTCTAGTAAGACTTGGATAATAATCAAGTACTTGCTTTCTTATATATAAATGGATCATCTACCTTCCAAATCACAACCTTGGCAAGCTGAAGAGCTGAGACACTTTTGCACATTGTGCCCGTAGCAAAAATAATCTACTTGTCTTTTTCATAATGGCTTATGTTGTAGTCTTTACGAATAAATATATTGCACACTCCTGAAGATGGAAATGCTTTCTGTAATACTCTTTTTACTTATTTGTTAAGCCTGTACATCCTTATGCATGTGTGAAGCATGGTAAACAGCATGTAGATTTATAGGATTTCTGGATAGCAAGAGTTTGTGCTAGATGCCACTACTGAGCAGGTTTCTGTTTTATTATCATTGTAATGGATAGCTAGTAGACATTTTAATAACTTATGACTCAAACTGTCTAGAAATAACAATGACACCGTGCATGTTGGTCTATGGTTCTCTCATTGCCTTATCAATTTTCTTTTCTTGACATGGTTTTACGTGAGGTGTGCCTCCAATTTTTTTAGTTAGTTTCTCCACAACCACTTTTTTCTGTTGTTTTATCTCTTCAGTGTCTCATGCTTTATTTGATAATGTAAGCAGCATTTTCCAAAGATTAGCCCAGGAGAGATCAAGAAATTGATGCTAAGAATAGTAAGCCATATCATATTCTTATACAGATGGAGGATCTGATGAAGCCTCAGAGAAGTTTAAAAGATAAAGAAACTTGAAAAGGCTGTGAGTTAAATCTTTAGCATTAAGGTGGATCAATTTTTCTTTATTTATCATTCTTCCAGTGATCTGATATCACTGGAATTTTGTCCTCTTTGGATACAAGAACAACCTGCTAAATAGCTGATGAGGGTAAAACTCATTGTCACCTTTTGCAAGCTGAGTAGCTTGTATATTTTATGCACATTTTTCTTCCATATTTTCAGCGTAGCCTAAGTGAATAGTCATAAATGCATATTTAGATAGGAATATGGATGTACCTAACCATATGTTTGTGTGCTTCTTGACTACTGGAGTTTAAAGGAGTTTATGCCGAAACTTACACCATAATTGCACCACTTAAATATAAAAACGGAATTTGAAACTAGACTTGCATATGAACCCCCCTTTCCTACAAGCTCACAAAACAATAAATTTCTTTGTAACACATCAGAGCATTTTCAAACCCTTGCTCTGAAGATCAGAAAACAGTAATGAGCTTGATGTGATAAAACCCATCATGTGGAATGTTTTCTATCCAAATTACTTTGCTGTCATGGTTATGTATGTGTAATCATATCTCCAAACCTATTCAGAAATAAAGGACCTGATGAAGAGATAAGAATTTTAGTATGGAAATCAGTGATAATATTGGCAGTAATTCTGCAATAAAATATAATGATACCTGGGTAGTTGGATTTGTGTTAAATGAGTAAGATATTTAAGCCATATATATAACATACATATTTATTATACACAATTAAATGCATTACTATACATATTATCATTACATTATTTTTATACTTACAAATATATGTGCACTTTGTACATATATATACACATGCAGACAACAGTAAAGATAGAAAAAGGCGCATGAACTTGCCAGAAAAACTACTGGATATTACTGCAGATTATATGTGATCTAATATGATCTCAACACAGCTTCTAGTATATGTGCTACTAAACAGAATACAGGACTTATTTTCAGTCCTACTGATGGAATTCAAAAGATCATAATACCAAGGTTAGGATAGAGAATCTCATCTATTTTCTGCATGAAATACATAAAAATGAGATGGCATCTAATGCAAAGGTTGTAGTCTATCAACATCTTTGAGACATGTGGAAATAAGGGTTATATAAAAGCATTTTGCTGTAAAAAATGCAAATTCATCGAACCAAATGAAGGGGAACAAACATGTCCAGAGCAGATACTTTGAGCATTAATGCCTCCAACTACACTGGAAACTGCTGTACATGACTGTAATGTCAGCAAACTTCCACAAACTTGAGTTTCTTCATAGCAATACTGACTATTTGAAGTTCACACAGAATTCAAGGTAATGTACTTTTCTCATTGCACAGTGTAACAGTGAGCTTGTTGTGCATTTGAAAGAAAGAAAGAAACATGGCCTTGCAAAAGTGAAAGAAATTTCTTTATCCCTCCCAACCCCAAATGTATTCAATGTCCTCCCAGTTGGGTGTAATATTTTCTAGTGAAAAAAGAAAAAAAAAGTATATATCCAAAATACAGAGCTTTTAGGTGGATTCTAACTTTAAACAAATTAAATTTATGTGTGATTGAGTGCATTGATTTTCTTCCATTTTTATTCTGTTTTTCTACAGTTTCTTTTGCTTTCTTTGAACTCATTTGAATTTGCATAGGTTATATATATAATTTTCACTTGCATAGTCTACAACTGATTTAAACAAAAAGAAACATTGTTTTTGCCAGTGCAAAATAATTTCACAGTTTTAGGCACAGCATGATTCTTTTCAGTACTTTTTTGCCTGTATTATTTTTTCTTTTAAAATGTATGTTATTAGTTTCTCTTAAAAACATATGTGATAATGTGCAGTCAGAACAGAGAAATAAAAGTGAGGGGATGTTATCTGGAAAATGGCTTTATCTGTAACCATTAGGAAGAAGATATTTCCCATTGCTATCTGTATTTCCAGATGATTTCCTTTGTGTTGTAAAAGCTAGGGATGGAAAAAGAGGTTTTAGAGCCATCTAGTCCATCTCCCTGTCATTGCAATTATTCCCTGTTGTAAAATTGGACTGGCTCATCTAATGCAAGTTGGCCAGAGTAATGGAAATCTCATTACTTCTCATTGAGAGAAAATTCCCAAAGTTTAATATACCTCACTTTTGGAAAGTACTGACTTGGTTCTGAATTATCAGTTTCATAATTTTATGTAATTTACTCCTTGATATGCATACAGAATCACACAGAATCACAGAATAACGGGTTGGAAGGGATGTCAGGGATCATCTAGTCCAACCTTTCTAGGAAGAGCGCAGTGTAGGCAAGATGGCCCAGCACCCTGTTCAGCTGAATCTTAAAAGTATCCAACGTGGCCGAGTCAACCACTTCCCTGGGGAGATTATTCCAATGGTGACTGTCCTCAGTGTGAAAACTTTTCCTCTCGTATCCAGTCGGAATCTCCCCAAGAGCAACTTGTGTCCATTCCCCCTGGTCCTCTCAATGTGACTCCTTGTAAAGAGGGAGTCTCCATCTTCTTTGTAGCTGCCCCTTAAGTACTGGTACATGGTGATGAGATCCCCTCTGAGCCTCCTTTTCTCAAGGCTGAACAAACCCAGCTCTCCCAGCCTACCCTCGTATGGCAGCTTCCCAGTGCTTTGACCATCTTGGCGGCCCTTCTCTGGACCCCTTCCAGCCTGTCCACATCCTTTTTGTACAGCGGGGACCAGAACTGCACACAGTACTCCAGGTGTGGCCTGGAGTGTGTGGCTGAGTACAGAGGGATAATGACTTCTTTCTCTCTGCTGGCGATGCCCTTTTTGATGCAACCCAGCATCCTGTTGGCCTTCCTGGCCGCAGCAGCACACTGTTCGCTCATGTTGAGCTTCCTGTCCACCAGGACCCCCAGGTCCCTTTCCACAGAGCTGCTCTCCAGCCAGGTGGATCCCAGGCTGTGCTGCACTCCCGGATTATGTTTTCCCAGGTGCAAGTTCCTACTTGTGGAAATTTGAACTTCCTTCTTCCTTGATATTCCTTAGTGGATATTTTCAGACTACTCTGATGACCGCCCCCACACTAACTACTTACCTAAACCACACACTTATCATTATTTTATATTCCTCATCTGTCAATCATCACAATCTATGAATTCAGTCTTTCGTGGGTATATCAAAATATGTTTGAGAAAATAGTTACATTTAATTACGGCTCTATACGTAATAAGTCAAAAATATAATTTTCCTGCTATATGAGGACAGATAAGGTGATCCAAACACACAGTGATGAATAGTCGCATGTGTATAGATGTTTCTGCATTTCCAGCAGCAAAAAAGTCAACCATCTTTACTCTCATACAACTCAGTATCTAAAACTCTCTTGCACTGGTAATTTAAATTTTCTTCTGCTGCAGTTTTCCTTGGATGGGTTGGAGGGAATATTAAGTTCCTATTTGTTTTGGTCTGCAAATTTCTGAACACATTTTATTTTCAGTTTCAAATCCCTATTTCCCTTTGTTCTATTTCTCTGTCCTTGTTGCAACATTTCCCAATTTATCTGTCAGTTTTATTAATGTGTTTTCTATTCCCCCTTGCAGAATGTAAATGAAGATGTCAAACTTAAATTTAACATGAATACTGGAAATATATCCCGTTTCAACTTCTCATAACTGAGTGCATTACCATTTATCATTAACCCTTGTCAAGAGACCTTCAAGTCACTTCTCAGTTCTGTTCCTCAAGCTGATTTGATTTAAGCTAACTCTGAAGTATGTATGCAAAAAGAGACGATGTACACTTGTATGTTACACTACTGATACTGTGAGTACACAAACAATTCATAATAAAACAGAATGTATTTCAGGTATCCACTGTGCAGGTCACTTACTACTAAAGGAATCTAGGATACTGAGGATGGCCATGATCTCTCCCCTTCAGACTATAATGCCGTATGGTCTTTCATTGCAGAATTTATTATACAGTCTTGAAAGTATCTTATGGCTCGTGGCAAATAGTGTACGAAGTACATGTTCTCTAGATCTTCTCAAACTGCCTATTGCATAGTTATATGTGTCATCAGAGAATACAACTCAGCACTTCGGGTATTGCTCCATATTCCTTGGGTTAGCTATGTTAATTTATTCATATTCAGTGACATATTTCTCTGCTAATATTAATGCTGACTTTATGGAAATAATGTAATTACATGTGAAAATAGGTTGTGTAAGGTAAGCAGGCAAAGCTGTTGCTCTAGGCAAGTGAAGTAAATTTTTAACTCATCTCTACATGTAATTTTCTTGTTAAAAGAGTCATTCAGACAGCTTTCTAGATGTTTAAGCGAATGTGCTGATCCTGATAGTTCATAATACTGATAGCTTGAAGATCTTCATAACAATAGCATCACTTTCACAGACAAACAAATTTAGCTAGATATTCTTCTGTATTCATGGCTTATATAACTATAAAATCAATTGTAATGGATTTTTAAAATGAAATCAATGGCCCAGAGGCAATTATATCAATGCAGGTGGTATAAAAGCCACATATTTCATATACACAATCTGTTCCTAAACAGCTCCTGAGACGCACAAGCTCCCGAGTGTGCATTACTCAGCGGTCCTGAGCTGAATCATCAAGTATAATGCAAAGGCTTTGAAGAGGTCTTTTTTCAAAACCAATACCTTCCTGAGAAAAGCAAACTTAGAGCTTAATTAAGAATGCATGCCTCTTCTTCTGTTTACTTAAAAGGTTTTCTCATCTGAAATGATAAATGTCTCTGAGTCAGCATCTCTGGAAAAAGGTGGTGTAGGTGCTGCAAGAGTGGGCTGCTATGCAAGGGAAGTCAGTGTGAGATCGAGGCAGGCAGAGCATGTGTCCTTTTAGGATAGGACAGAGGGATAGTCCTAGAGAATCTGAACAAGAATTGCAGGGCAAGTCCCATGACAGCCACCAGGATTAGGCCCAGCCTGCCGGGCTGCTCCCAGCTTGCTCTCACACAGCGACACTCTCACCCAGACCCCTGTCCCATGCCCACACCACCTCAGAGCTGGCCTCTGGCAAAGGCAGCCAGGTCCCCAGGGGAACAAGGGTGTCAGTCAGACCCTGTTCATGCCCTGATGGAAATTACAGTTGGACAAGAAGTTGGGTTTTTTCTAACAGAAGATATTGTGTTTTGGGTATTTTGTGCATGTGTTATTCCCTCAATATCAGAAGCCTTTTATAACTAAAAATAAGGTCTGTTATAGTGTCAGTACCACACAGAGACATGACTGATTATACAGCTCATCTTCTCACAACACATAATTTTAATAAAAAACAAGCTTGCAACTGGTGCTTGAATGACAACCCAGAAGACTCAGGTCTTCTGTGTATTCACTGAAAAGAGGCAATATGACAGAACCTTTATAAGCATGAGACCAATGCATCAGCCCCAACCTAAATGAACTGTCTTTTGGGCTCACAGTAATCCATGTGCTGTGTCACTACAGCATATCACTGTTCTGCTGGGAGTCCAAACAGAAGTTGGTGTTCGTGTAGTGGTTGAAGAATTTTTTTAAATCTTGCCAAAAAGTACTTACCAGGTAGAAGTTCCCAGCAGTTGTTAACTCAAGACAAATCAAAATGTTAACTCCACATCAAAATTCTCTTGTAAGAATTGTTACCACAGCTTTCATGTTGGAAAGTGTTCTGATGTTGTCAAACTAGTCTTTTAGAACTGTGCCACAAGAAACATGCTATTTCTGAGGAAATATTGCATTCTGCTCATTAAGAATGATCCATGTACTTGCTAAAGTGAACAAGTCCCTGAAACATGCATATTGACTTTGATATTCTAACACCTTTTTCAGAAGAGAGGGTAAGTCCCGTCACTGAGGACACCTCTCACTTCAGAAGTGAGAGTGTCCCAGTTCCGATTTTGCTCTCTAACTAAACAACGAAAATCAGTCATATGTCTCTAAAGGATATGTGGAAAAACTTTTTTTCATAAATTGGCCTGGAAGACATAACTAACAACAAACAAGAAGCATTATTCTTGGAATCAGTGGCAGCAATTATCTTGGGCGGACAGGCCAGGAACAAAGGTTGGCAGCCTTATAAGTAATCTGCCACATAGTATGTCACCTATAAACTTTGACATTAAAACTTTGAATATAAAGATAAATAGTTGAATTGTTAGAGTTTAAACTATTGCTTTATTAAGCCAATGATGCTTCTATTAACAGCGTATATGAAAGTATCATATATTGCTTTATATAGGGACAAAGACATGTTCCCTGTTTCCAGTATCTGCCCATGGTGCACTCAAGAAGGTTCAGTCTTGGCAGAGAGGTGTCAGGAGCTGATGATACCTGTAAATCTAGCCAAAAATTTAATAATTTGGGTGGTAGCTTTGTAGAAATTATACAGAAGGGGGTTGCAGCTCTGTTTGAGTGTGTGAAAGAGAATCAGACTGATGAACATGCGAGAGAAATGTAAAGGGTGTGAAAGAAAGAAGAGTACAATGATCAAGTGCTGCAAGGGTGTCAATTTACAGAAAGGTCTTCAAACCTTGGGGGCATTTCTAAAGATTCAGCCAGTCTCACTTGTACGGAGAGGTATCATGCGTGGATTCAGCTGCAGAAATAATCTTGGGATGACTGGCTGTATTTGAAGAGTTCTCTAAAGTCTTGTCTGATAATTCACTGCAAAGAACTTCTGCACCATTCTGTAAATACTGTGAAGAGCTTTTAAAACCAAAGCAAGCACTCAGCTCTGTAGAAAGGAAAACTGGAAAGTTCAGACCAGAGATAGTTACTTGTTCTTTAAATACAGATTGTGTGAGCTTCTTTTTCTGAGTCTCCGGATGACCAAGTAGGAATAAAATTTGAAGTGCATTAGTTAATCCTTGTTATATTCAGCTGTGGGAGTACAGTATGCTTAATGAACCCAGGAAATCCTGTAATAAGCATATACAAGAAAGTATTATTATAGATTTATTTTTGTTCAGTGTACTAGGAAGAATAGAAAATGGGAAATCTTAAGTGTAGATAGCGTTAAAATGCAAGCAGTATAGACAGTAGGGGTGGACAGAACAATGAAAAATCAAGCAGTTAAATGCTAAAGAGCAAAAAGCATAGTGGACCAAGAGAGTAAAGATTAGGAAAAAACAGTCACAGGCCTGCAGTTCTTATTACATAAAGATTGTCTTGTCTCATTGCATACTTTGTGGTTTTGATTTGTTAAGGTGTTTGATAAACACTTCTTCAATAAGAGACAAAATTTCTTGGCTGAATTTCATTATGTGTTTGTCATGGGTATGCTCTAAGCTTGTAGAAGTATGCATCTGTTTGAAAGCTAACACCTTTTTCCATGTTGTTCTATCAGGCCTTGTGGCCTTTTTTTTCCTTCTCATCTTCAAGGCAAAGATTTATTAAAAATCAGAAGAGAGAACCCATTGCTATCCTTCTTTCTGAGTCTTTTAGTGAAAGCCTTATTTGCTTACTTATATTCAGGCCCTATTGCTGAAATTGTATGTATATGCATATCATCAAATAGGACCATAGGATAATCCAGGTCAGAAGGGGCTTCACTTTGTTATTATCTTCACAAGTAACTGATACAAGCAGAATTAAGAACATAAGGGTTAAAGGTCTTAGGTTGTGCTTATTTTGTGTACTATTGATGTGTAATGCTAAAGTGGTTAATATATCCTTCTGTATCAACTTTCTTTGAGATCTCAGAATAACTGGATCACTTTCCTTTTTCTATATTTTTGCTTACTGATAGGCAAATTTTTAGAGCTATATGTCTCCATTTTATTTGCCAATTACAATATAAATCCCCAAAGAGAAATTCTGTTTTGCATTGCTTTTCTTCATCTTGATTCATATGGTGAGCCTAGAAGTCCTTTAAGCAGTACAAGAAATTAATTCAGTTGCAGTTGGACTGTTACATCCATTGCAAACAGTGGAAGTCTCACTTTAACTCAGACAAGGCAGGTAAAGATTAATTCCTAATTATTGTGCTCATTATTTTAATCTTTAATTGCATATTCATTAATTAGGACGTTTCAGGCATATGTAATGATGGCTTAAAACATGGACTATTAACAACTGTAACAGTGCATTAAATTTTGCTTATTATGCAAGTGACATCAGAGGTCAGAAATAGTTATCTGTTTCACAAAGTACATAGGAAACATGCTGTTCAGCTCAGCACAAAATTGGAAGGTTAGGTAGCAATTCTGAATCCTGGTTTTTAATAATTCACTCTGACTTGTCCAGAGAAACAGTAAACAAAGAGGAACTAATTTGGTATTTGCTAAATTAGTCAAAAGACTCTTCTAACTTAAAATCAGTAACCATGTTTGATCTGTTTAACTGATGATAATGATGTTTCTTTGCACAGGCTGGCTGTCTACTGTCTTTCTGTGAAGACAGTGCCTCTGACTGGGTCTTTCTCTGCTCATTAGCTGTAGATAAAGGCAATATTAAGAACTAGAAACTTCTTTATAGCTTTGTTCATGTAATTTCCCATCTGTTTAGTGGAAGTAGTGGCCTCATTTGAAATCAGTTTCTCAATAGCAATAAGGAAGATATATCATATATTTGTTCCTAATAAAGGATAGTTTTCACTAGAATTATTCTTGTATCTAAAACTTTTAAAAGGTCTGTTTAATTTAAAGATTTCAGATCATAACATTTTGTTTTAGAAAATATATAGCCTTGATCATTCTACAGTTCTCTGCTCCATAATCTATGAAACCATGAAGCCACTGAGTTTTGATAAAAAGCATAGGAATTAATTAAGCTGATGGCCTGAATACTTTTTGCCATAAGAATTCCTACTGATGTCAACAGGATACTCCTCATATGTAGTCCTACAGACAGAAGTAGGTCTTCAGGATTGAATCTAAAGATGGTATTTTGTTTAAGTCCTTATAAATCATAATCAAACTCATAAGCTTCTAGCACCTGTAAAACACAAAAACTTTGACTCTTCAGACTGTCTAGAAAATAAATTAAAAGTTCTTCAGCAGTCTTTTTAGTTAAAGAAATCCCATTTATGTTGTGCAGGACCAAACAAAATGCAAACAATTCTGCCATGGTCAGGTCGATGGTGAATCCTGTTCCCAGGTTTCCCATTCTTACCTTGCAGCTTCCATGGCTTTCAGCTTTCAGGAAAAAATACCGCCTCCCTTACATCCTCAGAAAAAATCTCTCTTTCTCTTGTCTCAGACACTTCACTGAAACCTCTCAGTACTCCACTAGCCTCATTTCTGCTGCTAGCTCTCTGCTTGCCTGAGCTCTCCAAATCTGCCCCTTGCTGGGTTCCAGAGCTTCTCTGATCGGAGGAGCTCGGCTCCAGCAGTATTGGGGAGGCACACGTAGCTCCCGTACTTCTGGAGGACTCCAGCTGACATGAAGCACTGCAGCCAGGACAAGCCAACTAGCAGCTTTCTTTTCTCTTGCTTAGTCACACTCTTTAGTGGACTCGTGCAGACAGCAAATAATAAGTTGCAGGCAAGCCCCCTGGGCTAGTTCTGTGAGACATATTGAAGTTCAAAGGGGAATCAAAATAACTGAATGCATTAGAACCCTTAGAATTGCATTCTGCTTTTATTTTGGTTGAAATTATTAGAAAGAAGATAAAAAAATTTAGAGATCTATAAAACCTAGGGTTGTAAGAAAACGTCAACACTTTTTGTTCCCAAAGGATGACAAAAATTTTTTTCATCTTATCCAAACATCTCTCTGGATAAGGTAGAGATGCAGTATGAAAGTCTCCATGGTCATCTTGCAGTGTACTCTTCCAACTGTCGTATAGTACTACGTACAGGAGGCACTTTCACTGAATGAAGATAGTGATGTGGGAAAATACCCTATGAAAGTTAACTAAGTCTAAAGATTAGGGGTTACAGTTTCATGCTAAACAGGTTCCAGAATCTCCATAGGATTCCCAGTGCAGGAAGTATCTAGGCTTGGCCACAGATACTCTTTCTTTCTTTAAATACTCATTTAAAGACTGCTTTAATACCACTCAGAATTCTAAATTACTAAGTAATTAGAAGTTCATTAAATGTTATAAAATATATTATATTTTAAAGAAATAAATGCAGCATCTATGTCTGTTTTCTAAGCAAGTCTGTTCGGCATTGTTTTGGGCAAATATGCTTTAGTCTTGCAGAACAGCTAACGTTAGAGTTCCCTGATGATTGCAATTTTCCTCTCAGTTTCTTGCCATTCTGTTCACATTCTGCTTCAAGTGAAAGGGATTTTAGATTTAGGTGTTTGTGTTTCTAAAGGAATGAGATGTTTTGTGTCACTATCTCTTCTAATTCAGGACAGACCTGTTCCTCAGAGATACTAAGCACTCACATCAGAATATTAGATACTGATATGTAGTCAGATAGTGATATATAGGAGCAGACAGCCATATACTGAATGAGTTCCCCTACTCCTCTGAGTAGACTACTTAAGGGATCCTTTCATCTGCTTAACACTCTTGGTATTTCTGTGAAGATAGCAGGAATTCTACAGAACTTACTTACTTATCACATGTTGATATGCTAATGTTGCCACAGAACTACTTGTCAACACTATCGTATCTGTTCATTTGTCTATACATATTTATAGTTCAACATCTTATAAACATATAATCAGTCAGGCTTATCTAATCATCAGCATTGTAGTATCTTACTTGTTAGGAAATCGAGAATTAAGTTTTCTGCAGTTTTTTGGTTGCATGGTAGATGTAATGGTCTCTTACAGACAAAGCAGAGATGCTAGAAAATATTTGGAAAAAATAGCCCAGTGGATGGAAACCTGAAGATTAATGTCACTGACCTGCAAGATGGACAATTAAAAATTAAAAGTTTCTTAAAAAATGAAACCTTCATACCTTTCAGTGTAGTCATTGTGTCTCATGCTCCACCTTGGCAAAGTGCATTACTTATGTGATCCAAGCTTCTTTGGTTTCTCCATTACCCTTACATTCTTTCCTGTACTTTTAATCTTTGGTTTTATCTGCTCTTCTCATGACCCCTGCAATGGATTTTTCAGTGAAGTCACCAGATCTATTTCTTGATAGGACTGGGATTCTCTATCTGTTCTCATAATACTTTGCATGTAGTTGAACTGCAAGTTTTGCAGTACTGGTGCTGAGGTGTTCCGACACCCCCTCCCATTGCTTTCCACAGGGAGCACATGAAGTGATGTATTCAACCTCTGTGTCTTGCAAGTCCATTGCAGATACACCTTCTATTACCACATAATGACTTCCTCAGGTGCTCAGTTATAATCCTGTGCTGTTCACAGAATTATTCCATAAAACTCTTTCCCTGCGGTATGCTTTTTAACATTTGAATGTTGTGAATTATCATCACATTAGGTGGCTGTCTGACATCTGTTAACTGCAGTCAGCTCTGCATGTAATGTTCTCATTTCTGGGGAGCTAATAAAGTTAATTATTTAAAATCATCAAGTATGCCATTAGTTTTGTAGTTGGCCACCTGATTTTTTCTATCACTTCTTTCACTCAACATCCTGCATATACCTTTTTCAGTATTTCTGCTTCATGGTATTATACATCTGCTCCTTAGTTTCCTCTAAGGAAAATATATAAACCATAAATGTCAAAGCACTCTTTGAACAACTGAAATGTACATTTCATAGGAGGAAATAAATCTTTTATTGTAAAGCCCCACAATAATCACTTTCAAACTTTCCACACATACATTTATGTAAAATTTATGCTGTCTAATAATGTTTGGATTTTTTGATAATGTTTGGATTTTTTGTGTTTTGTGGCGCTTTTTTTGTTGGTTTTATACACACACGTGTGCACGCGTACACACACACACACAAACACACACTACTGCCTGTTGTTTTCCATGTAAAATAAAGGGTTTATATGATATTTAAATCATAAAAGGTATGACCAAATCTTAGAAATGAAAAAGAAAAATATATGGGGGGAATGTTTATAATTCAGTGCATTGTTCATCATTATATTAAAATTCATAGAGAAAAAGTAGGTAAAATAATAATACTAGTTCATTGTGACAGGCAACCTCTTCTTCACTGCATTTGCCTGTACGTAAGGATGCTGGTACTCAGAGGAAAAGCCGTAGGTTTGCGTAGAGCAGGTGGGAACCTTGCTCGGCACACTTTACTTCAGGAGACGACAAGTATGAAAAAGAAGAAGTAGGAGAGACTGAAACCCACCATGTGCCAAGTTTGCTGCCCTCAAAGTCCATGTGTTAAACCAGTTAAGAACCCAAGGATCAAACTGCTTTGCCATATTGTGCCATTGTGTGAATCCTATAGCCCAAGGAGGTTTGCTATGCACCAAGAAGATTTGATATGTACTATGTGTATCTTGCTATAGTGTTTGTGTTTCCAAAACTTAAGAGTTCTTGAGATTATCTTCCAACTGTGCTAGAGCACAGGGGGAATCTGGAAAGTGAAAGCTTTGTTCTTATTCCAGCTTTTGTCTGACCTAAGAATTTGAATCTGATCTGCTTTTGATCCTGCTTAGGCAACATAAAAGCTGCTCTAACTTGCCTTAGGGATTAGCTTTGTCTTTTCAATTCCTTCAGTAAGTAAAAAATATGTAGTTGTGAGTATGGTGTTTCTCAGAAGGGACCATTTTGCTTTAACATCCTACAAAACATTGCCTTGCAGCTCTCTTCCTTGTCACCATGTTTGATACTTAGAGTATACTGTCTTGAATGTCTCTGTGATATAACAAGAGAATTCTCCACTACTTGATTAAATTAGTTCTGTTTCCTGTTCAGGAGTCAGGTATTCCCCTAGTGGCACTTAAGAAATTATGAGCTTGAATTTTGGTGGCTTGTAGTCTCCAAGCAAAGCCTTACAATGTCAGGAGCTTTTATCTGGTGAGAAAAATGGCTTTTCTGATTTTCCATTTTTTATAACAAAAGGAAAATATGTGAGTAAAAATACTTGGAAAAGAGCTTTTAGCTTCTTTACAGCTCTCATAAATTCAGTGAAATTCAATGAATATTGCTACAGCAGGTGAATGTCCTGCTTATATTTTTAAGACTATGTAATTTGTTATTATAGAACTGTCTATTATAATTCACTGGATTTAATGCAATACACTAGAGTAAATGTAGTGACCTACAGGTTAGGAAACTTATAATAATGAATTCTCTACATCTTCTTGGCTATAAAAGCTTTCAGAAAAGGATTTTACTGGCAATCTTTGTAACAGAAATGCACATACCTGTAATTCCTTCTTCCCCTAATTAACACTGTGAGAAAAGATTCGTTCTGGAGGTATCGCTTTTAGTCACTCTCCATGCTTACTGTTGTACTTTTATGAGACAAGTATAATTACTCTGCAGCAAACTGCCATAATTACCAGGAAGTCTAGTACATAGTACTGGTACTTTCAGAAAGCAGAAATAAATACCAGAGTACGGCATAGTGTTTTACACTTACCAGATAATTTCTTTACCAAATATCTTAGCTCTTAAGTATTTCTTAGGCTTTATTTGCGTATTTAAATGAAAAGATTATTTTTAAAATGCTACCCCACATCTTTAGCAGCTTCAGAAGTAAACACCTACAAAACACAAGTGAGAGAGAAATCATTGTAAGTCAGAAACTGGATGAGACAGTTCAAGGAACTTCACATTCCTTCTGGTTCGAGTAGTATGGATTATGGCTTGGGGAAAAGGCTTCATAAACAAAGCTGTTTAGGCTTTTCACATGAAAAATGTCTCTATCTTTTACCCTGCAATTAAGAGGAAAAAGAAGAAAAAGTGTTGAGATGGGCCAAATTTGAAAAATATAGTTTTGAATTGTGATCCCAACCCATGCTGAAACATAGAATTATAAGGTCTAAGGTTCTTGACCTTGATTTGGCTTTTTTTTTTATTTAAAAGCTATTTCTGATTTAATATCATTTTTCAGGTCAAATCATTATGACAGATGGTTGGGCTTTTGGACTGCACTTAAATTGGATACCAACTGCATTCAGTTAACCTGAATTACTCTCCATTGTTTTGTGATTATTTGGCAGTTCACATGAGTGCATTCTCTATTCTGATAGACACAACACAAGCACTCTTGGTTACTTTGTGACATTTTGTGACAATCAGGGCCAGGAATTGCTGTGCCATCTTTCCTCTTGGGTGTCCTTAGCTGTTGAACTTAGTTCTGAAGTCTCTGATTTTCTATTTAGCACTCCTTCTTTTTTGAACAAATACTCCTAGCCATCTTTGGTGACTCTTTTCTGAGTTAAGAAAACTCTGATTCTGCTTTGTATTCTGGGATTTAGCTTCCTGCCTGCTAGCAGGAATAAGTCCTGTTCCTGTTCTACTGCAGGTTTGAGTCTTAGTGACCCTCTCTGTTTATATGCCTTCATCAGGGTACAGCTAGCCATTCAATTATCTGTAGGAAAGCTTTCTAAATCTGTTGTGTACTTTAAAAATAAAATAAAACCAACCAACCAAACAAAAAAAAACACAAGAAAGCAAACTGAAAATAACCCTTAATCAATACATGAGAATGTATCTGCAACAAGTGTTTAAAATATACACAAAGATATATTTTGTCTTTCTGTCTTGTATTCACATTTGTTAATGGATTTGTAGTTGGTACTTCGTAAAGAAATTTTCCTTTCCATAAATAGGAATTTCATTGAGTAGGACTGGAAAAAAATGGTTTTTCCTGCCTTCAGCTGCATTCTAAATTGACTTTCATTTAGTGGAGCAATGCTGGTAAGATCTGTTGTGAGTATTAGGCCTTGGCCCAACAAGGGTTCATCTGTGGTGAGTTGACTGTGGTAAACGGGTAAGCACCCACACAGCTGCTCACTCGCTCCCCTCCCCTGTGGGACAGGGAGAAAACAGAAGGAAGGCAAGAAGACTTGTGGATCGAGATAACAGTGGTTTAGTAGGGAAAATAAGAGCTCTGCACACAAGCAAAGCAAAAAGAAACATTCATTCTCTTCTTCCATTGTCAGGCCCATATGTAGCCACTTCCTAGAAAGCTAGGCCCGGTCACGTGTAAGTTACTTGGGAAGACAAACACCATAGCTATGAACACAGCTACCTCCTCCTTTCCCCCAGCTTTTCTCACTGACCACAACACCATATGGTATGGAATACTCCTTAGGCTAATTCACATCAGCTGTCCCATCTGTGTCCCACCCAAATTTCATGTTCACCACCAGCCTAGTTGCTGCAGGAAGGTGGGGGCAGAGTGAGAAAAAGATATCATGCTGTGCAAACACTGTTCAGCAAAGCTCAGACTTTGATGTGTTATCAACACTGTTCAGTCACAGACAGGGCCCGCAGAAGCTGTGTTGTGCACTGCTCTGTGTGCTGGTGTTTCACTTCCTCCACCCCAAAGGTCCAAAGGTGCTATAAAATTTACAGTACAGCATTTCTTCACCTCAGCAGGATGTTGTTAAGCTTTTTCTTGAGAGATTAATACATTCACTAACACTCAGCCACAAATATGCAGAGATGACAAAAAGAAATGGGAACTGAAATGACAACTGACCCTCCAAAAATGTATCTTCAAATCAAGAAACTGTCAGAGACTTCACAAAAATGCCTTTCTCTCAAATATTTCTGATGGAAACATGGGTTCAAGCAGAAAAGCACCACCAGACTTCTTGGTCTTACCAGGCCCAGCTTTAAGCAAACGTTAGAACCATAGAGGTTGCAGATACCTCTGTGAAACAGCAGAATACGGACACCAGTCTTGCTCAGCGTCATGCATAGAGTGCATGAGCCTTCAGGCTGATGCTTCTCTGCACACTGCAAAAAGCAAAAAATGTGAACTGTGTGCATCCATTTTTAACTATTTGTTTCCCTGAATGTAGCTTCCATTTCTGTGCTTTGGACAAATGTGACCAGTACTTATTCTGTAATGTCTTTGATCACTTTAGTAATGCTTTGCGTCTTTTCAGTTTTTCTATGAAATATATAAATGTGTCTTCCAATAACTAGAAGTGAAAACAAGCTCTTACAAGTTGAAGGAAATAACTCAACCCAAGGAGAGGTGAAGACATTAGGACTAACTCTGGAGTAGAGTTGATAGAATATTACATTTTGACAAGCAATATCATCCCCAAAACAGCTTTTGACATTTTATTTCTGTTTTTATATTAGTTATGCCAACTATTGAAGTGTATGCATAATTTACATCAGGTTTCACCTGGTTTCAGAGCTGAATTACTAGTTAAAAAAACAGTGGCTCAAATACATTATAAAAGAAAAGAACCCCATCATCAAAACTTGAAATTACTGTCTTTTGTTTCAAGTAAAAGAGGGAAACTCTTATCCCAGAATTATTGCTAATATTTCACATCACACAAAATGTCAACAAATATGATAGTATAAAATAAATTTTATTCTCTGTTACAGTTGTAAGCTCTGAATGAGAATGAGAGACTTCAAGCACTTCTTCAGCCAGGAAGAGCATGGCAACATGTTAAGAAAACGGTGAGATGATCAGGAAGAATTTGTAATTTCATTCCCATGTTAGCTGGAGCTTTCCCAGAACATTTAAATCTCAATCTAATGGCCATGGTATGGATGCCAAAATTCCCATTAACTTTTACAGTTTGTGGCCAAGGTCGGAAGTCATAATTACAAATTATCTAGAGTGTGTCTTTGTCTAGGCCAGAATTAAAATTATACTATGATTTTTAGTAAAATATAATATATTTTTTGTCCCAAATCCAAAGCCATTCAGCTTTTGGTTAACAGAAAAGCAATCATCTCTCTACAAAATAAATATCTTTGTGAAGATCCTATCTCACTGTTCTTGATATCATCCAGAGTAAGAGTACACATATTTCCCAGGAAAAGCATGTCTATTTTTATATTAAAGCCCACAAAAGTAAAACTTTCTTGAAAGCTTCAGCAAGGGCTTGACATTTTTATGATCTGTGGAAGATTTTATGCATGTCTTTGAGTAATATGAAGATAATTTATTGCTGTTTCAAAGTCAGAGAAGGTTGTTAAGTGACTACAGTCTTTGTTAAGGTTTAACTTGTGTTTAAATTTTAAATGAAATGAAAATCTGGGAATCCAAATAACTGTTATTCCTTTGGAAACCTTTGCTGAAGTCGATGATAGTGTTTGTTCATGATATATGTCAGATGTTCTATCTCTAACTGATTTAGGATCAAAGGCTTGTCCAATTCAATTTTATGAGGAGATTTAGGACTGCAGACATTTATTTGTGAATATCTCCATAATTTCATTTAGCATCCTTTTGTATTTCTAAGAAGTGTGGTATTTCATTCAAGTTTGTGGGGACAACAGAGTCACATGAAAAGAATTTTGAAAAATTCAGTTTCAAGGGCATAAAAATGGGTCAATGGTTACACTGTAACCCTTCCATCTGTAATTACAGATAATTCACATGCTTCCAATGAATATACATATATGTGTCAATGGAAGATACTACCAGGCCAAATGCAACCACAGAACATTTACATGCATCTAACTATATTGTTGTTCCTTCTTAGTAATTCCTGTAATCAGCACTGGAAACATGATCTGAAAGTACTGATGTATAGCTCATTGGCTGACATGCGTTGCTTGCCCAGTTAAAAAATTTTATGATTGTTAAAGAACCCAGTGGGGGAGCCTGGTTCTTTTACTGAAACTTTTAAAGATTTATGCTTCTAGCTTTGTGGCACCTGCTGGCTAATGGTTATTGTTAGAAAGGCACAATATTTCTCCTTTATTCCCATTTGCACAGGTAAGGAACATCTAAAAAATTATAACCTTCTGATAGCATTCAAGGTGCTTCACTGTCATTCTATGATCACCCTAATTCCTAATATTGCATATACAGATCACAAGAAGCTTCAGATAAGCAAATAATGTCAAAGGGCAGAGATACCTGATAGTGATCCTTATATTTTTGTCAGTAACACTTGTATAAAACTATATTATTGCTAAAAACAGATAGCAGAAGTTCCAGGGATAGTTGTGATATACAGAATTTGATTTAGACAAAAGGAATGGGGTCTGCTTGAAAAAAACATGTGCCTACAGAAGTTTATGGGCAGATAGAATGAGACATGAAGTAGATCATTGCACTTGTTAATATTCACTAGAGTTGTAAAGAAAGCCTGAGATGCAAGGGGTGCAAATACTGTGAAGAATTACAGGATCTTACAGTGGCTTGAATCAGAAAAAAAAGATGAGAAAACTCAGCAGTCAGGAGAGAAAAATACAAAAGGCCAAAGTTTAACAGGTCCATGTGTGTATATGTATCCATGTGATAGTCTTAAAAAAATTTCTACAATGATCTAGATTAAAAAGGCAGTAGAAAGCACAGCCTATAGTAAACAGAGCAAGAGCCCAGGATAAAAATGTCATATCATTTTTGTAATGTTTATATTCCTGATAACTTCAGAGATTAAAATAATAGATTCATCCATTTGACTTATACACCATTCTTCTATTTCTACATAAATGCAAATAGAAAAATAATCATAGCTGCATGGCTAGAGAAAGCTAAAATAATTTATTACAATGCTGGCCTTAATAAAGTTATGTCTCGAACCATAAAGTTATATAATTAAATCACTCTTCTTCACTAGTAGAATTAAAACTCAGTAAATGTGAACATATGGAGAAAATTTGTCACTTCATCTAACCCTGTCCAATCCTAATCCCTTTTGTTCTTCTACAGTCTATTTTTTCATTTTTTTTTCTGTTATGTGTTACTTATTTACTCAACAGCAGTAACCTGCTTCCATATATTAGACTAATTTATTTGTTCTCTGCATGCTGAACTTTCTGTTCAGTCATCATGTGCTGTGGAAAATGAGCTAGACAAACAGCAAGTTGGATTGCTGGACTTCAGGAGAACATATTTCAGCTTGTTCAGGGCTCTGCTTGGCAAGGTCCCACCAAAGACTGCCCTAGAGGGCAAAAGGCACATGAGAGTTGCTTGATCTTTAAGAACATCCTCCACAGGGCACAACAGCAGCCCATTCCAATGCACAGGAAATCAAACCAGTGTGGCAGAGGGCCAGTGAGGCTGAACCTGGGGCTCCTGATGGAGCTGAAATGTAGAAGAAAATGCACACAAGGTAGAAGCAGGGGTGGGCTACCCAGAAGGAACACAGAGACAACTGCGCCAGTTAGTGAAACGTTAGAGAACACAGCAAGAATACACTGAATAACGATGCACTATTGCCTCTTTGCTATCTCAGAAGTTAATTTGCTTTGAGAAAATTGTTTGCAATCAGCATTGAAAAAAAATGGTGTTTAATCTCATTAATCAATAGAATGAGGCTCCACAGAAACTGACCACTGAGAACAAACCAGCAGATATGCCTGTTTGCACTTGTGTTCTTCCTTTCCTTTTTATTTCCTCTACTCTTCCTATGACTACTAAAAGCCTTCTTCTTTCCCAGTCTGTGTTTAGCACATCCAGCCCAGAACCAAGTTAATTTAATAAGAATGATTAGCATTTATATAAGGCTTTATATTCTGAAAGAATTGCGCAAATATTAACTAATATTTAGGCTATCTCTGTGAAATAGGTATCTAATTATTATCTTAATTTCAGAGGTGGGAAACAGAAAGCAATAGGTTAAATGCATTATCAGGACCACACAGAAACTGAATAATAGAGGCAGTAGTATAGCTGAGGCAGCCCCCAGTCTCAGTTTCCTACTTAGACAATGTTGATTACCTTTGACTCAAAGCAGGATCCGTCAATGTTGAAGGGCAGGGCTAGGAACAGGCCATAGAGTAATGCAGTGGCTACCCAAAATGTAAGTTTAATGATATGGTAATTACTCATTAGCATTCTCTTCTAGTATTACACCCTGGAATACTTCCTGGAACAATATGAACATAAAATGTCTTTCACTAGACAGATCTTCATAGCTCAAGCAGACGCTACCAACCAGATTGGGTTACTGGAAACTGCTAACTATAATTCTCATCTTGTCTACTACAGATAATTACTTGGATACTTGAAACTCCACATGCTGCCACATTATTGATCGCTTGACAAAGAACAAGGAGAACAGACAACCTCATTTCTTGAAACATTTTTATAAATAGTGAACAGTATGTTACAAATTAATATGCATTTAAACAAATATTAGCATATCTATGAATCTGTAGCAGAGACAATAACTGAAATTTGATACCAGTCTTGTGTCTGGCCCAGATGTTGTTTTTAAGAGTTCATATGGGATAATAACAGCCAAAAAGCGATGGCTGAAAATATAGTCCAAGTTATTTTAGTGTTGGAATGCATTTGCAGTTATTTATAGATGCTTTACTCTGAAATGAATAATGTGTTTGATTTTTGTCACCTAATCCAGAAAAATATCAGTAATTTCATTTTAAGCAATAATTAACAAAGAAACCTGCAAGATTTGACACTATTTATACTCTTTTAAATTGAGAATATTGTTAAAATTATAGTCAGGGAACAATTTCCACATTGTGACAGAGGCTGTGGTTTTATATTGTCTACATATATGCCTTTTGAATTATGCTTCTTGACACAAGGGCAATCAATGGAAATGTTATCAGTAGTATCAGTGAAGCTACAATCTTTTCTTTATTTTTCAGTGCCTATAGATGAAACAAAATTTGTTTGACTTGCCTTTATTAAAGTAAATGCACAATTTCCTTTTTTTATATTTTTTTTTTCTTTTCTGGGAAGCCTGTTTCCTCAAGGAACGAAAAAGGTACTATAAAACTGTCAAGAAAGATGTTTTTAGTGTTATTTTAATGATAAATTCTAGCATTAACTGCAGTACTTGTAGGAGTGGTAGATAAAGAAGCATGCCTCAATGTTCTATTTTATTAACAGGTTTTTAGGTTCTAAGTGTAGACAAAACCACTGTAAAGCAACTATACAGTTGCTTTGATATTTTCTTTTCTTTCAAAATGTTTTTTTCAGTTTCCTTTATCTATTTTTACATTTTTGCCATGTATTATTTCTATTTTCATCAAATAGGTCCTATAACTGACTGTTGACTGGAAGCTCTGTTGTGTTTTGACTTCTGTGATCACTAGAAGCATAGTCCCCTAACTAAGCCTTTGTCCCACTTAGTGGGCACTTTATTTGTTTGGTTTTGAATATTTTGGTTGTTTTTACATACGAACAGATAACCTTCCAGTATTTTACACACTTTTTATCTTCCTTAAACAGGCAATACAGACTGAAAGAGCATCTGAATGTAGGGAAATTCCTTACCTGTTACCTATTATCTACTACTGAAAGATTAAGAGATTAAGCAGAGATTTTTTTTTTTTAACGTGATGTCTTAGCAGGAGAATTGCATTTTATTCAGTTAGTGTAAAAAGTTTTGTTAAAATCACCTTGTATTAAAAAATGAGGTAATTTTAAGTGCTGTATGATTTATGTAACATTTGCCAGAGAAAATACTGATTATGACTTATTTGAAATAAAATCAATCAGTCAAATCTCTGGAGTGTCTTTGATTCCAAGGTGGGGGAAAAAGTTAGGGGAAGAGCTCTCATCTCTCTTCAAATATGAAACTTAAAAATCTTGACACAGTCTCTATAATCTTTGCAAAAAGTTTTATTTCAAAGTTTCCTTCTGTTATTGGTAAAAATTACACTATCTTCATTCCTGTGGTTATTGAATCTTGAGATATTCATGTTCATCTTTACTGTCATATTCCAGTACCCACTTATGAGAAATGCAAAGGCTGAACTATAGTGACTGGTGGACATTAATAGCTGTTCTCTGTTTTCCCATCAGGCTCAGAAAAATCTACAAAGAAAGAGTGGTGGCAAACCAAATCCATTGACCCAAAGTACTACTGAATAGTCTCATAGTCAAAGGACAGTTCCTGAAGCAGTCCTCTGGGGAATCAAAAATGATACAAGCTGATGTAGAGCACTACAAATATTTTGTTAGCAGCTTTGAAATATATTTGAAATGAATTGTGGTCTTGTCAGTCCACCGTTTTGTCCATGGGATAGAAATATTTTTTCATCTTGTTTTAACAAGCAATATCTTAAATCAAATATTTCTTTTTAGCATCACAAAATTGAAAAACTGATGTTATTGAAAGAGCCATGGCAGCTTAATGATGTGAGGGTGTGTTTGTTGGCTGAGGGTACTGAATAACATAACAATATTTTTAAGTTGGGTACCACACAAGGCAAAGTTCTCAAAAATAAGTCAGAGAAATGCTTGAGAAAGCTTTACTTTTGGGAAAATGACTTGAGATCTTTCACTCCTGGCCTCACATTGCCTGACTGAAGTTAAAGGATTTAAGGTGAGTTTGTATCGTTTATTGTAATAGCAGGACTACTAATTTTTTCCAACGATGTAGTTAAGCCATTTCCAAGAAAACTTTCTTTTCCAAATTTCTTATTGCTTTTGCCTCATATCTTATTTCTTTATTTTGGGACGAGACCTTATACATGCTCTGTGTATAAGACACTGACTTACCTACATAGAAAAATGCACCTACACATCTTCCCCACTGCACTTTTCCGTGAGGATTAGATTTTCAGCCATCTATTATGCACATGTATTTCTTATACTTCCAGGTGGATTTAAACCCCTAATGTAGGGGCACACCATGAGTGCTTTAATCGTACATTTTACTTGTTATTAAGATAGCTAAATTTAACAGCAAACTAAAGAACAGATTAGATCCCCTACTTACAAAACGAAATGATTTGCATTATTTGAAACCCACCAGCAAGAAGGCCCTTCATAAAGGCTGGTTTTCTTCCATGTGTCTACATACATCTAGAGATCTCCCTCTCCCTTGCTTCTCTTTTCTGCCTATATGTAAACAAGATAGATTCATACCTGTTTTGCTACTTGTATTTAATGAAGCAGCTTTGCGCAACTTTGGAACTAATTAAGATAAACTTGTGAACAGTCTTTGCACTGAAGATTTGATTAATACTGTATTTAGTCCCTATTGACTTCTGACAAATTTTTAGATCCTTGCATAAAACTTGTCAATGCTTGGTGGTATTTTAATTCTTTTATAAATGTATGACAAAGCTTGAACAAATTTAGCAGGCTTTTATAGTTAAAACCTATGAATGTTTTTGCAAAAATTCTCTATTATGTACACCTGTGGAAACAGTGCACTGTATGTACATTATTATGTTTTCTACATTTAGCATTCTTTAATGTAAATATGCTTACAGAAAAATTTATAGATGCCAAAGAAATAGAGAACACCATTGTTTTTTCATATTAGTATGCTGACAGGTCAAAAACACCACAAGACTGGTTAAGTAATTCTTCAATTTCTTACTAAACATAGTTTAAGAGATTACCATTCCTTCAAACAGGTGCACACGCAACTGACAGTGTTTTCCTACTAATATACTGCTCATCTTGCACGTCAATTTCAAATTGGGATTTCTAATTTATAATTTAGGATTAAGAAAAAGCATTTAATTTTCTGCTATTTTGCTCTTACTGCATATAAGTTTTAAGTAAAGGGAGTAAAAATGACATTTCACTCTTTTTAAAGGTTAATCTAATGTTTTCAGTTAACTTTGGTAACAAATAGAATATTAGCACACTTCTGTCATAGATTATTACAGTATCTTACACCTCATGCTATTTAACTAAGAGATAATCCAAAGATATGTCATGAAAACTGATATGGCCAATAAAGAAAATATGACCTGATTCCATTTATTTGTGTAATCTCTTTTTTAAAAAAGGATCTGTAGTAGAGGAGGCATTTATTACTTTCATTTTCCATGCGTTTCCAAGCCTTCAAACACTTGATAATTTTCTTTTTTCCCTAGTTTTATACAAGTTTTGAAAGACACAAGTATAAACTCCTTCTTGCCCTTCTAGTCATGCATATCTCCAGAAATGTTAAAGGAAATTAGTAAGATGCACAATTAGGAGAGAGAATACAATAATAAATAAATTTGCTTTAAAAATAATATTGACATGACAAAAATATGGGATCTGACTCTAAGAGAAACTGACCCTTGATTTATCTGGAAACTCTTCTCAAAATTTTTATTTCATCTGAAAAGTAGGACAATCAACATCTTTCTTCTTAGGAAAGTAATCAGGCATAATAACAGAAACCTACTATGAGAGTTTTCTCTTAAAAGAAATCAAATGGCATGAAAACAATATTTTTTGGAAATTCAAAATTTTGTTATCTTCAGCTGAACACAATAATATGCAAAAAATATACCTTTAGTATTTTCTTTGAAGCAGTGGGGTGTATAGCTATTTAAAGCTGATTTTATTGAATAAAGACATTGGAATAACACCGCTGTTGATCCCTTTTTAATTTGAAAAATCTGAAACCAATATAATATAATCTTCAAACTGTATTGTAAGTAATGGCTTGGGGGAATACATATGTAGCGTCAGATGGTACCTGCCACTCTGGTAGTATGAAGGACATTATAGAAGCCAGAAATGAACTGGCCATTTCATGTACTCAGAAAGAACTAGGGTAGAAATGAGATGTGGAGCCCTTCCGAGAAAGGAAAGAAATGATGCCATCAATGACTTATGATGGTTTGTCTTGCCAAAAAGATTTTTTCAGTAAGAAAATACACTTTTTTTTTTTTTTGCAATTATTTCCCCTTCTAACAGTAGACTGTAGCTGTACGCTTCTACGGGAGAACTTATCTTGGGCCGCATATCTCCGGGACACAGGGCTCTACCCACCCTGGGGACAGTGATGCACAGACATCAATATGATGGATACAAAATGTCCATTTATTTAGCTGCGTCACACGCTTATATAGCTCTTGCGCTTCCTGTTCCTGCCACTCCTATGGGGAGGAGTTTATCTTTCCATCACATCCCGTGATCTTCCGGTCGCCGATCCCTGTCTATTCCCCTACAGTAGACAAGATTTATGGTGTTTGGTTGAATTACCGTAAGCTTGAATCTTTAATTCTGAATTCTTAGAAAGTTCACTGGAGCCTTATCCATTTACTGCAGATAATTTTTCTTCTAACCTGAACATTAAGCACAGATTATATAGAACCATTTCTTACACAAAAATAAATATTTTTTTATCATATCTATAAAATGGACTCTGCTTGTTTTGTTTCTGAATAGTTACTACTTCAATACTCAAGCTTTTGAATTATAATCCCAGTGAGAGTAGAAAATGTGCTCATTCCCTAATTTGGCATGTCGATTTCATAGATATCAATCTGTTTTCAAAAGAACTATAATGTTAGAAATGACCATGTTATATTTTTGGTGTTTAACATGTTGTCTTTAGCCTGCCCTTCTACTTACCCTGGCAGAGAGCTAGCACCAATGGAATTGCTTGGCAACAGTGTGACCCTGATGCAAAATACCAGTATGTATTTTTTCCTATAATACCATCTGGATCCTAATAATTTTAGCTTTTTTTCCTGGCTGTTATCTTGGCATGCTTAACTCTTGGACGTTCTCTCGTGGTGGATTTGCTTAAAAGGACAGCTGAGGGTCAGGCAGCTGATTCCCTCTCTTGTGTGTCCAAACATCATTTTTGTTTGGTAGGATCCTGTGTGTGAATAGCTTCTCTTTTATTCATATGTTAAAAAGCTTGTGGACAAAGGGTATTTCTAAGACTTGATATCAAGGCTTTAGTTCTCTTTAACTCCCTTCATCAGAAGAAACTGTCGGCAATATGTCTGCTATGTTTAGAGGCACAGAAAAGACAGTTAAGACAATTCATTATTATACTAAGTATTGGTGTGCGTGTGTGTTTGGTCATTAAGTTAGTAATGCAAAATGCCAAATGTAGTGGATATCTTTCGAAGGAAGAGTATTCAATGAGGATATTTCCATGTCTATATCTGTTAAAGTAAAATTATAGTTTGATTCTGGTCTCATTTTGGTTGATGATAGATTTCAGTGCTTCACAGTGAATTATTTTAATGGAAATCAAATCACAATCATCTTCACAGTAGGCCTAAAGTAATGCATTGGTTTTGCAAACTTCAATGCACATAACCTTTTCTCTGTCAGTAGCATTTAGTGTTTTTTGGATCAGAAATTTTGAAATTATTTTCTCTCAGTGGCTATTGGCATTGCTATTATTATTTACATTGTCATAACACCCAGAGGTCACTGCCACAGCGTTAGGCAGTGTCAAGATATGTAGTGCTACGTGATCTGTGTTCTGAAGTACTGAGAACAGAAAAGACAAGGAACAGAGGGCTCAAGGGAAATTGCACACTGATGATAAACATGCACAACAATCTTAAGTGTCTCCTTCTCCTGGCTCCATGGAAAGAAGCACTATGAAAAGTACGGGAAGACACAAACAAATTATGTCATCTGCCACATGTGTATGCTGCATATATAATTAAATGTGCATTTATGTACATGTAAATGTACATACATACTTATGTACATATACATATATGCATGCAAGTTATACCTATAGTCATACTTAGTAAAGTTCAGCAAAAATAGTTTTTCACCTCCAGTTAATGAATGTAAATCTTTCAGGGAATGTTTCTTGAATTAATATTTAAAAGAAAGTGGTAGGGGAGCCTCACAAAATTGTTTGTGAAAGGCATTAATTCAATACTCAGTAGATACTGACATGGATAATATAATAGGTATTTGTGAAGTGGGAAACCAAACTCCTAGCCCTGTGCCACTGTATAAATCAAGAGTTTTAATGCAGAGAATAGAAGCAAATTACTTCTACAGTGACCTGAAAGTGAAGAAAAGAAGCTAAAACTTGTTATACGAGGGAAAAAAGAAATGACAGGCATGTATTTAGATTGACAAAGTGTGGTAAGTGTGACTGACAAGATAATTTCAGGATTTTTTTTTCTTTGTTTGTTAGTAACTAATAGATCTGAGCAATAAAAGGAGCCAGAAATAAGAGAAGGTTGCAGCAATTGAAATTGGAGACCTAACCTTCATATTTGTTCAGGGAAAAAGAAATATTTTTAGAAGAATATTTTGGTGCTTTTCAATAAGAAAAAGAATTTGGCCTGCTTAGAACTGATCTGGTGACAGAACATAAGGCAAGCAGCAGACACAGACTGCAGAAGCAAAGGTGAACTACAGACACAAGGCCAGTGCTCAGGAAGACAGTTCATGTTCGAAAGCAGGGACAAGAAATAGAATGGACAGCTTGGGCATGTACATTGCCCAAGGTAAAAAGCAGCGGTACAGCAGAAGAATAAGAGCAAATGGAAGAGCTCAGCCACAATCTACTTGCGCTTTAGACTGTCAAGAGATGCCGGATTCCTGATACAGCTGACTGGGGAAGGGGAAAGTAGATAAACCTAAGCTCTTACAAAGGTGACTTTTTGGGCCTTAAGTTGTTGACAGAGACAAGAGCTGTTTCCAGAGTGGATGTTAGAGACAGAATCTGACCAAGATTAAAAATAAAGGAAGTAAGAGAGGATAGAAGCGGATAACTTAGAAATGCAGGTGCAGGAAGAGGACGCTCTTCTGGCAAAGGGCACCAGAACAATGGAGTTGAAGGAAAAGACAAGATTTGGTTAGTTTACCGTTTGGTTACTGACAAGGACATGATTAAGTGAATTGAAATGGTCACAGGTGGGAGCTGAGATTTGTTCTAAAAAATAAGTAAATTACAGCCTTTTTGACCCTGCTGTCTGCAAAGATAGTGGCTGCAGTGTGTAGTGGCAAAGGTCACTACTGTGGGTGCTTTTTGATTAGAGCCTTTGGTTATTGTGGTAGCTCTGGCAGGCAGAACTTGCTATTTTTTGTTCTAAGGGATTATATTGTAAAAGTCATTAGCTGTATAGAGGTGACACCCATATCCTGGAAAGCACTTGGGGACTATCAGCGTAAGAATGATAAAGGAGTTTTATTTCATATAAACCGTGATCTGTTAAACATACCTCTGGGTAACAGAGATTTCTTTCCTGCAGAGTCTGCAACCAACTCCTTGAAGTAATTCAGCAGAGAAAGCATTAAGTTCTAGCTGTCACTCAGTTACTTTCATACTGTGACCCATCTGTACAGGTCTTCTCTTTGCTCTGTGAAACTGCTTCTTTCCTATTAAGTCATTTGGTGATCTTGAAAGGATAATTGATCTAATTGTCTTTCACTTGCTTTTGCCTTCAACAAATTTCCTTCCTGTCTTTACTCCCTCAGTAAAACCAAACATCTTTATTCCATACAGAAATACTCCAAAATTGGCAAGCTGTTATTTAGAAAAACACACCTTTAAAAACACAGATACTTACAAATACACATACCTACTTTACAAGGTTGTCCTGTGACATAATTCATCTGCGGTTATTGAAAAGGCAGATGAAAGAAATCATTAAAGTAAGTGTTGTCAAATAAACCCAAAGTTGCAAGTTTGCTTCATAAAGCCAACAGAGGGTGAAATGAGTGGGTTTGTCTGAGATACTGAACAAGATGTTCCATTAAATCACAATTAATAATGCTAAGGTACAAGGCAGGGTAAATTACGAAATAGATTGCTGACAGTTTTATCAAATTTGTTAATGGAGCTGTAAAATGGGCTAGTCCTAGCTTTTAAGGGGTGCGTCTTCTATCCTAGTTCAATAGATCAGACAATGAGTTTCTGTGTTTCCGGAGGCTGTGGATGATACACATACTGGTGAAGCAGACACTCCAAATAATGCAATACTTGGAAGAATTTAATTGCCTGATTAAATGGTTGTAATAAAATATCACGTGTCTTAATAGAAGCAGAAGTTGAGAAATTATCTTCCCACTGAGTACACCACTGGTAAAACTCCTGCCAGAACAGAGAGTCTAACTTTATTAGCCCAAATTCATGGAAGTTTCACATTCAAAAATAATGCAGGCACTGGAAAACATGTCTTATAATCAAGGCTTATGCAGCTCAGTTGGTTTTGTTCATTAACAAAGAGTGAGTATTAACTTTTTGTAGTTACTTACACAGGGGAATTATATCTGGGAGCAAGAGAAAGTGGGTTTTTAATCCAAGGGGTTTAAACTGAAAATAGGCAACTGCAATCTGGAACAAGGTCACAGTGCCCTATTAATGGAGTTAATTAATACTAGAGCAGTTTGGGAAAGGTGATAGGGGAGGTTTCTTCATTACTGCCTCTAAGAACAGTCTGAATTTTCTGAGAACTGAAGGTAAACTTGGTTGCTATGAGGAATTAGGTATCTTCTCTTCTTGTTGTGGAGGCTAGACATTCTGGGGGACTTATTTTTGTTGTTGTTGACCCACAGCCTAAGCCCTACGGTACTGAACTAGTTCACTTTGATAAATTCTCTGTAAACACTCTCTGATACTTCAAAAGAGGGAAAAAACCATAATCTGACAAAAAAGAAAAAAATATTTATCCTAAAATCTGCTCCTGGAGATTATTCTAGCCATCCCCTTCCTTTTAAATAAGAGTTTCTGTATTGCTCTTATTCTTATAGTACTTGCAAGTCTATTAAGATAATGATTAAAGTAAAATTTCATGTTTCAGAACTTCAGCTAGCCATACTCTAAAGGTGTTTCTCTGCCTGGCTACGTATTTTATTTAGTTTTGACCCTCCTTCCTCTGAATATGAAAGTGTCATGAAGGGTCCATTTTGGAACATTTGACAGACAAGGGGAAATATCGGTATCTGAGATGCTGAAAATCACAGCCCTAGCTGTCTGCCCTACACTCCATGCACAGATATAGGAGCATCAATCACAGCACAGCATTCTAAGATAAACCATCCCTGGTTTTGGTAAGCTGCAAAATGCTTTGCTTTTAACTGTGGCAGTTTAAAATCTGATTGACAAACAGGTCAGGCATCCATGCGTGGAGAGTAGAGGGGGACAGCAGGGAGAGAAACCTTTCCAGCTGCCACAGGTGAAGCAGGCCCAGATCATCAGACACCCTTTGATTTCTTGCTGGTATGTTTTGGTCCCAGGATCTGGGTCAACTGATTGCCATACTTGGGATCAAGGAGGAATAATCTATTAACACTGAAGGCTGACTGTATTTTCCTTCAGGTTAAAAAAAGCCTTTTGTTTCCATTCTCCTTCAGAGAAAAAAAAAAAATACTAGCATCCAAACTTGTTGGAATTATCATCAAGTAATTTTTTTTTTCTTTAGGTAGTCCTGGAGATAGCAGGTTTGTGCTTACTATTAACTAGCTAACTTTTTCTGTTAAAATATTTTTAAATAATGGTCAATCAGAATGAGGTATCCTGTATAACAGAAAAGTCAATTACATTGCAAATTATTTACTACGTGTGCAGAATAGGTCAGATGGTACAAGTTTTGAAAACATCAGTAATAAAACTTTTCTATGAGAGATTAATTAGTATTATTATGCTAGGAAATGTAACCAGGATTACAAAGAATTTGGTTTGTACTGTAGAAAAATATTATCCTGTAGTCTTTCAAATTATTTTTTGAAAGAAAAAGCTCAATTCCCTGTTTTCTCCATCCTTTAAGTGTACATTATAAGAATCTGCTCTAGTTTACTGTTCTTTCTGAAAGGAAAATGAAGTTATCTCTGAACTGCTGCATTACTCAAAAAAGTTCATCTAGTGCAAAATACCCGATCTGATTTCCAATTTTAGTTTGAAATTACCTGCTCAAACCCAAGGATATTAATTATTCTCTCATAAATTTGTTTTTCAGAATCATCTACTACAGCTCTTTTTGGGACCTGCAGTGGACGTCAGCTAGCATTCATTACAGCTGTTGGGAATAAATGTAAAGATTTTAAATTATGAAATGTTTATGTTCATTGTGTTTCTTAGCTGAACTCACAGTTCTTACTAGAATCAAGTCATATGGCCCAAAATTCTGTAACAATACTTTTCATAGGCCAAACACTATACTAGACATATTTAATCAATCCTTGATTACTTAATGGAATTCAGAGTCTTTTTTTCCCTACTGTGTTGGGAATGATAACTCCTTAATTATGTACTTACCAATACTCTGCATTTTAAACAACTTTATAATTAAGCATCTTCCTGATATTCAACAGATGCTTTAGTAAGGAATATTTCCATCAAATCCATAATTAGAGATTTTAAAATATGTACCCCTATAAATAATTTGAATGAAGGGTCTCACAAAGTGTCTGAAAGAAGTCTGCTCCACACAACTCCTGTTTATAGTCCAAATTCATTAAGGAGATGAGGTATTTCCTATCAGTGATGCCCTATCTGAAAAGACAAGCCGAGGAGGAAGGTGGCTGTGCACAGGTGGAAGGGTGTGAGCTTTCTATCATGCTGTAATACCACTGTAGGTGTCTTATGATTGGAATTTGTGGTGAGGAGAAGAAGGGAGAGAACAGGATTAGTAATTAACTTCGAAGTACTACTGTAAAGGAAGGATATAACATACATATACACATTCCTGTTACTGATCTTAGGAAAGTAAATGCAGAAACATGTAGCTCAGACCTTACTGAAAACCATGCAGTTGTGTACACATGTAGGCCTGTTTTCATTTTTAATATTGATCTTTAATTATACTTTCTCCAGTTTCTAGTAATTTTTAATGCTTGATATTGAAAGTGTGATTTATTTCTTTTATGACATAATTAGTAGTAAATTGCTTTAACAGAAAAGCAGAAACTTAATGTATTTCATAAATCATGAAGAGTGTGTACTAGGTGATTGTCTTCTGCCAGAAGACAAATCAGGATAAAAAATATTTGGGAAGAGATTTCATGTTTATCTGTGGTTAGTGGAGAAAGAGGGAGTTTTAAAACTCATTTAGAAGTTAAAGTTCTGAAAAAGGACATGCTGAAGACCAAAGCTACCACTGACTTGAAATGAACCTCAGCAGTTACATTAATTCAGTCTGCAGGAGTTTCAGCATCACCCTCCAATGCCTTCTGTTTAATTCCCTTCAACAGGAGTTAAGTGCCTAGACACCCTGAGGACCTGGGTCTCAGCGATTTGTACAATCAGGCCCTGTTTCCAAATCTTTGAAGTTTGAGGGCTGTATCGCTGTAGCATTTATGCATAAAAGTTTCTACTGATGACAGTAGAGAATTGGGAACTTTAAATGGACTACAGTATGGATGTATGTGTCTAACTAAGCCAGCCATGCTGGGCTCTTATGAAAAGAAGTGGGGCCCTTCCAGTGCACCTCACTTGAAAGTTCACATCAAAAATTGTTGAGTGTATCATACTCTGAGTTCAACTGGAAGTCAGACAGTTTCCTTGTAACGTGCTGCTTAAGTTGCTTAGCGGTTAGGACTGTTCAGCACGAGCAACTACAGAAAGAATTGAATACCTTCACTTAGTTTCCTGGGGATTTTTCTCATCTTTTTCTCAGAGTAAAGACAGGCCTTTCATGTCTGTGTCTTTTGTTTTACACAATATTTTCTGCCTTTTTAATTATTATTATTCTGTTTTCTAAACAGCAAGTTTTACCTCATAATTTCAGCATTTACTAGAGGAAAAGACAGGGTTAAAAATGAAAACCACATTGTGAAATGAGAAAAGTTGTAATACTGGACTTGCTAGTGTGAAGTGCAAGTGTATTTTTCTTTCCTCGGTATGTTTATTCAAGCAGCGATCTCAGCATATCATTCACTGGCACAGAGCAGTATGCCTCTTTCTCAACAGTATGCACATGTTTTTTCTTTATGTATAGATACACACAAAAGAAGCGGAGGGAAGAAATTGAGATAAGTGAATTTATTTTTAGTTTTTCATTATGCCACTGCTCTTTCTCCCAGCTTGAACAGTTGACAATCTACTGTGAAAGACAGAAGTAGAAGCATATTCTGCATTATTGAAATCCAAATGAAAAAGTACCCTAAATGTCATGTACTTTGCCAGTGAAGACATCTGGAAGATTTGTGGAACACAGAGATAAAACTTGTAAGTATCAAGAAGTTCCAACAAAGCAACGAATGTGTTCCCTCTTTCAACATTTACACTGCGTAAGTTCTTAAAGAAAGCCATTATTTTTCCTAATATTTTTCATTCTTCATGTGGTCCAGTTCATGATTATCTCCTGCTTTTGTCCTCATTCATTATATTTTTAATTAAAAAAAAAAAAGAATTTTTATCTCTTTCCAGAATTCTAACATAATTCCATTTTCAGCTGATGTAATATATTTTTTTTTTAACTGCAGTAAAATCCATATATTTCTCAGTTGCATCTATGCTAAAAAACCTCAGATTTCGTGTTCTACTGTACTAAGAGGTTTTGCAAATATTGTCCTGCTACACATCTATTCTAGGGTGGTAGCTCAATTGTATAATATTTGGACCCCTGACAGCCAGCAGACAACTTCTGAGGTTCTGTGAGAGACCACCTGGAAAAGTCTCTTGCCAGTAGTTTTGTGCTGTGATCTTTCCAGCGACTGAAGTGAGGCTGATCTGGATCCTCCTTGACCTTTTTTGAAAATGGGCATGATTCAGTCTTTCTTATTGTCAGGGAATTCCCTTGATCGCTGTGATTTATCCTGATTGGGATGGTCTTCAAACAACATTACAGGAACCTCATCCAACCTTGGTGATCTGTGTGCAACCGGCTTCTCTAGGGAGTCTAAATTTTCTCTTATCTGTCATGAGGTCATCATCTCCATTCAGCGGGTCTATATTTTATTTGAATACAAAGACAAAATTTCAAATATACGTGATACCTAAAGCAGTGATGCAAAACATAGAAACGTAGTAGATGGTTAATCCATTTGAACTCTGATCAATACATTGAACTTTGAAAAGGGCTCATCAGAATATTTAATGTTTATTTATTCTTACTCAGTGTTAAGGGTTTGTGAGGTCTGAGAAGGTTTGTAGGACATTACATTTTGCACAGAAAGCAAATTTCACTTTCTGATCAGAAAAGTCAGCTTAGAGGGAAAAAAAATGTTGAAACCTAACTCTTCCCACTTTGAGGGAAGACACATTATAGTTCTGACAGTGTACAAGAGGACAAGAAACATAGTCTATGAAGTCTATGAAGACATAGCAGTGGCAAGCATCTGAAAAGATCAGTCTTAAGCTGCATATGTAAAGAATATGTATCGCATTGTTGAGGAGTGTGGACAAAATATTTGAAATATTTATGCATTTAGGATTGTATGGCTAATTAGTTTGAGAAAAAAGACGTAAAATGCTCTTCTATTCCTAAGGCAGTATCATACTTTGTGTTCACATTTTCTCTCCTGGGTGGGAACTTCAAAGTTTTAGTTTCTGAGAAGGTTTTACTTATTACTCTTTTTCAAAAAGTTTGAACAGTGTCTGTTACTTGTGGAGCAAAATAGCCAAAAGAGGACATGTTTCCATGTTGTGATATGCAAAAATTAATAATCCTTTACCAAATTATATCTTTTGTCAGATAATTGACTTGTTTTTCAACATTTATAGCTTCTATGCTATTCTGGGGTACATCTTAGATATCTTGAAGTTAAGGATCATAGGGAGGAAGTTCTTGTATGATAGCAGAATTCCCAGCCTTCCTGCCAATCATAGACAGATAAAAGAAAGTGACTTTGATAACCATTGTTTCTGTATTTTCGGGTGACAGTGACAAATCTGGGGTTCTCCTAGCTTATAACGTGAAGTGACTGGAGAAAATTAGGTTTCTCCAGTGTTGGTAGCATTGGTTCCACTTCAACCGTTCCCTTCTTCTCATCTGAACTTGAAGGATCCTACCTGGTTTTAGCTCAAATGTTTGCTTCTAGTTGTTTTCTCCCATTAGCTGTGTAATCAAATACTCATGATCTTTCATTTCTCCATGCAATGGCAGAGAAAATTCCAGAAGAGAGAAAAACTGATGTTACAATATCAAACTTAGAATTCTGACTAGAACTGACAAAGCTACTGGAACCTGTCTGTTCTTCTGGTTCTGCTGTATAGCCTTTCTTGATGTTCTTCCACTAACATTGAGCTTGGGTTATATGCAGTGAGTAATACTAAATTGTTCTTTCTAGCACAGTCTGTACTCATTATCTTTCTGGTGCCTGTATCAGACCAATTTCTCACAGTCGTCAAGGTGCGTTACAATTAGAATTATGTTAGTGAAATGGGAAATGCTGTCCTAGGCAGCAACTGAGAAAAGGTGAGACTGGTGAAACAGGGAGGAGAGAGGAAATTCATATAAACAACATTAAAATGTAATGAAGATAAGATGGCTGAATTGTCTAGAAAAGGCTTTGTGGTCTTTTAATGGGACTTTCTAAATACCACCACCAGAGAGAAAATTAAGTGTAGCTAACAGGAGTGCAGGTAGTCAGGTTGTAAAACCAAATAAATACTGAATGTAAGTGACTAAGTAAATTATCTGGGTTTTTTTGGTCAATGTCAACTCTACTATAGTTTGAGAATTAAGATCAAATATCTTTAAGAGGTGTTCCAGTGGTACCAATCCGCCCCGCAAAAAAAAAAAAAAAAGAAAAAAAGGACTTTGTTATCACCTAAATGCTAGAGAAGGCCATTTGCCTGAATGTCTGGATGTCTGCAATAGCCAGACACGGTGGACTTTTCTCTGAGGCTGGTTCTGAAGAGGTGGGAGCAGGACATTAGCTTACTCGCTGTAGGTAGTAAGGAAATATCTTTCCTCTTGTTCAAGAATACGCTACTGTTTTAGCTTAATGGCAGTCGCCTTGCAGTGTACCCAAGTAGTGAAACCACTTCAAAATCCTAATCATGGTTTCCAGGATGATTATTTGCCCTTTAATTAGGTGACCTGTTACTGACATAGTTTATTGGCATTACGCATCCCATTGTGGTTAGTTAAAGGACTGCCCACTTTATTAATAGTGTTAATGGAAAAATGATTCTTAAGTAATTACAAAATACTCTTAACTGTTTTATCTTAGCACTGTTTACTGTGGCATTTACCCTAGTATTTCGTGAAGCTAATTCTATGCTGTTCTTTGTTAATGATATAGATAGAAAGTAAGTCTATCACTTTTGTTTTTTAAATGAGAGTGACAATATTAATATATTTTGAGTCTTTTGCATCATCTGTTCTGCTTGACCTTCATTTAGAAAAGTACATCAGGAATGTCTCTGGAGAATATTGCTATTTGTACAGCATGCCACGAGATGTCAGTGTTTCAGAATATTATTTTTATCACAATCTTCTATTAAAAACCCTATTCTGTGCTCTGCATTGTGTAAAGTTCAATGGGTGGCAGTAATTTTTGATATTTTGGGACTAATAATTAAAATGATTAAATCACTCCCAACTAGAAGTGGAAAAGAAAAAATAAAATCACCTAAGGATCCCTCTAGAACCACGTTTTTATTTCTTCCCCCAAAAATGACACCCTGAGCAATTCTTTGTGTTCTTGGTCTGTAGTGGGTACTTACTCACTGTTTTTTTTTTTTTTTTTTGTAGACATTTCCCTCTGTAAATTACAATCAGCACTGCAGCTCCTGGGTTTAGTGTGAGCCAGAAGCTAAGTCAAGCCTGGTTCTGCTGCTGCATAGCTTGAGCAAGAACAGACTCATAATCTGGAGTTTTATAGCTGGGGAATTCACTTCCTCAGGCTGAAAACCCATAGTAACTAACACCACAATGCTGCAATTGTCTGAATGGAAAAGATTTGTGTCAATGGGGTGGGAGAAAAAAAGGACAGTGGATGAAAAGGTAGCAATATGATCTTACCAAGGTCTTGCCTAAAATTCAAATATATATATTTTGCAGCAAAATGGCATTAAGTGTTTTTTCCCTCAGCCTTTAGTAACCTCTGCCTGCAGCTCTAAACCAGTGTCTTAAAGGTGAAAGTACACTATGAAATGTTCCAGTTTGAGAGTAATTTCTCAGGTAGGTATACTCTTAATAGGTAGATAAAGCTGTCACACAGGCTGCAGTAAAGGATCAGGAACATTGGCTTTAAGATATGTTCTTATTAGACCAGAGGCAGATTTTTTTTCAAAGGGAATATAAAATTCTTATTGTCCTCTAGCAACCAGAGTGCATAAAACAAATGAATATATATGGCATATGATATACATGGAATGCATCATACAATATTTATGGGAAAAATAATGAAAAAACAGACAGTACTGCCAAATATGAGTCTAGTGTGAGCCTGATAACCCAAAAGCATTAAAAGCAGTTTACATTTCATCCTCTGGAAATAAAAGAAGTAAATATATTCTGTTATAGCTAGCTCTGGTAATGTCACAAAGGCAAAGACACATGGGCTTTTTAATAGCGGGTTTGTTTTTTAATGTCCACCATTTGGTATATAATCTCTCCCACTGCCAAAAAGGCTGAATTTTTTTTTTTTTAATATATAGCTGTCTTTCTAGCAGTGATGTAAGGACTCAAGACATTAGTCTAGTGACCTGTTTTTTGCACCATTCTCTCTTTTGAAAACTATCACTGTCTTCTGCAGAAATGTTCTAATTTGCCATTCCCCCTTACCACTTTGCTTCCTCAGTATAGATTTTTAAAGGCTCCTATAAGAGAAGCTTGCCCAAAGTGCAGTTACTCACCTAGTCACTGGCCCACAGCAAGTGGGGTACATTTCCCTGCTGATCCTCTTGGACCAGGGTCTCAGCTGCACTGTCTGCAGGCACCTCCTGGCCTCTGAGTCTATAATGTCACTTTCTTCCTTCTGAAACGGGAATTCCATTGTGAGTGCACAAGGAAGGAAAGGGAATAATGAAAAGGAAAGGGAATAATGAAACTATAACCTCTTCTATGGGTACATACTTTAATTCCAAAATATCTGCTTGTCTTATGTATCTGTCACTTCAAGTAACTGCTGTCAGGAAAAAATGCTTAAAATTACTATATAGATATCACAGAATTGCAGAATGTATTTCTTTATCTATAAAATGCACTAACGAAGATTTCCTGAGAGGCAACAGAATTTGTCTATATTCCACTCTCACAGAAAAGCAAACCATAATAAGTGGTTCAGCAGACGCTGAAGAACCTGAAAATGCTGTGGCGATTGATAATCAGCTAGGTTTATCTGCAGAAGAGTGCTCCAGCTCAGAAAGGAAAATACGATTAATTCAGCTAGTCTGCTGCTAACCACGATCTGCTGATGATCTAACATACAAAAGAAAATTGGGCTGAGATAGGCATTGTCATATGGATTTGCATCAAATGATTTTTATTCAAACATTATTAAAAAAGATTTTGACATGAATAAGGTTATTCTCTGGAGCAAGTTCTCTGTTTCCACTGCTCACTAACAGCTGGGGGTTTTCACACTCAATGTTTTCTGTCATAATCGTCAATACAACTTAGCAAAAAATTGTAATGTCATAGATGACAGTAAAATTTGACTGTTCCAATCAGCAACAGAAAACCATTGCACTCGAGGAAAAACATTATTTTTTTCACAAAGGCACTGCTAATATTGCAATAACGGTAGAGCAATAACAAGTCATTTTAACATATGCCAGTGCCTTACACATACACGAACACACGTATAGATATAGGTATATACCTTCATATTTCCTAAATTAGAATGGTTCTCACAATGATTTTGGATAATTCACATCAGGTGTCTGTTCATTTGCTTGGGATTTGTTTTCTATAGAAGAAAAAATCTTGAAATACCTGAAAATAAGCAGATTTTTTTTTTCAATTTGGTTTTTTCCTGTATTGATACGATTGGACTCCCTGTGCAGAGAAGGGTTATTCTTCAAACATACAATTTACTGTTGAGCCCAAAGCAATAGATGTTCAGTGAACTGCTTCTGCCCTAAAGATTAGAGGGAAAAGTTCTTGGGTTTGAAACACTTGGACATTGTTGACATCCTTTTGAGGAGCACTGTATACAGTAAGAGCCCTGGCTTGACCTCTGTGGTAGCTGTGAGACATCAGTATGTCACAGCTACATGTCCTGGGGTTGCAAATTGTCAGCAGTGTGCACTGGGTCCTCACCTCGGACACAGCATAGAGGAAATTTTGCATAATGGCCCCTGACTTGAGGAGCTGTACTCCAATATGCTATTTTGAAAATGTTTTCTAGCAAACAACACTCTTTACCTGGAGACATTAGTCTGTAGATGTGTCTGCTAAGTAGAGCAGCTGAGAGAAAGTCTATGACTTCCAAATTAAGTTCCAGCCACAGCACCATTCTGGTGTTAATGCTGAATATTCATTATATCAAACCTTGATGGGTCCTTCTAATGGGTACCTTAGCTGCTCACTGAACCTCAGTACTTAGGTTGTGACCCTGGCTTGCATTCAACTTAATGATAGCTCTACAGAAATAGCAGAGGCTCAAAAGCAGGGCATAAAGCATTTCTTTTTTTCCAATTTTATCTCCACATAGGATATTTTGTAGCTTCCATCTACCTCCAACACTTATCTGTGTGGAGGTAAAGCTGTGACCATACTCCATGCAGGAATTCAAAGTTTGTGCTATCCTGCCACTACTGTGCTCTCATTACTAGCATAACAGCCAAGCTATAAATATATACAAACCTAGAGTTTGCAATCTCATGGTATTTCAATAACTTTTCCTTCCCCCAAAGCTTTGGTGTCTTGCAGCATCTATTCCTGATATCAAGTGCGTTGCAAATCTGTACCTTTGTTTTTGAGGCAGACATTCACTAATGCCCTCTTCTGTGAAGTACAAAGAGTATCAGGGCTTCCTGCTTCAAGCCACTGCAAGTAGCACCTTGCCACTCTAAGTGATTCCAATCAGCATCAGGCCACAAGACCTGCCTCCAAATCCTAAATGATAGCAGTTAGCCAACTCCCTGTGTTGGCTGTAAATATGAAAAATATTTAAATTCACTCTAGACAATGGCCAGTATCCCTGAACTTTGGGCTATTTTGCCTCTTCTTTCATTAAGAGCCAATCTATCTATTTCTGGTGTTGCCAGGCAAAACTGAGATCCTCATCATTATGTCTTCTCCTTGGTTCCTCTTGCTCTTGCAGCAAGGAACACTTTGCAAGAAACCTTTCTTCATGTTTTTTCTATAGGGTGGGTGAGTGTTGGGAGTAGAGGCATATTTTGACATGTCTAAAGTTGTAATCTGCCATATAGAATGGGAAAAGCATCTCTCTACTGTTCTGAGTGTTTTGCTGGTTGGGTAAATACTGAAGTTTGGAATGATGATAACCATGCTTTCACAGATGTTTGATTATTTTCATGACTAATATGTTTGTAAGTTCAAAATGAGTCACAAATAACTAAAGAATGTATCACACAGCTTTATATTTGTACTAAGCAAATAAATAGGGATGCTGATAAATATTTTCTTAATGGTATAGGCCATGTGCCTGATCACAAAGCACATGTTTTGCTGAATGCAGCTCCTAATTTTCCTCTTATTCATGCTGTCATGCTTTAACCCCAGCCAGCAACTAAGCACCACACAGCCATTCACTCACTTCCCACCCCAGTGGGATGGGGGAGAGAATTAGAAGAGAAAAAGTGAGAAAACTTGTGGGTTGAGATAAATACAGGTTAATAAGTAAAGTAAAAGCCACGCATGCCAGCAAGGCAAACCAAGGAATTCACTACTTCCCATGGGCAGGCAGGTGTTCAGGCAAGAAAGCAGGGCTGTATCACACATAACAGTTACCTGGGAAGACAACTGCAGTCACTCCTAATGTGTCCTACTTCCTTCTTCTTTCCCCAGCTTTACAGGATGAGCATGATGCCATATGGCATGGAATATCCCTTTGGTCAGTTTGGGTCCCTTCCCAGCTTCTTGTGCACCCCCAGCCCACTCGCTGGTGGGGTGGAGTGAGAAGCAGAAAAGGCCTTGGCTCTGTGTAAGCGCTGCTCAGCTGTAAGGAAAACATCCCTGTGTTATCAACACTGTTTCCAGCACAAATCCAAAACATAGCCCCATACTAGCTACTGTGAAGAAAATTAACTCTATCCCAGCAAAAACCAGCACGTATGCTTACAGATTTTTTCTCAGGAATAAGAAAACAGGGGAATAACTTATACTTTATTTTGATTGTAAGTTCATAATTTCTTCACAGAATTAATTAATTTTAGATCTTTTATTTCTTAGTAATTCTAATATAATTTTATTTTTTTCCTGGAAGATAATTTTAAATGTCAGCATTTTTCAGTTGAAAGATTAAAATAAGATTTAGGAAAATTTCCATTCTAACATTTTCAAAGAAAATGTAACCTTTTTTTTTTTAGGAAATACTGTTTCAAAACACTGAACACTCATTTCCCTTCACTCTACATTCAGTTTCTGCTTTATGGGATTTTTTTTAAGGCAGTAGCATTGGCTAAGGTTTTATGGTGCATTAGCTCTCATCATTCTGTCAGAATTATGGTGCCACAGAAAGAATACAGAAGGGTTATGGTGTCTTCCAGAAAGCCCATCCCCAAGAGTAATGTGGGGCCACAACTTCTTATTCCAGATTTCCCATCCTGAAAAAACCTTCTGAGACCTCCAAAATATCTTCATCCTACTAAATCTACTAAATTACTTACTGTTAGTTACTAAATTACTAATTCTACTAAGATCTTTTTCTGCTTTCTACAAATATCTACTGAAATTTGTTACTAAAAACTTTTTGCCTTCTACAATGAAATAAAGCTGTCCACGAATGAAGGAGTGTCCTGCATCCCATTAGGGCCATGATCAACCCTACACTGCAGATTCCAGGCCGATAAGCATACTGCTGTTCTATGGCTTTAGGGTAGGCAGTGGGTATGTGGAGCTTTTGCTGTGTGAACCATAAGATTCTTCTGGAGTCCATAAACAGGTGATGAACGTTCCTGGTCTGCTGCAAGTTGTATTATGTCTTTAAAGTCATTCATGGCTCTCCATGATACAAGACCATTGCATCATAGCTCCTTTCTGTCACTGGACACAGAATGATATGGGCTGTTAAGGTGATAGTACTGTAACAGCCACATGCTTACTTTCCTTCCTGTCTTATAAACAATAACCATACTGGTTGCTGGGATTTAGATGACAGGGGTCTCCTTTACTTTGAATGCAAGAGTTTAGTGGCTTAGATGGCAACCAATCAAGTAACAATCTGGTTTTCCCCCTCACATCAAGCACGAAGGCTCTCCATGTGGCCACGTTCGATCAGCAATGAGGGTGAACACAGTTGTGCTCACAAAACTCCACATCCCTTGGAGGTCTTTGACAGCTCTGAAAAGTCCCTTTGGTTTAGGGAACAGAGAGGTTGAGAGAGGGTGCTGGTCTCAAAGCCACTTTGAATTCTGGGGTTTCTGGTTAACATGTGATGGAGAGTCAAGCTCTGTTGTTGCAGGGATGTAGGCAAACTTTCGTGGTAGCAAGAATTTCAGGTAACTGACTGTGGGAATAGGGAGGGGGCAACCAACACTCTTGTGCCCAGCAGCCCTTGTAGCACCCAAACCTGAAGCACTCCTCCCTCTGGATGCAGCTGGAAGCTGACTCACAACACTGATGGGGTCACCCTGATCCACTCAAAGACATCATGAACTTTCTCTAGGGCAACTGAAGCAGAAGGAGGTTCTTAACTCTTTCCCTTACCATACCTTCAGTGTAGGCAGAGTGGGGTCAGTGTTACTCTAGGACATTCTTTCTGCTATTTCTGTTCTTACTGCTTATGACCAGCACTGTGCTCTGCCCAGGGTTCAAGAGTTTCTCTCACAGCATATTCCTAGCCATGCATGAAAATACATTGCTGTTGTCTGGTGAGCTATGGTCTTCAGAGCTTGACTTCATCCAGGGCAGCAATGGACCTACCCAGTAAACTCACCATCCTGCAAGAAAGGGTTTTTGAGCCGTTGGAAGATGGTCCTAGGCAACTGTCCCCTGTGTCGTACCCTCACAGAAGTTAAAAGCCAACAGCCTCTCTTCTGTCTCCTCTTTTGGCATGAAGGATAGCTTTGCAGAGAGCTAGACTGAGTCTTTTGTGGGCAGGAGGGTGAGACTATTTTGGGAAAAGAATTTGCAGCTGAAATCACAAGCTATAAAATACAGAAAAAAAAAGAAAGCAAAAAAAATTATCTTAAAAACTGAAATTAAATTTTCTTAAATTTTCTTATTAAAATAAAAATAGTAAGTAAGAAATATTATGGGGGGGGGGGGGGGGCTGGGTGAGAAAACCCATAAAGCTTAAATAGATTCTTTCTTGTGTGTTTGAGCATGTTTGTAGATGCCTGTAACAACAACTGTTACAGCCAAGGAAATTGTAAGGGGTTTCGATAACCTGGAGAATACGAAAAAGGACATTCATTCATTAGCAAGGGATTATAAACACAGGCACCTCTACAGTTTCCTTGTAGCATGGTGTTTTCTGTATTTGGTGGGAGGTCAGTGTGTAGGAGTTAAAAGGACCCATACTCCCAGATGTTTTGTTTTAGGAGCAAAGATTTCAATTCGGTTGTGATATAAAGGAGGAACAAGTGTTCTTGCCAAGCTTTGCTGCTTTCTTATTTCAGTTGAAAGATAACTCACTATCTTATAAGTAGATCACCTACAAATAATTATCATGTTATAGATTGAGCACTATTTTATCATTAATATGGCAGTATTCCAAAATTTTTTTTACCATGTCTATATGGACCAAAAGACACAGGTTTATTTTTCATGGATAAAAGGAACAAGTGGCTACTCTAGTTCTAGGCCTACCCTTCAAGAGAGTACCTATTCATGGCTCAGAAGTTTTGTGGATATTTTCATCACTTAATTTGAGAATGATAATGAATCCAATCCACAAAAGGAGTATTTGAGAATGATGGTGAAAATCCTTAATAAGAAATGCATATAGCGAAAGTCCAGTACTCTCGAATATATGATAGTTTTAAGCAATAAATTGTATCTGGTATCTTTCACAGCTTTCAGCAAGCTTGCAATCTGTTCCTGTTACCCGAGTTCACTGCCATACAACACCTTTCATTACAAGTAAGTTTAAGAATCTACCACCCTTTCCATTGCAAACTCTGTGAAGTTTTAAAACTCTGTGATAAAATTTCAGAAACAGACAACCTGGCTGACAAGGTCACTGGTAGCAGGCATCTTTGAGAAAATCATTGTTATGCGTTTAATTTTTAAAGCACCAAGGTTGGCCTTGCTACTGCTGAAATCTATTTTTAATGCTGGCACAGAATTACATTTTAGGGTGATGTGGGATGAAAATGCAGACCACCATGAGAAAGGGAAGATGGAGAGTCCATTCTTTTGAAATAGGAGCTCATATTCCCAGCCTAGTATTTTAGCTAGTGTTTTTGTTGCTGCTGTTGTTAATTGAGGCCAATAATATGAGGATTATTTAATACTGTAGGGAGTAGTAGCTATAAGCACTTATGACAAGTCTTTGATATTGTAAATTGGATCCTTTGCACACAAAGTAAGAATTGTATTCATTTTTGTTGTTGTTGTAGCTACTTATGACTAGTTTTGGAACAGCATAGCTTATTTGTAGCACTATTTATTGAGTGAGAATCTAGCTGATGTGAGTCTTACCGTTGATTTCAACAGGTGTTCATCAGCTTAGAAGTGTGCAAAATTAAAAGCCAAAGTAACTCAACAGTGGGTGTTTTGGCATCCACAGGCAATGGATTTCTTCCTTTGTCTTGGTGAAGCTGCCTCCTCTTCGCACTAGGAAGCTTCTGAACTGGAGCTACATCCTAGTCAGGAGACTTTGCATAACAGATGCACATCTATCCTCTTCACTTATCCATACAGATGTTCCCAAAAAGCTGCCAAACTAGGTTACAGGCCTCTTTTTAATAATCTTGTAATATTGCTTTACTATTTTACTGCAGTATTTCCTAGAAGGCCCCAACATACTTTGCCTCCCCAAAAGAATAAGGGTGCACTACAGGCTATGGGAGACTGTGATGTATTATTCATGTAGACTAGGATGGAGGGAGGTGGTGAAGACAGCAGTCACGTCAGATAGCATTATCAAACACTTAGGAGAGTTGAGCTTTGAAGCCAGCTTTGAAAGAGTTTCCTATTGATAAGGCATATCAGTGAAAGGATTAAGGAAGGGGCAACATGAAGCTCACACGTGGCATCTCCTGAATGCCAGTGTACTTAACTCCAGTAAATAATTGCATGATGTCTTACAATCCATATGTTTTACCATGACAAGCTGTGATTAGATACATTTTGTTTAATCTTTTTAAATAGCTGTCAGTCAGAAAACTAAACTAATATGGATTAGTAAATAAGCTTTTTAAAGTAACGTTGAGGATTACTGTCAGAAGGGTTATTCATTTCGTTCAATAAGGCAAGCAGTCACGTCCTGTTTGGACACTGAACCCACATACAAATGACACTCCTGTATTGTATCCTACAGTAGTAATCATCTCTCTGTAATGCAATTTTCTAGGCCTCAGTCTGAGAAGACATCATGGCAAGAAACTATTAAAGCTTCTATATCAACAGATTGTTATACTTTTATTTTTGCTTTGTTCATTTACCTTTCCAATTAGATTTTTGGGAGAGGAGGGATTGTTGTTTTGGATCTTTTGTTTGTTTGTTTGTTTTTGTTTTGTTTTGCTGGTCTGCGTTACATCTCTGCTTCCATATTTACTGCACAATTTGTCTGCTAGGACACTTAATTAAAGATTTTATTTTAAAGTATGCTTTCTATTTCATAACTCCAGATGCAGTAAAAATGAATAGATATTGATTTTATTTTTTAAATTAAAGTCAGTCCAACAATCTGGTTTATATACATGCATAGAAAGACAATATCAACAATTTTTGCCATTTGTTCTATCAAAGCTTATTTGTAGCTGACTATTTCAAATTTTTCTATTCCTAAGGTGAAAAAAAATAGCATAGAATTGTGCTCCTCGTGGAAGCTATTACAAGGTCACACAAATACAGTATGATTTATTGCCACCATATAAGCATGGTTGTGAATTTGCTGTGTGTCATCTGCTGTGTGGTAACTGCCCTGTGCAAAATCCAGCTCTGTCAGAAATGCATGGTAGCACATCCCTTCATGACAGAAATGCAAACATCTTCAAATTGTCTTCAGTTTATTCTGGGATAAGACACACACACACACACAGAGGTTAAGTTGTAACTTACACTACTCTGTGTAGTAAAAGTAAAAGTAAAATTGATGTACAATTTGTTAACACCAAAATAAGCATCTTTCAGCTGAATGGAGTACTCACATTAAGTTAATTCACTCATCAACTTACCATTACTATGACTAAAGCACCAGGGAAATTAAAAGACCAGTTAATCATTTTTTCAAGACTGAGGAAGTAGAGTTGGAGGGGAGTAATCTTTACTTCCTTTCTATAAATTGGTTTTTAACATAACTTGAAAAATTGTCTTGTCACCTCCCAAACGCTACATCTCTATCCTCCCATGAAAACAAATGAATAATGGAGTTCCAGCAGAAAGTGATAATGAAACAGCAATAAGACTGTCATGAACTACCAAAAATAAAGTTAATGCAATATTGAGATAGCTTGCTTTAAGTATTTCAATGTCCATAAATGTAACAAAGGAAACGAAATGTCAGTAAATCCCTGTTTATGCTGACAACTCAAAAACAGCTTTATCTCCAATTTCTCCTTGTCTCATATGAATACACTGTGATCATTATATGTATGTATATTATTTTTAGGACCCTCATATATGCAGTAGTACAAAATTTCAGACAAACTTCTGTATTATTCTTGTTACCTGTAATATAAAAACAGAATATTACTTATTTTTATATAATAGAAAACGAATTAACATTTTGCACCTGAAACTTCACCAATCAACCAAATACAAATCTCCAAAGGAAAGGTTTATTTTTATATGCTTTAACACTGGGACAAGAATAAAAAAACATAGAAAATATGAATTTTATTACTGCAGTATAGGAAGTCTATTAGACACGATGCCATGGTAGAACGTACTCAAGAATTTCCATGAAGAGCGCATTATTAAAACCTTTCTGAAATGTCATTTTGTCAAGCCCATAAATTAGTAAAGACAGTAAGAAATGTAGGATAATCGGCATTCTTTAGTGAATGGAGAAAGTGTTACTAATTTATTACAAAAATAGGCAGGTTGTGGATAAATGGTTAAAAGGGCTTCAGGTCAAGCTAAAGGAGACCTAGATGTAAATAACTTTTTTCACAGATTTTCTGCCTGAACTTTGAAAGTAATTTAATCTTTATGTAAATCCATATCCTACCTGTGGATTGTATCTCCTGTGGGTTGTATCTTTTGTTTGACCAGACCCTCTGTTCACCAGGGGAAGAGCTACATCTCAGTACCTACTTGTGCAGAGAATGGCAACGAAAGGTTTTAACCTTTTGAGGTTGTTTTGGAATTGTGGAAATGAATGTCAAACTGACTTTATATCACCCTATATCATAAAAAAGTAGATAAACACTTTATTTTATGTGAAATTTTCAAATCACATTTGGCAGGAAATATCTTCTTTTTGCTCAGCTAACACTGATGGTTCATGGTCACTTCTGTTTGGGAAAGTCAGAATATATTTTTCCTTTCTCTGGAGACTTCAGTCTAACGTATGCTTATGAGTATTCGTAGATTATTTCTTTTTGTCTGGGTGACTAGCTGCAAGATTTTTTACTACAGAAGGAAAATACTTAATGGATTTAGATATTAAGTATTCACAAATGGTATATGAGGTTCTTTTACTCTGGGTAAAGAGAACAAAGAACAGCAAGGGATGTTTTTCTTACTTTCACCACCAAGCATGTGTTCTCCCATGTCTTCTTTCCTGGTACTTCACCTGTGTCAAAATACTACAGTTCAGTGGTGGCATGTGAGAAAGCGGCACTCTTACACCTCAGAGAAGACTGTTAGCTACCTATGTTAAAATAGTGTTATATTCTTCCAAATTTCAGTGAGATATAATACAAACCATAGAATTATTCTGTATATTAACTGAATGAATGAAAAAGGCAGCAAGAAAAACAGAGCTGGGTTTCTCTATAGCATTGCAGAAGTATTCCTGTTTCCACTCTTCTCTCAAATAATATTTTCAGTTTAGGATTTCTTTTAAAACTGGCCATGCCATGTTTTCATTACTGTTTTTTTTCTCTAGGATTTCTTTTTTTTTTTTTTAATATGGGTAATACAGAATAAGCTCACACCAGAAATATCTGTGCTTTTCCAGAGTTTATTTTGTTCTATCAATTATTAGTTTGTTGACCTTGATAATCCTTCCAGCAAGAGTGTTGATATGCACATGCCAAAGAAATCTTGAGTAATGCCTCAGCTCCTCAAGTCAATCAAAATTGTTAAAATCTTTGACTTCATTTAACTCAAAATTCATATAATTCATCCTCTTAACTTAAAGACATAGCTGAGAATTTTGTTAAAAGATTACAAAGTTCCTAGCTACCTTAAGAGTTGCTCCTCATAAACTTACATGGAAGAGTTGTTTAAGTGTTATGCAACTTCCTTAGCTGTGGTCACATCGGTGCCATATGTAGAATAAGATTTGTCTCAAATAAGGATAATGGTTCTCTTGGGAGAGGAAATGGCTGGTCTCTGGTTTTGACATGAATCATGTCAGATACAGCTATTAGAAAGATAACAGTAAAGCCTTCATTTGAAGTGAGAAAGAGACTTACTGCCCTTGAGAAAATGCTATACTACTTGTGTTCCAATGTCTTTCTTTATATATACATGTATGTAAAAATATCTAATAGGATTCAGACACCTAAGTAAGAAGCTGTAACTGAGCTATATGGTCTCTCTCTTTTGGTGCTACCAGATATGGCATGTGCATCCCTGACCCCATCAACTGGTTGTGTCCAGCACCTTCACACTCCAAGAAGGGCTATGTGTGGCTCAATCAGCTTACAAAAGCTGACATGATTGCCATGTCAAACAAATTGCAGTAAATACCTTTATGCACTCCATTAACACCATATACCAGCTTGTGATACAAGCGAACATGCGAGGCAGGGACTAAAAGATGATTCAAATAATCTAATTGTTGCTAGCACTTAAAACATGCACACAGTTTTGGTGGGTCATCTGTTGTTCTGTAACATTTTAGGTAGAGTGAAATGGCTCTTATTTTGCATGGCATACGTATTTACGGAAGATTCAGGATTTGGGAAGCATAACTTGGCTTTTGTGGAGTAGTGGGAACATGCAGCTTATTCTCCAGTAGACTGCTGGAGGTATTTGCTGTGAACAGTAGGTGTGACAGAGGAGATAATAATTTTGAACTCTGATTCTGATCATATGATTAAGGCTGCCAGGGAATAAACATCAGCCACCCTGCCTCTAACTCAGATGTACCACACCTTAACCACAAATACAGAATCAGAACTGGAATATGTAATTTTGTCTTATATTTAAGATAACCTACATTTCTCAATTATCTGTATTTTGTGTTAATGTGCTACCTATGTGCATGACATGGCATAATGGGTGTCCCATAAAATTAACAACTGAAATCAAAAGGTAAGTGAGGATTCATATTTTTGGTGTGAATTTAGCATTTTCTACAGAGACAGAACACATTTTATAAAATAATGTAATTTAAGAAATTACCATTTGAATGTTGTTTTGATGGAAAAATCTTTAAGCAGTTCAGACTTTTCATTTTGCATCCTTCACTGACAGAAAAAGTTTTTCCTTTATCTTTAGCCTATTCAGATTGCTCAAAATCAATGTCTACAGGAAGCTGCCAAATTGTCACAACATTATTTTTACTTCTTGTAATCCCAAACTATTACTATGTTTAATGTACATAGGAATAAAGGCTGAAAAGAATTTCTAGCCCCATCTCCCGCATTTGGAGGCTTTTATGTTGTAATATTTTTCATAAACTTTGCAAGCTTCATATAAAATGAACTTTATTTTGACCCCCAAGGGTCATCATGGAAGGCTTTCCAGACCCTTATTTCTCTGATAGTTCAACCTAAGTATATTCATGGCCACTGAATATGTATTTGCTCTTCTGCCATCATTGTTCTTCATCCTGAATAGCTTTTTTTCCCTCTCTGCAATTTGCCCATACTAATGTATTTATAGAAAACAATTATGTATCCTCTCAGTCTTTGTTTCACTGGGCTAAATTCTTATGCCTCTGAGCTCTGATAATCACTCCTGATAAAATAGGCTCTCTTGGCCACAAGTTATTATGTAAATTCTGTTGCATTTTTCCCACATTCTAGAAAATCCTGTAAGATCATGAAGTTGGGAGTTTCAAGGGGTATTTAGGATTGGGGTTTTTTTTAAGCTTTTCTACCTTTGGGAGAAATACTTGCCTGTTAATATGTACAACTGCATCTGTATTTTATCATCAGCTCAGGATCAAGAATATATTGTGATCATTCTGCTTAGTCATTTTCAGTTGGTGGCAGCCAGATTCTTACAGAAAAAGTTTTGATTAGTTCCTCTGATTAGTCACCTATCACTCAATTACCTAATTTTTGACATAGTTAAATGGATGGCTTGCACTCAAATTAAAGAATACCTTAATGTTCTTGATCACCAATACTTTCAATTCCTTTTTTGTGGTATCCCATTTTCCCACACTTTAGTGATGCTTGCAACACTGTGGCCTTGCACTCCGTCCTAGTATACCTTTCTTGTATTTGTGTCATGACCAAAGTTTGCAAAGGGAAAAGCTCCCTTGCTTAGCTGTGTTGCTACATCTGGCAGCTCCAAGGAGATATTTTGAAAGGTCTTATCTGGGGACCTCGTCCTCATATCCTCAAATCCCAGTGCGATCAACAGCCACCTCTGACTAGACTACATCTCATACCCTCCAACTTTCTCTTCTAGACATGATATCCAATGTGAAAATAGCATCGTCATGTGACTTGCATATATTTATACCTGAATATAAAAAGTATCACCGGGCTTCCGGATGCAATTATCTTTCTGTCTCTTCAAGTTAATTAATGCACCTTCTCATTTATCTTTTCACCTTCCCTTCCTCTCCTCTAACTTCAAGCAAAACACAAAATCTTTAAACCCTGAATGCAGATCCCTTTACAAATTTTGCTGACCTTTCCGGGAATGTGGTTTGTAAATGATGCTAAATTTTACTAGGTTCTTAGTGGCAAAACATCATTCAGCCATGAAGAAGGAGGCTTCCTTGTTGTCATATACACACAGAAAAATCTCCTATTTATGGCATACTGCACTAAATAGATTCTGCAAACTTCAGCCAAAACACAGACCAGCCAACTGTGATCAGATAAATTGCCAAAAAGCATGACAAACAACATTCAGCTAGCCAGAGGACAGGGTCTGCTAAAGACACATCAACTGTTAGTGGCACCTTAAATTAATTGCTTCATCTTTAAAATTATTACATTTTACTTCCCAATATGGGGATATCATTTCAATTGCCATTGAAATGGGTGCTATTTAAACAAATAAAAAGTGTTAAGGAAAACATAAAGGTATATTTTAACATGTATGTTGATTCAGTCATGTATTCTTTCCCATATCTATTACATTCACACTGTGTTGTTACACTACTTGATGCAATAACTTTGAGACTATTATGTTGTTTTTATGAAAAAGAAAAAAATTCTATAATTTTGATGAAATCTTGCAAAATGCAGCTTCTGAACATATTAGGAATCAATTGGTTCTTTTTTCTTGTCGGCTTTTTGTCCAAACATATTTGTCTCTATAGTCTGTGTCTGACCATTGTACTAATGCCTCTTTTTCCGCTGCTCTTTCTCAGCTCCCTGATGATCTCTGACATGCAGCTCCACTCAGATTAGCTCACAGCATTCAGTCCAGTCCTTGAGCATCTGACAGTTCAAGTTGTGGCTTTCTGTTATTTTAGCTATCATTAAACCAAGAGGCATTTAGCAGTTTCCTTGTTTGGCCTGAGTAAAGAGCAACTTCATTTTCCCCAATACATATAGATTGTCTGTAGATCACCAGAAAAATTTAATGGAAGCTACGCAGTATCTAGCCCACCAGCCTCATACTGAATATATACAGAGAAGATGCATGTAATTCAAATTATTGTAATGGGTTCATCCTGGAAAGTTTTAGGTGGGCTTAATGGTCTTTCAACCATAAGACCAATGAATGATATAATGATTTTTATTTCTGCTTTTCAAAACTGAGAATTTGAAATAGATTCTTTCAATCTAAAGTTACCATAGCAACTTCTCCTATCACTGGCATGGCTACACAAGAAATTCACACCAGATTACTTTAGCTAAGTTTATTAAATTTGTTTAATAGTACCATGGCATAGATCTATACTTATTCTTACTATGCTTTCATTTAGCTGAAAGTGACTAGGTTTAAATTTAACCATAATGATCCACAGTATCAGTTAAGAAAAAGAGGATTTAGTTAAATCACCTCACCTCTCTTGCAGTCAATAAGGGAGGGCAATGTACTCCTCTGGCTACTCATGTTTAGTTTGCTATAATCTCCACTGATTAAAAGAGACACGCTAACATTAACCCTAATCATGTACCCTTTTCCTAATGCCTGGTTTTGGGGAATAGAGACAGAGAAAGCAAAAGCTGTGAGTATGTCGCAGAACTATGAGGCACTGGGAATAGTTAAAAACAGAGTCCAAAAGTGGTGACCAAAGAGCAGAACAAAATGCAGAAGAGAAAAGGTTCTCTGTAGCTGAGAATTCCTTTGAATGCTCACTACAGTAAAACAGCTTTTAAAGGAGGGTGCACAGTTCAGGAATTGCTATATTTTCCTTAGAACCGAACCCTTACAAGAACTGCCACAGCCAACAGCCTTTCATTTAATCCTCTGCTCGTTGCTCATTACTGATAGGGCTACTAGATAAGTTATGGTTCTCTTTTTCTGCTGTGTTTGCTCATCAGCTGGTGAGAAGTGCAGATAGTTGATAGACAGCACTCAGGCAACTAATCCATAAAATGAGAGCACACGTGATTTAAGAAACATCTGTAAATAGAAAGAGATGATCTGTGCTGAGATTCAGTGGGTATTTGCAAGGCTTGGAGTCTGCAATTTTTTCTTGGATAGATTGGTATTGCTCAATTTTAAGTCATAGCAACAACCTCCATCAGTACAGTCGCAGCTGGCAGATCTCCTAATGTAGGAGAAATCCTTTTTTGTAAGAAGGTCACTTAGTGGTTTCTGTGTCACAAAAGCAATGCTACTGTTGGGATTAAGAAAAAGTCCATTATCTGACAGAGCTCTGCAAGCTTCAAAAAGGTTTGATGTCTCAAATTAGAGAAGCCTCCCTAAGACTTTTCAGCCCTATGGGAGACAAAGATACTCTGACGCTAACTGCACTGGAAGGCAAAAACTCACCATCTGAGATGGCCTAAGAGGCAGAGTTTGAGGCTGATTGTTAGAGGCAACCTTGACTTGTTTGAACAGGCAGATCATGATGGGACTCAGTACTGAAGTTCAGTCCTCTCTGTCCTCATTAGGCACAGAAGAATAAGCTTGGCTGGCAGATGCAGAGCAAGTTGCTCCACTAAGATTTCTGTGATCCGTGTATGGAGCACAAGGAAGTAGTCTGCTCAGAAAAGTCTCTCATAGAAAGAGAAAGGTTAGCCTGAACAATGTCTGGGAATTGAATGTCCTGTGGGTTTATATGGGAACAGAAATGAAAACAACAAAAAAGATCAGTTTTAGGACTTGACAAAGTAAAGGTGCCTGGAATAATCTAGGAAGCAAAATTCAGCCTGAATCACTGCCGCAGGTCTCGAAAATCTCATATATAATGAATCCTAGAGAGAAAGAGGCAAGTCATGATGGAAACCTCCTAATGCCTATGACCTTAAGCAGAGAATTTGATTTGGATGGATCTTGTCTGGCAGGTTAGACAATCACTTACCAGCTAGTAAAGTTTAAGAATTGCAGGCTGAATATTGGTATGGTTTGATAAAGAGATTTAAAATAAGTGATGATGAGGACGAAAAAAAAAAAAAAGGTTTTTTCTTAGATTACGTGATCTGGCAGTTTAAAAAATAGACAGAGGTAGAATGACTCTGCAATCAAAAAGAAATATTAAGAAAATGTCCTTACATAATATACATAATAACAAAGCCTATTTGAAATGAGAAGAGTTATAAACAACTCTTAAGGCTATGACAAAACAGATGAAACTGAAGTATAATAAGACCCTATAATGATACATCCATAAATGGATTTAATTTCTTTGAAGTAGAAAGGAAACAAAAAGAAAACAATACTTTTGAGAAGAGATTTAAAGTACAAATAATTTGGCACGGTCCATGTTAAAGTGTTTCTGTTCAAGAAAGAAAAGAGAAGAGTAGGCAGGGGATAAGAATAGAAGGAAGAGATTAATCTTCCCAAATATTTGCTGTATTTTTGTCTTCCATTTATCATTCTTTAGCTGCAGGTTTTAGCTTGTAGCTTTCAAAACCATGTGGAGTGCCCAAGTGACTTGGTAGAGTGTGGCTGATGAACAGCTTTCCCACAAGTGGGTTTTAATAAAAAACTTTTTGTGGCTTATAATCCCTACAAAAGGCAAAACTTTCAAACATATTCAAAATCTTCCCCTCTTGGTAATTTCCGTGATTGGGAGAGGGAAATATTTTCAATGTGGGAAGGTATTTTGTATTTTCCTTTCATTTTCAGGTTGAAAAACCGATAATAAGTGGAAAGTGAACTCTATGTGGCCTTTTCTGAAACAACAGTATAGAAAAAAATAGCATTTTTTTATATATCTTTTTTTAATGTGGATGTTGAAGATATTGTTAACTACAACTATGTAAAGAAATGATTCTCAAAATAAAATTTGGAAGATGTAATTATTTCACATCAATCAAAATGAATTTAGTTTGATTTTCATGAAAGCAGTGTTTTGTCTGGAAAAAAACCCATGTGATTTATAAGTTCTTATTTGTTTCAGTATGTTTTTTAACTTTTTTCAATTACTTACCCATTTACATTCACTTTTTCTTCTTGTACGGCATTATGAATTGAGTCTGATACATTTAATTAATGACAGTCTGTATGTGTGGACTTACAGAATATAATCTTCAATAAATAAGCTTCCTCAGCTCTTGATAAGGCACAAATCCAGAGATTTTTTTACTTAGTAGATTTGTCTACTAGCAAAAGGTGATTGAGGGAGTATGTCCCACTGCGGCCACTCAGTTCAAATTGTCCAGGTGACAAAAACTCCTACTGGAAAATATTGATTACTTATACTCACCTCTCCCCTGCTTTTTTAAATATCGCTTGAGCTTGAAAATCCAGGTTTTAGACTGGATCCATGTGATGTGCACATACAAAACACCATGTTTTTATCTCAGATTTTTTACCAATAAAACTACAACTTTCTATTTTCCTGAGCATAGGAAAGCAGTTGCATTTGTAATGTGGTTAATCTCAGAGGCCTAAGGAAGTAAGAATTGGAAATAATTGAAGATGCTGTTCTGTCTGTGTTACAGTCTAAGAGCTTAACTTACTCTCAGAACCACACAGAAATTTTTGTCTCAGTGAGAAAGAGCTGGGAGATGGCCTGATGCTAAGCAGAGGAACTGGGAAGAGGAATAAGTACAGACCTAAATTAGAAATAAGATCAAATGCGCCCATAACTGTTAAAGGCAGACTTTGATATATTCTGGTGTTACTTGTTAAAAGAACTAAGTTTTATACAGATAAAATACTTAGGATTTATTAGTGTTGCCATGTGACAAATGATTATCTTCTGGGCATTAGTATAACAACCATGAGAAATGTATACAGAAATGAGCATAGCATGTGCTCATGATATGGTGAAAAATATAATAGAATCTTTATACATTTTGGGGGATATATCTTCTATATTGTTTTCATTAATGACTGTGAGAGGAAAATACACATTTCATAATGAAACATGTTAATGGCACAAATGTGGTCTCCTTAATACTAAGTAGAATTGGATTCTATAGTCTTCTTCCTATGCTATAGGAATATAATGTTAATAACAATGACCAGTAATCAATATGAAGTAAAAGGGGTGATTTTTAATAACACGACTTTTTGATATAGGCTTGGATATCATTGCATGTAAGCAGCTGAATAGGAATTAGACTTGCTTGATTAATTACTTATGGAGTAACTGTTGGCTGTGGAAAGCACATGGCTGTGAAAAAGGCAATAGTTTTAAGACAGGCAAGATACATCCAGAAAAGATAAGGGAAAAACATAGTCTGTTTATGGAAGGCTGACATAATTCCATCTGAAAGAAACATATTTTAATCAGATGTCATCACCCAGTCTTAAAGAATGATTAAGGCTGAAACAGATACAGAGGAAGATATCTAAGCCCTGAAACCAAAGGACCTATTTTAGACACAAGAAGTGTACAGCTTCTCTTGTATGGCCCAGTGAGATGATGACTAGGGCAGAATATGGTCCTTTGCTCTGAAGAAATACGTGGGACTTATGCATGCATCCATGACAGTCACTATCAGGTTTTAATATTGAAATCGCTAGTGGCAGCTGAGGTCTGCAGGAGAAGACTTTATCCTGGCATTTTACTTTCATATAAAAATCATATAGTGACATTATAGCCTCTGCATTTAGTGCAGTCTGGTACTAGTAATTCCGTTGGTTCTGTATTCATGTAACTGCATTAATGGGTTGGATTACTCATAACTGGACTTCAATTTTGCACCATACAAATAGTCTCTATCTTTCAAGATTTATTGATTTTATTTTGCAGATGATACTTTGCCTTCATGAGGCAATGAATATTGTCTGAAATGCCTGTGGTAGACTTTGTTCTGAGCTTCTATATACATCAGGTACTTCATGCTGATAAATCTTTGCAGGACTGTGAGATTAAGCTTTTGGGAATGCAATGGAGAGGTACTGCTTTGTCTACATTCTCTCCCTCAAGTACTACGCATTTTTTTGTGATCTTACAAAAGGGTTATTTTTATGGGAGATCTGCTCATCCCATTACTTTGGGATACCAGGTGAGCTGACATGCTGAAGCTCCTAAAACTAGTTAATTATGAGGATGCTATTTCACCGTTGGCTGAAATATTTTATGTTTATGGCCTTCAGTATAAGCAAGCTAACACCTTGCTCTCTTCACTGGGCTGTTTTTAATTGCATTTTCAGACTTCATAGCACAGTGGGTTATGTCTGGTCTCAGTACATTCTCAAAAAGACCTTACAGTCTTCCAGTCTAAATGACTGTATTCTCTTATGCAAACAGCACAAGCATTGACAAAGATCACTTGCTGCCATGGTGATAGAAGGATTCCTCCCACCTCCCCATGGTTTACATACATGCTACTTCTGCTTCGTGCAGCAAAAAAGTAAAGAATTGTCCCTATCAGATTTGGTAAAAGTAATATTTATTTACCATCTAAAAATCTTCTAGGATATACTGACACTTGAATTAATGGCAGACCTAAGAATTTGCTTTTAGTAAAGGTAAAGGTAAGAATAAAAGAAAAAGATGTTAAGTTTAAAGAAATCAAACTCCCAACGCAATTGTGAGCTTAGAGGTCTATAGATTTGTTTAATGAAACTTTTCAAGGTACATTCAGGGGAGATCTGATAAATAAAGTAAGCACTAGAAAAACAAAATATTTTAAAGATCATCTGAGCAATTTTGAGGTTTAGAGTGATCCCAGGGAGTACAATACAAACAGAAAGCAAGCTTAGATTATGATTCTATCTTAGCGTATGACTGAGTCTTCACTTTAGAGATATGTATTGCTAACTTCAGATCCACAGCACTTGACCAGCAGACATATTTTTTGCACCATTCTGTGAATCATTTTAACAAATATTGCACTTATAACCGTTCTTGGCATACATTTCTTCTGACTCACCTGTAGCAGTCAAAGTACGTAAGGAACTAACAAAAAACCTACAGCTGATCATACAGATGCTAAACACGTTAGCTTACATTGAACAGAATTATACAGTTGTCTCATTCAAAGGTTGTGTCGGTCAAATGTGATATTAAAAAACCCCACACCTTAATTAAAGTTTTATTTTCTTCAGATTCAGCATTGTTGTGTACCTTCACTTTCTATTATTCAGATTCAGACATATATATCTATTCTTGTTTTAGCTTCCTAGGTTTTGATTCAGCCATGAATGATGGTTATATTTATTCTCTGTGAAGCATCTATTCAATTTATTGAAATTGCTCAGTATATGCATCTGAACAAGTGCACATCCTGTTCAATTATCATTCTGCATCTTAGGTTTTATGAAAAGATTTTCATTATTCATTGACACTTTCCACAGTTTCTGAACAACAAAAAGTACATTTTATTCTCATGAATGCTCTTCCCTGGAGCTGTGTAACTCAAAGGCAAGGTTTCTAATGCCAAAGCAGCCTTCTGAAGCAAAACTTAATAGCAATATTCCTTAATAAACCATATTAATATAGGCTGACAAAACTCTAGTTGTTATTCTGCAGTCTACTCTGACAGTAGTGTTCTGTATTCTGCAGTCCCATGTGAGTCATGAACCCTCTCTTGAAGCACTTAGTAAGTTCTCACAGGACAAGAACTCTTTCCATTTTCCCATGGTTCACTACTTTACTATTTCCTTATCTTTTCCATGGCTAATTTTGAATCTCCAGTGGTTCTGGGGTTGTTTTGATACGTTTTCAGCTACAAGGTGGTCTGTTGTCCTGGAGGCAGGTGTTTTCCAAAATTACAAGACTACTTCCTCTACTGGTCTCATATTTTAATGTAATTTATTTTCTACAATTCATTTGAAAGTACATCTGATTTGTTTCATATACATAAGGAATGCTATATTCTTTATATTTTCTGAAATACCATATACATTTTACTGCCAAAGATAATTAAAAGCCATTAAATACAGCAGTCATGATCTACTCTGCCAGTCAATAGTCTCTTAAACAAGATTATGAGTTAAAGAATCACATTTGCACAAAGCTTAGTGCATATTCAGTAGGGATAGGTTAATTCAGCCCACATGTAATCACAGCTAACCTGTGGAAGTGTTACCCCACCACTGACAACTTATAGAAGCTAGGGAGAGTAGGAACCTAATACAGGTTCCTTACTGAAGTTAATAAATTAACTGTAATGAGTTTGGACAACTGCATTAGAACCTGTTATTGTGAGAAATAAGTCTTACTGCTGACTGTCTTTTCATTTACAGATTTCTAAGGAGGCATTTCGCTAAATCCAGTCAAGTCATCGTACATATCATCAGGTTAATTCTGGATCAATGTTTTGATTAGTTTGCTCTTGTGTTTATTTTCCACTTTCCTCTTTCCTCAGGGACTACTCAGTTTCAAGAAGTCATTGTATTCCTGATGTGTTGAAAAGAAATTCATTTTGGTTGGTGAAAGAATTCCACAGTAACAGAACATGCCTTTTTACAACACCTTACTCCCAGTTTATTTGGCCTAGGAAGTTGTGACTGTAAAATAGCTATGTCTCCATAGGACTAAGATATATATCAAACCTATGATCTGAGTTGAGATAAATACTGAGAAGTACTTATCATTTGGGATTTTCAAAAAACCCTAATCTGGACCGTGATCATATTGTGATATGTCACTATGTTACCAGAAGGCCACGTCTAGAGCAAAATGAAGAAAGGAAAATGAAGAGTTTTGCTGACTGATTAATGAACTCTACTGAAACTAATACTTGTTTGCAGAAGTAATCAACACTTCAAAGAGACTGGCAGAATTCTTGTAACAGCTTTGCAAGGATGAAATTATTCTGAACAGTGTCTACAGAGTATTAAAACAAATGTGTTTTCTTTCATGATAAAACTAGTATGCCATCCAGCTTTACACTTCTCTTTTACAGTTGCTTCTCAATCTCAGTTTATGCCCTAGAAACACATGTATTTCAGTCACACAATAAATCTATTAGGTAAACAATTGAAAAGCATGTTGCAACAAATATTTTATAAGTATGACTGCTGCGAATGTGTTTATCACAATTCATAAATAGATCCAGGGGGAAGAAAAAATAATAATAAAAAAAAGCAATAAGCATCTTCACCAGTTTATATCTTCATTAATTGGGCTTGTGGAAGCATGGAGAAACAAAGTGCGTTTTAAATTGCACTGTGACTGAATGTTTGTTTGTAGAGGTCATTTATTTTGCACATTTGAAGTATTTGTCTATAGAAATAGATGAGCTACAGAAATTGTTTCAGTCACTAGAAAACAATACAACCAAATCATCCATCTCCCCTCTCCTTTTGCGCCCTGTAGAGATTATTTTAGTTGACTTTTATTTCACCTAGGTTATTGCCTTAGAAATCTTAAAACATCCATATCCTTTATAGGTTTAGTTGTACAGCTGTTTATGGACAGTTTTGATTCTGAGGCTATTCTCCCTTTTCAAGAACCCATCTTTTATTAAAAATATGACTCATACTTAACTATTACAGTTGAACATATTTAATGCAAATACTTGGAAGTTTTATTGGGGACCTTAGTATGGGCAGATTCTTCTAAATATTAGTGGTATATGAACCTCACAAAGAGGAAAGTCCTATTAGAAGTAAATTTAAAGATAAGTAATACAAATTAATTTGAACAGAGCCTGGAAAACTTTATGTATATCTAATAACTATGCTAAATCTTGCATATTCTCTGTTGGTAACAATAAGCAGGGGCTGCAGTATTCAAAAAGTGAGCTGCATGAAAAAAGAACTCATTTTCTTTGAATAACAAGAAAAAAGAAAATTCCATCTAATATAAAATGAATGTGATGGCATTTGTATAACAGGGAGAAGGGGCTGAACTTCTTATAGTGCTATTTAAAGCATGACCTTTGCTTCTATATTTCAGTTGTTAAAGTAGGTGGCAAAGTAGCTTACTAGCAAAGACTCCAAATCACACAAGACAAACCTTCTGAGACTAACAACATATTTTACCTTCAACGTCTTGTTATGCATTTTCTCAGACCTCCATTACCAGAGTAATTTGCTACACAGTGAAAGGAAGGAGTAATAACTTCTCTTCGTTCACAGAGCTAATGAATATTGTTATATTCACAAGTATTGAACCCTCTGTTAGTCTCAGTTCAGTGGATAAAGGTTTGCATTTTGAGTTATACTTAAAATAAAATAAAATTTCCTTGCTTCCCATAATCATTATTTGGTAAAAGCAAAGAATCTTGTGAAATGAGTTAAAGGGAAATCTCTTGCCATGTCTACAAACACAAGTAAAGAAAAAAAAAACCATGAGCAAAACGAAAAAAAGAATGCTTAGGGTTTTAATCATTGATATTTTACTTAAGCAAATTCATATTAATTATCTACTGACATATGCATATATGTAATATAGTATGACAAAAATGCCTGAAAGAGCACAGTGACACTGGCATGAATATTTTCCTAAATGAATGGATCAGCTCAATGTCTCATTTTGAGAGATCAAAGGTGCATCTTTTACATATCAGATAAAGGGCCAAACGCATCACACTTTTTGTGTATATAGAAATTTTATACGACTAACTCTTTGTATTACTCTTCCATAATCATAAATTCATAAAGAGGATATGTTTACAGTATTTAAGGAACTTTATTCTGTTTCAGTGTAAAAATTCTGCTAGAATAGATTAACTGTGTTTCTGCTTTTTACTTCTAGTTTTTACATCATGGGATACTATGGTAGGGGGCATTTTGGAGGAAGAATCAAAGATTAAAACCACATTTGATACTGTAGTTTAAATCTTAGCTGGAATTTTCCAAAGTGTTTTCCCTTCTACGTGATTGCTATGTTTTCTAATCTCTGTATTTTATAATGCTCTGCAACTCTTAATTATTGAAGAGAATTAGGGGAAAAAAAAAAATATTATACAAAAAGATTTTCTCAGTAATACCTGAAATCCTTAAAGGGTGGGGGGAAAGGTATTTTCATTTAACAGTATCTTTAAATAAGACAAATATGATCTTAATCTTGAAATGAATTCCAAATCCATTTGAGGATAACTTTTTCCTGATGCTATTGTTCACTTATCCAGAGGTACATCAAGGCAGTTAACACCCGCTTGAACTTGAAGTTCTTTTTCTTAAAGCACCTTTTTTAGTGTAGTCATGACAGAAGCAAATATTTTCACAGAAAATTGTCTCTTGTCAGTTTTGCAGGAACACATTGTGCGTTGAGAAAAGTCTTTGAATAATTAATGTAATGTAAGTTATCGCTAAAGCTCAGATACACTCTATAAACCTAAACATTGTTAGCTGTTATGTCCATACTAAATCTTAGCATAGCATGTCCTATATCAAAATTTCACAGCATTCAATAATAAAATTGACCACAAGAAAATTATGGGTGTTAATGCTTTTAGAGTCCTCTTAATTGCAGGTAATTCAACCAAAGTGGTTAAGTCTCAAATGAAGAACAGGAAATTATGTCTTCTAAAACCTGATTAAAGAGGCAGGTTTTAATTATCTGAGAATTACATCAAATTCTTTGTAACTATGTAATTTAGACAACTGTCTGTCAGAAGATATCTAGAAAATAGAAAAAGCAAGCGTGTGCTCTTTTGTGCACAACATTTGATTGGATTATTTTCTATCAGCTAGTCTGTAATGCTGATTATAAATTAAGAGAGGTTTATAAATGTTCCGTATGTGATTCCTCATCTTTTATGACTTGACTTCAGAACAATCATCAGAACAAAAATCTCTATTCTAGCAACAAATTTGCTAGTACTGTGATACATTAATTGGACGTCACTGAATCAAAGACGTATTTTATACTGACTGACAGATTTTAAGAATAAGGTTAATCAAAGAAGTTCAGGAGGACACAATGTACTTCTTAGGTTAGTGTTCAATAATTCTGGTCTATCTCACTTAAAACAGATGACATATATGGTATACAAAGAGATCTACTCAAATGTTTGGCGCCAAATAATTTATCCTGGAATTCCTTAAAAAAACCCCATACATTCAAGAGTAACATGTACTAGGCCAAATCTTAATGAATGTACTTTGTAAAGGTTTATCAATTAAGACTACCGGCTTAATTGTTTAAGGTTCTTCCCATGTTCTAGAGGCCGAAACAATGCTTAAGGCAGAACAGCCACATTTATTAATGGCACCTATTTTATTATTAAAGACAGGATGAACAAGGCAATTAATAAACAATGGTTTATTGGAGAGCTTTCAACAGAAATTGACCTTTTAAAAATTTATAAGGTAGTATCAGAGACATTGATATTGTGTTCCATCTGAAATTGTGCTGAAGCTAGTCTTCAAATGAACTCCTCTTAGCATATGACACATGATCAGGGAGTTTAAAGAAGCTCAGTTTACAGAAGATATTGCTCAGTTATTTCTGCAATATGCATTCTTTTCAAGTTAGACAGAAAGAAAAGAGGTAGGATGTATAGAATAATGCCAGAATGAGAACCCACTGCTCTTCCTAGAAAGGTTGGACTAGATAATCCCTGAGGTCCCTTCCAACCTGTGATTCTGTGATTCTGTGTGTGAACAAATGATGCCCAGAAATCAGAGATACAGATCTCATAAAAAAGTTGTCTTGTTCTGATCACAGGATAATGGAATAAAAAGGAAAAAAAGACTCTCTTACAAATTGCTATTGACCTTACTGCCATATATACAAATACCTTACCTCCTGACAGACAACACTGTGTTAGACATTAAATGTGTTAAGTTTGTGCTTCTGTGCAATGAAGGAGGCTGAATATTTGCATCATGCCATACCCCCAAAAAACCCAAACCCAAAATAAAAGCAGGAATAAAACCAATCAGCCAACCAACGCAGCAACAGCAACAGCAACAAGGACCATAGCTTGTGGTCAAGTCCCAAAAGCAGTCATCTCCTGCACACAGCTTTATTATTGTCACAGTGCTCAGGATCCCATCTGTCTGTTAGTTACTAGTTAACAGTGCTGAATGTGCTACTGTATTTCGTTGTGAAAGTTTCCAATTTAAATATTTGAAAATGGACAAAAACTTTTTTTCTATCCTTTCTATTTTCTAACACTTTTTAAATCCACTGTTATTGATAGGGATTTAATTTATGTTTCAGATGAATGCAGTTGTTGCCTTCCATCACAAAGGTCTTTCAGCCATCACAATATTAATGTAAAAATTAAATAATTATGAAATAAGCTCTTAAAAAGTCTTCACAAACACTTGCTTAACATTTGGGATTACTATTCAATATGGTTTAACCATTCTTCAGCAGGCATCTGCTTTAGTTTCATGAATTTATCCACTCAAGATGATCTGGGGTCTAATTCTAATTCCCCTTCCCTCTACAATATTACTCTTTCTTCCTGGCAATGACTACTGAATATGTAACTGTTTACTTTTCTTAGACCTTTTCAGTAGGCTTTAATTCTGCTTGTGGCATGTTGTTGTTATGTTAGAACTAAAAACAAAAGGAGAAATGAAATATTCTTTGATTTTTTTTTCCTAGAGCTTTCATTACAAAGGGGTGTACCAAATGTATGTCTTCTCTGAGGTCTCTGACACTCACGTTCTGTTCAGCTACTTCTGTTTTTAAGGTTTCTACAGAAGACACATTGAGTCTCAGTGAGTGGAAAGGATGGCTCAGCAGCTAAGACATTGATCTAAGATTATGTAATCCTGGGTAAACCAATTTTGTGTTTTAATTTTCCAACTATCCAACTTTAAAGTGGGAAATAATATTTTTCTAATCTTAAAAGTATACAGTAAGGAGAGATTTTATATGGAAATATATTTTATTTATCTATATTATTTTAGTTATATATATTTTATAATTAAATATAAATTTTATTTCAATATTATTAATTTTATATAATTATTTGTTAATATAAATTTTAATTAGACATTAATTAATATTAATTAATAACATTATAAAATATATATTAAGACATAAATTATAAATAAACTATATATAATTATAATTATTAAAGTATAATGATGAAGTGAGTCACATAATGCCATCAGAAGGTTAGCATCTCATATCTTCTTTTTCATCAGATTCAGATGATAACTTCAGTTCTTTTCTATTGCCTGAATGAAAATATTGTTAAATTACCACATTAAATTCACTGAAGTTCACTTTATAGCTGCTTGTATGAAGTTCACAAAAGACAGATATGACAAGGATAAATTTGTTTTGTCGACATGATCTTCTTCACCAGGACAAGTGTGAAGGAAAACCACTGTGCATAAATGATGTAAATTACAGTTGGTTCATAACCACATGACCAAAAATCCACCAGAAGAACCTGAGATTATTCTTTGGGTTTGGGTATTATTTTTTTTTCTTATTGGCAGAACATGCTTTATTTTAGTATATATAAAATGTAAATACTTTTGGATGCTTTATACAGTCACAGGCATGTGTGGAAGCATATTCTTCTGCAAACTGTTCTCTAAGCTACAGATGATGTATAGACTAGTTAACATCTGTCTCTTCATTTTGAGAGTGGACTGAAAAATAGCAACCACGAAGGGCTGCTATTATATCTCTGAAACTTTTCACCTACAGTTTAATTTTGGAGAAACTTGTCTGCACCAGACTGTTACAGCTATGTTGTCTGGTTTCACTAGTGGACTTTTTACTAAGCTTAGCATATTTTTAATAGCATAAAGCACATCTTCAGATTGCTGGTCATGCTCTGTGTAAAAATTTCTACCTCAAAACTTTTCCTCAACTAAAGTTACAGAACAAAGATAAATATTTCAGAATATGCTTGCCATGGTTTTGGCTGGGATAGAGTTAATTTTCTTCACTGTAGCTGATATAGTGCTGTGCTTTGGGTTTTGTATGAGAATTATATTGATAACACACTGATGTTTCAGTTATTGCTAAGCAGTGCTTACATGAGTCAAGGCCTTTTCATCTTCCCATGCTCTGCCAGGTGCACAAGAAGCCAGGAGGGGAGAGGGCACAGCTGGGACAGCTGATCCAAACTGGCCAAAGGGATATTCCATATCATATGATGTCATGCCCAGTATATTAACTGGGGGAGCTGGCCAGGGAAAGCAGCGATCACAGATCAGGGACTGGAGGCATCTGTTGGTGGGTGGTGAGCATCACTTGTTTTATTTTTGCTCATTTTTTCCATTATTATTAGTTTTATTTTATTTTATTTTATTTTATTTTATTTTATTTTATTTTATTTTATTTTATTTTATTTTATTTTATTTTACTTTAATTATTAAACTTTTCTACTTTCAACCTACGAGTTTTCTTACTTCTCCTCTTCCGATTCTCTCCCCCATCCCACTGGGGTGGGGGGAGTGAGTGGCTGTGTCGTACTTAGTTGGTGACTGGGGCTAAACCATGACAATGCTTCATTAAAAATAAGCTGTTCTTTCTGAAACAGGAATATTTTATTAAACTGGGGACATTTATGAAAGATTTTCTTATGGTATCACCTTTCCCAATTTTCTGTTTTGCAACAGGTCACAGATATGATACTGAGGAGGGCTCTTAGGCTGTAATGAGTACCCTAATTTTATCCCAAAAGTTTCTATTCAACATTTACCAAAACAAACCTGATATTAAAACATTACGTGTTTTTTTTTTGGTTTGTGTTCGAAGTTTTCAGCAGCTTGACAAAATAATAAATGAGCATAAATATTTTAAGGTAAATCAGATGTTCCTCCCTGTCAAAGCTGCAACATACAGAGGGAGCAACTAAGGACTGACAGAAAAAGGGAAGATTTTGCACAAGTCATGAGTAGCCCAGTGCATCAGGAGCTTCTGCCTCTTTAAATCAAGAAAGGATGAATTTCACCCAGGAGCCTCTGGCGGTACTGTGTGGCCAACACCATAGTTATAAGAACTTATCTCAAACACTGAAGTATCACATAACTGAGAGATATTTTCTGGAGAAAGAAAGAGGCAGGAAAGAAAACCAGGCAAGAAGGCTGGGGTAAGTTCCTTCTTTGCTGGTTTCTCACCCGAACCCATCTAATTTCTTCTGCTTCAGAAAGAACCATCCCTCACTGCCAGAGAGCAGGCATTATTCACCCAGCCCACCTTACTGCCGAGTGTGCAGAAGTGCTGGCAAGTGTTCTTCTTGCTGCTGAGTAATGGAGACATGCTGCATTGCACAGAATTTATCTTTAACTTTGTCATGCATCCTGGTAGCCCATACAACTTCAGCTCAACATCATTTTCTACATGACTTATGAAACACAAGGTATTTAGTTAGTGACTCCACCCTTGGGTAATGATTTGAGTGAAAAAAATAGGTGTAGAATGCAAAGCTGCACAGATTCCCTGACTTCTGAGTGATGGACTTTGTGATCAACCTTTTTTGTTTTGTTTTGGATTTTTTGTTCTACAGAATATTATAAACACTTTTTTATTTGCTTTTTGAGGTGAATTCTATAAAAGGTGCAAAATGATGAGAGTAGCCTAGTAGGAGAATGATTTTCTGATTCAGAAAGAACTACATCAAGATCAGGCCTTATAAAAAAGGACTTTCATTAAAAAACATAGGAACAAAACAATGAGGTTTATATAGTTATCTGGTGTGCCAGCTAAAATTCTGAAGCAAGTTCATTTTATTCCTCTAAAACCAATTTTTTTATGCTGTTCAAAACTCTCAACAGAAATCCAGTGGGAAATCCTGTTCTTTAGTTCCTTTCTTAAGGCAAGTCCATTCATTTTGTTGGCTTTTCTTCCAAAGTCTGCCTTTCCACTACCCAGGGTTCATTCCATCAGGGAATTCAACTAGATATGAGAAGTGACATTTTGATTTTGTTTGTTTAGGATTATAACAAGAAGCAAAACCTCAGCATACTGATAACCAAATTGGTAGGGTCTAGTTCTGCAGCAACTGGATCCTGCTAGCTTTTTATTCAGTTGAAGTACCTGATATTTTTTAGTTCAACACAATGTCCTCATCAGGATTTTTTTTGTTGTTTTGCATTTTCAATAAAGACAGCAAACAGTCCACCATTTTTCCTGTTATATAATTCCCAAAAAGATAAAGTCAATTCCCTGTTTTCTCAAACTCTGTTGTCTTTAGTCTTGAGAAGCCCAATACCTTCAATGGTCTTTTAGCTGTCCTAACTGTATATAATATATGGTAAATGCATAATAAAACTAGATATTTTGAATAGCATAGTAGTTTATATATATCTGTAGTTATGCATTTCAGTCCTACAGTAATTCATAATAGGTCTCACAATTTTTATTCATATTTTTAAATTTTAGCAAAAGCAGTTCACTAAATTTGTTAAATGTTTTTAATTTATATATGTTGCATGATTTGGGGAGATGAATCTCAGTTGGGTGCTACACAGAGACAGCATCTGTTTCTTAAGTATACAAAAATGTGCCTGTACAGTTGCCCTCACTGGGTATTTTGGAAGCTATTCCTATGTCCATAGAGGTGGGCACACAGGAACTTAGGTTGAGCACAAAAAGCAGCATGTGGCTTAAAAAAAGAGTAAATTATACGATCCTTTAAAAGAAGATCACCATTTTTCCTATTGTTCAACATGTAACAACTATGTCTTTGTTTTGCTAGTAGTAACTTGATAATGAATAATCTATACCATTCTTGTTTTCTATGACGTCGTTCTTCTAAAACACTTTTGAGGTCTCAGTGCGTTATGTCACTGTTAAGAGAGGATGATAAATATTTTAGTAGGTTTTATAAATTTTAGTGGGTTTTATGAATTTCTTGTGGAGGTAGACCCCACTGCCCACCAAGTAACAGCCACGTTACCTACGTAAAAATAGTGTGGATATATAGACATATCAGTTACATAAATGCAAAGTTTATTTTGGTGTGGCTTCAGCTATTAGTTTTGTACTGCATGCTGACAGTAACCCTGGTTTCTTGCCATGAATTTAATAACTGTGTTTTGCATGTACTCTGGTCCCTGGTTGAGAACTTACAGTAATAAATATACTAAATATACAGACCCTAAACAACTTCTACATTACTGAGATCTTTTTTATCTTGTGAAGCAGTCATTTTATTGCTCCTTGGAGATAACAAGACACTCATACAGCATTTCATTCTGTTTCAGTTTAAAAGCTGCTGCACAGAGATGATCTTACTCTAGTGTCTCTTACCTTTACTTTTTTTCTGCACCACAGTGACAGAGTGAAGGAGGCTTAATTGCTTACCTGACACCTTTCACAGACAATTTCTTAACGAGAGTGAGGAGAGGATTTGGAGAAAAATAACCTCTGTATGCTTTAGAACAAATTATTTAAAGCAGGCTATCAGCACATGTTCCCTCCAAAATTTTTATTCTATTTTCCTCCCTTAGGGTGCAGTTTCATGAATGGTTTAGCCAATTCAAATGTGTGTTGCAAATAATAGAAAAAAAAATAGTTCCTCTTTTCCTCTCCCACAAAATGGGCACTCATTCACTTGTTTCGCAACCGGGTGCTTTCTTCAGGGCTAGCTACCTCAAGCCCTTTCCACAATCTAACTTTTTATGTAACCAATTGCTTAATAAAATAGAGTTGTACTTGCATCTAACCTGTTTCTGTGGAATAATATCATATACACTGACATTTTATTACTCCTTGTCTTTCCAATTTTCATCAGCTTTTTCTCAAAGGTTAACATTTAAAATTCCATTGTCGTTAAGCCTGGGACATCCAGCATAATTGCTTATTTTGATCTTAGGAAAAAGCTGATTTCCATTAAAATAGTCTTAAAGACTTTTAGTGACAAAGGAACAGCTTTTAGCTTTTGAAAATTCTGCTGAATTTCTGGTGTTTCTCTTTTTTTAGCCCCAGAGCAGCAGTGATCAAAATTTTATAGTCATATTATGCAATGTTACCTATGCCTTTAACACTATGTTGTTAAACTTTTAAATGGTTGCATTTCCCTTCAGTCTTCTCTTTATAATCAGCATCTCAAAACACTACAAAGGTGGTTGGTTGTTTTTATTTTTTTTGGTTTTTTGTTTGTTTGGTTTTTTTCATGTCTCTACCATCTTCCTCCTTACCCAAGAATAAACAAATCAGTCTTGGTCACTTTGGCGATTTTTGCACTACCCCCATTTTAAAGCTTCCATTGCTGATCTACGGCCACATGAAGCTCCCTGTTTTGTCTACCTACCTCATTAATATTATTTAATAAGATACTGTTCTCTGTCTATACTCTTATGATGGTTACAGTGGACTGTCCCCAGAGTTTTTCACTTTGGGTATTCTAATGATGACTGAACAGGAACAGGATTTGAATATCTTTGTTGTCTTCTATGTGCTTCAAATGTTATTGTGTCTTCAAGGCACACTGATACTCTCACTTTCATTTTTATTCTCTTTTTTAACTTAGCTGAATGACATCTGCTTTGGTCTTCTTTCTGTATGTTGTCTGGTCTTTGCACCTGTTTTTAAAAATGCCTCATTTGGAAATGCAATTCACTATATTCAATATCTTTTTTGTTCTTATTCCATCTTGCTTTCTTTCCTAAAATCAGCCCCTGCAACACAAGAATTTATTGCTTTTCCTTTTCATTAATTTTTACTGGAACATATAGCTTGTAATTTCTTTCCACCCAGTGAGCTCCCCATTGCTAAGGAGCCCATGGGGAAGGAGGCTCTTTGGTTAACATTCCTCCAGGGAACTATTGCTCTGGACGCAGTTCAATCCTTTAATGGGATATTCACTCCAGCTCCTTAGTGACCTAGTAGAGAAAGCAATCTGCAAAAGAAAACACTTCAAATACCCCGCTCCCCTGAATACACCACTGAAGTCTTGGCTTTTGCTTCCAGATTTGCCTCTCCTATCAGCCAAGGTCTGCTGAACTCTCTAGCTGGCACTTGTCTCGGTATCAGAAGTGGCACTTGTATATTTTTTGTTCATATAGTCTGACAAGCAGCAAAACACCAATATACAGCTGGCTAAACAAAAGCCCACATATTCTACCCAGTTAGCAGCTTGAATTCAGATTCTCAGCCACCACTGCCCTTGTATTCAATACACATTCAAACATTACAGTACACATTTACTGTCTGGCTACAGGTCTTATGTACGTATTTTGTATGCATACACAGTAATCACTGTGCTACAGCCATGTGTGTTTGTTCATGCAAATATTCTTGTCTTTGTGTGAAGCTGTTCCAGATCATACATATTATCAATAATGGTTGCAAGTTTAGTCTACTTACATTGCCAAAGTGTGCCTTCTTTTCAGTCTGGCAGCATCAGCGTTGCTTAGTATTATTCAGGATAAGTACAGTACCTTGGTACATGTTCCATACAAACATCTTACAGTTTCTGTGGTGATTGTCTTGTATATTTCTTTTTGATATATTTTTCCAAAATAAGATCTGTGTTCAAGCTCAGGTTTTCATTTTGTATATGTTAAAGTCCTTACATATACAATAACACTTAACCAAATTAGTAAATTGCAAGAGGTAAAACTGAAGTTTTGGGGATTTGTGTTTGTAACAGGGGTATTTGTCATTTGGAGAGATGTAAGGGAACCTGAGACAAGCACTTAATTTATCCTTTGTCTGGAGACTTCAATAAATGTCCAAAGGACTGTTTTGATAATTGTGTGGTTTTTTTTTTTAAAGATTAAAAGGTTCAACACAGATTACAGTAAAACTCAAGCTATTATTGGAATGGAGCAACTTGTTCTTGAAAGTGCCTGCTTTCTAAAGAAGAAAACATTGAAATATAGTGTTCTTATAATTTCTTCATATGCATAAAATTATGGACATTTAAAAAAATATTTACACCAAGACCTGATTTGTGTACCATATTCCCACCAAAAAAATGGTCGCAGATTTTATGGAGCAAAATTTCCAATTAAAAATTCAGGAAACAGCAAACAATTTTGCATGTATTAAGGAGGAGTTAGAATGTAAAAGAGGAGAAAAACACGTCTTCAGTATGGTATATGCTACTGAAATGACTGATAACTCAGATAATTTGAAAAATCTTTGATTCAAACACTTCTGTCACAAAGGAAAGCATCATTTTCTAAGAATTTTATTTCAGGAAGGAATTTCAGGAAATTTTATTATAGTAAGGAAGATATTAGGTTACTGGGGATTATTTTAGATTAGCTCAGGCAATTCATTTTTTGCATGCCTGTGAGATGGTGGGTTACGACGTGAACTACAACATTGTCAGCTCAAATATTTCGTTTATGGGATGGGAATGGAAAACAGTAATCATAATTCAGACTAGCAATAGGTGGATATTTTATTTATCAATTGTATTTCTAAATATATACTCAATTAAAAAAGATTAAAAAATTATTTTCTAAAGCAAATTAGGAACAAACTGTTCTTTTTGGTAATGTGACCAGCAAGCAGAAAATGTTCAATTTAAAACACATTTTCTCAGGAATGAGTTAAAGATAAAATGGTTCATACTCCACAAAGAATAATAATTCATTTTATTAGGTCTAAATTTAGCTAATATTTTGGAAGATAACAGAGGAATATTATTCTTTGTCAGTAAAATACAATGAAAGAATGTATAACAATGTAGAGTATGGGACAAGAAAAATATAATGCATGGAAAAGGAGGGTTTTTTATTTTTAATGAATACACAGTCTAGGGGGAGATCCACTGTGAAACTGACTTCTCTGTTAAAAAATTCTGTACCCTCTATTTCCAAGCTTCCCCTCTATGTCTATTTTTCTTCACAATGCCATTGCACAACAATGATCCTCTGCACTCCCTTGGGACTGGCTGCTACCTGTATCTTGTTTCTGATTCTCCATAGAGTTTCTAAAATATGGTCTTTTTTTCTCCTGCAAAGGTAAAATCATATTTTTTGTCTTCACTCCATGAAAACTATAGACATGATTTTTCAGCCTAAGAAAAGGATATTCAGTCGAGTTCTCTCAATAGGAAGAAAAAAATTGTCATTTCACCCCTGATTGCCTGCTAAGGTCTCCATACTTGCTACTATTCATTCATAGTCATTCAAAAACAGAATAAGATGCAAGTATGGAGAATTATTTCTATTTCTTTTTCTGGGTAGGTTATTCTTCTGAAGCCAGACCTGAGGTTACATAAGTATAGCTGACATCTTTTAGATTCACGTTCTGCCTTAATCTGAATTGCTGTGAAATGTAGAAAGATCTCTTCAGAAACTGACTGTATAGCACAAACGTAAACAAACACAAGCTCTTCAAGAAGATTAGGGCAAACCTAAGTAAGACAAGATGGACTGAAAGATCTGAACTTAAATGAATTAAATTATTTACCTAGTGGAGAAAAATAGGTCTACTTTTCATTTTCTTCCTCTTCTAGTTTCATATTAATAAACAGTGCCTTCAATTTCGTGCAAATAAAATCCCAAGTATTCAGCTGGTATAAATCTCTGCAGGTCCCTTGACTGTGAATCTTTGCAGTAGCACCTTTTTTCTCTTAGGTGCTTTTCAACCATATCAAAATGTTAGTAACCACTGAGAAGTTCCTGGCCTCAGGACAGAAGCAGGGCAAATAGGAATGATTCTGGATTGTGTCTATATAAATTGAGGAAAGTCACTGTGAAATTCTGGGGTATTATGCTGATCTGCTCCATCCTGATTCTGATGGATGTGAAGTATCCTCCTCCAGGGTCTGATGTAGGAACCCAATTTGGTCTCTGCAAATGATCACAAAGGCAGAGTGAGATCTTGTAGAAAAGCAAACGGCACTTCCCCTGAACTATGAGGAGAGCTGGATCAATTGTTTTCCCTAATCCAGATGTGTACTCCAGCCTTGTAACTAACTGGAGTGACATGAAAGTGGACATGTCAGGCTGCTTGGCCAAGTCCTGATTTTCAGATAAAGGAAACCCTGATCTTCAATTTCTACCAGTAAACCCTTAAGATAGAGCTTCCCACCACCCTGTTAGGATCTTAATTCCTCCTGGCTTAAGGTGGATTAAGTCACCCTCTGAAGTTGCCTACCATCTTCATTACCTCAAAGGACAGCTATGGAATATTACAGTTACCAATCTATTGAAGACTGCCAAACTTCTCTGCACTTCTGGTTTTTTCCTGGAACATCATGAGCTCTTTTGAGCAGCTAATTTAGCACCTGAGAGGCTGCTCATTTTTTTACTTATTTCTTTCTTACCAGAAAGACTCTGCATGCTACAAGTCATTATTCCTTCAAGACAGAGATTTTGTTTTCATAGCACAAAATATTTTAATATTAAGCTTTGTCTTATCCTTGTTTAGAGATGAGGAAAGTACTCAGCTATTTTTCCAAAGAACAAAAGAGGAAGGAAAAAAGGGTGGGCTAAAATAACTAGCTCAAAACATGTGAATATGTAACAGCTGATAGAAGCCACATTTGACAAAAATAGGTACTTACATGCTGATTTATTCAGAGTTAAATGGAGAACTGTCTGTCATATTGGCACTTTTTTGTGTAGTAAAATAAAAAATAACACGATGAAAGGAAATTAAAGTGAAATTAGTTTGATAATAGACACCAAAATCTTTTGCTTCTCTTAAAAAAAAAAAAAAAAGTAACATACAGTTTAAAGAAAGGGTGAATATTACCAGTCTGCTTTGACAACTACTTTTTAAAAAGGTAAGTTGATTCTTCATCTTGTGGCATTATTTTACTTATACTTATTTACTCCTGGACTACTTGACAAAGAAATGACAGCAAAGTAGTAACATAATCTAGAAGTTTAAAAGCTACTCAGAACAGAAAATCAGAGCAGTATTCTAAAATTTAGCTATGAAATATCCATGAACAAATAATCAAAAACTTATTTTTGTTCATCTATTGCATTTAGAGCTTTTATTTCTTCATAACGATGAACATACATGTTGGCATGGAGGTGTTTTTAAATAAGATATTCTGTATCGGAGGAATAGCAATCTCAGTGCTTTTTCTTAGTTCATTCCAAAAAAGGTAAGCCTGTGGCATTTAGGATTCAAACTGCTCCAAGTTTTAGGTTCAGTTAAGTTTGACATTTCAAAGGTTGAAAGTGAATTTTAGCTCAATTCAGCTAAAAAACAGGAAAGATTTCCAAAGCATATAGCAACCCTAAGCAGATTGCCTCTTCACTGCAGTTGTGTTGCTTAGATGTCCTCTCCTCCAGAGACCAGAGCTACACTGTCCTCTCACCTCATAGTCACTTGTTCTGGAGTTTGGGGGGTTTTTTTTCCCACTTTTTGGTGTTGTGGTTTAACCCCGGCTGGCAACTAAGCACCACACAGCTGCTTGCTCACTTCCTGCCCCAGTGAGATGGGGGAGAGAATTGGAAGAGAAAGGTGAGTAAACTTGTGGGTTGAGATAAAGACAGTTTAACAAGTAAAGCAAGAGCCGTGCATGCAAGCAGTGCAAACCAAAGAATTCATTCACTACTTCCCATGGGCAGGCAGGTGTTCAGCCAACTCTGGGAAAGCAGCGCTCCATCATGGGTAACGGTTACTTGGAAAGACAAATGCCATCACTCCAAATGTTCACCACTTTCTTCTTCTTCCCCCAGCTTTATATGCTGAGCATGGCATCATATGGTATGGAATATCCCTTTGGTCAGTTGGGGTCACCTGTCCCAGCTGTGCCCCCTCCCAGCATCCTGTGCGCTGCTCAGCAATAACTAAAACATCCCTGTATTAACAACACTGTTTTCAGCACAGATCCAGAACACAGCCCCATACTAGCTACTATTAACTATATCCCAGTCACAAAAAGCACAGTTGGTTTGGGTTTTTTGCCCCACCATCACAATTTTCCTCACCCTTTATGGACATAAACACAGCTGCAGATCTGCAGCCATCACATCAGTCACTGTACATCGAGTACTCCCCATTCAATATGGGGAGAACATGGGATTTCCACAGCAGAGGTGAATGGAATAAAAACCTGGTAAACCAAGAGATGGCACCGACTTGTTTTATTGTTTCTGTGAATTGTGCTTTGCTGTGTCCCAGCTCCAGGGTAACTTCAGGCACTTGCACTTAGGGCCAGCAGTTTTATCCTAGCGGTTGAACTGATCTCCTGACTGTCACTGACTTGTTCCAGTCTACTGATCTTTCCACTTCTTTTTTTCTATGGAGCTGATTTACAAGGCAAAACAGCTTTGTGCTGTCAGTTTGTTTGTTTCTCTTCCCCATTTTCAAATGAATTTGCCTATTCACTGAGCATTAAAAAAGCACCTGGAGATACAAGGCCACAAAATGAATTTATATAGCTTTTCATGAAACAAAATATATATATCAATCACTTTTTTTACCTGAAACTTGAACTAATAGTATTCTCAAGGATAAGAACATAACTAAAATAACTTGACTTACTCAGCTAAATGCGGGGATGTCTAATGAGTCATCCAATCTCTACCTCCAGGCTGCATTGATTTAACATGTCTTCCTTCCCTAATAAACGAGCATAAAATCTAATATCTGTGATTCCATAGCACTGTGACACTTTGTTCCTCTCCAGAACTTTACTCAGAGCAGTGCAACCTCTCTGTTGTTTAAAGGGAAAGCAGTCCAAAAGCTTGTTGATTTGTGTACATAAGCCATCAACAGCCTTTCAACCTGCATGGTTTACAGTTGCAGTTTGCTGTGTATAAATGTCATCTGCATTCTGTAACTGAACGAATGCCTGCACACACAGAAAATAAAAGGGAAAATTGAGTATATATGCCAAGAGCTTCTGTCACTGTGGGTTTTTTTTTCACTGTATGTGAATTACTGACCTCTGAGGATCCATCCTGTAGGAGATAACTTTGCATTTATGAAACATTTAAGTGCAGTCTCACGGCAACATATTTATAATTTTCTTCCTTTCCAAATATCAGACAAAATACTTCCTAAGATTTCTCTGCAGAAAAGCAGTTTTTAATAGTACGGATTGTATCCTATGTCCTAACAGCAGTTAATTTCCCTCAACAGTCACGTGTGTATATACAGTCACATATAAATCAAGATAATTATTTTCTTGTAACTTATGACAGAAATAAGTTGAAAAACAAGATAGTGGAGAAAAAGCCGATAGATTTTTAGAAGCTCTGCCATCTGGTCTATTATAAAATGAATTTAATTATCTGGAAAATGTGTGTCTATAAGCAATATATATGCATATATGAATAGATGCATTCAGAACTGAAGTCTACTTATAAGCAACTGTGGCCAGTGCATATTAATTATTCAATTTTATGACATGTGGAAGTCTATAACATGATAGCAAAGGCAACAACCAGAAAAGCTATCTTCTGTTTCATACTATCTTTGTTCTGAGTTTTTAAATCAATACACTATTTTCTTAATATCATGGGGCACAGAATTCAAATAGGAGCAGGTGAAGAACCTGGAGAACTAACATTTAAGCAAAAAGTAACACTGGCACCAGAGTGTAAGCTGAACAGATATTAATTCAGGAGAGGATACCTATCCTAGAGAAGAGTAAGCTTCCAGAACAGTTTTCTAAAAAGAGCAGTGGAGACAAAAATATAACTTCTTTTAAACTGAAGCTTGATGCATTTATTGGAAGGATCATATGACGGTTTCCTTTTATAGCAAGAGTTTGGAGCTGATGACTTAGCAAATCCCTTCCACTCTTCTGTTGTTTGTCATGATATTTTTACGCTGTGATTTTCAACACTTTACACATTGCCATCTGAGCCACTTCATAAATCTGCTTTTACAGCAACTGAATTGATTTTTGTTACTCTAGCAAAGTAAGCCTGATAATCCAGAATTTATTTCACAACAAAGCTTTGAAAAATGTATCATAACTGCTAGTTTTACTGGTTTTCTTTATTTTTAAAAATGAAAAACAGACTACTAATCACTTATTTTTAGTGTATTATATGTCTATATCAGTTACGCTCAATTGTAGCTGTAGCCCTAGGAATAAATCTGACAATATTATTACACTTTACAATAATTTCCCAGGCAACTAAAAGAGCCACATACATGCAGTGCAGCCATTAGAAACTATCTTTTTGCTAGTGACTTCTCTTTTATTTTTCAGCTCTTCCATATGTACTAAAATATCCATGCAACATTGTCATTAATTTTTGTAACGGTAGACAGATGTGAAATGCATCCATGAGCTGTGGGAGAACAAAAGAACAAGGGAGAGTGAAATGTTTGTTAGGAGCCATGAAAGGTTAAAGGGATAGAGACCAATCATGGGGGGAAACCAGCAGCTATGAAAAACAATCAGTTAAAATTTGAATGCTTGTTTGGTTTCACTTTAATTTGCAGAAGAACAAACAGGTAGCAAAAGTTATCATCATCTGCTTCATTTAATATGTTAGTACATTCAAATCTTGCTTTACATGGAGAGCTGAGCTCCTGAAGAGAAAACATTTTTAATTTACTTATGAGAAAACAGGCCAGTCAGAAACTTACTGTAAGACAAAGGGCAAGAACTACGGTGCAAGAGTATAGAGCGACTCAGAGCACTTTTTTTTTTTACTTATTGCGGTTTTGATCTTGAAAACTTTGTGTGTTTATCCATGTATTCATTGATTTGTTTCTTTTTGGAAATGTGGAAGGAAATTGGACTTGTGGATTATTTGGAAGAGGCCACTGATGTTCAGGGCAGGTGACAGCTTATGTCAACCCCAGTGATATCTACTTACAATTAATGCGATTTGGTTATCATAGTTCTTGTGCATCACCACATTATGTGATCCAATAAATGATGGGTTTAATAGTTTACTATCATTTCTTTTGTTCTGGTTTTTTTTCATCAGAGCAGTCTCCCTGTTTCCAATGGCATTCCCTTACCTATTGCCTTCACTTTATTTTCTAAGTTTTTGTGATATGCATGGGTAGTGCTTTCATTTCAATGTGTGTGGCACTCATTTTCTGTCGTTTGTTAGTGTGTCACTTGTCTATCCATTTTTGGCTACAGTGAATTTTTCTTAAGAGTTTCTTCTTTGGTGTCAATGCCACGTGTGCAATCTATTTTAGGAATCTTTTCTACTTGATAATATTCACTTACTACTTATCTTGAAAGTTTTCTATGATAGAATGCTCTTTATCTTCTGAAAGGTTGTATTCAGCAGAAAGTAGAAAAAGAGAGGAAGAATTCTGAGGCAGTTCAGAATTTGTTTTCCCAGGCAGATAGATTACAAATATGGAAAACCAAAGGGTATTATTATAGGGAAACAGATATAAATGTCTTGAACTACAGATATAGGTAGCAATACGTATACAGTACATGTACACTTCCATAAAGATCTTTACGTACATATATTTGTGTTGCTTTGAGGTACAATTACTATTGACGCTATCACCTTCAATGCCCATTACATGCATGTGTCTTCCTTTTTTGGCTTTCACACAAAGTATAAATATTTTTTGCCTCTTTTTACCTCTGAAGAGGGCTTTTTTTTTCATTTTAAAAATTAGTTATAATTCCAGTACTCTGTAAATGGTCAGCTTTTCAGTTTTGTTCCTCTACTTGAAGAATGCTGTTGGGATGACCAGTAATTTTCCAGACTTCCAAGTAAGAGAACAGAGGGATGGCCTGCTTTCTAGGGGATCAGACAGAAAAGGATGAGTGTAGCTTTACTGTTTTGCTGAGCTGGAGCAACTTCAGGGCACAGGAGTTGGGGATATCTGGGACAGCATCAGGGCATCACTTGTTCAAGTTGGCTTCCTACTGTTTGGTGGTGAAGATGCCCAGAGGTTAGAAGACGTTTCTGTGCACCTACTAGGTAAAAGGCCCTTTTGTGTTCTGGAGTTGGCTATTTGGGCTGGGAGCTTTTTACTGCTGGCACCAATAAGATGCAGATGTTCACGTTGAATGTTAACACTGATGGTCATGGTCCATTTTCCAGCTGTACATGTACTGAAACTCCAAGTAAATTATTGAAGAATAGCACGTACTTTGTTTAAAGGGCAGTTTATATACATTTTTTATTATTTTTTTTTATTTATGTTTAAATATACAAACAAAATACCTCTTGCTGTACTATGAAGACCTTCACTGGGCTCTGTATAGATATAGAAGCACCATGTTTTATCTTCTTTTTGTCCTTTTTAGGGAATGGTGATGGGTTCTTGGCTTGAGAGCATCCACTGCCATCCAGGTGGAAGTACTGCACCGTATTTACCGGTTCCATAAATTCTGCAGACTCACGTTTACAAATTTCAAGGAAATGTCAGAATGCAACATCATCAATGCACACCATTTTAAGAGGAGAAGGCCAAAATTCCAGACCTTTTTCACTAGGTATGTGACGATAGGAGGCTTTCACTGTTACTTGCCTTAGTGTCAACAGCAATGAAGACACCTGAGATGTGCAAGAACATGCCAGGCAAGATAACAGCTTCCTACCTCACAAAAGCCAATAATAGTGCGGCGGAGAGAGGACAAAACAGTTTATTTTGAGCTGCTTCACTAATGAGCAGGAAATTATTCCAATAAAAATTGCTTCTTTATCTATTGCCTCCTACCCTTCCCTACTAGGTAGTGGCTTTGGAAAACGCTCATTCTTGTTTCTCCTTTTCATACCTTAACATTCAATTAAGAAACAAAGGCACTTTAAAGCACACTTTCCTTATAGTCCAAATTCTAGAGTGGTTTGGCATTACTATTTGTATTCCATCTGCAAAGCTTCATTCCTGTTAAAACCAAACCTGAGAGGATACCAGTCTGATGATACTGGCCTATTTCTAAAGAGATGGGAACTCACCAATATTTTCATGGTGAGTATAATGACTCATATATCTTTTCATATAGTGAAGCTGGGAGCTATTGGTCTTTGTTACAGCACACATTTTTCTGAAATTTGGCTTGCTTCTTCATGTCAGGTTATTGATGTCATGAAATGATTTTCAGGAACTTCTTAAATCGTTTGACTGATATTTAGTTTTGACATTAACAGTGAGTCTTTTGACCACCAGACTATCTATGGCTGGATTTGCAGTTTCAGTTTCTTGTGTGAGCCAGTCTTTTCTGTCAAAGACTTGAGGAGACATAACGCTTGATATGGATATTTTTTTTTCATGGGCTTTGCAGCATGTCATAAATCTCCTACAGAGAAATTTCAAAATTCTTATCTACTCCTTGAATTAATAAGGTTTTAAAGTGGAGTAGTCCTTTAACAGACCAGTGAAATATTAATTCACACAGTAGGGAATAGTGCTTCTTTGTACCTCTGTATTTTGAGGAGAACTAGCAACAATTGATTAAATTCCTCTTTGATATATTACTTGATTTTAGAGCCAACACAACAATCTACTGCCATCAGTATTAAAATCTGAAGAATTTTTTTCCATTATGAAATTTAGTTTGTTCGTTATTTGATTCCATATTTTCAATTTACTTCTTTAACAAGATGATTGTAAGACAACAAGCATCATTGAAATAACTGGGAAAAAAAATGACCACCAGATATAATATACACAATCAACTAACTACTGGAGTTTGAAATCTCTGGAATCCTAAAGAGGTGATACAAAAAATAACCTATAAAAAAGCAGCATTATTAAAACCACAACGTGTCTAATTATCACCAAGTCCAACCACCTATTGAAAAAGTAGCATTATTCACAAATTAGGGCCAGATTGAATTAAGAACTATAACCAGTTTTGTTGAGCAAGACTCTCAAAGAAAACATAAAGGCAGATGTGAGGAAGACTTCAGTGGAGGTTTCCTTGGGCATCTATTCTGAGCTGCAGAAATTGGAAGAAAGTTTAGTGTGTTCAGTAGTGACATCACAGTTTATACTACTGCCAGTTGGAGAGCCAGTTTTTCTAATTTAGTATTGTTTATATTTGGCTTGAATAGTCATTTAAAAATTGCAGGTAAATACTGCAAAACTTTCAAATAGAACACAGAAAAAGTAAAATGTGGCAATATGAGAATGATTTGACATGATGAGATAACAACACAATGTGGTTCAGTGTTATGTTGGGGAGTTATTTCCCTGATATTAAAAAGAAAAAAAAAAAAAAGAACAAGAGCTAATTCTGAACATGTGTTAGTGGCACGGAAGTGCATTTCATGGTTGTACTTTACATATGATAGACTAACTAATAAGGCATCTTTTTTTACCAAAATAAACATGAAGAAGATATTCAGCAAATTGTAGATCATGTCATATTTCAGGTAAGCATGTTTTCATGCCTCATGCTCTCTGAGCGTGCCTTTGACCAGTGTTCACAAGTGACTACCATACGGACACTGCAGATGTTTCTACATGCACAAATGAAAGAAAAAATAAGAAAAAAAAATTAAAAACTTGATCTGAAAATTTTCTACCATCCAGAAAAGAAGTTAATGTAAGACTTTTTAAGGACAGTAGCAATGATTTTGATCCCTTTCTATCCTAGGCCATCAAGCCTGGTGTTTGTTTGTATGTTTGTTTGCTTTAAACCATTTAAGTGTTAGTTTCTGCCTTGTTTGCAAGACTGAAATGATTTCAACAGTCAAATTGACTCAATTAGTTAACACAGGATAGCCTAGAAAACAGACGATGCCATCTGCTTGTCTTTAACTTGTGCAGATTGCTACCAAGTAGTGTTGGTGTTGTAATTTTGGGTAATTTATCTCCCAAATCAAGGCAGCTCAAGTTACATTTATTTATCATAGGACTAAAGATCATGCCCAAGTGTAACTATAAACCTCTCACCTCAGGTTGGCTCATTTTTTCAACCATACCCTTGTGTTACCAAATCCCATTTATAAATAGGACTTTCACCCTGCAATCACATAGTAGTATTATGAATAATGACCTTTTCTTTAAAATTTTCTTTCTATATCAAAAATATCAAGATTAGTAACATCTGATGAACTTCTAAAATTTTTTTTTGAAGTTGCATTTCTTCTTTATTATTTTTTAAGGCAAGAAAAGGTCTTAAAAAATCCAGTGTTCTGACCAGAAGATGGTAAACACATTGAAGCAAGCCTTAATATTGGAAGTATTTTACAGCATAGGACACCACTCATTTCTCTTCCAGTCAATATAACCTGAATCCCCCACCCAGCAGGAAATCCCCAAAGCAGACTATTCCTTCTACTAGTAGACAGGATTTGTAGTGGAACAAAACCTAAATGGAAGATGTTTTGTGAATTAAATTGAAGACACAAGGTCGAATTCCTGTTGGTAAAAGAGTTGCTGTTGTGAGATTTTAAGGAATGATACTTATGAATAGTCTTTTGTAATGGATTTCTTTTTGCTTCTCAGTATTATCCTTGTGCCCACAAAAAGGAGATAGCCTGAAGAAGAAATTTAGCTAAGACAAATTCTAGAGTGATCTGGGATTAATAATTTTGTCCTATGTTTAGTGCTTCATTCCTGCTAAATCTGCACCCTGTTGCTTTAGGTATCTGCAAGCTTCTTATAAAGCCATTATTTCTTCACTGTTTATGATCAGATTTTGCCCAGAGCAGCTTGAATAGTAACCTAGAAAAAAAATCAAACTAAAAACAACAAATCACTGTTCTCCCATTATGTTGTACCTACCCTAAATACACTCCAGAAGTATAGACTTGCTGTCTGAAAATTCTGTAAAAAAGTAGTGATTGATACCATATTCTTAAACACTACTGTTTGAATTTTACTAATGTTAATAATGTGTCAAAATCAACAGATTGATTCCACTGGAAAAAAAAAAAGTATATTCAAAAGAAACATAAGAAAGAGTCAGTGATTTCAGTTGCGTGATAGATAGATAGATAAAGAGAGAATGAAAGAGAGGAAGGAAGGAAGGAAGGAAGGAAGGAAGGAAGGAAGGAAGGAAGGAAGGAAGGAAGGAAGGAAGGAAGGAAGGAAGGAAGGAAGGAAGGAAGGAAGGAAGGAAGGAAGGAAGGAAGGAAGGAAGGAAGGAAGGAAGGAAGGAAGGAAGGAAGAACAAGAGAGAGAGAGAAAGAGAGAAAGAGAAAAAGAGAGAGAGAGAAAGAAAGAGAGAGAAAAACAGAGAGAAAGAAAGAGAAAGAAAGAGAGGAAGAAAGAGAGAAAGAGAGAAAGAGAGAAAGAAAGAAAGAGAGAAAGAGAGAAAGAAAGAGAGAAAGAAGGAAAGAGAGAAAGAAAGAAAGAGAGAAAGAAAGGAGAGAAAGAAGAGAGAAGAAGGAAAGAGAGAAAGAAAGAGAGAAAGAAAGAGAGAAAGAAGGAAAGAGAGAAAGAAAGAGAGAAAGAAAGAAGAAAGAGAGAAAGGAGAGAAAGAGAGAAGAGAGAAAGTGAGAGAGAAAGAGAGAAAGAGAGAGAGAAAGAGAGAGAAAAAGAAAGAAAAGAAAGAAAGAAAGTAAGAAAGAAAGAAAGAAAGAAAGAAAGAAAGAAAGAAAGAAAGAAAGAAAGAAAGAAAGAAAGAAAGAAAGAAAGAAAGAAAGAAAGAAAGAAAGAAAGAAAGAAAGAAAGAAAGAAAGAAAGAAAGAAAGAAAGAAAGAAGAAAGAAAGAAAGAAAGAAAGAAAGAAAGAAAGAAAGAAAGAAAGAAAGAAAGAAAGAAAGAAAGAAAGAAAGAAAGAAAGAAAAGAAAGAAGAAGAAAGAAGAGAAAAACACCCCAAAAATGTTGGAGCTGGGCCCTAACAGCTCAATTCTTAGCTCCAATGTGAGAAAGTGTGTGAGGTGCATCTATACAATAAGATGCAGCCCCAGAAAGAAATATGGAAGAAGTGCAAACCACAGAGCTGTATCAGCCTGCCCCAAATAGTGGTTCCATAGAGAAACAGGGATAAAAACCCTGAGTTTGGCTTTACATTAGTAAGGTTGTGTTGCTTTCACAACCTGATCAAAGAGCTCTTCAGTAATATGTGACATCATACATCGGACAACTTGATCATCAAGAGACACCTGTCCTTGGTATCCCTCCACCATTTATGTGCACATACATTTATCTCTTATTAAGGCAAGAGAAGGCAGAATGAAGAAGCAAAAAAAAAAAACCCAGACTGCTAGTAACTTCAGGGAAAAAGCATGGACTAGTGTGTTGCTGCAAATAGTAATATCTTTAAATAAAAATAAGGAAGAAGAATTAAAAAAATAAGTTTAATGAGAAATTCTTACATTATTGAGATGGAGATATTCTATTAAGTAATGATTTTAAAAGTTTCTTAAAAGTAGTGCTGAAAATATTGGTATTGACTAAGCTGTTTGTCACCAAAAGTGTGTTTCAATAAATGAGATATTGGTATCTATTTTGAGAATAATTTTGATAAAATGGGAAAATTAAAAAATATTTCCTGTACTTCAAAAGGAAAAATGCAAAGTGTTTCTGAAATTGTCCACTTGCAGAAAAGACAATGAAATTTTTTAAGGTAGAATAGACATCCAGTAAGGTCAATTAATCTTTTATGGGTTTACCAAAATGGATACATTTTCTGATTTTATTAATATTAAAAGCAACAGAAATAACATTAAATTAAATCAACTGGATAAGAAAGATGTTATTTTTTGGCAATTTTTATAAGACTTAGTTGTCCAGTTAATGTCATAGAGTTCTCTGAATAGTTTAAATCTACTGAAATCTTAGGTATGGATTATTTTCCATTCTTATTAATTCTCCAAACATCATGTCCTTTGTAGTATGCTGAGTCAGGCTGTGCCATTCATACAGGGATTAAACCTCACGTTGTGGTAGGTAGGTATTTTAATGAGCAACCGAATCATGTTTTGACAGGTGAGTTGACCATTCTGTTGCCTGCTGTCATTGGCCATGGGAGATCAAGATGTGCTTCTGAATTTACAGGTTCAGGGAATGCCTCAGCCTCATCCCAGCTCTATCTTGAAGAAGTTGCCCAAGCATATGCCAGGATGTTTGCTGTCACCCACAGCATGTCTAGGTTTCTACAAAGAATAAACCAGATGGTCCGTAATCTGGACATTTAAGGGCACTGGTCACAAAGTTCACCTATAAGACACTTATATGAAACAATGGAAAAATCACTGCATTACAGTCCTTAAGAGAAATTTTGTAAGACAAATAATGGTACTTCCCTAAATTCACTTTCAAAATCTGATAGAACTAAATTCAGATAAAGTTAACATAAAAGCTTTTGAATTTTTTTCTAATAGCCCCTTCCCACCACTAATTAATTGTAAAGTCTAATATTTGCTTCATATGTTTCCTTCTGACCAAAATTTTAAGTAACCTCTTAAAATCAATTTCCTTTATTTTGGAAAAGTAGGTAAGATAGGGAAACTTATAAAAATCCTCCAAAATAGTGATGACTTTTTTAACTAGTTAGAAATTCAGATATTTTTTTTGATTATTTTAATAAAAAGATCTCTGTGTTACAGAGTTTTCAGTATGAAATGTTTTCAGTGGTAGCCACCCATTGCTTTTCTATCTCGCTATTCTTTCTGCACCATGTCTACCCTGTTGACAGTAAGCTGTTATTCTCTAATTCTCTTAGGTCCAAAATAAAATGTATTTGTTTAAATACTGTGCTGTGAGAAAAATGGTGGAAATTATTATTTTTTATCACTGGCTTCACCAACACTTGCATCAAAAACACTTTCTCTCACTATTAGCAGTTCTGTATTTCAATGTATTCTGTGAAAATATTATGATAGGAACAAAATACATTTAACATGATAGTCGTTCCTGTAAATCCAGCTAAGTTGTAGCAACTGAATTATCTTCTTGACTAAAAGCTTATTTATGACATAAGCTAATATATTAAAACAGTCTAGGCAAAAGCTAATCTCTACTTACAGAACTGGGCAAAAACACATTACTTTTTAAACTTTGCACTATCTGCAGCTGGGAAAATGAAAAGAAGCGATCTGCCAGCAGGATTTACTTTATTACCATTTTAAATAATTCCCAGTCTACCTCATCTTTATTGTCAACAGTGGGAATTTCAGTTTATCATGAAAAAAGTTTGATCATTAAAATGGGACCTTGTCTCTGATGGCATTTCTTTTCCTGACTGTACCTGTCATTTATGTTAGAAATAATTACTGTGCAACTAAGTATTTGGGGTTCAAAAAATACACCTGGTGCTTTAAAAATATACGGGGAGGATTACTGACAGATGCCATCTTTGAACTTATGAAAAAATAGGCCACGGTTATGTCCCTTTGTCCATACTGAAATCAATCAGACACTTAGAAAAGTGAAGCATAGTTGGCATGTTATTGGACTCTGGACCTTTATAACAGAACCTGACCATATGTTTTATGACAGTTAGCTTTTTCAAGAAGTGCAGTCTCTCTGAAAATTGCCTGAAAAATATCTGGAGTTCTCTCAAATCAACCTACCATTTGATTTATTACAAGGTAATTTAGTGCATGTCTGTACCAGCAGAGCAATTGGCTCCATGATAGCTATTTCCAGAACTGAAAATGCAGTGAAATGCAATGAAACTCTGTTTATTGGCCTGGACACAGAATCCCATAAGCTGTTTTCTTTTCCAATGTGATCTGGCACATTCCCCAGTGCTGCACTGTGTTACAAGCATTTACCAAATCACGTCAGCTGTAGCTTGGATAGTTCTGCATCACTGTTCAATATCAAGATCACTTGACTGAATTATATGTAGACTCTTTATAAGTCTTCAATATGAATACAAAACATCACACTGTTGTTGAGGCAAGATAACATGTTGAAGGAAAATTTTCTGAAATAGAAACCGTGTCATAAAAATGAGAACAAGAAGATGATGATATAATGAAGGCCAATGGGAGGACAAGAATTTGAGATGAAGTTTTATTCCTTTGATATTATTTGTTGCTGTGATCATTTATACCAGTAAAACTTGGTAATATTTTTTGGGAAAGTGAATCCAGATGGAATATAAATATAAGGAAAGCAGATTCCATTCTCATATGAGTGAATTTCTGCACGTGATCTATTCCTGATAAAGTAGGGACTAAGCAAGGAAAAGTCTGAAACCTAGTTCACTTGAGGCAAAGACTTTCAAGAGTTTTAAAGAGAAGGCATGCAGTACAACAGAGCCTATAAAAGGATATTTGAAGATTCAGCAGGAAGTAAGTCACAGCAATTTCTACTGATCCTGAGAATACATTCTGGTTTACATGAATAAAGCTTTTCCTTAAAAACATGGCAACACCTGACAAATATTAATTTTCTTACTTCTTCACAGTAGGATTTTCAAAGAAATACCTATAAAATGCATCATATAACAGTAACAGAATTGCTTACCTTTTCAGCGACACATGCAGACTACTACTGGAAATAAAGGCACATCAACAAAAGCCATAATCCAGATATGGCAATTTTATGTCTGTCTCACCCCTGTTCTTAAATAGTGGTGGAATATTTCAGAACACTTGTAGGCCCACACTTATGATCTAGTTACTGCATCTCACCAGTTCTTACACACTTGTTTGTACATACTGCAATCCATACTGCATGCACAGGAATGCAAAGTAACTTAATGTTTTGTCTCTGGCTAAGCTAAGCTGAATTCATGATTTGTCCTCCTTTTCTGTGGGTTCTTCAGAAAACTCTCTTTTTTTTTTTTTTTTTGACTGACTGCACCTGGAAATCTGAATACAAAATAAAGTGAAGTAGCCAGTAAGAAAAGCTTCATAAACTGACAAACACCAAATTTAATACTGGCAGCTGATCCCAGCTTCATTCTGGCACATCTTTTGTAGTAAGCTCTGGTGCTCTGCAGAAAGCAAACAGCAATAGCTTCATATATATTAATGGAGGCAGAAGGAAAAAAAAACCAAAACAATAAACCCCTCCCAAAGCAAACAAAACCCCATAATCCACAATAATAACCTATTTGCACAGTTTAATTACTCAGAAAAAATGTGTCTACTGTTGAAATTCTTCATGTATGAGCATTTGAATGAGCAAAACAATACTTCTTGAAAATATTATTAAAGTGGGGTACAAAGAATAAATAGAATTTCACCTCTGACTTGCCCAAAATATTAATAACTTCTCCCTCTAGTCATCATATTCTAATTGCAATGGTCCTTATCTCATTTTTACCTCTCTTCATTTCATGAGTGGAGATGAAATCAAAACTACAAGTACTGAAACAGCACCAGCTGTTATCATGATACTTTTATTGCACAAAGAAGTTGGAGGTGCAAGTAAGCTCATCATCTTTCCAGACCAGTTATTTAAAATGACTCTGTTTTGTTCTCACATAATCAGGAATGATTCCACCCAATCAGATTTCACCAATCGTTATAAAATCAGAGACTAGCTTCAGAACACACTCATACATCCTGAAATTAATTTTAGGATTTCAGCTGTGACGAAAGATACAAATAGATTCAGTTTTCAGATAGCTTGGAAACTGAAAAATATCTTTCCGTTCCAAATGCATTATTTTCTTCTAAGCCACATGTCCTTTATTATTATATTGATCTCAGCATTACATCCATAGGTTAACTTTAGTCTCTTCTGTGTAATGCATTTAACAGTTTAAATAATTTTTACAGAGTTCACGTTTCATGCAGACTGAAGGATCTGAATTTGGATTATCTCTGCTTACCATAGGGAATCTAATATGATATTACCCCTTTAAAGCAATATGTAGTACTACCACACAATTTAATACACTCTGTAGAAATAAGTGAGTTGATTTGATTCCAGTTGTTTGCCCTGAAATATTAATTGTAAACAGATGTACATGAAGACAGTCTACTCTGGGAAGATAAGTATGCTAGTAGCATGCTAGTATTATTAATAATATAATGAATAAAACAAACAAAAGCAGTTTCCCAGATCCATTCAGAAAGTGAAATCAGTAAAACAAACTAATTTTTAGGAGAGGAATCTTTCTAAGAGGCCAGAATGAAAGAATTATTCCCCATTTAAAAAAAAACAACAGACATTTTGACACACGTGAGACTCTTCTATCTTGTCTTAACACATTTATTAGTTAGCTGAGGCTTTGTTCACCTTTCTAAATACTGTGCCAATGCAACTGTGATGACAACACTGAAAGATTTTAGTGGAGGCAAAGAACTTGATTAGTCTCAGATAAGCTTGGTGTCAGTTAGCACTTATCACATTTGAAAATATTGAACTGCAAAGATCCAAAAGTGCTGGTAGAACTGAACCTTTCATGCAGTACATATTCTGTCAATGTTTGTGCATGACATGGGGAAATGACATCTTTAAATATGTAAATTGAGATTGACAGAATTAATAGAATTTGCCTTCAAACTTTTCTTGAAAAGCTAGAGCAGCAATCCCATCTACAGACTCCCTAGCATATATTTGTAACAGTATCATAAGAAAGACATTGGGCAACATTCACTCCAAGCGTATATTCCTCATTAATTAATGTCAATTGGTCACAAAATGGAGGAAGAAGAGATTTATATTTCACTGGTGTAACTGGTTATTTCACAATCACTTACATGCAGGAGGTGGTTCCTGGTACACCAAAGAGCCTCACTGAAAGGAAGCAACTTGCATTCTGATGAAGAGGGTGGTTTCCTATTTAGCAGGAAATAGACAGATTTGCAGTGAAATATGAAACTGATCTAAATACTTTAGAAAAGCTTTAAGAGAGATAGACTGTAAAAGCAAAAATATGTCACCAAGAGCATGAGACATACATACACAAGATCATCAACTCCAACTACCACCGTTTCAGGATGATAGTAAATTAGCTCATTGGCAGTGAAGGAATTAATGTTCTTTCTGTAAGTAAATTAAGTAACTATTTTTTTCATTTCTTTGCCTTTTAATTGGTTGTGACAGTCCAGTTTGTTTTGATTATTATTAATAATTGCTAGTATTCTCATTTTTATCTCTTCCTGTTTTAAGGTAAGCAAGTAACACTGCTTATTTCAGAATCTCATATCTGTAAAGAATGGTCATGAGAAATTTTAGCAATAGTCTACCCACTTGAGCACATGTATATGCAGTACTGGACGAATGGATGTATTTAAATATGTATGTATATACAGCACTATATCTAAAAATAACAAAATATATTCTCATTTGAAGAACTTGCACATAGAGAAATGGCACAAAGGACTGAACAGTAAGGAGGGAAGGTATTTTACAGTGACTGTGGGTGTCAATACCAGGCTGCCCAAAATGCAGCAGTGTATTGGACTACATGCTGAACCGTAAGGGCCATGGCAGGGGGGAGGAAGTAACAATTAGTGCTTTATTCTTTTATTCATATACCCTCTTAATAGCTTTTATTTGAAACTGCAGATCTGTAAATCTTTAGAGCTTAATTACAGCTTTACACTAGACAGTGCTGTGCCATCGGAGACTGCGTAGATATTGAAGAGGATCTCCCACTGCTGCCTCAGACCTTGCTCTTGACAATCCCACTGACCTCCCACTTAGTTTCCACCATGTCTGTTTGAAGAGGCTCCCCACTTCAGCATTTTCAGAGTTTCACTTTTCAGGCTGCCTGATTCCAAACCTGATTATATTTCAGACCATTCTGGGCAAGATCCCAGGCTTTGCTGTGTAGTCCTGTCCCTTCTGTCACTGCCTTCAAAGTAAAATGAAAAGGTAAGCTCCAGCAGCAGAGCTGCAGCTGTTTCATCTGAATACTCTGACTATGACAAAGTGAGTCTGAGTCTCACTGAACCCCTTCTTTTCTCACTGACAAGACTTAACTTCCATAAGTCTCAAAAAATATGACATGCTTTCTAAGGAAATCTGGCTAAATTATTACATTTGATTGGAGGAAGGTTTTGTTTCTTCCTAGGAATCAAGCATGCCTCTTCTTGATTGTAAATATGTTTTTCGTTAGTATCTCCCTGTTTGGATGCTAATGTTTAAGTTATTGGAATTCTGTATGTTGAAAATTATCAACAGCTGAATACTATTAGAAGTGCTCTACAGAAATATACAACCCTAAAACAAAGTATAGGAGAAAAGTTACTGCATGAACAAAAAGAAAAACACTGAAAAAAAAAATAAATATATTTTAATTCTTATTTTACTTTTAAAATTAATTTTACATTCCTTTTACCTGGAGGACCTATTCTGGAAATTTCTCACATGTGACTGAATACCACACTGCAGTTCCTATTCAAAAATATCCAAATTCTAATTCCTATTTTTAAAAGTAAGCAAACTTAGCAGTTTTTAAAAATATCTGTGATGCATTGGTACCTTCCTTATGTAGGCTTTATTGATCAAAATATTTACTCATTTATCACATGGAAGCATATAGAAATTAATTATGTTCAAAGCACTTGAGTACAATTCCTAAAAGCCTGGTAGCTCTATTAAAATGGCTGCCAGGTCTCAAAGTGTAAACTTCATTTGCAGGTAGATGAATAAGAAAATATATAGAAATGAGAAAAGATAACCTCCTAAATATCATGTATGAAATCTGTATATAATTTTGGCCATTGCTGAGGAAATTGTTAACTTGCTTGAAGACTGCATGAAGATTATCACTGATTCCTGTCTTTGATTAACGCATTATAAAACTAATTTATGAACACTGCTGATTTGTGAAGTGCCTTTGTGTACCCATTTTACTAAAAATATGTTCAATGCATATTCATCAGAAAATTACTTTTTTAAGCCATGAAAGCTCAGAGAGAAGCTTTTAATCTTCAATTATGTGATCAGAGCAAAAAGAGTTCTCGAAACAGTTGGCCACTGAGAATCAGCTTGCATAGTGCTGGTTGGGAAGGAACATTCCTCAAATAAGAAAAAAAGGGCAGAGGTGACAACGGATAGAAGAGATGTTAAAAAACTTTGGGATGGAAAATGTGGGGAAAGAAGACTATAAAAAGAAGGCCTGTTTCTTTTTAGGTGTGGGACCAAAGAGTACAAGTAGTGTTAGTAAAAGTTGTGATTCAGAACACAGGCACAAGAAGGTTTCTGGACCAGAGGTCTGATCTTGTCCCTCAGATTCCTATAGCTAATGAGGAAGTGGGACACACAAAATATTACTATTTTTGTCCCATTCTTTATGTTGCTTGCTAAGAACGATAGCATTTTTGAAACCCATACAAACGTTGCTTTTTTATGAGTGTGGGGTTTTTTGCTTATAATTATTTCTTACCATTGGACATTCTTTAGACCTCCCAAGAGAAAGAATCTGGAGTCAAGAGTGTTCACCTGGATAAGCTTCTGCTGGCCAAAAACCTGTTGAAACAGTGGATGACTCTGGGGATAAGAGCACCTGATCTATGTACGGTTCTCAGGTGGAGGTGCTGATATCAGCATGCAGGTAACATTTTAGAACCCAGTACCTTAAAATCTATAAGACCCAATTGGTTAATCTGGTGTGTTGAACAATCTATTTTATCTCCATTTAGCAAGGAAGTAGAAGAAATTATACAATGTTGTTTCTGGTAGCTATAAGCTTGGGGATTTTGTGCCACCACAGAATAATAAACTTAAATTTGGAAATTTAACCTAGATGTGCTGGGAATGGAATTAAACCTCCTAAAATCCAGCACTATCTTGAGAAAACCTGTCTTTTCTAACTCTTTAACATTTATTATAAGTAAAGGCCATGATGTCTTAAACAAAGATCAGCTCTAATGGAGTAATTTATGCCCTTTACAAGTGGAATAGATTAGAAGTAGTTTAAGAAGTTGTGTTGACCTCAACTACATGTAATGTCTTGAAATTCCCAGATGAGTAAAGCTAGTAAAGTTGAATGAAAAATTTTATTTTGAGCCTCATCTTTTGTTCTCAACCACTCTATTCTATATGTGCTATGTGCAAGCTGTAAGATGATGCTCAGACTTTAAGCAGCACTTTAATATTAGACATTAACAAATCATATGGTTAGATATCTTAATTGGTTGCAAGACAATGAGCAACCACGGCACAGTGTAATAGATGGTTCTAAGCATTTTAGTACTCACTGAAGTGAGTACTTTAGTAGCATTTTCAGCACTCACTGAAGGTCAGAACCAAGAGACCTAATGGCATCAGCTGAGTGTTAAAGGTAATTATGTTTTAACTCTGTAAGGAACTATTGGCCATGTGACCACTGTCGCTAATAATCTTTCTCTTACTGTCTGCTAAACTGGCACTACATCCCCATGTGATCTGTTCATATGTATTTCATACAAGAAAATGAAAATAGAATGAGACATTTAAAGTATATGAGTAGTCAGGAACCCCTTAATGAAACCATTATGAACTTCTAATTCATGAACTGTCAGGAACAAATGTATGATTTTAACAACCTGATAAATGCTCATGAATATTTTCTGAAGAGTGTCTGAACCTTCATTTGTAAGCGATTTATTGAATGTATACTCAAAACATACATAATGAATCAGAGAATGTTTTCTTTTGGCAAAAACCCAAAACAAAGTAGAATATGAGAAAGTTTGGTTTGCTTTGCTTTTTAATGCAGATCATTCTGTCTATGCTGGGATGTCACATGTAACTAAAATTGAAAAATGTACCACACCTACTGTAAAGTTTTTCTCATATGAATGTTACCAGTGTTAGGATACAAGATAAAGTTATTCCAAACAGATGTAATGTATGAATCTTTCAAAATCCAAAATGATAAAAGGTGTATTTTTACTTCCTGTAGAGGTAGAAAAAAATAACCACATAAATTTGGCAGGATATAGAAGTTCCAGAGCAATATTTCTGATTTCTCCACAAACCTTCAGAGTACCTCTGAAGGACTTTTCAGAAAAGCAGTTGTTAAGTTGCTGTAAAATGGTGCAAAGCACAGAGAGAATAAGTTTCTTAAAAAAAAAAAAACTTGAAAGGTGCTTTTTTTTTAATTCAGTCCTGGTTATGTCATTGCAGCATATTTAGGGAATAAGAAAATTACCACTGACACCAAGTATGTGGATATAAAGAGGAATGCATTTATTTATATCTTTATATACACACAACTTCAATAAATGTGCGTGGAAGAAAAAAAGAATGAAGATAGAAAGACTTCTAATTCCTAAAACTTGCAGCATGATTTCAAGCTGTTGTGTTGCTGATTGAAATTTTGTCTGAAGTTGTTTCAGCTATTGCTGAAGCCGTGATCAGCTAATAGTGTTTGAATTCTAATTCTTTGTGAGTAAATGCTCTGGATCTTAAAGCATTTTAACAGAGCATTCACTTTTCACAGTTCTGCTGCACCGTCTTTTGTGTTTCTATGCCTATTAAATATTCAGGTCTTTTTAACTTGAAGGTTTTCTTTTTGTTTAAAGGAGCATTGCATTTGTACCATCAAATTATAATCTAGTGGTTTTAATTTTTCCCACCTGCTGCTGCTGATCAGATGATCTTATACTTCAAATTAATGTACAGATGTCCTATGGACAACATAGATTAGCTGAACCTCTTGGTTTGCAACAGCTTTTAAAATAAGCAGTGTTTCAATCCATAGATACGGAGACCCTTGGAGAAGACATTGTATTCAAGAAATCTGTGACCCTGAGCAAGCCACGACTGCTCCGCTGGGCCTGAGAACTCATGCATTGGCATGAGCAGCTGCTGTAGTGGAATGTGTTGGAGTGCCTCATTCCAGCTGCGCTGCATGCTGCTGGATGTTATGACAGAAATAGCACTCCAGCTTGTTAAGAGAAGATACATATTTTTGGATGTTACACAAGGTAAAAAACACTGTGGTATGGGAGGGAGGCTGACTCTCTCCATGGACCGGATCTATGCAGTATGATGTGGGAAAATCCATCTCGAGTCTGTCTGATGCTGCACAAAAACTGAGTTCATAGCATCTGTAGGACATAAGATTCACTCCCTGCCTATATTCCTCTTTTTATTCTATCTTTATACTATTGTTGTCAGGCCTTTCCTATTGAGATCTAAAATGGCCCTTCACCACATCCCCCTCTCCTTTCATGTGCCCCCTTGCAGAACACCACGTGCCTGATGAGGAAATGCAGTCATAACCATTCTCTGCAAACTACAAGCCAGAACATTATGCAGCAGTTTCTTATTTAAAATTATCCCAAAGGAGTACAAATAAGTTAGCTTTCTTATTGATGTCATGTTCAATTATTGTTCTGAAACAGTAATTGAGAGGTTGAGAGGAAATTCTCAATTGGCTTCAAATGCTAAAACTTTAAAAATCGCCCAAAACCTTAAAAACCAAACAGATAAAAACCCAAAACACTGCAGTAGGGGACTATTGCTGTTTTAGCTCAACCTACTTATTTTTTCTTCATCTTTTCGGAATGTTGATTTGTTTGTTTTGGGTTTTTTTTCTATTTTTTTGTTTAGCTTGCTCTTCTTTTATTTGTAGTAGCAATATCAAATGAAAGTAAGCTTATTTCATTTAAAGGCATTAGCTACTTAAGGGATGATTAAAAACACAAAGGAAATATATTTGGTCACATTTTGTAGCTGTAATGAGCAGAGTTTGAGTTGAATTTTGAATGGAAAATCTTGAGGGCCTTTTTTAATGTTATTCAGAATTCTTTCAATGAAGTGTTTAAGCAGAAATACTTAGGGAATATGGCACGTACAATTTTTTGTTTTATTTTTTGTCTTTAAATTTGTGAAATCTGTAGGGGGGTTTGTGCAAATCCCTAAAGTACTTAAAGAATGTAAGTAGCCAGGTATTAGAACTGAGAGCAAAGGTACTAGAAATCAGTGCAGCTCTGAATGATTTCTTCTCCCCCAAGGCTTCCTCCATCTAGCCTGAAAACTACATATAAGATTTCAGGTTTTATACAATAATGGTATTAGAATACATGCTGCTTTTCCCTTAGAAAAAGGTGTAGAGCAGAAAATAATCTGCCTTACAGATAACAGAACACAAAATCTTTGTTAAAAGTGATGAACACTGAAGGGATGCTAACTCTATGTTATGCCATCCCATCTAACATTCCAAAACCTCCCATGCCTAAAGCTCCATAAAAATATTAGAAAAGGTACTGTCGTGAGGGAGAATAGGGGGAAGAAAGGGATACATGTTTTAATGCACATGTATAAAAGCTAAGGGTTTTACAGACCTTGACAGATATGTGCACACTCTCTTCTACCTTCTACCTCAGTAGGTGTTCAAATTATTCCTTTTGACACAGAATTTCAGTTAAATGAACTGAGATGACTGCTTCATAAGTAGTTGACTGCAGTAAAAGAGAGGAGTGAATTGCCATGTAAATACCTTTATAAAAAGGTAATGGTTTAAAAGGAATACTTCCTCCTCCATTTTGAGGAATGGTTTACCTATTTCATGAACATGTAAAACAAGATTAATGGTTGGCATCCTAATAAAATAAACATCTCTTCCACCCTGGAACTGTATGTCATTTTTCTTTGAAGATGAATACCTTATCCTGTCCTCAACTGTTTGCTAATTTGCCTAGCTGCTTTATCCAGTAAGCTGATTTAAGCAAATAAAATGAACACAGGAATTTAATTGAAGAAGAAACCACAATTATTTTTATTATTATTAGGCCTTCAGAATAGCTTGGAAACTGTAGCTCTGTACCATTTTCAGATTGTCTAATATTTAGAACTTGATTCACAATTAGTGTTTTTTTTTTTTCCCGATTCTGTGTATATCAATGAATTTAAATATATTGAGATGTGATCGTTATAATACACGGTAACAAACTTTCAAATAAAACTAGTTCAATCAACATTCTATTGTAGGGTTTTCCTATATTTCATTTTTGTGTATATCTTTTTCTGTATTTACCAAATATTGAAGGTTTTTTCTTTTTCTCTGTTCAGATTACCTGTCTGTGCACACCTTGCTCAAATGCATATGTATATGTTTATTTTGTTTGCCTATCTATGGAAAGATGGAGAGAAAGAGGGATAAGGATGGGAAAGTGAAAAATCTCTTTTTTCTTCTATTTCCTTTTTTCATCTCTTTCTACAAAAGTCCTAAAATGGATGATTAACATTAGTTATTGAACAGAATTGAGAAGAGTCTAAACGTAAAGGTTCTGCAAATGTTTCAGGTCAGGAAGGCTCTATAGTTCAGATAAAGCTCAGATGCAATTCCCTGGAATAAGGAGAGACTACTGATAGGATATTCCAACACATTTAAACCCCATTTCCTTACCTTCTTAACAGCCCTGTTTTCCAGTACAAATGATTAGAGCAAGCTCTTAAGAAAAAATAGCAACAAAGTAGACCTTCTTTTGGAGGGCATCTAGTACATTCAGTTGGAAAATGACAACCACCTGCTTTGAGTGACCACATTAGCATTTCTAGGTCCTCCATTTTTGGTGACTTAATCTAATCCATTAAATTTTATCTTGAGGCAGACTACAACTGCTCAGCCAGTCAATTAGTTTCTCAGCTGGAAGCCTTTATTGATAGGCTGACGGGCAATACGGATGGACTTCCTACAGTCCTTAAATCTTCTCTGAAAATCTTTGACAGCCTTTGGTCCACTCTAGTTGTTTCCACATGATAACACTGATGTGTTCAGAAATTATGAAGTGGCTGTCCAAAAACACAAATCCCCTAAAAATCTATTTATGCTGTACCCAAGCTCAGAATTACCTTGACCTTAAGCATTTTCTGTATGCATTTTCAAGTATATAAATTTCAGTTTCAGCAAGTGCTGAGCTAATAGAGCCAAACATCTTCCAAAGTTTATTTGAAATTAATAAAGGCATTTACTTGAGATTTTGCAATATATTGACCAAAGAAACCAAAGTTCGCCTTCTAAAATTATTCATAATACCTTGCTAGTCCTTTTCTGCTGCTCAGAAAATGAAATAATAGTTCATAGGTCATTGGCAGGAGGAGAGAATTGCATCCAAAGAGCTTTACAGATTTAAAAACTAAGTCTGCATACACAATATAAACAAAGGGCTTGCTTTCTTCAAGTCTTGTCTAAGCTCCAATGATCAGGAAATGGGGTTGACTAAGCAATCTTACATGGGATTAGTGTATTCTGATATACTATCAGAAAAACTCTGCTGGCTTCTGTGGAGTGTTTGATAACTCCTGAATAATAATGCCTCTTGTCATCTAATGCTGGAATTAGTCATATTCTGCTGTAGGGAATTGATAAAAATATTCCCCTCTTTGTGAGAGGAGGAGAGCTCCAATAATGATGTTATAAGAAAACAAAGAGGCTTTCTACATATCCCTGACCCAGAAAATGCATAGAAGGAAAGTTTATTTCAGTCTATCTTTCTTATTCAGCTGTTAAACTTTTCTGCCCTATTTCTTAGCCATATTAAAGCCCTTTTTTTAGGAGGCCTCTATTTATGTGATCTGTAAACTTGCATGTTACTATATCATTCTGTTGCATGTCACCATCTCCCAAATGACAACCAAACCCTAAATTAGTTTCTCGTAGATCCCTGTGAACAAGTTCGTTCTTTACCATGGGAACTGCAGCCATCAATCTTTACTTCTTCAGAAACTTGAGTCTTTGGAGATCTTCCTTCAGTGTTCTTGGTACCAGGGACTAAAATATCATGCAAATATTTGAGGCATGATTGCTTTGCACTGTATTATGCACTCCATATCATTTAAAAAAAAAAGTTTTAAATCTTCCTTTAAGGCAATCATATTCCAGCCTCTGAAGTAAAACTTTTATTTATTCTGTAGGTTAAATCTCAGTTATACTGAAGTCAATGGCAAAGCACACATCAGTTTTACTGGGGTCATAATTTTATCTTGACGTATTCACTCCGTGTAGACTATCTGAAAAAGTCATCATTATCAGCTTCTTTTTTCTGCAACTTCCCCCATTTTTTGTCTAAAAATTTTCTTTCTATATACAGTAATATAAAGTATAGAAAATATGTTCCTCTTATTAAATAATTACTGATTTATTTTCTTGTCATTGATTTTATGACTTAAAATGTAAAATAAAAAAATATCACGTTACATAAGATTCAGCAGTATCAATCCACATTTCAAATAAATTCCCTTAAAGAAATTATACTTTACTAACTTTTCTATAAATTACATGCACCAAGGAATATATTGAAAGATCACATAACTGAACCAAAGTTTGACAAGTCTGATGTCAATACTGGATGAACTATACTGGGTTGGTCAGGTATAGCAATAACTTAAATTTGGAAAACCAGTGATCACTTCAATGACATTAATATTGGAGACATATATGGTTTAAAGGAAGAGTATGAAAAACATAAAAGTGGATAATGGGAGCAGTGGTTGAGCATTGCTAAAATTCTTATTAATTTAGACACCATGAAGTAATATATGCTGATGTTTATGCAGTGTTGACCAGTTCTTGGCCATTCAAAAAGCATCACAGTTATCTTTATTCAGCATAAGTGTAACATTTTTTCTTATTATTTCATTTATTTGTACTTAAAAATGTAGATGCTGTTGTTTCTGGCCTGTAGTACACTGACTGTGAACTGAGGTAAAGAGTGGTTCCCCACGGTTCTGGGAAACTGCATTTGTTTATCATCTGAAACTTGAGCTGTGCAATGAAGCACTTGTTGGTTTTCAGTTGTATATATTGTAATAGGCATTTGAAGCCTTAAGCTATGTGCCAAAATGGAGTAATTCTTTAAATCCAGAGAAATAAAGCACATCTTTAAGCTCCAAGGAAGAAAGCAGTCGTTGAGCATAAGGCTTCTTGTGAAAGGCCAGCCAAGTAGTCCTTCCTGCTAGGCTGCAAGCTGGTAGGAGCAGATTATACTGTCTGAACAGGGGATCATATTTGACCCCCCAGAAGTCCTGTTTTGGAGACCAAGATTTAACAATTTCCAAGAGCCAGAAAAAGGCTGGAGGTGAAAGTTGTAATGCTCCAGGCTTTTATTCAGCAGAGACTGAGAGTAAAGAAGGTCACACTGGGGGAGCCTAAAGCAATGCTGTTAGATGACTTGAGTCACCTGTCTGGGGAGATCTGTCTTGCCTGCCCAGGTCAGAAGAGGCTGAAGGAGAAAGTAGCAGACCAGGGAATGTCTGAAAGAGTCATGCCTCTCAGTCCAGCAGACCAAGGGGGAGCTGCTGGATGCATAGTTTGTAAAAGGAACAAACCTTGGTAGGTATATAAGTTGTTGGAAAGTCCAACATTAGGAAAGAGAATGAGTGCTGAGCATAGTACACTTCAGTTGTACATAACAGAATATATAATATATAGATGTCATGTTATTTAAGATTTACAATGTCCAGGCATACCTTTGGTTCATGTCAGTAGGTTCCAGGACTAAGAATGCTCCATGTAAAATGGCGTGTTGTTGGTTCCACACGTTAACTTCTAGTCAACATAATCTTACCTGTTGTCAGCTTGGATAGCAGGACATGACAAGTAGCTAGAGCTTAGGACATAAAGGATGGTGTACCTGACTCAAAATACTGTTTATAGCATAGGTTGAATCTATTTTGTCAACAGTTCCTACAAAGAAGGCAGCTCCTGTGGGTAATGGATTTCCTTTTCTGAAGATCCTTAAAAATAGATCTCTTCCCTTTTCTCTTCCTTGTTGGAAAAAAAAAAAAAACAAACAGGTTTCTAATAAACATGCTGTTAACAAAAAGAAAATTCTTACCTTGTTGGGACCAAAAAGAAGCAATATCAGAAAGCATGCCTCAGCAGTTACGGAATGAAAAGGATTCTTCATAAATGAGCAGCTACTCCGTGTCATTATACCCTAGTTTGAACTGAGGTATTTAATGAAGTTTATGTAAATATAAAGATTCTGATTTTGTGGAGGGTGTAGTCACCTTGACTGATCTCCCTGGTCAAAGTTTCATGTGTGAAATAAATCTGATACAGGATGGAAACCTGTGTCCTTCTCCTGGGCCATTTGCCATCTTATCAGTGGTAATTGTGACAGAGGAAGACAGAACGGCATGTTATTTCAAGAATCATGTCTGTTCAAAAATACACTAATCTATATTTGTAAAAACAATATACAATTCAAAAGAATGTGTACCTGAATGTATGTCAGCAGCAATAAATAGAGCTAGTGTTTCCCACATAATCAGCAAGTATGTTGAAATATCTTCTGCAATGCAGCTTTAGTTCAATTCTGGTAAGGGAATTTGTAGGATGGACAATAAGCACCAACTAGAAATAACCATTCTATTTAGTTTAGTTATAGGACTATAGACAATAACTATAATACATTTCAGTCTACATCAAATATTAAATTTTATAATTTTCAAGCACCATTTAAAATTCCTACCAAATGAATGAAAATATCAACAGAAATGGAAAAGGTGATGGGGCACTCCATAGAATTCTTAACAACAAATATTTCACTATGATGACTGTCGTCTTCATAAACATAGGTCCTGACAGGGCAGACCTATAGAACACATACAAAACATCAAGATGGTAACACTGAAGGTAACAATACAATTCCCAACGGTATCAGAAGACCTCTACATTCCTCCATTAAAGTTCCCCTGCATGACCAAATCATCCTGGAAGTGAGGCCAACCTTTTCAGCAGTGGCTGCTTCTGAATCAGGTGGAATTTTAGATGATTGAATTATTTGTGGTTATAGGAACACAGATGATAACTACGATACATTCTAGTCTGCTACAATTACGTTTTTTTAAAAAAAATTCAAAAATCATTCTAAGGTCTGTTTTCTGCTACAAATACCATTCTAAGTACCATGCTATTAAATAGTTAGGTTCAGGATTAATTTTTTATGCAGTCCAGAATCTCATGCAATTGTAGCACATATGGGTTTATGTTTCATTCCTTTGATGACAACCCAAATATTGACACCAGAGTTTTCAAATTTCAGAGATAAAAATGAAAAGAATCTTCAGTTCTTTATTTAAACACATTTAGATTTCATTATTACCCATCCTATGAACCAGTGATAAAGTAAATAAACTGATGCAGATTGGTATGATACTGCTGAAGTATGAAACGTGCATGATCTAATATATATATGTAATATTCACAGGAGACAGTTAATACCTTTCAGTCATAGCTATGAGAAAAATCCCAGTCTTTGTTATAAATTCACAAAATTAACAGAGATACAAAGACTCTTTGTCACTTCAGCTCTTTAAAAGATGAAGATAAATTAATAACTGAATTTTATGTTTAACTCAAGATGTTGAGAAAAATAATCCAGACATTAAAATGCTCTTTTCCAGAAACTTGGTAATAATGATATAATAATGAGAAGAATTTAATTTTTGACAGTTCACATCATCTTATTAATTACTATTGTTGACTGCAGAATTAATTTTCCAAATTCCCAAATTTATTAATCTTTGACTTTAAAAAACCAAGCACCCTCACAAAAAAAAAAAAAAAAAAAAAGTTACCTGCAAAACTTTTATCTGAATAGTACAAGACTACTGGTTCTTGGCCAATTTAGTAGTATTTTCATATATGGAATCTTTCTCCTCCCCTGTTTTAAATCCCAGTAAAATAGCACTGTTGCTGGCTTTTTTATAGGTGGGTAACCTCAGATATCTTATCTGGAGATTAAATGCAAACACTACTCGTTATGTGAAATTAAACACTTACTGCTGTACTTCAAAGAGTAAAGTAATGCTGTCACTTAAGTAGTCCAAATTTTAAGTATCATCTCATTTCTATTTTGTTATATAACATTAATATTGCATTATAAGCTTTTATTCAGTACATGTGTGGGATAAAAAGTAGTTTTCTTAAAAACAGTTGAGAAAGAATACAGAGACAAAGGGCCAAGGCAGAAAAAACTATATTTTTGAACCACAACATGCCAAAGAATTTTGTCATGAAAAACTAGATAGGTGGAATACATTTTTGAAAACAACATGCCAAATCAGGCATACTTTCCTAATTTTACCAGCAGGAGCCCCACCATACCTTTTTTTTTTTTTTCATTAGATTTACATACTGGAAGTTTGAAGTTTAACCACTTAGAGTTTCTAATTCAGGGACTTATCTTAATCACAAAGCAAAGTAGTTAGCTGTGCTTTGATTTGGCAACAGCAGAAGCTAATAAAAAACAAAAAATGTTATATTATTCTTTCTATGTGTGGTGTGGGGAATAGAGATGGTTGTTTCAAATTCTGCCTCTCTGTGACCCTTCTAATCACAAATGTTTAAAGATTAAGATGATATTAATAAAAAACACACAAAACCTCTTCATCTCCTGTAATGTCATGTTTAAAGTTCTTGATTAGGTCTTGACACCTGTGTGGACACTGTAATGTCTTGTGTGTGAAATTAACAGGTAGCTTCCTTTGGAGGGCAAAACTCCACTATTATTGACCAAACTGTAGCTTTGCAAGTCAGAACAAAAAATTATTTACCATCTTCAAACTCTTTTTTCAGACCCTATGTTTTTAAGATAAACTTGATCGTCAGAATAATTTCCCTTTGAAATTGTTAAATAATTCTGGCAAAGTACCCAGAATAATATTTTCTTCAACTACTAAACCATTTATAAAAGTATTTGGAAACTCAAAAAACCATATAGTTCATTTAGACTGTGAAACAAGTGAATGATGATTGAGTTTAACCTTCAAAAACGTTACACAGCTTTGAACTCAGAAAAAATGCCTAAATATCATTATAGAAAACTTATGCAGACAGAAATATATGTTTAATAACATATGTATGATAATATTAAAATATTAAAAGCTCGTATCTAGTTACATTTTCATGCAACACCTAATCATGAGGTACTGACTCTGTGTGCCGTTGTCATGCCCCTGAAAAGGAGAATCACAGTAATTGCTATTGAAGGGAGATAGATTTATAAAGAAACAGTGGCTTTGGACTAGGGAACTTTGAAAATTAGTTTGAAGTGCAAATTGTCATTATACAACCTTATTAAAAAAATGTTGGTTAGTGCTGTCCAAGGCAGTGCAATTCCACAGTAGGAAATCTTGTGCTTCTCTCCAGTAATCCTAAATTACCCACCTTGGCTCCCTGAGGTGTTACCCTGCTAATAACCACACTAATTGCAACCTCAGAATGTGGCACATCTAATCCTTGCTCAGTCTCAGCTGGGGTGATAAGGTCATTTCCTGGCTGGGATAGTGGCAATAATTAATGCCAGAGGTAGTCTGAAGTCTGGTAATTTGCCACTGCAGGATTAGCTTTTTTGTGATGCTTTATTTCTGTGAAATGACATCTTACTCCAGGAGCACTGAACTTGGTGTGACTAACTCATCTTTACAACATAAGTCAGAATATCATGTTCATGGCTAGAATCTGTCATTTTGATGATGTCCCCCATTCTGCATAGTTTGTCATAACATATTTATCTTTGGCTATCAACATGGTGCACTTGAACATTTCAAAATATAATCCTCTATTCATTACATTAGATCCAGTAATGTGTAGTGCTGAGGCGGTATGGTATATTACCACAATTGACATCATAATCCCATGACTTCATGTGTTTTTAAAGGAGATGTTTGAGAATTTTGAAATTTCTGCTACTTCTCATTGCTATGCAAATGTCATAACAAGATGATCTATGAGAGGAAAAGTATTCTTTTAAGTAAATATTGCCCATTTTCAGCATCTCTAGCTCTAAAAATTCTATTCTTATTATATCATGTTTCAATATTTTTGACTGTAATAAACCGCAAAAGCAGTAAATGAATGCTGCTCTTAGTGAAAAGGATCGGAGTGAAATATGTCAAGCTCCTTTATTGTCTTTCCCTAATTGTTAAATTTATGTTGTCTAAAATGTTAATTATCACTAATGCTGCTTACCCTGCTTCTTTAAACATGACCTTTATTAGCTTGATTAACTACAGCATATTTTATACTGAGAAGCTGTTACTGCCAGTTTTAGGCAGTTTTATAGTCTGTTTCTATATAAGTTTTGACATTTATATCTTTATACAGAGAAGATATAACTTTAGGTTGACTTTAATATCTGGAAATTTTAACCTGAATAATAAACTAAAACTGAGTAAGAGACATTTTATTATTCTTTAAATAGAATTATGCTCACTGTTACCATTTAATTTGATTAAAAAAGATTAAATGTATGATAAATGTTCGTCATCTTGAACATATATTGCTGTCTTTCTTTTAGTGAATTGATCCCACAGAAGGTGGGGAATTAAAATTGATTGTAATATGATTATTAGATGTTGAAGTGTTTGTTTGCTGAAAAAGTACCTGTTCTGGCTGAATCTATTTGCTAGTTGTGCTGATTCAGCAAACACTAACATTCTGCAGTTGTTTTGAATCAGAACACACAATGTTTTGGCATCATTCTTTTATGAACATTTTTCAGTTAAAACATATTGTTCCTAATCCTACTGCAAGGAACATAAAATGCACGTCTGTAACTTAAGAGAACATTTTCTTTCACACTATCTTCCATGTGAAATGGTTCTCAGTAGTGTGTGACTGGGGAATTGAAGCCTGTTCTCATTTACATTCATACTTTGATGCATACATGATACGCACCATTATTGATGCATACATACATATGATACTTTAAAAATAAAATTATACTGATTAAGTAACAATATAAATACTGTATTGATATAAGCATTTCAGGATTATATTTAAGCCTTATCATGCATATAATTTAGAATTCCATCCATTTATCTATTTTAAACTTTGCAGCTACCATGATAACCAGCCATAAATCTTCTAATTTCTAGTATATTGAGGTGCAAATCCAAGAAGCCAAGAGATGACACTGCATTTCTGTTTGGAATAACAGTGGACCTTCCATGCTTCTACTAGTGCACACGATGGAAAGTGTTGTCAGATTTACTGTAGGGTCATGGGAGGACAAGAACCTACACTGGCACAAGAAATTTTGTAAGGACAGTGAGAACAAGAATGAATGACATACACAGGTAAGCCTTAGCTAAATGCAAACAAGACATTGCTTCTGAATTCTATAACATTTAGTAGTAAGTACAGAATACAGAAGACATGGAAGAGTTCTTGAGAGCATAAATGAGTTTACCAGTGAAGACAGGATGTAGCACATATGAACAGTTGAAGAAAAGCAGATTGGATGTACGCTGTCAATCGGAGAAAGAGGACAAGTGTGAACTGTGGAAGAGAAAATAATGTAACTGTTCAAATTTGTTTTATATACCAATATCCATTTTGGGTGGAAAAAAGAATTTTAAAATTTTAGGATAAAATACTCTGGCTTAAAGAGAACCCAGGCCAAACACAGTAGCAAACAAGCTTCTATTTGGGCCTGAAAAATTATGTTTACTTGCAATTGACTAGATGATCAAGAAGATATTATTTTTTCTCCAGTTTGTATGGTACTGGAAATGCAGTGTATTGTCTGTAAATCTTTAATAAGAACCTTGCCAATTTAGAAAATTTGAGTATACTCTGCTTATTTTCAGATACTCAGGTAAGTAGTATCTACACTGGCATTCTAGAAGACACTAGCAGATAAGGTATCTGTCTTGCAAATTTCCACATGTATTTATGTTTTGGTTAGTTATTTTCATTTAGTGCTTATTCTAGTCATGAAAACTATGCAGAGAACATGCAAGGTAGAAAATACCAAAAAAAAATATTCAGAGGTCTCGGATTTAAATAGAATAAAAAGTAGTTCTAGAAATATAGTTTATATTCTTTCAGGGATTACCTGTTTTTCTTGAAAAAAAAATAGTAGAGGCAGCTTACCTTGAAGCAGTAGATCAGTCTTACTTATTTATATTGAATGAAAGTTGGTCATAGTGTACTACAGTTGGAACACAAAGGATGGACAAGATGGGAAATGTAACTCCAGACCATATTATGGGATTCTCCACTTTTCTTATAGCTGAAGTACCTGAAATATTAATGTAGAATTCTATAAGATTATTGGATATTTCTTCACAGAGGCTAGCTGGACATAAATGTTGGTTTTAATTAATATTTTTTGCAAGCAGTTAATTCTCAATTTACTTTATCTCTACAATAAAATTAATTCAATCTTCAACCTGTAACTTCAAAACAAGAGTTTTATTTTAGGTTTTTTTTCCCAAGGATCAGCTTATTCCTTATACTTTTGTTTATCTTTAGAAATACAATAACTAAAAAAAGCTAGAGCTATTTGTTAATTTTCCAGTATAATCTCTTGGATTAGCACAGGATTTTCTGAGAAGCTGTTGACCGTTTATCAGAGACTCTCACCCTGCGTTTCAGCAATACAAATTTCATTGGATAAGAAAACTGGCAGGTGCAGCCTCATGTTAAATGTAGAATAAGATATTTCCTCTTGATAAAGGCACAGACCTCCTCTCTTATCTTTAAACTGATAACCTATTGCTATGCTGATGAGTAGAGATTGGCTTCTGACTGGTTGACAGGGATGAGTCTAAACTGAAAGACACAGTGCCACAAACACACTGATACTAAATACATAAGATTAAGTATCTTCTAGGTTTTTGGGGGTTTGTTATTTACAAAAAGAAAAAAAAAAAAAGAAAAAAGAAAAAAAATAAAAAAATAAAAGAAAAACCTAAAAATAGCTTTTAAGATCTAAAGTTAAGGAGGGTAGATGGATTTGCCCTTGAAAAACTATACCTGAACCTCTCTGAATCCTCAGCCTTCATATCTAGCCTGAATGTACTTAAACATAACTAAGCAACCACTACAATCTATATCTGCTTTGATTTGCTTGTTCTGAATTCCAGAATTATTTCTCTGTGTAACTTACTCAAGATTTTGGAATATTCTGTTCCTTTCAGTATAACAGCTTTAAAGTGATCTCGTTCAAATATTCTCAGCTCAAGAAAATAAACAAAAAGGTCATCCAAACTTCACTTGGTGATTGCTGTTCAGTGCAATATTTAGGCTTGTGGTATAGTCCTTAAGAACACAGCATAGCTGGCTGATGAAAGTGTAGATCAGTGTGTAGGTCAAGATCTTTAAAGTGACTCAGATATACTGGCTTGTTGTTTGTTGTTTTGTTGTTTGTTGTTTTCTTTTTTTAATTTTTCATCTTCTACTTGATGACCTTAAATGAGCTGAACTTTTTTGATAAGAAAAGCTGAGCTGCTACCATTTGAAAATGGTATTTTGTTCTTTGAAAATTGTATTCTGTTCTGTTTCCACAGTCCCTCTTCTCCATTTCTCTCTTCTATTGTCTTTTGTTTTGTTTTACTGGACTGCCTGCCCCTCTGTCCTTCCATGTGTTCCATTTCTCTCCCTTGCTGATCCTTTATTCTTTACCCTTGTTGATCTGTTGATCTTTCATTGTTCAAATTCTTTGGCTGTCTTTCATGATCTCTTCTTTAACATTGGATCATGTTAACCTCAAACTCTTCTTTCATTATTGATCTGTTTCAGGTTCCTTTCATGTTAAACTTCTGTATTGCTTCAGCATAATATTATATTCTGCTGAAGAAAGTTTAAACGGAATCAAAAGTAGCTGACAATACCTGAGATATTAAAATAAACAGAAAGTTGGTCTTTGTATACCTTGCGAGTGAATTATGTAGTTAAAAAATATAATTTCCTTTCTGAGTTTTACATGCCTGGCCGCTGGACAAAGATGAAGCAGACCTGAAAGTCTACCAGTGGAATACTTAGGAAAAAGTAAGTGCTTCTTGATCATTTAAAGTTTTATGAGAACTTTCAAATATGAAGTATGACACTCATTTTTAATACCATCATTAAAAATATAAATCATTGCCTCAGTAACAGTGAAAAAGCTGATTATGGAATGTTCTTCTGGAAAAGAGCTGATGGCAAGGAACCACCTCTTGACAAAGCTGAGCTTTTGTGACATTTAAGCAGCTCATTCCATCCCATGCTTTTTTGTCTATTTCAAGCTTAACAGGCATTCTCATGCAACTTCATCATTTCTATGAATAAATGTTTGCATGACATAGGATGACAAAAATAAGAAAGCACACACACACAAAATAATCTAATGTACTTTGCAAAATGTTAATTTATTCTTCAGAAGCAGATCAGTTGCCCTCATGTCTTAGGAAGAAGTATCATGTGAAGTCTTGTACTTCAGTGGAGGACAACAATATGTTGGAGGGATGAGAACTCATGCGCCAAATTGACCACCATGCAATATAATCCAGCATAAGATACAGTCTTTCTGTCTAGTAAAGTTCTCTATGGTATCTATATGGTAGCTCATCAGGTTAGTGACATAATCCTTAAAGTTCCAGCTTTCAAAGGAACAGAAAAGAATGAATTGGTTAGAAAAATTTCCTCAGGGCCTCCTTTTGCTGACTGATGTAAAGTTGCTGGCAGTTAAATTTCATTATCTGATTCTCAATATCCAACTTCCTTTTTGAAATATATACTTTCTCCTTTTAAGTGTTATGTTATGCATTGCTTCTGGCTTTGAGTCATCCTCATCTTATCTCCTACATCCCTACCATTCATCTGATTCACTCTCTGAGTTTCACTTATGGACTTTTTCACAGAATCACAGAATCATAGAATCATAAAGTCTGGAAAAGACCTCTTAAGATCATCAAGTCCAACTATCAACCAAAGACTCCTAAACCATGCCCTGAATTTCTATGTCTACACATTTTTTGAACACCTCCAGGGATGGTGACTACACCTCCTCTCTGGACAGCCTGTTCCAATTCCTGACCACTCTTTCACTGAAAAAAATTTTGCTATTATCCAATCTAAACCTCCCCTGGCACAGCCTGAGGCCATTTTATTTCCTCTCACCCTACACTAGTAACTTGGGAGACGAGACCAACACCCACCTCACTACAACCTCCTTTCAGGTAGTTGTAGAGAGTGGTAAGGTCTCCCCTCAGCCTCCTTTTCTCCAGGCTGAACAACCCCAGTTCCCTCAGCCATTCCTCAGAAGACTTTCTCACCAGACCCTTCACCAGCTTCATTGCCCTTCGCTGGACACGCTCCAGTAACTCAATGTCCCTGTTGTACTGAGAAGCCCAAAACTGAACACAATATTTAAGGTGCAGGCTCACCAGTGCCGAGTACAGGGGCATGATCACTTCGCTACTCCTGCTGGCCACACTATTCCTGATACACCCCAGGATGCTGTTGGCCTTCTTGGCCACCTGAGCACACTGGCTGCCTCGTGTTCAGGTGGGTATCAACCAGCACCCCCAGGTTATTGTCTGCCAAGCAGCTTTCCAGCCATTCATTTCCATGCCTGTAGCGTTGCATCGGGTTGTTGTGACCAAAGTGCAGGGCCTGGCACTTGGTCTTCTTGAACCTCATACACTTGACCGCAGCCCATTGATCCAGCCTGCCCAGGTCCCTCTGCAGAGCCTTCCTACCCTTGAGCAGATCAACACTCCTGCCCAACTTGGTGTCGTCTGCAAACTTACTGAAGGTGCACTCGATCCCTTCATCCAGATCATTGATAAAGATATTAAACAAGAATAGCCCCAACACTGAGCCCTGGGGAACACCTCTTGTGACTGGCTGCCAACTGGATTTAGCTCTGTTCATCACAACTCTCTAGGTTTAGACATCCAGCCAGTTTTTAACCCAGAAAAGAGTACACCCATCCAAGCCATGAGTCACCAGCTTCTCTAGGAGGATGCTGTGGGACACAGTGTCAAAGGCTTTGCTAAAGTCCAGGTAGAAAACATCCACAGCCTTTCCCTCATCCACTAGGCAGTTCACCCTGTCATAGAAGGAGATCAGGTTGTTCAGGCAGGACCTGCCTTTCATGAAGCCGTGCTGGCTGGGCCTGACCCCCTGGTTGTCCCGCACTTGCCTAGTGAGCTCACTCAAGATATATCTGTCCATAATCTTTCCCGGATCCTCCTTCCAGCCCTTCTTGTGTCACATCGGCAAGCCTCCAGTCATCTGGGACCTCCCCTGTTAACCAGGACTGCCAATACATGATGGAGAGTGGCTTGGCAAGCTCCTCCACCAGCTCCCTCACTGCTCTCGGTTGGATTCCATATGGCCACACGGATTTGTTAGAGTCCAGTTGGCTCAGCAGATCATAAACTTCTTCGTCCTGACTATTGAAGACTGAGACAAAGAAGGCATTAAGTACTGCAGCCTTCTCCTCATCCTTAGTGGCAATGTGTGTCCCATACACCCCCCCACCCCCCACATCCAATAGGGATGGAGATTCTCCTTGGCTCTCTTTTTACTGTTAATGTATTTGTAAAAATATTGGGGTTTTTTATCTCATACCACAGTGGCCAGACTGAATTCTAGATGGGCTTTTGCCCTTCTAATTTTCTCTCTGCATGATCTAACAAGATCCCTGTCCTATTCTTGATTTGCCTGCCCCTTCTTCCAAAATTGGTAGACTCTGCTTTTTTTCTGAAGTCCCAGCAAAAGCTTCAGCCAGGCCAGTTGTCTTCCCCACCGGCTTGTCTTGTGGCATATGGGGACAGCCTGCTCCTGCATCTTCAAGACTTCCTTCCTGAAGAATGCCCAGCCTTCCCAGACCCCTCTGCCCTTCAGGACATCCTCCCAAGGGACTCGCCCAACCAGTGCCCTGAACAGGCCAAGGTCTGCCCTCAGGAAGTCCATGGTAGTGGTTTTGCTGACCCCCCTCCTCACTTCACCCAGAATAGAGAATTCAATCATATCATGGTCGCGAAGCCCAAGACAGCCTCTGACCACTACATCTTCCACCAGTCCTTCTCTGTTTGTAAACAGCAGGTCAAGTGAGGCACCTCCCCTGGTAGGTTCACTTACCAGCTGTGTGAGGAAGTTATCTTCCACACACTCCACGAACCTCCTAAACAGTTTCCTTTCTGCTGTGTTTTATTTCCAGAAGACATCCGGTAAATTAAAGTCCCCCATGAGAACAAAGGCTAGCAATTGTGAGACTTCTGCCAGCTGCCTGTAGAATGCTTCATCTACCTCTTCATCCTGGTTGGGTGGTCTATAAGAGACCCCCAGAAGGATATCTGCCTTGTTGGCCTTCCCCCTCATCCTTACCCATAAGCACTCAACCTTGTCGTCGCAATCGTTGAGCTCTATACAATCTAAACACTCCCTAGTGTATAGAGCCACCCCACCGCCTCTCCTTCCTTGCCTCTCCCTTCTGAAGAGCTTAGAGTCATCCATCGCAACACTCCAGTCGTAAGAGTCATCCCACCATGTCTCTGTGATGGTGACTAAGTCATAGCTATCCTGCTGCACAATGGCTTCCAGCTTCTCCTGTTTGTTGCCCATGCTACACCATTCCATTGGCGTAGATAATGTGTTTGTGATTTTTGTTTATCTCTTATGAGAATTATGACCTAACTTGTTATTGCAGCGTTTGGAGCACAAAGTAACTCCCTCTGACTGAAAGATAAGACACTTGGGTGAGTAAGAGAGAGTGCAATGATTACCATAAATAGGATGAACTTTTCCATCTCATACTCTTGTTGCCACCTTTAATTACTGTCTATGATTGGGTAGATGTCATGATTTATGTGTAGGTAAAGAGAAAATTTGAAAGCAGCGCATTCATGGCAGAATAACGTATCACCATAGAGTGACATCTTAGAATTTCACATAAAAAATTGTACTGGGCCTGGCTGGGACAGAGTTAACTTTCTTCATACTAGCCTGATGACGTGCTTTGTACTTGTGACTAAACCAGAACTGATAATGCATCCATGTTTTCGTTATTGTTGAACATTACTTACAAACCATTAAGGCATTTTGTCTTTCCCACTCTGCCCTGCCCCCTTTTATGGGTTTTGTCTGAGACAGACTCAGTTTTCTTCATAGAAGCTCATATTGTGTTATGTTCTGGATTTGTGACCAAAACAGTATTGATAACACTGATATTTTACTTACCGCTGAGCAGTGTTTATACAGCATCAAGGCTTTTTCTGCTTCTCTCGCTGCCCCACCAGCAAGTAGGCTGAGGGCGAGCAAGAAGCAGGGAGGTGACACAGCTGGGACAGCTGACCCCAACTGACCAAAACAGTATTCCATACCATATGATGTCATGCTCAGCATATAAGCTGGGGGAAGAAGGAGAAAGGGGTAGATGTTCGGAGTTATGGTGTTTGTCTTCCTAAATAACCATTATGCGTGACGAAGCCTTGTTTTCCTGCAAATAGGTAAAATATCTGCCTGCAATGGGAAGCAACTTCCAGTTCCTTATTTTGCTTTGCTTGCGCACACGGCTTTTGCTTTGCCTATTAAACTGTCTTTATCTCAGCCCATGTGTTTTCTCACTTTTACCCTTCTGATTCACTTCCCCATCCTACTTGAGGAGAGCCAGTGTACAGCTGTTTGGGGCTGAGATGCCTTCTGGGGTTAACCTATACCATCATCCTTCCCCCAACAAGTAGGCTGGGGGTGGGTAAGAGGCTGGGTGGGGACATAGTCAGGACAACTGACCCAAACTGACCAAAGTGAAATTCTATATCATACAACATTAAAATCTGAGGGAAAAGAGGAGGAAGGGGGAACATTGGTCGTTATGGCATTTGTCTTCCCAAGCAACCTTTGCTGAGGCTCTGTCTTCTAGGAAGTACTAAACACCTACCTGCTGATGGGAAGTGGTGTATAAATTCCTCTTGCTGCTTTGCTTGCATAAGCATCTTTTTCTTTCCTTATTAAACTGCCATTGCCTCGATCCACAAATCTTTTTGCCTTCCCTGTCCCATGGGAGCAGGGAAGTGAGTGAGCAGCTGTATTGGTGTTTGCCATTGACCAGGTGGGTCCAGAATAAAAACAGAACATAATAGGTGTGAATAAACTTTCTCTTCTGTAAATTTTTGCCTTCCAACTCTCAAAAAGTAAACCAAAATTTAAACTTTGTGCTGTATTCTTGGATTATATTGTTTGTTGCACATTTACAGCTATGGGTACATTACATTCCTTTGTTGTTTTTTTCAACATCTTAAATAGAGGCTGCTTCATTAAATCCCTCTTTTTCTTCTCCTCAGGAGTCTTACAGCAGCTCAGAGTATCCAGAGCCTATTGTGAAACAGTCCAGGAACATTTCATTTGTTCATAACCAGACTGGAGGAAAGGCTGTCTGTTAAAGGGAGGAGAATACTGATTTCTAGAATACTTTTTCTTCCTAAAACAATGGATATACATAAAAATACAGGATAGAATTATTCATGTTTAAAATTTTCATACAGCACTACCCATGTTTACAGCTGTAAGTGACTGAAAAGAGAGAAAAGTAATGGTATAATGTATCAATTTTCTTATAAATATTGAGAGAAATACTCTAAATTTAATTAACAATTCTGATTTACATCGAGATAAACCATAGGCAAAAATATGCCCACAGCTACTTTTCAGATGTCAGGCTGATGAAAAGTTGTTACCTGATCTGAAATCACAACTGACATTTTTCCTGTCGGCCTGAAAAGCATTGAAATTTTCACCCTTTTCATGTAGCATCTGATGACAAGAGTTAATTTGAAATATTTCTGTTTACTTTTGTTACACTTCTAAAGACAGACGTGGTTCTAGTGACCTAAGTTCATTTTAATGAACAAAAATAGTTTTGTTTTCTATGAGGAAAAAATGTAATAAAGTTAAAGCAGAAAATAAGACTTTTTTTCAGTTTCCTTTAATTTTTACATGGTCTAATTTATCTTCTTTTCTCTTTCTGTGCTTTATTTCTTCCATTCTTATTTTGTCATGGTTTTCAATGTCTTTATTCTGATTATTGAAGAAATACATACTTGATTTTTATTACAGTTTTGTAATTAAGTGGGCAATTGAAATTCTTAGGCATTGTTGCTTAGTTCAAAATTTTCAAAAACTATTTATGCCTTTGAAGGGAATGTGGTATGAGAAATTGGATTAGCACTGTTAACATATATGATGATATCTCAAAGTGGATGTAAAATACCTCATTCATTCACATACCTCCAAATGGTAGGCCTCCCATAACTGTATATATCTTCTCTCTGTCTCTCATTCTGTCCCTCATATTATAACTGTGGAAAAGGTTTAGTATTCCTCTATTTTTTGAGGGGTTCATATTTAGGAGACCTATCCCTTTGTCCATTTCCTCCACCAGAAAAAATGTCACTCTTTTCATATGGTCTGCCACTCAAGTGCAAACCATAGATTTGTACCAGCTACACAGACATGAGAGACACCACATTATGTGAAAATGGATTTTTTTTTTTTTACTCAACATCATATTGATCTTTAAGGGCAACCAATTTGTGCCGGCTGTCATCTTTTCCTGTTAAAATTATTAGTTCTCACCATACCTTGGGAACTTTTTTGGGGGCTGTCAAAATTTGTCTGCCAGCTCCAGTGACTGTCGTAAATGTATTTTATGTCAGGAGGAAGTCTGGAATCCCATAATCCACTCTGCTTTAACATACAAAGAGTATAGAAGATGCTTGGTTTCCATTACAAAAAGAAATTATCTCCTGTGGAGATCTGAGAATTTCAAGACATATGGAAGCTGTCCCTACCAGGGTAAATTTAATAGGAAGTTGTTGATATAGTGACTCACTATCTTATGCAAGTTAAACTGCTTTAAAAAGGAACAGAAGATGGCAAATGGGACTGCTTACAGCCTAATTCACTGGCAGACTCCTTTCACCTACCAAATTTGTCAGTGTTAACCCTAATGGTAGAATCAATACAGGGAGAAATACCTCATGCAAAACTTAACATTTTTTTTTGCCAAATCAGCAACCTCAGCCTGATATTGGCTAGGCAGAAATAGAAAGTATAGCACAATAATCACAGAAATATTTAAACGGGTTGCCAGCCTCTCAATTGTACCTGAAATTAGAAGCCTCCAGATCTGGGTTTCAAAACAAGCTTTAAGAATTAAAGTTCTAGTTACAACAACCACTTCTTATGTTCAACTGCTTGAAGAGGTAAGCATTTTTGAACTATGGTTCACAAACCAAGTGTTTATCCCAGACACTGTGTAAAGTAGATAGGTCTGGAAAGAAACCCTGCATCAACAGAGTTAATACTGTTTTTCCTTGAGGGTTTCTACAATGGTAATTAGGTCAGTAATTAATTTCCTAACATGTCTAAGAATAAAAAAGACTCATTTACTTAGACAATGTCTGGACTGTAGTAGTCAAAAGAACTCCTAGGACTACAAATTCGCTTTGTTAAGTACCCTTCAGCATAGAAAAATCCATTTTATCCCTCTTTTCTTGTCAGGATTTTCTGAGGGTCAAAGAACCTAAAATAAAAACTCAGGCTTCATTTTTGGTAAGAACAAATAATATTCTGCTTTGCCTTCCCTCATGCAAATTGATATAATGTATTTGTCTTTTTATTGTTTTCAGGGACAAAGTGCACTGTGCCAAGCTTCAGTTATATGATACACATTTATCCCTTAGATCACATTGAGAATAGTGATAGTTGCTTGCATCAAACTCTTTGGTTAGAACTTTTATAAAAAATTATTTAATAAGACCATGAAACTTTGCAAGTGCAATTTGCCATACCAGAAGAAATAAAAACTCTCACATAACTATTGATTTTTGGGGATTGGACTTGGATGGGACCATTTTTTTTTTCTAATTTTGACTCTTCCCTGGAACCTAAGATTTCATGGGAATAACTGTTTTATCATATATATTTATGGTCATATCAACTGCTCTGGACAGCTACTTAATGTACCAGCATTCATTCCTAGATTGTCTTTCCTCCTTTTCTGTATACAGTCATCAGTGCCAGCAATTATATTGCACAAAAGATCTCATCTTGTATGTACAGTTATCTTTTAGTATCCTTCTCTAGTTAAGTTTCTTTTGTTGTTTTTCTTTCCCCCTGACTTTTTTTTTTGTGTGTGACTTTCCTGTGTCTTTGTGGCTGATATATTGGTCTCCAGTCAGAGTCTCATTTTAGAGTACGGCATTCTTTTTCCTGCATTATGTCAGACAATCTGTAGATTTTCCATTAAAGTATAACTCTTCCCCTTAGTTTTTCAGACTTTCAAAACTAGTTCTCTAAATGGCAACCGTATTAAGCAAAAAATACAGAATGAAAAAAAACACCAAAAACCAAAACTAAACAAAAAAAACCCCAGTGCCCCAAACCTTTACTAATATATAAAGTGAATTATACTTCAGTAGCACAAAAGATGGAGAATGTGGAAGGAAACAATATACAGGTTGGATAAAGATATTTCCAACCTCTCAAATCCTCAGAAGCTGATTCATGTCATTTGCATTCTGTGCTCATGATGCTTGGTGATTCCTAAATCTCACTGTGTTCCTGGTCTTGTTTCTTGCCAAAAGCCTTCTCCATCTTTTTACAACTTCAGTTATTTTACCAACAGCCAGACCCCTTTAGCTCAGTGAATCATTTCCCTGTCTATTCCTGAGAACTCCCACATCTAAGGGGTAGTAAGTCAGACCTTTCAGATTCACCACTGACCAAGCAGAAAGAAGAAAAAAATCCTGCCCTGCATTCTGTCAGGGCAGAGATCTAAAAAAAAAAAATAAAATAAAATCCCTATACTGTAGGAAAAAAGAAATCCCTACGCTGTAGGAAGCTGTAATTATTTTTTCTTTCTTACACAAGACCTTCTTTAGCTCATAAGGAAGTGATGGCAACTAACTTAGGATCCTGTCTATTTAGTTTCCCTACCTCAGCAAGCCCTGGGAAGTTCTTTACTTCATTTCTCCTTGTTCTTCTTACTTTTGGTTACCTTGCCTCCAGGAAGATAGTAGGCAAGTCTAGAGTAAACTTCTGTATACACTGACTGCCCTCAGCCAAGGTGAGATGACTAATTATGTACTTAACTATATGACATGTTCTAGGTGATGAGGACAGCACATGGTAATATGAATCAGTAGGTCATTGCTTCCTCCTTCACCCTCTTAGCATTTTTTTAATTAATGATTCTTTCCTCTTCTTGCCTGCCTAGTTTCTCCTACAGAAGTTTTCTAAAGACAAAATGTTAAAACTTTGTAAATTATGCGTTACAATAAATACTGATTTTATAATGACCTAATTAAATTCATAACATTCACTAACTGGGAGCTTCATATAAACATCAAATGTTCCACAACAGATACTAAAGCTTTGAAAAAAAGGTACTAAGCAGTGCTTCCACTAAACATACACTGATACATTTTAGAGAATTCTTTTCATACGTCATGTTACAGAATTTAGCACTTCAGCTTGGGTGCAACATTTTGCATATGGAGATGGGTGCAACCAAAAGATTTGGAATAAGCACATGTATCTCTGTTAAAGAGTAAGGTTACGAACAAACAAATATTTATGTGCACAGAGATTTTACATATATATTTCAAACACATATAATGTATATTACCTGCTCTTTCAAGTGTCCTTGTTTAAATAACACAGATTATTAATAAAAAATATAAGACTAGAATGAGATCTTAATTCCTCATTTAACACTTATGATTAGAATTATAAGTATGGTTTATGATTTTTTGCATCCAAATAATGTGTAATTTAATGACTAATCACTAACCTCTCTGAAATCATGATAAACATTAACTTGCAAAAGTCTACCAGAACTTGCTATTTTATTTAGTGCCAGAAAAGAATTTGACAGACTAAGGTAGGATTATCTATTTAATTCACTTGTTAAATTTGAATCCAGAAACAATTTTTGTGAATGGATTAAATGCTTACTTCCAGAAGTGTGGCTTACTGGACTATGTATCAGGACTGAACTCCCCACATTCCTTAAACAACAGTTTTGAACCTCTCTCAGCCTCCTTCTTCTTCCTTCAAAAGGACAGAGAGTTCACAATTATTTCAGGCTAGATTTTGGGAATCTGCCTCTCCAGCTGAGACTGTTGCCTGGACTCTATAATACTGACAATATGTGGTCCCCGTGGTTCTCACAATTTTTTGCCTTTTGCCTTGCCTTGCCTTGCCTTGCCTTGCCTTGCCTTGCCTTGCCTTTTCCTGCTCCTTTGCCTTTTCCCTGCTCTTTTTCTTTTCCTTTTTCCTGCTACTTTTCTTTTCCTTTTTTTTTTTCTTCCTTCCTGCCCCCCACCCAAGTTTCCACAACAGCTTTTACCACTGTTATGCTTGCATGCAGTCTTCATTTGCCAAAGCTGTGGCATCTTAAATTCTTTAGACAATTTTAGTTGGTGGCTCTGGAGATCAAGTATCTTAAACCCCATGCTATTCTGCTTTAATTTTCTGTGAAAACCCTGTGTTAGATAATACAATACACCTCATTATATTTACTGTAAATTGCACTTTCTCATTAGTGTGATTTTTGAGCATCAACATGCGTATTTGATAAAAAATATTCTAATGTTATTTATTCTTCACTTAAATGAGAACTTTGGAAGCTCAGCAAAAGTTAAATAACAATATTAAGAATACTATTATGCCTAGCTCTAAACCCTATGAAACCACCAGGGAATATTGAAGTTGTAATACATTCTTGCTGATTTAAAAACCTGCAGGTTTTATATTTGAAAAGTTCTAAACTGAAAGGATTTGGAGTCGTTATAGATCTTTGCTCAAGACAATGAAATTCTTCCTGGGGTCTTTGGATTCAGTAATCCATTTAAATCTTAAAAACTGCTTGGGAGATGTATTCTTCAAAAGTGGAGAAGAGGGAACCTCTAGAAAGGCAGAAATTACTTGTAACTGAAAGATGTCTTTCCCAGATGAAAATAATATTGAGGTTCTTAGTCTTTCAGAAAAGAAAAAAGTTGCTGCCACCAAAGGAGTGGTTAATGTATTCAATCTTCCAACCTTATTTAAAAATGAAAACATAATGTAGTGGGACTGAAAGGCAGAAAATAAAAGAAAATGGAAAGGAAAAGCGGCTGGCAGGAGCTGATCTTCAGGCTTATTCATGTTGGCAATGCAAAAGTGCTAAATTGTTCATTTGTCTTTACTAAATTCTAAAACACAGTAGCTGCAAAGTGAGGATTTTATTAGGTTATATTTATAGTCAGATCTTTAGCTGATGGTTCCACAGATGACAGAAGAGTATCATTCACAAAAAGTGATGTGGCAGAAAAATCCCTGTAGACACTTTATGTTGGCTTCGCCTACTCTGACCATCCAGGAAAACAAAGAGTCAAACCAACCTTATACCTCTAAAATAGTACCATGATCGAACTAGAATGTTTTTGCCATCAGGCTCAGGTTATTCTGCATCTCATAGCTTCTGGTACAAACAGTGGTCAATGTTTTTATAAGCAACCTTAAATCGAAGGCAGACCGGTAGGACCCATCCCTGCGGTGTCAGCGGTAGAGTCTTTAAAGAAGTGATAGGACATGACACATATTACTAACAATAGGGACATGATTTGTGGGTAATGTTAATGGAATTGCCTATTAATACTGCAGACTATTCATAAAGAATACAAGGTTCTTGAATATGTTAATGCAACAAGAGAATTACAAAATGAAATTTCTCAAAAGTAGTAAAACTAAACTCTTTAATATTTGAAAGACTAAAGCTAACTTTTGTTATACACAAATTATGGATTATGACTGTGTATAAGCATGAGAGCAACATTAAAAAAAATACATCTCAATTAAATGAAGAGAGGATGATAAATAGCGCATAATCAGTCATTTTTTGTGGTCCTGGAAAGCTATTATCTTCATTCAGAGGTTATTCTTTTTGATGTCAAATTAATTTTCCTCCTGACGAATGCTTCATTCACTTACACATCAGGGAATTACAAATAACAAGAAGCAACACCAGCAAGGAGTTATCTTTGTGAATTTCATCTAAATTGAACATGGATTTATGGCATGTTGCTGTTATTTTATGTCTCAATGTATTTGGCTGATAGAGTATATCACCATCATATTATGGGCTATACATATCATCTCAAGACCACCATTCTGCATTTTGTGAAGACATGTGTTGGTGTAAGGCTTATTATTCTTGTTTAAGCAGTTTCCAAGAATCAGCTGGGAGTCTTGATGAAAGAATTGCAACAGCAGCTGATAGCTGCCAAGTATATATTCCCTGCAAAGACTGCCTTAATGGCACAAGATGTTTGAAAATTACCTTCACCACAGATAGAAGGGTGCTGCTTTCTCAGTACCTAACCTTTTTTTTCTTTTTTTTTCTGATCTGGATAAATGCTTCTCCAATAATTTCTGAGGGCTCTCTATGGTCAGCAGAGGAGCACCTTTAATAAGCTGGAAATTTTAAGTATCCACTTAGAATCAACAGAAATGTTGGTTTAAATTGTTGTATTTCTTGAAAGACTGACAGAGTCAGATAAGTTTACCTCTTGACAAATACTTTTTATTTTGATTAATATGTTCCGTAGATATTAGTTCTTCATGGGCTTTTAAGCCAAAAGTATTTAATCTCTCTACCTGTGACCTTAAAAGTCAGGAAAAAAGAAAAAGGGAAAGAAGCAGAAGGATATTGGCCTCATTTTCTGTTCTCATAATAGAGTGAGGATTACAGGGGAAGACAAAAGCACAGGCTTGGTAAAAATGAGGCTGAACCTGTTCATGGGGTATGGTTTTACCACTGAAATAAAGTTATAGTAATGAAAACTAGATGGGCACCACTAACCTTACCCACTCCTTTCTACCATCAGTTCTGATTTCAGTCTCTCCTGCAACATTGAACCTGTTATGCTCTCACCTCCTACCATTATAAACATTTTGAAAGTTACATTAGTTTCTCTTCATCCTTGCACTCAACACATGCAATTCCTAAGAGCCAACAAAAAAAGTTTGATGAAAGGCTTATCAAAATTGGTTGTCACTTATATATTCACAGCAAAAGTAATTTTAATAGCATGATTTAATGGTAGTGGTTGGTTAACCTGTTTCTCAGTGTTATCATTATCAGTAGCCAACCCCTTTTTGCTCAATAATAGTTGTGATTAATCAGTCTTTCTACAGAATAATTAGTGTTTGTCAGAAAAAGAGAGCTTGACTTGAATGTTGTCTCCTACGTGCCTGCTGTAAAAAAGTGCCTGTTCCACAAAACTCAAACCATAGGTTTCTCTGCTTTTGAACCATCAGAAAAGTCTTTTCCAGAGGAGATCATTTTCCTTCCAAACAAAGTATATATCGCCACTCCAGACCACTTTCCACTTGGACAGGCAGAAACCCTGCAGTGCCAAAGCCCTGACCCTGCAAGGCGATGGATCCTATCACTTCCCTCATCCCTTACAAGGCTTCTTACAGGCATTGCTTTGTGAATGTTTGGTTTTGGCCAGCCCCACCCATTGCTGTGAAATCTTGATCCTGTAGTACTGATCCTGTAAATTTTGGCTTCCAGTGCAGGGCTCTGTGGCCCCATTACAATGCAGATTCCTTGAAAAAACAAGACAGATTTTTGGACCTGAGGTAATGGGCTAATTGGTTCAGATTTTCTGTGGGTGATAGAATAATAGGCACTCCCACTGATGATGCTCAAGACATTTTACCCAGCTACATGGAGGCACATAAACTTTTGATAATGACTGTACTATCAGCAGCTTGTTAAAACATTTTCTGCATCCTACTACTTAAAAGAAAATGCAGTGGACTTCCCAAGCTATTTAAAGAATCTGCTCTCTGGTTATTAACAGGAACTTCAGTTTTCAGACTAAGGGCAAAAAAATTCAGGTTAGCTGAAATCCTCCACTTCATCCTTAATTACAGAGGAAGTAAGAATGAACACAAAATAATTTTCCATTTTGGAGAAGCCTTTTAAAAAAGTATTAGAAAAGTATGAGAAAACTATTGTATGTTGCTACTATATAAGACTGCACAGTGAGACATTCTTCCATAAAGCTTTTAGATGAAGCTTTCAGCCTGTTTTGCCTATGCATTGACTTAGTTGCTGTAAGATTTTTCTCATACAACTATTCAAGTGATTTTGGTAGTACACAACTTTTTTCACTTGTTACATGATAGTAGCATATGTTAACACAACCACCTCTAGGGTATAAAATGTTAAAATCATAGGATCACAGATTAATATAGATTGGCAGGGATCTACGGAGGTCCTCTGGTGCAATCCATTTGGCAAACTAAGGCCAGCTTTAAAGTTAGATCTAACTTAAAAGTTATCAGGTTCCTCAAGGCCTTTTTGAATCCTGTTTTGACTATGTCCAGGGATGGATGTTCCACACTCACTTTGAGCATCCCCATGATTAGGGAAAAAAAAAGAAAATATTTAACAAAAAAATTCCCTTGTTTCCTCCTCCTTTACTTCTCATGAGGCAGGTTAATTTTTTATGCCTCAGTCAAGAAATTACATTTATTTTGTCCCTACACTTCCAGATACCTATTTACCTCTGGAACATAGCAAAGTCCAGTGTATTCACTCCATGGAGTGCAATGACAACAATTCTGTGTCATTCTTCTGAGAATAGTTGTCTTCTTGCCTTCTGTCTTCTTTACTATATAGCAGAAAAATGAGAAAGAGGAAGACAACATATAATCAAACCCTACAAAACCTAGTATGCTGAGAAATTATGATAATATATTATACTGTCAAGTTTCTTATCGATCCACTTAAAGGAACATTGACCTTTAATATTAATGTGCTTAGCTACAAATGTCATTCGAAAAGACTATAATACTTAATCTTCAGTGACATAAAATGTGCATGTCTACAATGAACAAAACCACAGACTATAGTGAAGAAATGTAGACTTAATTGCATCATCTACTTGTCAGGAGGCTCTTACCATTTGCTCTTATGAAAAATGGAGATTAAGAGTATTACCAGGCCAAAAGGCTACTATTCTTCATGGAAAGACATTACTGTGAAATAAAAAATAATTAGATTTTTGTTGCAGACAGGAAAGGCGGTTAAATTATACATGTTTATTTCAAAAGATTAATATCAGGATGCTCTTGATATAAAATGAGAAGCATCAGCACAACAGTAAACAGAAAAGGGTTTATTGATTGTTTTATCTGCCAGGAATTTACTTTCTTACAGGATATAAAATATAAATTATAAGGCATAACCTTTATTCAGAGGGGATGCTGAACAGAAACACCTTTATCTGTGCACATACCCACTCCAAAACCACTTTTTTCAAGAGTTAGGGGCTCTTAAGATAAAGTTTTCTGGCTGTGCTGGGTGCAGGTGCCCAGGCACTGGCAGCAGGAAGCTTCAGGGATGGCCTCCATGAGAAGAAGCTGGGGCTGCCCTGTGCCAGACACAGCTGGTTCCAACAGACCCACCACAGGGCACAGCTGAGCCCAGCAGCCAAGGTCATGACACCTCTGGGAAAATATATTCAAGAAAGGGCAGAAAATGTTGGGATGGTGGAGAGGAAGAAAAAAAGTATACAAAAGAGAGTGAGAAACAACCCTGCGAGTGAAGGTGAGAGAAGAAGGACGGGAAGGAGAGGTTCACACTGGAGCAGGTGAAAAGTTTGAGGAGGAAGGAGCAGGAGAGAAAAACTGCTGTGCACTGACCACAACCCACCCTGACCCTACACTACTTGGTGGCGGGGAGGAAGATGAGTCTGGAGTGAAGTTGAGCTTGAGACAGTGGGGAAGAAAGGAGTTTGTTTGTTGTCCTTTCCATTTCTCACTACCTGAATCTATTTTAACTGGGAGAAAATTAATTTCCCTCAAGTTGAGTCTGTTTTGCCCATAACAGTAATTGATAAGTAACCTCTCTTTCCTTTTCTGTCCCCTTGTCCTACTGAGGAGCGGAAGTGAGCAAGCAGCTGGGGGGGAGTTTGACCCTCAGCAAGGCTAACCCACCACACTGGCCAAAGTCCAGTTTGGGTGATTATTAGATTTCCTTTACCTAAAATTACATGAAACCTTGTGCTACCAAATTGCTACTCCTAAACCAAAAACAAAACCCAAGAGAGGTGAGAGGTAGTTGAGTTGTAGTGGTGTTCAAAGGATGCATGAACTTACTGAATCAGTTAAGACTAAGAAACTCTTTGGATTAACAGTATTTCTTGACTTTTTTTTTTTGATTTTTTTTTTTTTTAACTTACTTGTAACTTTATTTTTCTTATTTAGTCTTCTTCATATCAATATATATCTTTATGTATTAATACTGTCTGAGGAGCCAGTAGGAAGTTAAAAATATTGTCAATGACCAACATCTTGTTTCTTGTTACTGAAAGACTTAGAAAGTACTCCGCTAACACTACAAGGCACTCATTCTGATCAAATAAGAAGATAAAACTGCTCAACACTGCTAGGTCAAAGTAATGAAACACTTAGATGAAATGATAATGGCAGTTGAAATTATATATAGGTTACAATCAGGTGAAAGACACTGAAAGTTACTTTCTACACAATTAACTCGACTGTTTGAAAGCTGGCATGTGAGATCTTGCAGGGTATGAAAAAGACTTGGCTGCAAGACAGTTTCCATTTGATGTGTGTTGAATAACGTAATCCACTCAAGTTCAGTGGCGTGTAACTGTGATATTCATAGTCTTCATATATTTAAGATGACAGCATTGATTACATGTTTCATTTTTTTGAAAATTACATTCAATGTATCTTATTCCAAGAAGCTACCAGCAGAGACGTTTATACACTTATTCTTCAGCCATTGTTCTGACCAATATGTTGTTATGACAAGGTAGGTCTTAAAATAGATTAAATGGAGACATCAAGTTTAAAGTAGCAAATATAATTTTCTCAAGTCAGTACCATGAGTCATAGTCCGTTATATGATACAATACAGAACAGAGCTGAACCTAGCACAAGGAAAGCTACATAATCTAATTAACATTATTCCAAATGTTTCTGTCAGTCTTAATAAAGCAAACCACAGAGAGTTACAAAAGTCATTTAATGATTTAATGATCCCAGAAACTCACAGCATGAGCTAATATAAATTGCTATATTCAACATTTTTTGCTGTCGTTCAACTTTTTAAGACCTTGGATCTCTGAAAAATATAATTTGTCAAATATTGTAGTTAAAAGGAATATTATATTCATAAATATGTACAAGAACAGTTATATTTGTTATACTGTTAGCTATGCAATAATTAAAATTACCTTCAGCCTGTAACAGACAAATGAGATTGTTAGGAAGACCTATTAGACAATTGTTAGAGACTATTACCCAATTATTAAAGATGCTGTGGAAGTCTGAAGTATTCTTAAAAATAGTTTCTTGTTTTTCTTAAAAGGAGGTTTTCTTCTCTGTTTTTGTAGTCACTAAAGCTAGTCATTTCCATTCTAGGAATGAAAACTCTAGTTACATGCTGGAGCCAGAACCATACTTAGGATATGCAGTCAGTAACATTATTGCTAGAGAAGCAGATGCTCAGTTTTCCCAATGAGTTCAGTGAGTTTCAGCACACAAAGTTTCTGAAAATCCATTCTCTCTGTTACACAGTAGATACAGTAGGCACTGAGTTTTAGAACAGCTTTTAAAAATTTGGGCTAAAGTGTAATGCTTTCCTTGTCAAAGACAGTAATCTTTTATATTGTATCACTGATTTCTTCCCTGTCTATATATAACATTGATTTTTTAGAGACCGAACTATATCTGAGTTGACTAGATAGCCAGAAGTAAAATACTGTGTTTCAGTCATGGTATCTACCCTGAAATTCTGCCATAGGGAGATATATGTGTGAGTTATGGAAGTAGGGGGAGCACAGAATCACAGAATGGTAGGGGTTGGAAGAGACCTATGGAGATTGTCTCTTCCAACGCCCCTGCTTGAGCAGGGTGCTCAAGCCTAGAGCAGGGTGCACAGGACCATGTCCAGGTGGGTTTTGAATATTTCCAGAGACAGAGACTCCACAACCTCTCTGGGCAGCCTGTTCCAGTAAAGAAGTTTTCCCTCATATTCAGGTGGAAATTCCTGTGTTCCAACTTGTGCCCATTGCCCCTTTTCCTGTCATTGGGCACCACTGAAAAGAGTCTGACCCCATCCTCTTGACACCCACCCTTTAGATATTTATAAGCATCGATAAGATCCCCCCTCAGTCCACTCCAGACTGAACAAACCCAGATCTCTCAGCTTTTCCTTATAAGGGAAATGCTCCAGTCCCCTGATCATCTCTGTAGCTCTCCGCTGAACCCTTTCCAGTAGTTCCCTGTCTTCCCTGACCTGGAGAGACCACAACTGGACACAGTACTCCAGATGTGGCCTCACTAGGGTGGAGCAAAGGGGGAGTACCTTGCACTTGCTTTTATTGAATTTCATCAGGTTCCCCTTGGCCCAGCTCTCCAGCCTGTCCAGGTCTCACTGGATGGCAGCACAGCCTTCTGGTGTATCAACCACTCTTTCCAGCTTGGTATCATCAGCAAACTTGCTGAGGGCCCACTTTGTCCCTTTGTCCAGGTCATTGATGAATATGTTGAACAGGACTGGACCCAGCACAGACCCCTGGGGATCACCGCTAGTGACAGGCCTCCAACTGGACTCTGCACCCTTGATCACAACTCTCTGAGCTCTGCCGTTCAGCCAGTTCTCAATCCACCTCACTGTCTACTCATCTAACCCACACTTCCTAAGCAGATTCACTTATGTTCACTCCATTGCTTCTCTGTAAGTCAGGGCTAAGATATCCCCTAGCTGTGACAACATGAAAAAAAAAAACCCACCAAAAAACCAGACATGGGTTGACATCCATATTATTCATACTCTACACCTTCTGTGCCTTTAGTCAATCCACTCAACTTCAGAATCTGGTATGGAAAAGTAAATTGGTGTACTATGATTACCACTGCTTTAGGATGAAATAAAGGATACTGGGAATGAAACACAGTATTACTCTTCTTCAATATGCCAAATAGCACAGCTCATTATGCGGCCCGTTTCAGTAGGAAAGTTATGTAATGATCTGTCCATGTGAGCAAGGAGTAAATTCCTACTTCCTTTTCAAAGTAAGAAGGAAACAGGAAAGGAGCTACACTGGAGTATAAACCTCTCCGAAATTTAGTGCTTCCTATTCTTCCTGGTTTAAAAGCTTTCTTCTCTTTCTTTCACGCTTCACTTTAGTAATCTCTTTTTAGTCCACACAACTTTTGACATAACTGATCCAGCTGCCATTTTTCACAGCAGCTCTCAGGGAAGAGAAACACAGTCTCAGAGAGCACGCTATAATGACATGTATGACCCATCTGGCAGCAGCCTAAGAAAGGTTAATGAAAATTCTGATTATCTATCCTTGATATGATGAAGACAATTAGAAACAACTGTTGTAACAGACTACATCAGGAGCAGTGTCAGGAAGAACTGCTGAGATTTTAAACTATGGTGAAAGGTTGCAATGGGATGAAAATAATCTGCTAAGTACTGAAGTTAGGAAGAAAACACAGAGATTCCATGAAAGATAATAGGTAGAAATAGTCATCTTCCAGTTATCTTGACCACTATGGCAAGACACCTGAAGAAGAGGCTTTGTTTTGTCCTCCAAGGTATGTAGAAAGGATCTGGGGATAAAGGGCCTAAAGCTGACAGGCACCTACCTTGCATTTGTGAAAATCCTTACTAATTTTGTTATCTGAAAGAGAAAGTGCTCTTTCTTACATGGATGGAAAGATCACATATGATGGAAAGAGTGTTATACTAGACAGGAAATGGTTATAGCTAACTGGCATATAAAAGATGAGAACAGATCAAACAGTAAAACTCCTGTTGAAATTGTCAAAAAATGTGCATTTAAGTTCAAAAAGACTAAGGTCCTGACAAAGATTTGCTAGCTTGTATTTAGATACTTGGTCCAAAAATGGTGTTCAGTTGAAAAAGAGTGAGCATTTAGTGTCAACAGATGTAATACCATTTTATCTGCTGTCATTTAGAAGTAATGAGGTGACTAAATATGATAATAACTGCTGCCTTTATATATTGGTTGATGGACATATGTAAGCATTTAAAACATTTATGTTAAAGTCAGGACTAAAACTTAGTGTCATACACTAACCCTTCTTTAGTTTGAAAGATCTCATTAAGATCACATGCCACTTTGGCATGTGGTCTTCATTTGTAATGTACAGCAATTTTTGCATTAACAGGAAAAACATTTTACAGAACTCTGATTTGAAGCATTTTGTAAATATTTAATAAGAACGTATAGCGAACATGCAAGAATCTTAAAAATAATAGATACAGTCTGCAGAGCTCTTAAACTGGCTTTTAGTTAATGCAAATTTTCTAGATAAGTTGTCTGAATTGCCTGAATTGTTTCTGTAAGTATTTTAAATTAAATTAAGATCCAAAGAAAATATTTTAAGATACAAAAACCTGAAACTGTGGACAATGTTTTTCAACATGAAACATTGAAGTGAGTTCTAAATGAATCTTTAGAAGCAGGATGCATGAAAATATATTTCTACTCATAGTGTTATACACAGACACAATTGTCCATAAATTAGGTATTCATTAGTTATTGTGTTCCTCTGGAAGCATCCCAATAGGAAACCCTATTTACATTCTCATTCTGACCCTCAGAGTGCTTGCAACTTCTCCTTTCCTAGTTTCATCCTGAAAATTAATGATAAATACAACACTGAACAATACCAGCATCAGGCAATGCAAAATACAGCAAGGAACTCTGTCCTGTTGCTTAGTCTGGCATCTTTTCCGAATCCTGAAGGAAAATACAGGTTTTGGTTTTTGTCTCTCCTGTAGAAGCCTACAATGGATCTGACATATGGTTCCACTTTGATAATTGACCATTGCTAATTGCTTCCTGAATTTGGAATTTCCTATCAACTCAGAAAATTACTTTGTGATAATGTCACATATTCCTAACAGAAAAAATGTCATCACAGATAGTTAAAATACACTAAAGTGAATAGTATGTAAAATGTCCTTCTTTCCTAATTTAACAAGACTTAAGAATACTTTTTTGCAGGTCTTTCATGGTAGATACTTAACAATAGTTCTGCTGTTTTTTAAGAACTGAAGTTAATCTAACTAGTCTATGACCTCTGAACTCTTTTTAAGAATTGGTACTAGGTTTGCTTTCTTGTTTCAGTCTTCTGCAACCTCACCTGTTCTGCAGGGGCTCTAAGGGAACTGCTGATGGTTTCACAGGTTAAACCAACTCTCAGAGCAACCTGAGGTAAATTTCCTTAATCTAGACTGCTTTGAAAACTTTTAATCTAACCTTAAGCTCATATTCATTTATTGCTGTAGTTTTTGTCTGATACTCCAACACAGAGTGATGACCTGAACAAAAAGATCCTACAGGCGTTGGACCTCTAGTTGTCAGTTTTCTGTGCCTGCCAAGAAGTCAGAGGACTTACCTGTGCTTGGCTTTTCTTTTAAGCTATTTATAAAATATTTTAACTATATTTTGGCCCTTTTACATGTTGTGCTTCATCCTGAGTCTCAGGCTTTCATGCCAAATCTAAATACTCTTGTAAGCTTGTAGACTCTCCTGATTTGCTTGATCTTCCTTCATTTTCTGTACAATTGCTTGTACTGCGCATGGTATAATTTGTGGTTTATATAATTTAGTCTTGGTGCCCGTTTCCTTGGTAAACTGCTAGGGCAGTCTGTACTTACAACCTTCTCCATTCTTCAAGGAAAAACCATTTGACTCTTTCCTCCCTTCACCCCACCCCAGCTTATCCCTTGTCATATCTTACACTTAGAAGTGTGGCTACCACACAATCTGCTTTCATGATACCTGTTGCATAAATTTCCATATTCTTCTTTCTGCTGTTCCAGAGAATGAAAAAATTGCTGTTTGTCTTTCCAGGAATGTCAATGTCAAGGACATGTATTCCTCTTTTCCATTACTTTTACAGTCAAGAACCTCCAGCAGAGGAATGAGCAGCATCTTGAATTGCTACAGTCAGAGTATCAACAGCTCCTGTGTACATGCTGTCTTCTGTGAAGCATTTCAGGACTGGCATTTCATTGCAGTCTTGCAACAATTTCTAGAACCATGTTCTAAACATCAGCATATTTATTACTCTATTATTGCTTTTGCTAGCTTTTTTAATCTGTTCCTCAACCATCTCACAAACAGAGGAAACCAAGCACAAACATACTAGTTTTAGAAGCTGTTTCTTGCTTGATGTTGTTCAGGATAGAATTATGATTTTGGCTGAAAAATATTAAATAGTGATCTTTGCCACTTTTGTATATACCTTACATCAGATTGAAATAATTAAAACTAACAGTCTAGAACAAACTTCACATATTGCCAAATCACACTTGTAAAAGTAATAAAAATTGAAATCAAATAAGATCCAGTGAATAAATTTTTATTCAGCTTTAGTCAGGCCTCTTGAAAAATTTACAAGTTTACCTTTGAAGCAATTACCTGATAATTCACATGGCACATTTCTTTTCTCTTCTTTGTGCCTGATTCTTCTATCTTTTGAAACATCTTTAATTAAAGCAAGTTAGCCACTGGGATCTTTATCTAAAATCACTTCCACTTATTTTGTTCAGAGATGTCACACAATTCAAGACTGGACTCAATAAATACAACCTCGAGGCAGTATGCAGCTGTGCTTCTTTTTTACCTGTGCCCACTTTTGTAAAAATATCTGATAGTGTCTTTAATGTACCAAAGCTTAGTGAATATAGGTTAAGTCCCAAGAGTCTGACAAGTACCAGGCTTACTGAATTTTACAGTCAGTTGACTCAATAAGAATACAGGGCAATCAAAATGGAGGGAACTGCATTTGTGAGCATGTGTTGCTTCAGAAAATGCTAACAGGAAAGCTAAAACTCCTCATGCTCCTCCACTCCTCCTCCTCCTTTTGAGAAACCTGTACTTAAATGTAATTTTTAATGTCATTAGCCACTTCATATGTACTTATTTAATATTACAGTTCAAGGAGATTCAGAAGACAGAACCTTAGAGTTAAGACCTTGCAGCCTCTGAAAATATTTCAACAAACACTACAAATGTGTATATTTCTGACGTTGGTATTTCCACATACCAACTGGTAAAACTAACTGTTCCCACAAGCTGTGGTTCATCACAAATTTCTTGACAAGGCTGAGGCATATTAATATACACTAAACTTCTATCGTAACCTTTTAATAGTCTCACAAAGGAAGAATTCGATGTGTTTCACTTACATGTGAACAATGAACACTGCCACTATGTAAAACAAATAAGGCCTTCGATGCAAAAGACTGATTTCTGCAATTTTGCACTTTGTAATAACTATCCACTTACATAATGATATCTTCTCCTTTCATAACTGTATGTGTGTGTATGCGTGCATGTATGGATGATGCCTGAGATTCATCATGAGTCAGTTTAAGTTTGCTTTTCTTTGTGCTCCAGAAGATAACTTTGTTATCAGTTACACTTTCACCTATGTGTAATAAAGGATTTTCTGGCCAAACACATATACTATTTCACTCAGCAAGACATTGCCCTTTGAAAGTCAAAATATTCACTTGTTTCTTTCTCCTTCACAATGAATAAATAACTAAATAACTAGATAGATAGATAGATAAATAATGTAAGGTAATACTTAAGGAAAAGACATTTAATTTGAGATTGAGCATTGTAAAACTATATTAAATTAAACTTCCTTCTTCCAAAAGAAAAATTAATTCTAGCATAAAACCTACCTTTATCAGAAGGAGAAATGCTAAAGTAGAAAAAAATCTTGACTGTCTGCCAAGGACAAGTAAAGCGATCTTTCTAAATACCTGTTTCATAAAGGTCTTAAACCTGTTAAGATTCTTCATAGTGCAAGAGGTGAAAATAATGTGAAATTTCATGATGTAATGAATCAAAGGATATCTCAATTTCATTTTCTAACCCATCTCACCTCATTCACTAATTATCTTAAGTTTAAGAAGCAGTACTTGTTAAACTTTAATATTCTGGAAGTAAACATTTACTTTTTTCAAAACATGTTGTTGGGTTTTTTTTCCAGGTGCTCACAGTGACAAAGGAGAACAAAACAAAATAAGCCACAGCAACAAAACGCATCGAAGAACTATAAATAAATTAATACAACACTAATTATAATATTTCCCAAAGTAAATATTACTTATAATTTATAAAGCAATTGAGAACTAAATATAAAGAAGAATCAGGAACACATGTATGTACCTGTGTATGTACAGTTCCCCGTTACTTCAGGAGGAGATATGCTATGTGTTCCCAACATGATGCCTGTAGCCCAAGAGTATGGCTTAATAACATGCAGTACATAAAACTTTTTAGAAGAGCACTCTAATTTTAAATCCTGAAATAGAGTTCTCAGCTGTGTGCTGGGTATGCTAGTGACTTTAATGTGATCCTAATAGCATCTAATGACACTACTTTCACATCCATAATAAACTGGAACTGGATAAGTTAGAAGTTCTTTAAGTCTGTCAGGTGGAAAGTTGCAAGTAGCAATCAATCAGACATGTTTGGATGCCAGGACTGATAAAAGAAATTGTCATCTTCCTCAGAATTGATATGATAGGTAAGAACCTTGGCAAAATACAGTCCTTTTCACCCCACCTTCCATGTCAGTCTCACAGTCAATACCACTCTTCTGACGCTCCCTGGACACAAAATCCATTCTCAATGACAGGCAGTCTCCTGTATTACAACATTTTTTTCCTTCTTCTGGTCTTACACTTTTTACCTGTTCTTAAAGTACAGGGGTCCAATGTGCACAGGGTTCAAACAAAGGCAACGGGTTTGGCATTGGCTGTAAAATTATCAGAGTGAACTGATAAAGAGAATCAAGGCTAAACTTTCCTAGAGTAATTAAACTGAAGTCAGTGGAAGTTACTCTGAGGTTAACATTCATGAAACATTGACTTGGGACCTTATGTTCAAATGACCCAATCCATTATATTTGGCTGTAATACTGACAGACTTTTTTTTTCTTTCTGTTTTTTTCTGTACTTGGGTTTTTTTGGTTGGTTGGTTTAGGTTTCGGTTGGTTTTTTGTGCGTGTGTGTTGTATTATTTTTTTATAATAATTTCCTTCTTACTGGTGTGCCAGCTTGATTTTCACTACACCATAAGGGAGAGAAGAAAGGGTAAGGAATGTGGCAGGGCAGAAGCTGCTGCTGGAGTGAGAATTTACAGGCTCAGTATTTTATAGTTTGCTAAAAGATCTTAGTCTTGGAAAAAGTTTAATTAACCTTTCTGAACATGTAATAAAGTCTGCATTCATTGCTTTTTTCCCCTGTCCAAAATGCAGAACTGGTGGCTAGTTAGCATACAAACATATTTGCTCTTATTCAGATAAGCTGAACACTGGAGGTTGATTGTTCTTCATGTATTATTTCTGAAGTTTGGTGATTATTACTTTACACAGAGTGGCACCTCCCTGCTGCTCTGATTTCTCAAGGAACTTTTCTGAATCAGTCAGTGAAGGAGAAAGAACAATACAATTACTGGATGGTAATTTACAAGCAATTTCTCTGTTACTCTAGAAAGTGCATTTTAGGTTGTTATAAAACAAACATTTTGAACATTTGCCAGGTACCTGGACCAGGCAGTTTTGAGTACCAGTCTTTTCTTTAAAATAATAAAAATGTAAGTGGACAAGGCAGATGAAAGATCAGAGAGGCATTATCAAGCCATATATCTTTAAAAAATCTATTTATATTTCTTAATGAATATTTAGGTTGTGATATAAGAGGACTGATGAGGTAATGGTGATTTGATTGAATGGCAAACACTAAGGGTGCACTTAGCATGAGAGCTCCAAGGTTAGCTTTATTCTTACAGTAACTTTACAGTTCTCTCACCTTTCTTACTGACCTTTCTTATGTATTCCTGACTAGAAATAAAACCTATTCTAGACATGGTTTTCTAGGAAAGGAGTTTCACCTTTCCATAGTTACAAAAAGATAAAAAAGAAAATGGTTTCATAAAAGCCTGAAAGGAGGATCAGTTCCATGCCTGTTAAAAATAATAAAACTCACGTTATCTTCAATGCATGCAGAAGCCCTAAACATAGATACAGAGTAAAAACTGAGCAGGCTTACAAACTGAAAATGAGCTTCTCAGTAATTTACTTTGTGTTTAGATGTCATGAATGTTTACTCATAGAATACATTAATAGACTATTTCTTGGCACTATTCAAAATTAACTGTACCCACCATCATGAAGTTTGCCATTAAAGCCAAACACATAATCAAGGATGAAATTGGTGTCATGTCTTTGAGACAGACATCAAAGAAGGAAGCTCTGAAAGAAAAAAAAGGGAAAGAGCTATTAAATGCTACCAGAAGAGAATTTAAGGTTTGTACCACCTTTAAAAAGCTGGGGCAGATCTTCTTATATCTTTGATAACCTTGAACCTGTAGAGTTTCCTGTGTTGACCTCTCTGTGATGCTGATTTCCGTGCATAGTGCAAGTCACTACGCACAAGTGCAGGTGAGGAAAACAGCCGTGAGGTCTTTTACACATCTTTCTGTACAAATGTGTGAACTGGCAGGGTGTACAGGGAGTCAGAATTCAACATATATGAAATGACAAGGCAGCCAGGAGAGCTGGCCTCTTCCAATCCATCCTTCATTTCTACACTGGAGAAGGCATTAAAGGACTAGATGGAAAAACTGACTTTCTAAGTCCTTTTTCCCAGGCATTTACATGGGACTGTATGGTTACTTCACTATGATAGCTTACCTAGTTCTTTGTTATCCAGGATAGCTAATAACTACCATTTTCACCCCAGAATAGATGATGAGCAGAATCATATTACATATAGAAACCACAAGACCTTAAATGTGGACATGAAATTTCTTCTAAGAAATCCTTACTACCTGCTGTGGTAGTGATCATTATAGAAAACCTTATTGGTAAACTGAACAAATCAATCCTAAGAACCCAATTTTATTCAGTTTTTACTTAACAGACTTGCACTGCTTTCTGCATAGTCTTGATGAAATCTAAAAAAAATAAAATAAACAACAAGACCTTTTTGGACAGATATGCTACAGAATGTGAAGACAAAACAGTATAAATGTCAACCTATTATCTTGGTTTTATCTGTAACACTGCTGATCCAAAAAGAATTTCCATTAAGAGCAGCCTTTAGGGACAAGTTTTGAGTATATAACCTGAACACAAAACACTTAGGTTCATGCATATTTATCTCTGCTGATGAAAGAGTAAGTGTTCTATTAGATGACATTCTTTTTACATGGCTAAGCCTCATAAATTGCATATCTTAAAGTCATAATTAGGATCTGTGATTAGCTGAGACATTTCAGAAGAGATACTTGAAGAATCAGTAAAATAGAAAAGATCTATATCAGGATTCAATGAATAAAATACCTTGTTTGCACTACAACCCTTAAACATATAGTGGGAGGGATGGAATAAAAATGTTGATACTGAGTTGAATTTATAGCATCATTCCAAATTTCTCAAATACTGGAGTTTAGAACAGTAGCTGTCAGTCTCTTTTTATGGTAATCTCATATTTCAAATATAGAAGGGGAATATATCATCTTCCAAGAAAGGGAGAATGGCCTGTGAGCCCTTGCAGCATTGTCATGATATTTTAATGCAGCATATATCTTGGCATGAAAGTCCATGCTTTAAAGTGCAATTACTGTATTGGGAAGTGTTAAAAAGAGGCAATGAACCCATCATTTCTTTTTGCTCATCCCAAAATATATCAGGGTAAATGCATTCTAACCTGAATTAAATGAAGTCAAACTGGACTGTGTTGAACAGGAACCAGGAATTAAACATAGCAGAAGTCTTTTCAGGAACAAAGAGAATGGATATTATATATATTCTTAGCAACAAATTAAGCTTTTGAAAATAAACGTTTTAAATGTAATACTAAGTTCCCTCCTTATTGTTATTATTTAATGCAGCAAAATACAGGATTTTCCATGTACAGTGCTACTAAGATATGAAAGTATTTCCTGCAGGTCAGCAACCATCTAACCAAATTTGCATGCTTGATTTTGAAATGAGTGATACAATGATCAATACATGAATAAGTATTAACAGCAGAAGAATCTAGCACAAATTTTACTGTGCTTTCAGTTTTTCTTTCTCATGTGAGGAGTTTTACCTTTCAAAAATTTAGGAATCTACTAGTCCATTTAAATATGCTTAAAGTCACTTTTATCATTACTATTTTGTGAAATCAGAATTTTTAGCTGAAAATTGAAAGAAAAAAACCAAACAAATATACTTCTAAGGAAAGTAATAATTTGTGATCATTTCTATGTTGTTTTCTTTAGTCTAAACAAAACCCAAGAAGCAATACAAGAGGATTTGGAGAACAGGAAAAAAGAATCACCTAAACTAAAGGTATTTATAATCCTTCATCTTCATTAGTTTTCATTGGTGAGCTATGTAATACAATCTCCTAATATACTGTTATTTGATCAAAGGTGATAGAAATAGATATAGTAGAGACATGCATTTCTTAGCTCTCACAAAGCAACCTATTTAATTATGGTTTGCGTATTAATAGTGGGAAACGTTACATTTTTGCTTACTGAATTTGAGAGTGTCTTTAATATGCAAACAAGTGGGTTTTTTAATATCTATTAAAAAATGTCACCTTCTTGGAAACTGGCAATATGTATAGAACAAGCTCTATTAAAGTCTTTATAAAAGACAACATTTTTAGCAAAACTTATTCAAGAAAATCCTGAGGATTTCAAACAACTTGTCTTACTGGAGAACATATTTACCAATCATAGCGAGTGGTGGATAAATGTTTCTAGAAAGGCAACCTGGTGGCAGAAACCTAGTAAATGACTAAGAGAATTCTGATTAGAATCTCTAATATTCTCAGCTTAGAAGGCAAGAGACATCCTAATCCACTTATGCCAAAAATGACTATATTAGGTATTAGAAATCATTCCATGAACAATATAAACACTAGACATGAGAGTAGTTGCTGCTCTCCTTGATCTAAAATAAGCTTACAACCAAGATAGATGAAGAGGACACAGACTCTGCAGATGTTATTTTAAAATATCCAAATAAGTTTCAATATCTTAGTAAATTTCACAACACTGAATGCAACCTAGCACACAACCAGCTCTGCTCCTATTAAAGACCAAAAAAGAAACCCTACTGGTTCAACTGGAACTGAACACAGTCTTTTGTTGTCTAAAAGGTTTGCAATAATGAGGACCAATTAGTCTTGGTTTTGAAGAAACACCCTGGGACATGGAAGGTATCATGAGTTATCCAGCTCTGAATTCCAGATTAAACTTCTTGTATTGTTCCTTCTTATTTCCATGATAAATGTCTTCTATGAGTATGCATGCAAAAAAATGTTGCTTTCCAAAGTGTTCTGTCATCACTGCTAAGGGGAAACAGAGATAACCTTTCTACTGATGCTCAAAGTTTACTTTGTAGCTCAGAAATTCTCTGCACTAGCCTTCTTTAAACAAAGCTGCTTCTATTCTGCCTCTTTTGGAAACAATTTTACCACTCCCTTAATCATATTTCCTTTGTTCTGAATGGAAGAAAAAGAGGGTCATAGTAGTTCAGGAAACCAGAGGGGACATGAAACTCAGGAAAGTATAAGCATATTTGGAGAAAGAAAACACTAGAGTTTGGCTGGTTTACTGGATTTAAAATAAATTAAAAGCAAAAAGATTAAAAGGCTTAATTTAAAATTATGACTTCAAACACTAGATATCATTCTGGAATAAGCTTAGAGATCTTAAGCTGAGCAGGTTCTTCCATGCTTGCCTTCTTACAGAATCCCCTTTGTGGGATTTTCAGCTATGCAAAATATTGCGGAGGTCAGAGAAGAAAGGAATAAAAAAGTACCATATGCATGTCTTTGGGATTGACTGTCATTCTTCCAGACTAAAATAGAAATCTCAATAGATAGCTCCAAATGTGTGGTTATGTAATACAGCTTGGCAGAGCAGGATAACAGCAGCAGATTGAATTAAGACTATAGAATTTGCCTTGTCTCATGAAGTGAATAATGAAGTAAAGATAAAACATGTTCAGAACTGAGGACCACAAGAAATATGAAAGCTCAGATTCCAGCTGAATAAACCCTGTTTACCTTCTGGAAGTAAAAGTGATAAAAGGTGAATTATCCCAAAGTACTGACTCCTATAACTGGGATTGGAAGGTCTGAGCCTATTACACAAAATTAGGAATAACTGGCCTAAGAATGTATATGAGTATTACAAGAATATGAGAAGTAAATCAATTTCAGAATGACATAATCTCTGAGTGACAATTAATACTGGCTACATAGGGCCTATCACAAAATTGAGTAAAGACAATATGTGTTGAAGCAACCTGGTGGTAAACAAGGGTCCACTCTTTTCCAAAACAGGTGTGTGGAGGAGCTTTGCATACTTCTGATTGCATATCTGCACCTGGAGGAAGTTGTTGCTGTTGTGGACTATAAGAAAGTGAATTCATACAAGGTCTATGTATGTGTACGTGCCTATATACACTTTGTTTTACTATAATGGTCTTACCAAGGTTTAAATGTCATTTTAAAAAATGTGTATTTAATTTGTCCAATTTGATGCATTCCTAGGATACTGAACTTATCCCATGCTTTAACCATCAGTGTTTTTTGTGAAGGTGAACATGCTAAAACCCTTTTAGGAGTTCTATTCATAAGGACAAAACAACTTTGGTATCTACGCTCTGTGCATTAGTCTAGAAATGAACCATACATTATCAGAAATAGTTTGTGCAGTCAGTGAGATCTATTCTTTCTGTGGAATATAACTCTACAGCAAACAAAATAGAGAATTTCTTATGTAATTTATTTGACTTTTTTGCATCTCACACTAATTTCTCATTGTTAAGATAGTCCTTTTGTATTTCTAGGAGACAGGATTGATTTGTGCTAGTACAAGTATGTTTGATTTTAAAGACTTTTCTTATATAATTTCAGTGATAGCAAACCTAAAGAAAGTAAAACCTGCAAATAAAGAACACTATGGGTGTATTGGGGAAATACTCTGTGGAATTAAACTTGATAGAAAAAGCAGAATACTGAATGTGCCAAATACTCACACACTTTAACGTAAACTCTGCTTGGCTGCAAAAATTTCCTTTTAATTAAATGAAAGGTGAAAAGGATAACTGCTGGCCATTTTTTTTTACACCTTCCCTATATCCCCCACTCCCTTCTTTTAACAACTATCTTCTCTTGATAAAAATACAGAACATGAGAAAACACATAAATTACTTTATAACTGAAATGGAAAGTGAGGAAGAACTTCCTTTTTCATATTACTTGGTTGTGGATCTTAAAAAGTTTTGCCTGCTTATTGTAATTTAATTTATAAAATTTATTAAAGAGTAGTACTAGTCGTACAAACAACTAGTACCTCAGTTACAGGGAGTGAATAATGCTTGAAGAACTATCATTTAGGTACAGTCTGTGAGTACTGGGAAAATTTTTACTATCCTGTAGTTTGTTCTAGATGAATCTTCCCAGAGAAGCACTTGGAACCGAGTCATAGGCCAGATGTTTTGTTCTAGAGGCAGAAAATTCTGGCTGTGAGATACTCTTTTTTTATGGCATTGCTTGTGGGTTATCAGAAAATACTGGTAATAATATGAGTACATGGGATTACTCTTTGGTGCACGTGAGTAAATTTGAGCTCATAGCAAGCTATAAGAGATAGCCCCCTCTTCTCAATATGTCGCTTTCCTATCTAGAAAAACTGCACATGACTTGTTTAAGGTTAAAAAAGGAAATTAGCTAGCACTTGCTCAGCACAGCTTCAGGGGGCTGACCTTGTATCAAGTGAGGATACTTTTTGGAGAGGTTCACTTGACTTATACAGAAATTGTTCTGTTCCCTTATGTGAATCACTTATTTCAGTAACATTCAATATTAGCAATGTTTTGTACTTCTTGTCTTACAAAGTGTTATTATTTTTTGTAATGGTTAAAATCTTCTTGTTGTCAACTGATTAGTTCATTTTGTGCACTTGCACTTAATCATCCTTGTTACTGATTCAACATGTTATTTGTTTTAGAGAAAGCCAATTATAGTCTGAATTTTTAAATTCCACCTTCCTGAATGTTGTCTTTAATTTACTTGAGTGGAGTGACAGTTTTCATTATTCTGTCTGGATGAAAAGAAGTAGCTTTATGAGAGTATTTCTTTCAGGATGCTGTCTTCATCTTTAAATTATTTGACAGTAAGTCATGGTATTTACCACTCCTAAAGAGAGAAAAAAAATACATTCTGTTAGACCACACAGATAGACTTTAAAGGACAGCAGTGAGGATGCATTTTATGGGTAAAAGTTGAGTCTAGACTTTCCTTTTGAAGTATTGGAAGAATATATTAAGATACAGTCAGCCAGTCATCATCCTCAAAAAAACCCAACAAAATCATCAGCAAGATAATTTTTCCATAATTAAGACTAAGTAAACTCTTACATATCTAGCACAAGGTAAGAAATAAAAGGACAGCATATGCTGACACATATAGATCCTGGGACTGGAGTCTTTAGTTGGACTTGCATTTATTTTTTTTTTAAAGAACAACCTAGTCAGTAGGCTTCCCACATACACAATGTTGGCAAAGCCCTCATTAAAACCTTAGCGGAATTTTAAATTTACTCCAAAATAATACACTCAACATCTTCTTTTATCCACCTCACTGAATGTGAGCTTTCTCCTTTAACTGAAATGAAAATGTCTATACCAGTGGAGAAAACATAGATTCATGACCACAAAGTAATTTTATTTAAGTTAGATTATTCCTGACAACTGAAAAGCTGATTAATGAACAATACAGAAAATTAATGAAATACATAAGTATATCAAGTCTTGCCTATCGTGCAACACCCCAGTTTTCTGAACCTGGTTCCTTTTTCTCCCTCTAGGTTGAAACTTTTCAGGGATAAAGACGGTATACTTTAAGAATGTAGCCCCCAGCACCCTGTTAATGTTAATCAACAAAAAAAGAATAGCTGCTGGTAGCCTGGTGGTGGCTTTTTATTGAGATCAAATACTCTATCCTGCAGAGCCACACTAGGCATAAGACTTGCTGCCCTTAGATCTCAGTTCTAGCACCATCACAGTGATCATTTAAGTGCAATATGCAGATTTCAGTATTGTTGTGATTGATGATTTCTCGAGTCATTTAATACAAGCAAATTGTGATAAAATATAATTAGGAATCAGAAGGTTAACTTGATAAACTGTAATGTCTAGTGCTATGCAGGCTTACCAAATCTGATGATCCTTTCTGTCTTTAAGCATGGTGAGTCTGAATTTACTGAGCTTTCAGAATTTCCACAGCCACTCAGAAAAAAAGATTCAATAACAATATCATATGTCACTTCATCAAACAGATGCCTCAGGGTCCTTACTCTGATCTTGTTGTGAAATAAGAAAGATACAAATATAAAACTGGTAGAAAATCTAGTAGAATTAACTATATTTCACCCTTTTTCTGAAAAGTCTTGCAGCTGGGCTTTTCTGAGGAGAAACTGATAGTGTGACACAAAATTTACATGAGGTCAAACAAAAGTTAAGGAACCTCCCATTAGAAATGGATTACACACAGAGAAGTCATAGGGGAAAATTCTTTTAAGAATAATCAGCAGTGCAGATAGAGGACATCTCTTCCTTCTTGCCAATTTAACTTTCCAGCAACTTATGCAACTAAAATCAACATAATTATTTTTACATAACTAAGCTGTTGTTCGTATGTGGATTAAAAAAGCAATAGAGGATCTTGTACGACAGGATGATATGCAATCATAATGGTGCTAGTACTTGGTATTTCTTTCTACAGCCAGAGAAAACACAAGTTGATCACTGCTGTACATTATTTCTGGGTCAGTGAATGAACCTTTCATTGTACATATTCCCTGTAATGCTTCCATAACCTTTTCAAAGGACCAGTATTATACCATGACTCTTACACTTTTTTACATGTTTTTTTCCTGTGGTAAACAGTGGCTGATAGAAGAATCAGGAATACAGACTGAAGGAAACTTAAGGAATCATATTTTGTTTTATTAAAGAATTTTTTTTCCTGTTTCTCGGGAAGTGTTATCACTATTTATAACCTGATCATTGCATTTCAGATTATATATGCATTGTGACGTGCACAATCTTTTAATTCAGCCTTTATGTCACATTCTGTAGTTATATATATATTTCTTCTTTAGTCTTCGTACTTTAAATGGACTCACACTTTGCCATGCTGTGATTAGTCGGTGCTTATACACTGTTTCAATGGAAGAAGTACAAACACAGATTCATGTAAAAGGCTATTTGAACAGGCTGAGATCAGCAAGTAACAGCTGTTACCACTTTCAGGTATGTCTGCAGGATTAATTATTTTTCTAATGAATCTTTAAGTCAATAGATGTAGGTTAGCTGATAGGATATGCCATTTCCGAAGGTATCATTCATGCTACTACAGTTAACAGCTTGAAACCAAGTACTTTGTAGTGTTTGTACCTTGTCAACCTTCTAAATGTGTTGCAAATAAGGTTTTTGTGACTGATTTAATATGGCATACAAATCTGCAAAATTTTGGGTGTATATATATACACACACATACAGTGTATATAGTTTATCATTTATGTACAAGGTTCTATCTGCAGATCACCTCTTTTGACCTGCATAACAGAGATCAGAAAATGGGTGAAGACCAAGTCCAAAACTTAGAACACAGACCCTGGTGTTCAGCAGCTATTACTCATTTGCCAAACGTAAGTATTAGAATATTGGATGTGTGGTTTCTTAATCATTCTTTAAAGAAGGGATATCACTTCACAAAACACCAAAATTGCAAAGGTCCCAATAGTAGTCCATCTTTTCACATGCATTCTGTGACAGATGTTGTTTGTCTGCTTGTCAGTTAGGAAAAAAAATATTTACTTTTGGTCTGACAGTCATCTATATCTGTTATCATCTGCTAAGATCTTTCTACCTCTGGAGAAACATGAGCAGAAATTGCAGATGGTAGTCAACTGCCCTATTTTTCTGTCAAGGCAGAAAGAAGAAATAATGTTATTCAGTCCTCCTTCTGATCTACTGGCAGTTCTTACTGTCCCACAAGATTTTGGTCACTATCAGGAATATAGAATAATAAAGACAATATTGGATTTTGAATGTTATGTGGTCATTCTTGATTAACATAGGAAGATACTGTTCTTGCAAAGGTAAACTATAGTACTGAGAAGGATGAGATGTTTGATTTTGAAACAAGGACATGCTATGCCACTACACCTCATCCAGAAAAGGTTACTACATGACAGATTCAACGTTTCAAACCTATGTACGTTGGAAATCATTTCACTAGTTTTGAATGACATGTGAAGGACTGTGCTTCTGCAGTTGTCAGTAAAGGGAAAGACAGCAAATGTTTTTCACTCTAAGAGGGAAGTTTCTAATGTTTTAATTTAAAAAAAAATTGGTTATTCATTGACTGGCATTATTCTAACTCCAGAATTACAAAGGATACAAAGAAAACTAGACATATATTTAGGCATTTTTCTACCTTAGAGCAATAATGCTTAATGTTTAAATAAAAAATTAGAAGTGAGAAATAGACATAAGGAAATATAGCATGATCTCCATGATAGAAGAGTTCTCTACATGGTGAAATTAGTATTAGCATGATCCACAGGAATTCAGGAGCCGAATGAGGATAACTAAAAGTGATATTGGATCATTACACAGCTGTAGCTCTGTGGAGTGACAGGAGATATCTATGAGCCTATAGGTTTGCTTTTCATGGAAATGAAATAAAGTTATCAGTAATACAGATTAGCAGCAAATCTAGTTAATTTTGTGTTATCAACCTCCTCAACTCTGTGTCATTACCAAAGAGGATACCATCTTATGCTTCCCACTGCTATTTTAAGTCATTCTTACACTGTGAAGTGCTATGACTCCTCTCTGCCCTTTGATCCCACATTAGCAACCTGTGCTCTGTAAACCGGCACTACCTCAGTGCACGATATGAAAGAACGAAAGTAAACGTGTGCCAATACGTTCAGGCTAGCTAAAGTGAGGCTCTGAGCCTATTAGTTGACAGTTCCCTGATGCAGACTCTTTTGACCTTATGCTTTGTTGCCTTGCGTGCAGAAAGAGGAGATAATGCTGGTGCAACAGGTCGTCTTAGGAATTTCATCCCAATGTTCAGGGAACTACTTTGCTTCAAAACCTGACTTTTGCTGGAGATCAAGCAGAGATCAAAGTCCTCCACTGTGTACAAAGTTTATCTGTAAAGAACGTCACTTTCATCAGCCATCTCACTTACTATATGTGTTTGCACGTCTTCCTAGATTTGTCTTTTGTTTTATTGAAAGAATTTGAAAGATAATAGTAAATAATACTGTCACCCAATGACACTTCCATAACAGTAATGTATTTTTGTTTCTGCTTGACTGGGACCTAGATTCATGTTTTAAATTATTTGCTGATTATTGTTATGGTAATCTAAGTTTGAACTCAAATAGACAGATCAATTTCTTCTCCTGTATTGTTAAAAAATGTTGTGGGATTAATCGCAGTTTATGTAGTTCAGTGAATCCCATTCTTTTTAAAACTGAATCTCATTTGAAAAACCTGACACTGTTTCAGGCCAGAGGCAAACTGGGAATGAACACCAGTGAGGCTCCTTTCCCTATCCTATAGCAGCTCTGTTTCCTATCATAAATTCCAAGCAAAGCTTGGAGCCTAATTTTGTAGTGTACTGATGCCTCACCAGACTAGCCCCTTTGGTAGCGAATGAATAACTGATTTGAGCAATCTGAGACCTATTACAAGCCTTCACTATATAATTATTTGCTTATATGTTGTTCTAGGAATTTCTAGAGGTTTCAAAGATAATATGTTTCTGTACCTGACTGCATTTGGTAGGATTATTTATTATCGCCTCTAGAACAAAACATCCTAATTATGTTTTTCTTGTTGAATATTAAACTGAAAGTAAGTACTTCCAGACTATGTAATACTTAAAGTTTAGTTCCTGCTTAGTTCTCCCAACACGTATGATATACCATCAGACACTTCACTGTAAAAGAAATTCATTGTGATTGGAAATACCTGTTGTGAACTGTGAACTCAGAACAGATTGTGTTGCAGTTATAAAAACATGGGCTTTTTTTACTTCACAGTAGGTTTAATTTTTAATTTTGGTTATTATCCCATAAGCTTTGCCAACATACTTCCTTCGCTAGCAGGTAATGATTTAAATCAGCCTGTTGGATATCTTGCCTGGAGTTCTTAATACCTGTTTTTGTCCACTCACATAATTAACACTGTTATCTAGAGTTTAATAGAACATTACAACATTTAACTAAAATTGTGTGGAACGATTACCATTTTGATTAAACCTGGGTTTAGAACCAGACAATTTGTCAACATGAGCTCAGCATGTCTGGCTTTCTACTAAAACCCTTCATTAAGGTCACATCTGCTTCCCTTGACTCCTTCATCAAAAATTACCTTGGTCATTTTGTTTTATGACCATAAAATCTCTCAGTGAAAGAACCCTTCAAAACTGCTTACAGATGCATCCTTTGGCTCCTGAAAGTTTCCAAACTGGGGATGTACAAATCACTTTAAGTCAATATACAACTCATCCCAAAGCCAAAAATCACTAAAGCTACTGAAGTTATCTGCCACTCTTGTTTCTTATGTCTGGCAAAAGGAAAATTTTAGAGGACTAATACTAAACTTTAAGCATTATGCTACTTTTTTTGAGAGCATCAGGACATAAAGAACTCTGGGGCTAAAATACCCTGCTGTTGTATCACATAAATCTCTTCTGTTACCCTTTAAAGGTTAGAAATTGCATAAAATGTAATATAAGCATCACTGGAGTACTAATATATCCTAGAATGTGCATGAAGGGAAAACTTTGCACTCATTCAACTCAGTTGTTGTACATATGTGACTCAAGGTCTTTAGAAAAATAACTGGAAAAATCACAGACAGCAGCCTTGGAGCAGCTTTAAAAAAAATCCTGCACAGTTCTGATTCTCACCATGTCTTTCTAGTACAAAAACCAGCAGGAGATCACCTTTTCTTCTCTGTCCTTTAAGCTATCCACTCTGCCAGCCCTGCTTTCACCAGTCATCTACAAATTATTACTTATACTGGAGAGTGTGGGTGATCACTATCCTGCTATGCTTTTGTACATGTCCAAGCAGAAGTAAAATGATGACCATTCAAAGAGATTTATGTTTCTATTATTTATGTTAACAATCTTAAAAGTTAAGGGTGAGTGGACTTAGGAAAATTGTCTTCTACACCAGGTTCCAAAATGTAAATGGATATTGCACTGATCAGTGATTACTCAGAAGTGAACAAAAAGGGAATTTTTTATGAAATAAGACTTTATCACTGCCACCTTACTCACTGCATCATTTTGTGCCTACAGGGGTTTGTAAAACATCACCGGATATCAAATCCCAGTTTGGCTCCCACCGCATAATTTACATTATTTTTTTTTTTAAATGTCCTTAAAACTACACCTGAAAGCACACGAAAGTGCTAATATAGAGACTAGAGTTTGGAAAACTAAAAAGAACTGTGTATGAAGCTGCGTGTTACTGTTTCCAGTTGCTGAAATTCCCAGTCAACACTCATGAAGAACACCCAAATCTGGCTATTATTCTGTGTTCTGTCTCTCAATATGCAAACTATCAGCCCTGCCTGAAAACAAAATGAAAACCAAAATAAACCAAAAGCATATGACTGGAATGTAGCCATGAAATTTCTGTATTGTCGTTGAACAGGATTGCAGACTTGGCCTGGTGATCCAAAGGCAGTGGCTATGTTTTTGCACAGAAAGTCCTGCCATAGTTCCAAATAATACCTGAGGAAAATTTGTGTTAGCAGGCCCGGTGCTGAAAAACTGTGGATGATAAGCACCATATGCTCTTGCACTAAGCCCAGCATTAACTAGTTTATGTGTTTATATGGGTTGTGATGAATGCTTATGAAGAACAGGCAGAATTGTAAAGGCATAAGTCAGTGTTTGTTCTTACACTCAGACATTTTTGCCTGACAGTGTCCAATCATATATGAACTAAATGATGCAATAATACCTGTGAAAGATGAAAAGTCAACTGGTCTTGCATACCACGTCTGTTGAAATCTCTCAAGTGTCTGTGCTTGCACCAGTTTTTCTCATATTTAAGATTAAGATTACTCTCCTAGGAATTTAAACATGAAATGATTATCAGGATGTACAAAGGCAAAACAGATATATCACCATAGGGATCCCTTCTCTGATTTTGAATGATGAGGTTGCCTGGTGTTCTCCCTAACTAAATATGCTTCATTAAGGATTTTTTTTCAAATCTCTATAGTCACCCAATTGACTCTCCAAGATTCTTGATTCCGTATCAGGCCTTCTCAAAGCAAGCGAGGTCTAGGAGCTGTTCAGTAAACTGATTTGGTAATTTACAACCAGCTTTGGACTAACAAACACGGAAGTTATGAGTTAGTCCCTAGAGAAGTGTATTACCTCTTACAAATACGTTCATAGAACTTAAGTTCTGTTTGTTCATACACTAATTCACCATGAAATATTTAGAACAATTCTAACATCAAACATGGTGAGATAACTTCTAGAAGACTAGAATGCCACTTGTTTGGTTTATAAAAGAAATATAAAGTCAATATGGTATCAAGCTTTCCATCAAATAAAAAAATTAAAGCCTTTTTAGGCTTATCATACTGTTATACAAATGTGAAGACTTTATCTTGTATGAAAATTATATTCATCTCCTGGAAGTATTCCAGTGAAGGTCACAGCTAAATCTATTCTGAGTCAGGTAGGTTGCCAGATGACCAGTAACAACAAGGAATGCTCATCCATGAAGGCTCAGCCAGAAGAATGGGGAATTTTGGTTGAGCAGTACGCTGATGACAAACACATTATATCAAAGAGGACTGGGAAAGAATATATGCAGTTGTTTAAGAAAGTGTTTCAAGGACATCTTAAAGGCATTCTTGTGTTGAACTTAACAGCCGTCTTCTGGGGGCTTTTATTCAAAAGCAGGCCTTAGGCAGCAATGAAAGCTAGAATGGCAGGAAGCATAAATTTCTTTAGAGAGCATAAAGTTGTACAGGGAAAGTATGCCAGAAAAACGTACCCTGGAAAAATACCCTGCTCATACCCTGGGTATTTTTGTGAATGGCACAATAAAAATATACATTTATTTTTTCACCTGTGAGCAGGTCTCTGTCACCTCTTCCTTATGACACTGTGATACTTCCTCTCAACTGTAAATTGAGGTATTTTTGCCAAATAATAATCTGCAATCTGACAGGTTAGCACTGCTGGACTCTGACAGGGCAGTGTAAACATTTCATAGGCTAAAGTAACCGTCATAGTTGCTAAGCTCGTGGGGAATCTTCCTTATAAATCATTGAAGTAGGCACCTGGTATTTACACAGATGTAAATATATTCTGGTCATCATACAATTTTTAATAGATTTTGTGTTTATCAGTTTTGATTTTCCAGTTTTTATGAGTATTTATGCACCTTGCATATTTAATTTGAGAATTTTTTATTAGTTAAATTGAAGGAAACTGCAAATATGTTAACTCTGGAAGCAAGGCTTACTGAATCATATATGTAGAAGTCATATACTCTTTCATGATGGGTTTATTACTTTGGCTCCACAGAGTAGAGTACTTTCAAAATCTCCAACTGATCTTTGAACAAAAACAACTAAAAATTATATTTTAAATGACAAAATGAAATTACAATTAACTCTTAAGATGCCAGATCAACATCATCAAACTTAAGACAAGGAAATATTCTACATGAGGCTTCATAATGCATTGTGCTTTGAATAGAGTTTTGCTAGAGCTGGCAAACAGCTCTTTGCCCCTGAAAGGATACTTACTTTAAAAAGAACAATTGAGAAGAAATAAGTATTATCCAAGTTCATGGCAGAAAAATAGAAAAATTCCTCTTTTTAAATTCCTATTTCCCCTGAGTAGAAATCTCTTACATAAAAATCTAATTTAATAAGAGTATTATTAACTATGTCCTGCTTAATGAACCAAATCTTATCACTGCTGCTACATCTTCTCTTAGGTGGAATCCAACATGGTGAGAAAAAAAGTAAGAAAGCAATGATGGCTTTGGCAAGGGCAGAGAAGAGGAGATGTTGTCAGGGAGACAGAGGAGGAAGTGTTGAGGATGTTCGCTTGGGAGTGTTGGAGATTGCTGTATGCATTTGGACTGGATACCTTAGGCACTGTATCCAAAACTATTCAGTAAAAGTGAACCTGCAGTTTTGTATTTTTTGAAGCTTTTGGAGAGATTCCGATTGGACACCAGAGGGAAATTTTTCACAGTGAGGACAGTCACCATTGGAATAATCTCCCCAGGGAGGTGGTTGACTCGGCCACATTGGACACTTTTAAGAGTCGTCTGCACAGGGTGCTGGGCCATCCTGTCTAGACTGCGCTCTTCCTAGAAAGGTTGGACTAGATGATATCTGAGGTCCCTTCCAACCTGTGATTCTGTGATTCCATTAAAGTCACATGAAGCTGAAAGAGAGCAGGGTTGAAAAGTGATTTGGAAAATTGCTTTTTCATCAAAATAAATTCAGTAGGACAGAAAATTTTGCACAATATTAGTAGTTGTTCATGTGGCCACAGACTTGTAACTCATTTCTGTGCAGCGTGTAAAAGGGTTATTGTTATAAAGTAGTAAAGAATGGGAAATATATAAATATCAGTTGTTGTAATGCAATAATATTGTACTGTACAATATTGAAATTTGAATGACAATGAAGAGTTTACCAAGTTTTTATTTATTTGATTCATGAAGCAAACTTTGGAGATAAATAACATAAGCTAGCTTTCCTGTAATGAAGCTTGCTCCTGACCTTCAACTAAAGAGATATTTACAAGCTTATAACTAGACATATATTAAAGGAACACACCCCTCTATCTTTTGAAGTGCCACAAGAGAAAAAATGATAAAACATTTCTGTTGCTACATGACTTGCAAACCTAATTTCATTCAGCCTGGTTAACTGTACAGAGATATTGTAATGATTTTCAACTGGATAATAAAGTTTGAGAAAACAGATCTATTTCTTATTTTACTGAAAAAATTTTTGTGAGCTACATTTCAACTGAACAGATGGTGCACACTGAAAAATAATGTTGTACAAAATGGCAGGGTTCTTTAGCCTTAAAAATTTAAAGTGAGTATGCGCACATGTTTTAATTTTGGTAGGCTGGCCAAGATCATCCATTTGAATACTGCATTTTAAATAGGAATACCATCTTTTTTTATTTAATCTGTAGTTAAAATTAATTGATTTTGGCACTTGCTATTCTGAGGTAGCTCAGTTTACTTCTGTCATATTAGATGCAATTTCATTGCTATTTCCCCTACCAGCTGTAACAAATCTCTTGCACACCTTTCTGTCTGCCATTGCCTCTACTCTCTTGGAGGACACTTCTGCTGTGTCCTTAGTTGGACAGTATCACCCATTTTGGCAGATACCTCTTTTTCTATAACCCAGTTCCACCTTTTGCTCTGTATCCTAAACTAAACTAAAAGATGAAGATATTTTCTAAGCTCAATTAAAAAAAAATTATCATGGGTTTCTCAACATTTCATAGAGTCACAGACTCACTGAGGTTGAATGGGACATCAGGCGTAAAGCAGGGTCTGACTGAATTCACACTAGGCTACTTACAGCATTGTCCCTCTGGTTCTTGAAAATCCTCAAGGATGGAGATTTCCCAGCCTCTCTGGGCAACCTGTGCCAATGCTTGGTTATCCTTTTGGTGACAATTTTTTTCATTATATCCAGTCAGAACTTTCCTCTGTATCAATGCATCACAGTAGTTTCTCATTCTTCTGCTGTGCATGTCAGTAAGGAGCCTGGTGCTGTTACCTCACAATGCCTTGATTTCAGTGGAGCATAAAAGAAATGCTTTGGGATGACAGCAAAGATCCATTTCATACCTTGCATCTTTTCAGGGATTTTACTTTAATCATATGCCTAGGAAAGGGCATTCAACATTTTATGATCCAGGAATTCCTAAACCACCATTAATATATTTGCATCAAATAGCCTGCATGAATTTGTTTTATTCTCATTCTCTTGATGCAAAGACCTCTACAGCTCAACTTTACTGTTTGTGAAGAATCAACTGCATTGGTTTTCAACCTGCTGTCTCATATTTCTGTTTGATGACCTATTAAGAACTAGGAACCCTGAGAGGCACTGAATGATTGTTTCCCATTTCTACCCTCAACAGTGTTATTGGACTGTATTGTATACACCCTCAGTTTTCTCTATTCCAGCCTGGGCTTCTCAGTCATTGCCCTTTCTAAGGTTGTTTCCTGATTTTTCTGCCCTTCCTTGAGCCTTTTCCAGCCATACTAGAAATCCAAAAAGTGGTCTTAAGAGGATCAAAACTGCACAGACTAGTGGCATGTTTATACAGCAGCATAACACTCTGTTCTGTTCTCCATTCCTGTCTGTAGATGCCCTTTTGGGACTGCTGCTGGTCTGGTGTCTCCACCAAAACCTTTGGGACAATCGAAGACATGTACCACAATGGTCTGATCAGAGCCCAGCATTTTGTGTGTAAAGTCACGACTCTGTTTTCCCTACAAGTCTCATTTCACATTTACCACCTTGAAATTCATGAGCCATTGTATTGTTCAGTACACCTCATGTATTCCTCTCAAATACCTTATGGCCTGATGGTTTTTAATTTGGGGATTGGGGGTGTTTGGATGAAAAACTTTCAGATTTTGTGTGTCTGCATAAAAGTGAGTGGAGGGAGTTTGGGTGAGAAGGGAGTAGTACTTTTTGTAGCTTTTCAAAATAAATTGTTAGTGGTACTCTTAGATGCAAAAGCCCTTGGATCGTCCCGGTTTCCCTTCTTTTAATCTTTAAAAAAATTGACTTTACAGTTTGTAGGGGAATAGACAGGGATCGGCGACCAGAAGATCACGGGATGTGACGGAAAGATAGACTCCTCCCCATAGGAGTGGCAGGAACAGGAAGTGCAAGAGCTATATAAGCGTGTGACGCAGCTAAATAAACGGACATTTTGTATCCATCATATTGATGTCTGTGCATCACTGTCCCCAGGGTGGGTAGAGCCCTGTGTCCCAGAGATATGCGGCCCAAGATAAGTTTTCCCATAGACGCGTACAGCAACAACAGTTTTAATCAGAAGGATCTCTTTATTTAGTAATAAAAGTATAATAAAAATATAAGTATAAGGCTATGAGCATGTTTGCCATCCTAAAAGAATGAATGCCACTATATTTGCAATTAGAATTCAGCCTCTTTTCTAATAGATAAAAATTTATTAACATTAACTGAGTTTAACGAAGATCACCAAACAAAGATGAAAGAATAATATACTAAACCAAGCAGATTTTTTCCTTTTTGACAAGTGTGTTTTTAATCATTATTGATAGCACTGTATAGTAGACTACCATTTTGATTGAAAGACGGAAAAAAATATGGTTAATCTGTAAAAGTAAGGAAGTTGAGTAATCTGAGGCCTCTTTTCAGTTCTCTATATTAAATATCTGAGCAACAGAAAAATATCTTTTTCATTTAACTACCATATTAAACAATAAGATTGTTATGTATGTTCACATTCATATTTCCAGGTAACATCCTGGCACTTTTAGTTAAATGCCCTAATTTTAAAAGTCTACTGAGCAGTCAATATTTAGGGAAAAGTACAAGTGAAATTCTCGAGATAACTAAGCCAGACAGGATTTACATCATTTCCCAAACTGGTTACTGCATTTCTCTCTAAAGTGACTTCTTGGGTTAAGACTTTTATTCGCAAGTGCTAGGGGTTTTTCCTCTGCTGCAAGTCCACACAAGATACCTGCCTAGGTAGGTACGTGGCTTGAGAAGTAAGATTGTTTAGCAACTCCGTTGGGATTGAGGGTTTAGCAGGGCTATACAGTACCATGTCACTATTTGTGACTCCAATAGGAATACTATGTAAGAAATTTAATTTGACCTGGTTACAGAAATAGTATTAGACAACTTGTCAGAGTTCATATATTTTCATTATTTTGATGTCATAGAAGTCATCCTTTCATCCATCAGAGATTCCCAGTAGATGTGGATGAGGAAAGAGAATCATCTTTCAGATCTCTCATCATCCTAGTTGCTCTGAGCAGGTGCCAGTATATTGGACTTTGAACACCTTAAATATTGCTAGACTTCTTTGACAATGTGGTGCAGTTTCTTACTTTGGGATATCTGGATGGTACAATAGAATTGTATTGAGTGAAAGCAAAAAATGAAATGTCTTTCTTCAGCGAAACTGGCATGGAAAGTTTTATTTTAAGAAATCCCCATGAGGAAGATTTTGACTATTGAGTTAGAACAATTTTCAAGTCTTATGATTTTATTGAGTATTTGATTTTGCTGAGATTTATCCTTCTCTGTCTGCCCCAGCTGCTGAAATTGGATTATTATCTGAGAAGGTAAGCTTTCTTTTTTGAAATGTAACTGTTTGATGACTGCTTGATTCAGGAAACAGCTTGACTAAAGCTAAATACTCAGTACCTATGGGAAAACAAAAAGAATCCAAACTACTTACTCCCTATATCTCAAAACCATAAATAAATTCATGCTGTGTGAAAACTAATTTATTCATATTTTATAAATGTTTGTCAGAGGGAGAATAAGAAAAGAAACAATGTTCCAAATTTAAAGCTGACAACTGAATAGTTCTTTTCTAGAACAGCTATAACTTGACTAACATGGAAGAGAAGGCACAATAAATTAAAGAGGTATATTTTTCCTGTATGCTGGTTTAAGGCAGCAGTGAACTTAACATGGATTGCTAACCTGGAGACACACTTTTTTGTGCCTTGTGCTAGACTGCATAGTTAGAAAACACAAGGAGTTCTATTAGGTGTACTCAAACTTCTGAAATCTTAGTAAATTTTAGGCCATTACTTAAAATGTGGTGAGATTATACGCTGCCCTGATAGGACTCTTAAGCTTTAAAAAGAAGGCTGGGGTGTGAGGGGGTGGGGGAACCCACCTAAATACCCTAACCCAGCTTTTTCCAGGACTATCACAGGAGAACCATCAGCTCTTCTCACATCCTCACCACCACTGGGCCTCACCAGGGCACTTTTCAGATTGAGAGGTGTGACTGCTTACAGGGCTACCAGATTTATCTTGAGGTGTAGGGGAAAGGCCCTTGGGGATTGCACAAGTCCTGTTACGGATGTTTAGGGGAGGAAACAAAGGTGGGGAAAAGGAGGGATCAAAATGGCTGGGGAGAAACAAGCATATGAAAACAGAGGGCTATGGTGACAAGAGGGACAGGTCACGTGTGAACAGGTCAGTATGCATTTATGTCTATCTGTGCTTTGCCCAAATCACCACTGCCTGTCCCGTCTGCTCATCAATCTACATTTGTAACTTTTCCTGAGCCTCTATTCAGTGTGCATGCATGTCTGCGTGACAAATGGGGTCAGACCACACGTTACAGGGACCCATGGGTCTGTGGTACCAGTAAATGAGGGGGCAGGCATTTGCTCGTCAGGGTGTGATCACAGGGAGTACTAAGCTGGACTAACCAGCAAAGAGGTGAAATGGTCTGGCAGCCATGGATATTTATAGATGGGTCTCTGGGAAGGAGGCAACAGAAGGATCTGGCTGCTGGAGGGACCACACTGTCCAGGCTATCTGCCAGTCAGACCATGGGGTCTGGGTGTTCACTGAGATACCCGTGTGTGTGTATTTGAGAGATGGTCTTGATCTATGCAGCTGGCCCTGTGTATATGTATTGTGTATATATATGTTTGTGTTTTCCTGTTGTGTGTATCCTGTATACACCCTCAGTCTCACGACTGGTTGGACCTGGGGACATGAAGCTACAGCAGCCTCACCTCTGTTAGACCGCCAGACTGGCAACTCCTAACAGTATCCAGCTCACTTTTTGCCCTTGAAAGATCACCCCATTGTGCTACTTGATTTGATCAGATTTTAGTCCCAGAAATAAACAGAATTGAAAAAGCAGGAACAATTCCAACTTCACAAAAATTTTGGCAACTGGTAGCATCTGTATTTTACAAACACCCCTGAAATTTTCAACATTCTGATGTGCACATTTGTAACAGGCTTCAGACAAACTGCCACTGTTTAGTCAGGAAAGGTTTTTTTTATATGAAAGCAGAAGTATTATTTGATAATTTTTCTGACTTTAGGAAAACCAAAAGGGAGGAGATAGAGAATGGTAGTAGGAGGTAGCTGATATTTCATTCACTTTGCAAGCTGAGTTGTGTAATCATCTAATCAGGTGCGTGGTTGATCATCATATTTTTTTCATATTTTTGGTCTGTGTGACTACACTGAAATTAATTCCAAATATTCCAATAAAAAGCCTCAAGTAAGGCACTTTACATTAAAGTAACTTTCATAATAGACTCAAAACCTGTCTCAGTCATACAGCAAGACATCCATTAAGCTGATTAACCTGGACTGATGTGCCCCTAAACAGCACTGAAATGTTCCCAAGGTTAGCTGTGCTTGTGTTAGGAAGTGTTGGATTATTCAAACTCAGCAAATGCAGGTAATGCGTATGTGACAAATTATTTTTGTCAGTAGAAACCATCTTTAAAAATATATTTTATCTACCAGTGAGGCAGGTGGATGGAAGAATGTAACCAGGTGGCTAACTTCTATCAAGCAACTCATACTTTATAGAAACTGGGAACTGGAAAATATTCTGGGTTCTCAAAATAATAGTGCTGTTGAAAAGCAATATAATCTTCACTTGCAGCCGTGGTGACAATCTGGTTTGAATTTGTATACAGTAATATTGTCTAAAGCTTATGACAAATTCCACAGGTGCCTAGAAAATAATTGAGAAGTCATACAAATGGTGTTGCACAATGGTTGGGAAAGATGGTGTTGCTTAAACCCCTTTTACAATGATGCTATTCATAAGTGGAATTCATCGGACGTGTATTTAAATAGTCAGTAACTACCTTAATGGAAAGTGAAAACAACTGTAATTTATTTAAACTACTGCATAACTACTAACACTAGTCAGAACCAGGAGGAAGTATGGGGGCAAAAACTCATACTATCAAATAAAAACTAGTAATCTCGTAATCTATTGTAATAAATAGTTATCTAAGATAAGTAAAACCCTTTACACATTATAGCGGAATTTGTGGTTCCGTTAATTTAGAAGTGTACACCACTGAAGATTACCTTTTATCTCCCTAACTTCCCCATTCAACCGGAGTGTTACACTTAGTATTGAAATAGCAACAGTGTTTTGCTCCTCTGTTTGCTGTCAGTAGTCCAAACACAGATGCTGCTAACAGATTACACAGTCCTTTCACTTCTTCCTCTACAGGCTAGTGTTTCTATATTATTTAAAACTCAGAAAACAATCCTTTCATTGAATTTCACAGTTAAGTCATATATCAAGGTAGCAAAAATTATGGTACTGTCTCTCAGCTTATTACATGTTAAATTACAGATGCTCATGGTTGTGGACTTCGTGCTGGCATTTGACAACAAAAGAGACTCTGGTTGCAGTCCCAGGTTAGAGAAGAGCTAGACAGCTGGCCCATTAATCAAGTGAACAATTTCAGCTTCACAGAACGCTAGCCTCAGATGGTCTAAATTGGCTTAGTCAGTGGAGCTGTGCTGCCTTACTCTGAGGCCATGGCCCCCATTTTTTATCTGATTTGTTAGCTGAGACAGCCAATGGGTTAAGTTACTCGGGGAGAATATTTTATTTTAGTGCCAGATACCTTCAGTTGACTTCAGCTGATGACACAATTTTCACTTTGTTCTCAAATGCCAGTATTCCTATGTCTGATTCGTCCTGGAATACTACATTATCTATCATATGTTTTAGAATGGGCATAAAATGGTTTTGCCTAGTAAGTGTCCTGATGGTAGTGACCTGAAGGAACAGTGGCGTGACCTCATTCCTTTCTGCTGCTATTGATATCTTTAATCAATTATTTACAATGATTTGCAAAAATTTAGGCTCTCTGTAGTCCAGGCTTCTGTACCTATAAATCAGTAGATGCTCATCCCATTTCGTAGTAATAATTCTGTCTGAAGCCAGTACCTTTAAATTTTAAGAGATATCAATAGGGAACAGAGAGATCTGTAAGAAAATGGAGACAAGCAGACCAGTTCTGCACGAGCCACTTCATGTCCACATAGAGACACTGTCTGCTCTCCTCCGGGCAGCCTCAGGCACCTACCCCTGCACCTTTTGCTAAGCTTGTTCCTGGGCAAAGCTGCTGTGCATGAAAGAGTTCGGCCCACAGGATGAGGTGGTAGCATAGACAGAGGAGGATTTGGAAGGTTGCAAATCTCCTACAAAGGAGGAAATATGGCAGATTGACATGTGCCAGTTTCCTGCTGACTGTGGAGAAAGTCAGCTGCCAAACCAGATCCTGGTACTTGAATTTGCTGTGTGAGAACTGTACCCCTGAACTCTCTCCTCAGCCACTCTCCAAAAGTTTGAAAACAGCATTAAAGTTCTTTGCTATTGTTCACTCTATAAAGAAATTCCAATGTTAATTTTTTCTTTACTTAATAAAATAAAACTGTAATGATGAATACTACTTTTCACATTTTCTAAAACTGGTATGGTGAAGATAAATATAATTCCAGTGATAGGCATGTCCAGTAGTCATGTTAGAATGAGTTTTTACATTAAGTATGAAGCCTGATTTTTGCTTTTAAAATGAAAGTGTATAGTGCCAGATATCACTTTGGGGAAGCAGACCGTGGGTTTTCCTCCTACAGTCACAATATAACATGGTAAAAAGGCATGTGATAAAGTAAAGCAAGACTCTCCATCCGTTTATTTTCTAAACATTATCAACTGATATTTCGTTTCACATGAATAAATTGTTGGCTTTAATGGAAATTAGAAAGGCCAATGTAAGCTCTATCACTACAATTGAGATCCAAAGATATTAATGCAAACAAATACTATTAGCTTGGGGTTTTCCAGCTGAAAACATTTCTTTTGATCACTATGACTGAGGATGTGATGACCAAAGACTGTGAAGGAGCTGTGGTATAACTGGAAACAAACCAGTTTTAATTTCATGGAGCAAGGAATTCTGCTTAGCAAATGACAAAAATGATCCTTAGATACATATCTTAGCCTAAAGGGAACTATATAATTGATAAATTTTTACATAGGCTGATAGATTTTTAAATTAGGCTGTTTTCCAATGATCTATTATTTCTCAAACATGACATACAGAATGTACGGGTTATAAAAAACTTTTTAAAAAGTATTAATTTATAATTCTTCAGTGTCCTAGGTCTCAACAAAATACAGATGTCTTATGTTGATGGATTGTGGTAATGGGCAATGATTGGAAATTTAGAATGTAGAAAACCGAAATATGGAGGAAACCAACCTGGCATTTTTAGCATCATAGTAATAAGGAAATAAACCATGCCTCCTGGATTTTCTGCTTTGGTTTGTGACACGAAACACAATTATTACCCCAATGGACTGCTACAATTGTGATATTCACCAGGTCAGTGAAGTACCTTAGAGAAACCTTTCTGAAATCTGAATGAGTCACATACTATTGCTAAGTTACTAGAGATCAAGATTATCTGCTGCTGTTACATCACTCATAATAGCAGAAGTAATTGGACCACATCTGCAAAAATCACAAATTTTTAAATGTAGTTTTCAGCATAGCAATTCTGAAAACTGAATATACCAATAAACAATATATTGCTTTTATCAACTTCAGACATGTCCAATTTTGAAAAAAACACCACAAACAACTCATGTTTTAGCTATCAATGCACACTTTTAAGAAAACAATTCAAAACATTCCATGTATGCACCTAATTTTATATGCAGTGAAGTGGAGATATACTATTCTTTCTTGTCCAGTGCCAAGTCCCTACAATCCTTTACATTATAAGTGTATGGCTAAGGAGCCTGTACACAAAGCTCTAAACCTTCAGCTTCTATTAACTACTGCAGGTTGGTAAACACTGCTGTTCCCAGAGAATTGGATTGGCAAACCTCTATCAACTTTAACCGTTTCAGAATGTATTTATACAGTCTCACTTTTTTTTTTCTTGTTGAAAGGTAACACACAAAGGAAGTCTTTATTCTGTTATTTTTAATATGGAGGACTCATTTTTGTTTGTATGATATGAACAGGAAAATAATAACTGAACCAACGTAATTACATTTTTTCATACAGTATTCAATCATATAAATAAAGGCATGGAAAATAAGTTTTGTGCATTAAACATTACTCATAAGCAGATCTTGTTAAGGATTAAATATGAGATATGGGCTCTATAATCAGAACACATAGCAGTTAGGTTACAATAAACAATTGTAAATACTTTCAGGGATATGAAAGGCTGTTTGTTTTTCAAAAGAACTGCATCTTTACTCATTATCTAACTCTAGATGTTAGGAGCTTTCAGTGAGTCAGTAGTGATGACCTGATCATAGAAAAGCACGGTCAGCCATATACTTATGTGATTTATCTTTTCTTTTCTCTTCTTTTTTTTTTTTTACATCATTATGTGCCAAATTCTGAAGTCTCCTTGATTCGTGTACAAATTGATTCAATTTCCGTGTTACCCTATAAAATGAGGTGATTCTGAGATGTGAAAAACAATCACTTCAAGTGAAGCCTAAAGTGTTAGGAGAGTTAGCAGAAGAATATTAAGCAGGAGAGTTAGCAGAAGGTGGATGCATATTCTCTTGCTAATGCAGTTTGATTTGCCTATGTATTCATTAGCATAAAGTGTTGAGCCAATCAGCAAAATTACCTCAATATGTAGGTGTCTTACATATATCAGTGATTTGGCATGTTGCTGCTGACAACTCAATTAAATTAAATGCCATAGATGAGTATTTTTACTGACAAGTGCGCTGAATGAGGAAGATCCTGACTTAATGTTCTTCAGTAATTAAATCATATTGAAGTATGCGGTGCCTGTCCACCTGCACTACTGGTCCTATTCATAATGTACTCAGAATGACAGTTAATAATTAGCATTGGTTAAATATGTATGTGTCTAAGTTTAACCATCATTGTATTTTTCTTTATTATTTATGTGACAGTATACATCTGGTATTGTATAATTTTGATCAGAAGCTGTCTCAAGCATATTAAGAAAAGAATTAAAAGTAACTTATTTTTGCTCAGTTAGCTGTGTAGTCTTAAAGAATAATAATTTTAACTAGCTTTTTCTGATCAGAATCTCTTCACATCTTGCCTCATAAAAACAGCATGCCCGAAATTGCAGTCACTCAAGAGCAAAACTCAAAAAAAGCCTTGACTTTGATTACAATCAGTAGGAGTCTCAGACAGAAGGTTTTGCTCTACCGGTTTTAAAGATAGGGGGAAGGTTAATAACTATTTGCAGTGGTTATTACATAGCAGTGTCACAGAGAGCCTTGAGGGGACGTAACAGAAATATCATCATAACCAGAGGCAGTTTGTCAGAGGGACCAAGTCATACGGCAGTTTCTCGGCTTGTGATTGCGAGAGAAAAATATCTTCACTATCTCATTTTTTACATCCTTGCTATGTCAAGTTTCTTGATAATTGAGGAATTTTCTGTGCCTTCAGGTAAGCCCTTGAATCCATTTGGAATAACAGAGAGCAGAAGTTACTTCTGTGAACAGACTTAGAAACACGGGTTGCCAAATGCTGTATTCTGATAGACTAATGGGCTGCATTAGCTCCCAATGATGAACAGCTGTTATTTTATTTAAGTGCATGGATGACAATCGTCCTGCCACTCATATTACATGGGCATGGAGAGAGTGTTACCAGAAGTGCTCTCATTAAGTATCCTGAGGCCTGAGTGAAAAGTAGCCATCTTTTACAGATGAAAGGAACAGAAATGCTGGGAAGAAAATAGTAGTTGTTATTTTTGGTTGTTTGTTTTTTTTTTTTTTCAAAATAGACAATCTGCTATTAAAAAAAAAGATAAGCAAAGAAACAATTACACACAGAAAACAAGAAAACTAAGGCAATATGACTTAAAGGTTACAACGACCTTGTTTTTATAAACACATTCCCTCAAAATATACCCTTTTGCTCCAGCCTTCTCAAACACTTGCAGGTAATATATTACCCTTTCTCTCTTTCAAGACCATTTCACAGCTAAGATTTGATTTTGCAGCCATTTTATGGCCAATATCTGAAAACACAATCCTTCTTGGAGTTTGTCTTAATTTCACTGAGAACACAATGGTATATGAAGCATAACAATCTGAGCTGAACTGTAGGATGGAGGGAAGATGAAACTTCACAGGGTCTTAGGCAGGCTGCCCACATCTGAGATCCAGAATGACTCTATTTACAGAAAACATCATAGAATGGAAAACTTTGATAAAGTGTATTTTGTTGTCTTTCTTGGATGCTATTCTTTTCTCTGGAATTTGAATTTGTGCTTGGCTGAAGTGCAATTAATATTCAGGTACAACAGGCATATTTCTTAGGTCATGTGGAGACTTTGTAGTCTTGCTTTGGCTGACAATATACGTATATGAGTACTTATACCGCTATACTGACCTTTAGCAGCTTGAATAAATGTTCGATAGGCCCTGTGCATAGTTCTTGTAGTGGTAGTTGCATAAGTATTTAGACAGCCTTTGACAATGAGAAGAATGAGAACAGGTTTTAGTCAGGCAATAAATTACTTTTTCCCATACCTACTACCAGGACAGTCTTGGACCTGCCCCCAAGGGAAGCAGAACAGACTAGCTAAGGGCTGACATGCTAAGCTTAGGGAAAACAACTTACACAAGCCATTGTTATTTGTTCATGCTCCTGAGAAGCCCTGCTTCAGAACTATTGTTTCAGGCTTTCTAAGGATTCAGGAAAGCATCAATGTAAGAGAGGACTTTGTTTCACAAATATGAGATTTTCTTCTACCTGATTCTAACCCAAAACAGATTTCATGCATCAAGTTTTCACTTATTAGAAATGAAGATTTTCAATGTGGAACATTCCCAGAAGCTCAGTATCAGAAGATCTGCTTCCAAAAAGAAAGCTGCCCTTTTGGCAGAGATATGCTCTCCCTTCAGCAACAGTATTTTCTTCTTTGAAAAGTAAACTAAAATGGTTCTATTTTTCAAATTTGTACCTAATTATTTAACAGCAGTTATTGTACCACAAAAATCTGTTGAAACAGTAACTAGGTTCCTTGTAAACTGGACAGATATAGGCTATTTGGACTACATATGTAAATATACATAACTCCATTTTGTATATATAAGCTCTTCCTCTGTATTATTAACTACCATAATATAGTGTCTCTATGGTGCCTATGTATGCTTGGCATATTATGAAAGTCAAAGCATGAGGGTTCCAAGGCTAATATTCTTCTCAGACTTAGTGCAAGTTCCATTCTTTTATAAAGCACATAAAGAAGATAAACACAAACTTCCCTTATTGTAGCAGTCTTTAGATAGCTTTATGGTCACCATCTTCTTTCTTTGCCTTCAAAATAAAACAGAAAGATACAGAATGTGGTCTTCATATTTTCACGAGCAGCTGCTAGGTAAAACAAGCAAAAATACCTGCAAAACTTTTCATAACACACACAAGCTAAAATGAACAAAGCATCTATGAAGAAAGCATCTTATAATTGATTCAAACTACTCAGATGTGTTGACAGATGCAATTCACATGTAAATGAAGTTCAACATTTGACATCAAACCTCAAACCATATAGTATTCTGCTGTCCTATACTAATTCAATACATTGGAATGTAAGCATAAGTGATGGAGAAACTAGAAAGACACTGTATATAACCAGGATGTACATTTTTCTAGTTGAAGTTTTCACTTCTAGAGCTAAAACCTAATAGCAGTGGGGTGACAAAAAGATAGTACTTTGTACCTTTCCCTTGATAGCCTTCCAACACTTTAGATTGAAATTTGTGTAATAATCTTCCCTTCCCTTCCCTTCCCTTCCCTTCCCTTCCCTTCCCTTCCCTTCCCTTCCCTTCCCTTCCCTTCCCTTCCCTTCCCTTCCCTTCCCTTCCCTTCCCTTCCCTTCCCTTCCCTTCCCTTCCCTTCCCTTCCCTTCCCTTCCCTTCCCTTGCTGCTGAGAGACTTTAATTGGACTAGCTTACCTGGTGTGACCCAGTACAAAGGTAGCCACAGCGCTAGAAGATGTAGGAAAGCTGCCTCATCACACAAGTTCTTATTCAGCCTGCTGAATAACTCTCTGAATAAGTAAGTCACATAAATAATCACTCTTTATTGGTTAAACACATCTTCTCACATAGCACTCACGTATAGACATGCTGTATGGTTACAACAGCAAGAACATGCTGCTGCTGAGGAAGTAAAGTTTATTGATTGTTACAGTTTCATTAGGCTTCATGAAATAGGAGAGCAAAGCTAACATTTTCTTCTTCATGCCACAGTCTTTCTCAAAACTTGTATCATGTTAATCTCTTAAAAAGCCAGTAGAAGTAGAGTTAGTTAGAAGTCTTTATACTGGCACTAAAATGCTTTCAAATAGCTCTGCTGACATATGATTAAATCCCTTAGGTAAAAGAAAGCCCACCAAATACTCTAGTAGAGTTACTTTAAAGCTTTCAAGAGTTTGCTCAAGGACATGTGCACAATCACAAGACAGTTAGATAAGGAGCTTATTTGTCCCTGTCTCCTCTCCTTTTTGAGTGCATCATAATCTTTTGTTTATGTTAAAACTTTTCTATAACAGCTAAAATGATGTCAGAATCACTACTGCAGGTAAAGAAAAATCAAACAATGAAGAGCTTCTCAGCAATGCTAGGAAAAGAAAAATATTAAAAGAACCTACCACCTAGCAGTACAGATAAACAAGTTGAGTTTTCCTGGTGTTGTATGCGAGACATCTGGGACCTCAAATACTTCTTGTTCCAGTACCTACAATCTCAAATACGGAGAACAGATTTGCAAAATTATGATCAAGCCTCTACCTAGGCTTTAATTTGTATTTATTTATGCTTTTTGTATTTACTTTGGTTGGCATTTATCTGCATAGTAATAACTTCCTTCTCAAGCTTATTTAATACTGATAACTTCTGTTGCAACCAACAGACATTAAAATTTGAGGCTAATGCATTCTAGAGAAAGCAGGAAAATCTTCCAGTTTCATAAAGCTGAACCCAGCAAGTAGAGCTGAATTAAAAAAGGGGAAATGGCTGGTCTGTAGATAACTTTGGTTCCATATTAAGATACATCTGACTTCTCCCAAAGCACAGAAGGTATCTTTTTTAAGTACTTCTGTAGTTATCAGTCCTATGAAACATGAAAATTGAAAAAAAAAAAACAACAGTGAATAAGAGATCCTGCTGAAATTGTTGTGAAATAACAACTATTTGAAATTTTGTAGTCTACACTGAAGGCAAAAATTAGTTTTGTTTTGGTTTTTTTTCCTCTTCCCAATGGCATTTATAATGCCATGTTTTAAAACCTGGTGCAAATCTTATTGAAATAACTTGGAAAACTCCGTTTTAATGAACTTCAAATGAGGGGAAATAATTGTGTTCTAAAAGGTAAGCAGCCTAGAAAATCGATTGTCTCTTTTCAGGATTAAAGTGTTTGCTGTGCAGAGTAGTTCTCTGCCCCTTTGGTTTCTACTTAAAACTGTGATGGTTAAGGCCGGAAGAGAGAATGTTGAACCCATTGTGTGTACTAGCCAGCAGCTATGTAGTCATAAAGTGCAAGGAAGGTTATCAAACAGCTTTTTAAAGGGCAGATATATAGAAGTAAGATATAATGTTATAAAGTTCATTATTGTGCTGGACACACTATGGCTACATGCCTCTACTTATCTGAAAATCTTACTCTTGAATAAACACAATCATTTACAATGATAAAGTGTACACATATAGTTGCCACAGTCTTTTCTAATTTTGGTTTGTTTTTGTCCACACGATGGACATTGGAATTCTTGGATAATGTTAGTAGTTTAACAATACTAAAGTGGGGTTTTTTGGTTTTTGGTTTTTTTTTTTTTCTTAAGGAACACTAATCTCAATCACATAGAAATTGTTAGCATATTAGTTTCAATATAGGAAGAAAAAGAGATGATCAGATTATTAGCTATGAAGTATTATTACATAGACCCAAAACTGAAAGGTATCGGTTCCTCCCACAGGATACAGCCCTTCACAAACTTCTCCAGCATGGTTCCTTCCCACACCTTCAATTCTTCAAGAACTGCTCCAGCATGGGTCCTTTGCATGGAGTACGGTCCTTCAGGAATGGACTACACCAGCATGGGTCCCCTATGGGTCACAGGTCCTGCTGGAAAACCTGTTCTTGTGTGGGCTTTTCTCCATGGATCATCAATGATCTGGATGAGGGGATCGAGTGCACCTTGAGTAAGTTTGCAGACGACACCAAGTTGGGCAGGAGTGTTGATCTGCTCAAGGGTAGGAAGGCTATGCTGAGGGACCTGGGCAGGCTGGATCAATGGGCTGCAGTCAAGTGTATGAGGTTCAAGAAGACCAAGTGCCAGGCCCTGCACTTTGGTCACAACAACCCGATGCAACGCTACAGGCGTGGAGATGAATGGATGGAGAGCTGCCTGGCAGAAAATAACCTGGGGGTGCTGGTTGACACTCACCTGAACACGAGGCAGCAGTGTGCTCAGGTGGCCAAGAAGGCCAACAGCATCCTGGGGTGTATCAGGAATAGTGTGGCCAGCAGGAGCAGCAAAGTGATTGTGCCCCTGTCCTCAGCACTGGTGAGGTCGCACCTTAAATATTGTGTTCAGTTTTGGGCCCCTCATTACAGAAGGGCATTCAGTTGCTGGAGCGTGTCCAGAGAAGGGCAATGAACATGGTGAAGTGTCTGGAGAGCAAGTCTTATTAGGAGAGGTTGAGGGAACTGGGGTTGTTTAGTCTGGAGGAGGCTGAGGGGAGACCTTATCGCTCTCTACAACTACCTGAAAGGAGGTTGTAGTGAGGAGGGTGTTGGTCTCTTCTCCCAGGTCACTAGTGATAAAAAGAGAGGAAACGGCTTTAAGCTGCATCAGGGGAGGTTTAGACTGGCTATTAGGAAAAATGTCTTCACTGAAAGAGTGGTCGGGCATTGGAACAGGCTGCCCAGAGAGGTGGGGGAGTCTCCATCCCTGGAGGTATTTAAAAGACATGTAGACATTGCACTTCAGGGCACGGTTTAGGAAATATGTTAGTGTTGGGTTGATGGTTGGACTTGATGATCTTAGGGGTCTTTTCCAACCTCAATGATTTATGATTCTATAATTCTATGGGCCACAGCCCCTGCCTGGAGCCTGCTCCTGCTTGTGGTCTCAGCAGGCTTCAGCTTCCTTCAGGGCATATCCACCTGCTCCAGCAGGGGATCCTCCACAGGCTTCAGGTGGATATCTGATCTACTGTGGTCCTCCATGGGACCACATGTGTCCCTCCATGAGATGGCCTATACCACCATGGTCTTCTCCACAGTCTTCAGGGGAGGCTCTTCTCCAGCACCTGGAGCACCTCCTCCCCTTTCTTCTTCAGTGATCTGTTTGCATAGTTTTCTCTCACATTTTTCTCACTCTTCTCTCACACAGCTGCTGCACAATGCTTTTCACACTTTCTTAAATATGTTATCACAGAGGTACAACTAACACCACTGATGGGCTCAGCTTTGGGCAATGGCAGATCCATTTTGGAGCCAGCTGACACTAGCTTTTTCTGACACAAGGCAGCGGTGGTGTCTTCTCATAGAAGCCACCCCTCTAGTACCCCCACTACAAAAACTTTGCCACTTTAACCCAATACACCCTCCAAAGTGAGACATATGACTCTGAACCTACTGAGACGAGGAAGGGATCTGAAGTACAGTTCATACAGTGGATTTACTCTCCAGCATATCACATGAAAAAAGTTTCACTGAAAAGAAACACTAGCAGCCGCTGTTTTGCACGTGATCATGCCATAAGTTAGCTAGTGGACTTACAAGTAGGGACCTAAGTATAGGTGTTGGCTGAGCTTTTCCGTGGCTCTGCTCAGGCTTGCCAAAGTTGAGCTGGTTTTGACAAAAATTAGACCCTTTACATTTCTGTGGAACATGCATTGTAAACCACTAGCGTGTGGGGTTTTCATTCTTGCCAAGATTATGTGACAGCTAAAAAGTGATTTTAAGGATCATAGGTTTTGACTATGGAATTCTGAAATTTCCTTCTGAAAGTCTCCTTCCTGTCTTTTTGGAACTGTATCTTAGTCTGTAGGATTACTTTCTTTTGTCTGTCCTAGATCAAGCTGATCTTGCCCATCAGGGAATCCATGCTATATTTATTTTTTTAGCTTTGTTTAGGATTTGGAGATGGGAGCAGCTTCTGACATTCATTCAATTTGGAATAAAGTGTTTATACTTGGACAGAAACAAATAAGATAGCCTTACTTAAAACCTGTGACAAGAACAGTTTATAAACCAGAAAGAATGTAAGAGTGAAGACTATACATCCTACCAGCTTGGAGGATGTTTCCACACCACCTTATAAAACAAGGACCAGGGGAGAGAGAGAGAATTGTTCTGGTTTAGTTTGTGAACTACCATTATTTCATTATGATGGATAAAAGAATGATGTTTCAATTTAAGTGTCATAACTACAGACTAAGAACAACATTTTTGTTTTCATTCAGTAAAGCTCACTTACCACAGGGGAAGACTTTAAGAAGGACAAATGGAAATTAAATACCCAACAGTTTGGTATTCCTGAAAATCTTCTTCTTTTACACATGTATAATAAAAGTAATAGCATTCATGAACCACCATGGTTTTCAAATCATTTATTTCTTTCTTTCCTGCTGGAAACACCTGCTAGTCCAAATGAATTAAGATGTAACTGGTAAGTGCTGTGATAATTAAAGCTGCAAACAATCAGCTGAGTTTTATTGGCTGATTTTCTTATTGTTCAAATAATTAGTGAATATCATAAAAAGTAGAAATATCTTAATTAATGAGGGATAATTTGGAATTCTGGCAGTATCCTGTACTCAACATACAACATATGCTTCACAAAAAAACTTTAGAAGTATCTTATGAATCTAACCAGTCACTCTGAAATGAGTTTAACTTCTTCAGGCTTGTAGAATGGATTAAAGTATAATGGGAAAAGAGATCATACTTCAGTACTTGGGGGAAGTCAAAATGCAAAGGGAGAGTTTTGGGCCCCATTCTGATCAAAAATTGTTTATTCTTCTGCCAGAAAATTCATACCCAGGAGCAGAAGCATAGGGACAGATGAGCTACTCTGAACTTCTAAGTTCACAGAAACCACTTTTCAGTTTTCCTATGAAATGATCCCAGCAGAGACCCAGACTAAAGCACAAGGTCATTCCCTCCTTTGTTAGAAGGTTATAAGAGACAACTATATAACCTGACCTGCTATAAAACAAAGATCAATGAGGTTCAAGAATGGTTCTCACATAAGGTGATTGCTTATTCTGTTACACTGTTAGAGTTACACTGTTTATTTTCAAAAGCCGAGATACTATGATTTATAGATCTGGAGACATTAAATAAGTAATTTTTCTATTAGCTGTATTATTGGCTTAGAAGGATGATGTGGGACAATTCTTTTTTGCCTGAGAGTCCTCTGCGCTTTGGCAGAATGGCAGAGGTCGCCAACCCTCCCACATCCTCGTCTACAAAGCTACTTGAGTGCATGTGTCCTCTAACCACGTAAAGGAAGAGCGACAACAATCTCACTTTCTTCACTACACAGAATTAAAAGCTTTGCAAATTTTCAGAACTACTGTGCCACAGCAAATTTTTTCCTCTTCCGCCTGAGTGAACATCTCTTAATCCTCACCTTTTTACTCTCTATTACAGAAAAATTACTAAATAGTTCAACTTGTGAATGTTTAAATTCTACATCAATCTGAGCAGCTTCCTTGCATGACAGGAGAGGCAAGAGGAAGACAGGGAGCCAGGGGGTTCAAACATACACATATCATATGTTAATTTGCATTACTTTTTTCAAAAGCTTAGTTTATTTTCAGGTATAAGAAGAACTTATTGGTCTTTAAACAAGGAGCTTCTTCAAGAATTATGCAAATATTCTTGGTTTAAAAAAGCTGAAAAGAAACTGCATGTTTCCCCGAGTATAAAATCTTTAATGAGTTCCAGTCATCATCTGACTGAAAATGATATGCACAGCAGCTCAGTCATTCCTTTAATACTCAGAGATAAATGAGTTAACAGAAATATTTTTCTTATATATTGTCTGTGAACTTCATAGGATTAAGTTTACTTTTATTTCTTTGTTGTCAGGGCATAAACCTGGGACTTTTGGACTGGGGGTGAAGCTGAAGGAGTCACAAATGAGTGACTTCTCAAACACAGAGGCCTGAAAATACAAAACATTTCCTTTCCCCTAAGAAATCAGATGTGTCTTGTATGACTCAGGTATGCTTACCACAAAAGATATCTTCTAATGAACATCCTGTTGCTATGACATGTAAAGAAGAGGATAGCATATTATGGCTTACTGTATACACGGAGAAACCTTCACTTCATAATAGCTTGATTGTGTTTACCATGAAAAGGACATTATTTTCACAATGAGCTCTTCAACTAAAACTATTTCATACATCCTTAAATGCTTTAGAACTGACAGTTAAGTCCCAAGAAGGTGTCTTCTCTGCAGAATGGAGACTGAAAAGCCTTAAAATCTGCAGATAAAACAATAGAGAACAGAACTGGCAGACAGACCTTTTTTAATAACAATAATTAACATCTCCCTAGGGTATGGTCTGACAACATGTTGTGTCAATTTGTACTGATGGTTGTCAGACAGCTATGATATTGCAGGCAACATAAAGGAAACAAACTGGGTAAAGACCAAAAAACCCAGATATTATACTGCATGTATTACAAAATACAGTGAAGCCCCGTTATCCTAGATAAGAAAGGACTGGGACATCTAAGATGAAAACTTGGGAGCACAATTATTAAAGTATGTCCTTGTGTGCGTCTCCACTTGGAGCCAACTTAGGGGTAGCAGATTGTTAATGCTCCTCTAGCAGGCCTTGCCAGACCAATTCTTTCTCTCTGCACAAAGCCAGCTAAATGCTACATTTTCAATAATAAACCCAGATGGAGAGAAACACACTTGAGCAGAGACTAGCCCTGGTATTTCAGAATTCCATTGCCATTAATCTGTGACACTGTAAACTCTCTCCTGGGTAAACAGGAGATTACTAGGAAAAATGTGTTCTAGGTAGGAAGTACTGAATATAGGTAATACTGTTTTCTGTGAGAAATTACCTGAAAAACAAAAGCATACCATAAAACTCATGAACATAAAAACCTCGTTAGCTCCCCCTAATCTGGGTGACATCTCAGAACTCTAAAAAAACTAAACCAGTGTTTTTCTTTCCACATGGCATTTTACAGACAGTATCAGATTTGGGTGTTGAGATATCATTCCCATAAAGTTTATTTTCTCCCTAAATCTTGATTCAGTTCACTAAAGAATCAAAATTTGGTGAAATATCCTTTCTGCTTAGTTTAACAAAAACTAAAAATACTATGTAGCCACTGTTCCATAAATTTCTGCCATTGAACAGAAACTGATAATAACCATGTGACTGCGAAAAAAAAAAATGTTGTATTTTAATTAAAGCTTTAGAATATGTTTGTTTTTCCTGCCACAGGTTGTGAAGTGTGCCTCTGTCAAATATTAAATTAATAACTTTCTAAATTTAAATATGTACAACCTGTGGAGTACTACATAGCTTTAATTCTTTGCCAATTGTACTTTTCTTTATTTTTTTGCAGTGCCAAAGATCAACACAAATGAGTTGTAAAAAACTCTATGTAAAAAAAAGTGATGCAAAGATGATTTCAGCATTTCAGGAGGCATACTTCAACATTTTTCCAAGTATCTGCTGTTCAGAGAAAGTAAAAGTGTTTCAGTCCTGCTGCTTTCATTTTGGGAGATATGTAACTTTCTATGCCCAGGAATGCTCTCAACATTACCACCATTTCTGTCAAAACAAATGATAAATGTATGAATCTCAATAGAGTTAATAATTTTGCTGATCTCTTAAAATAGAAAGGCTCTTATTTGTTACAATTACTTCAGACTTCTTATTCCATATCAGAAATATGTAAATGGCTGCTTATATTTATTATCTGCTGTTGTCTGCTTGTATCCTTAGATTGGAAATTGTTCAGTAAGATTCTGCTCCGTGTATCATATATGTGCCTCAAAGAATCTTCTTGCAGTAGATCTGCCTCCACCTTAATATTTTGATAATTTCACTATTATGCAAATGTTTACCAACATATTAATACTAGCTATAAGGGTGTTAAGTTCAAACATGTTCATTGAAGCATAATGAGCAGACATAGGTTTCCAGAAGAAATTTCCACTTAACAAATTTACACTTAATAGACTTGCTAAATGTAACCAATAAAAAGCCTCAACTTTAGGCCTTTTATTTTCCTAACTATCAGTCAATAAGAAATGAATGGTTGAATGAAAACTAAAGCATAACTCATTCATCAAGCTACCTTTAATAACAGTGGGCAGTCACAAATTCATATTTATTAAGTCAAAATTAACCCAAATTCAAATTGTCACCAAGATCAGAAGTTTGTTAGAAAGGAATTTCTTACTTGTAATTATTTTACTGACAAAAGAAGACTCATTTATGTTGCTACAAAACATGTAATTAGAAGTGAACTGAGAGCTAGTTTAGAGAAATTACAGAAGGAAGCTTGTTCTAGAAGTATAGTCTATGAGACAGGGGAACAGACTAAATGCTGAATCTTTACATTAGCATGTAATTTCTGCCATAGTCAAAACTAAATGATAACTTGTTTAACATATGCATTTGCTGAAATGCCCTGTGACTTACTTGCAGGACTGTGACCCAGCTTGACTATGTTGTGGGTACATCTACAACAGCAACCTGTGCAGCTGAGGAGGAAAGGACCAGGACCTGATTTGATTAAAACTTTTATGGTTCTGGGACCATTTGTCCCCATTGCTTGTTTACTGGAAACAGAATTTGCTCCAGGTGTCCTACCTAGGCTTCTACTCTGTGTCTTTACCTCACAGGGGATATGAAATGGATTTTCACTCAGCCAACCCAGCTTGTCTTACCGTCACTAACAGAGCAATGCACCTGTAGAGCCAAGCTACTGGAGGACTACTGAGGAGATGTATCTTCCCCTGGGATGAAGCACCTTGCCTCCCCTTTAAAGTGGGGTGCTTGCAATGGTACCTAGTCTTTGACTTCAAGCTTGGTTTTCTTGCACGGGTACAGTACCTCAGTGCATATAACATGACTCCAAAATCACTGGTAAAAACAACCTTTGCTGTGCTCTTAATCATTAATGTAGACAAATCCTTTGGGTCCTGCTTGGCCTCAGTACTTGATTTTCCCCCCAGGCAGAAAAGGGGAAAGGATGGTGCATGTCTGTGTCCAACCCCTAGACAGAATCAGCAGGCAGCTGGGGTATGCGCCCAAACATGTAGCTGGGAAATACACTAGAAATCTAACTGCATTGCATTAGCACAGTGTTAGCACATAATTATGGGTTCAATAACTATTGTGATTCTATAATTGTTGTTTAGCTATTAGATCCAGGAAAGGCATCTTTAAATTCATCTCAGTGGAGGCAAATACATATTTTTCATTAACAGTGAATGGAGCTCAAAATGTCCTATAAGATCGCTATGTTTAAAAAAAAATAAACAAAACCCAAACCAAAAACCCAAACACAAACACCCAAACAAAAAAAACCCTAACCTTTTCACAGCCTGTGACTTTAATTTTTCTCTTTGTGGCCAGTACACTATGAAACGGCAGAAGAAATGGAGACAAAAAAAATCTCTTGGGAGGAGAGAAAACAGTCAATTTTTTTCTTCATATTTAACCTAAGCACAGGCCACTTCTTACCATTGCCCTCCTGTATTTACCTGGTTTACCTTGATTTGCTAGCACACCACTAACAGGCTAAAAACTGAAGTCAGTTGTAACTCTTTTCCCAGCTGTGGACTACTGATGCAGCATGATCAATGCAGCAAGAGAGAATTAATCACATATTCCTGTGGTAGTTATCAGACACTTCAGGTTTTCTGTTTGTCTTAAGCTTTGGATTAATATGATTACAAATATAAAATTTGGTATTAAAGCAGAAAATTTTTAGATGTTACAGCTTTGAATAAAATCTTAAATCGGTGAATCTCCAGAGGTTTATAAAAGACTTCTTATTTACCTCAAGACTTTGAGGCAGAAGTACATTTATGGTGTATCATAATTTTTCAAAGGCTGCCACAGATAATGCAAAAATATTAGGCAGAAGGTTAGCTGAAAACGGTGCTGTTCCCTAGGGTGTTGAAAATCAGTTTCACACTCCTTGCAATGCGTCAAGTGCTGTGATAGTCACTTTTTGTGCTGATATATTTAAGGTGAATATGCTATCTTAAAGTTTTAAAATGAAGGCCACAAACCTATTTACATTCATGACTTTGTCTCACAGAGTATTCTTTTCAAATGTATTTAAAATGGAAATATTTCTTGAAAGGCTTTAATCTGCTCTCATTTGTGCCAGCTTTACAGTAATGCTAGCCTTTTAACTTCATTTAAATTACTCTTGATTTATAGCATTTTTATTTATGTGAGAATCTGGTCTTTTCTTATAGGTTGAAGACAGTGTGTTGGGGTTTTTTTATTTTACTTTTTAGGGCTGAATTAACAGTGGTCACTGTAAAGTGAAAGTCTTCTAATTTGACATGAACAATCTATTTGACTGTGCACTCAATCAGAACACATTACTTTTAAGAACACTGACAAAAATAAGTGATGCTAGTATGACTTGGCAAAAGAATTGTTGCTACATTCAACACAGTCTACAAATGTTAAAATAATACAACAATAACAGTACAGAATAAGTCCATATACATTGATACAGTTATCAACACTGTACTCTAGAAGCATTACTTTTCAAAAAAAGGTAAGAAGTTACATATTTGAGGTAGGACACAGCTAACAAATTGTTTGGCATTTTTATTTACATCCTTGTTCACATCAATTACTGTCATAATAATTTAGCAAGAAATTTTAATAAGAATGTGGCAGTTTGGGAGTACCAATAGTACAGGTCTGGGTTTTAAAGCACTGAAGCGACAATTTTTCCGAGGTAAATATACATCACCACAGCAGTAATTTTAATAGTGTATGCAAATACCTTTTAAAATTGTCGGATAACTTTTGTAGTCAGGCCTGTTAAAGAACTGGCTGACTCAGTTAATCGTGCTTTAAACTAACAAACTCAGGAGTAGTATCCAAAGCTGTGACACCTGCATGTTCATAAGGAACAGGGTGGATGTGTGCCCCTACCAGAGTAGTGAGGATTGCTCCCCAACCTTCTCCAATGACCTGAACCCTGAGTTCAGCCACCTCAGGTGCATCTATTCCAACACACATAGTCTGGGCAACAAACAATGAGCTACAATGTCATAGGAATCATAGAAACTTGACAACTCACATGACAATGGATGGCTACAAACTCTGAAAGATAGAGAGGGGAGAAGAGGAGATGGAGTTGTTATGTAAATGAAAAATTGAGTGTATGGAGGTGAGCTATGGAGACCAAAGTTCTGCTGAATGTCTTTTGATCAAGATTAGAGGGACCATCACCAAGGGTGATCTTTTGTTAGGTATCTGTTACAGACCTCCCAATCAGGATGACCAGGCTGATGAAACCTTACTTCATCTTAGGGCAACAAAACCACAGGTGACTTCAGTTACCTGAAGGTTTGCTGGGAAGGCAACACAGCAGCGTAGAAGTTGTTCATCAAGTTCCTGGAATGCATTGAGGACTGCTTCCTGCTACAGGTGCTGAGCATGCTGACTAGGGACAGCATACTGTTAGATTCACTACTCACAATCTGAGAAGACTTACTTGACAACGTAACTACCAGTGGTAGCCTTGGACACAAGGCTCATGACATTGTGGAGTTTAAGATCCTTCTGCACACAGTGAAGACCAGTAGTAGGACAAAGACCATGGATTTCAGAAAAGCCAACTTCAATATGTCTGTTGGTAGGACATAAAGGAATGGCTTAAACCTTAGTCAGGGGAAGTTCAGATTGAAAATTAGGAAAAAATTATTTGCCAAAAGGGTTGTCAAGCACTGGAACAAGCTCCCCGAGGAAGTGGTCATGGCCCCAAGCCTGTTGATGTTCAAGAAGTATTCGGACAACACTCTTAGATATATGGTTGAATATTTAGGTGGCCCCGTGTGGAGCCAGGAGTTGGACTCAACAATCCTCCTGGTTTCCTTCCAAGCTGGGGAAAGCCAACACAGATTTATCAAAGGCAAATCATGCATGACTAAGCTGATCACCTTCCACAACAAAATAACATTTCTGTTGACATGGGGAGAGCCGTGGATATTGTTTACCTGGACTTCAACAAAGTGTTTGGCACTGTTTCCCACAGCATTCTCCTGAACAAACTGGCAAGATACAGATTGGACTGGTAGTCTGCGAGATGGGTAGGAAACTGGCTAACAGGGTGCACTCAGAGGGTAGTGATCAATCGTTTTTACTCAGACTGACAGCCTGTCACAAGTGGGATACATGAGGGATTGATACTGGCCCCCATGCTGTTCTGGGTGATGAGAATGAAAGCACCCTCATGAAGTTTCAGGATGACTGGGTAGTAGGGTGGACACGTCAGAAAGGAGAGACATTGTACAGAGAGACCTGGACAGACTGGAAGAGTCGGCTAGCAAGAACTGTATGAAGTTGAACAAAGAGAAATGCAAAGTCCTGTACCTGGTACAGAATAACCAAAAAATCCAGTACAGGCTAGTGTCTGCATGTCTGGGGAGAAGACTTGCTGATAAACACTTGCGAGTCCTGGTGGACAACAAGCCGAACATGAATCAGCAGGGTGCTGCAGCAGCAACAAAGGTAAGTCAGATCCTGGTCTGCATCTGCAGGGGCATTACTAACAGGGATAAATGTAATCATTCCGCTCTACTCAGCACTTGTACCCTGGTTTCAGCTGGGATAGAGTTAACTTTCTCTAGTAGCTTTTATGGGGCTATGTTTTAGATTTGTGCTAAAAACAGTGTTGATAATGCGGAGATGTTTTAGTTGTTGCTAGGTAGTGCTTACACTAGACAAGGACTATTCAGCTCCCCATGCTCTGCCAGGTGCACAAGAAGCTGGGAGGGGACACAGCTGGGACAGCTGACCCCAACTGACCAGAGGGATATTCCGTACCATATGATGTCATGCTCAGTATATAAAGCTGGGGGAAGAAAATGGAAAAGGGGGATGTTTGGAGTGATGGCATTTGTCTTCCCAAGCCACTGTTATGCATGATGGACCCCTGCTTTCCTGGAGATGGCTGAACACCTGCCTGCCCATGGGAAGTAGTGTATGAATTCCTTGTTTTGCTTTGCTTGCACATGAGACTTTTGCTTTACCTATTGAACTGTTTTTATCTCAACTCACAAGTTTTCTCACTTATATTCTTCTGATTCTCTCCTCCATCCCACAGCAGGGGGAGTGTGCAAGCAGCTGTGCGGTGCTTAGTTGCTGACTGGGGCTAAACTATGAAAGCATGTCAAGCTGCAACTGGACTGCTGTGTCCATTGATGGTCCCCACAATTCAAGAAAGACTGAGACAGACTGGAGAGGGCCGAAAGGAGGGCCACAATGGTGATCAAAGGGATGGAGAACCTGCCGTATGATGAATGACTGAAGGAGATAGGTATCTTCTCCCTGGAGAAGAAAACGCTCAGAGTGAATGTCATGGTTTAGCCGGCAACTCAGCCCCACAGAGTCGCTCACTCACTCCCCCACCAGTGGGATGGGGGAGAGAATCAGAAGGGTAACGCTCGTGGGTTGAGATAAGAACAGTTTAATAATTAAAATAAAATAAACAACAACAACAACAACAACAAAAATGCAATGGAATGGAAAACAACGAGAGGCACAAAACCTGGGGGGGAAGGCAGGGGGATGAACCACCAAAACAAACCGCACGCAGCACAGCCGCCTGCCGACCTGACGCTGCGCAGCTCCTGAGCCGCAAACTGCCCCCCCTTAATATACTGGTCATGGTGTCACATGGTATGGAATGAACCTGCCATTGGCCAGTCGGGGTCAGCCGCCCCCACTACGGCTCTGCCGCTCCCAGCCCCCCCCGCCACACAGCAGAGCTCGGGAAGCTGGAAAGATAGCCGACCCCCCACAGAGAAGGGAATTAACCCATTCTCAGCTAAAACCAGCAAGCGAACCTTGTTGCAGTATTCCAGTACTTAAAGTGCAGCTACAAAGAGGAAGGAGGCTCTCTCTTCACAAGCAGTCACATGGAGAAGACAAGGAGCATTGGATATAAGTTGTACCAGGAAAAGTTTCATCTCAACGTAGGAAAGAAACTTTTTACAATAAGAAAATCATTCACTGGAACAACCTCTCCAGGGATGTGGTAGAGTCCTCATCACTGGAGGTTTTCAACCTGTGCCTGGACAGGGTCACATCTCATGTGCCTTTCCCATGAAAGGTTGGACCAGATGATTTTTGAGGTCCCTTCCAGCCTGGGCTGTTCTATGATTCTATGAAATGAAAGCATTCAGAAACTAGTGCTAGCCACCCCCTGTTTTATATTTTGCAATCAAGTCTTGGGTTTATAATAATATATATTAGTTTTATACATTTTCAGTGGTGTAGAACATGTTTTATAATGACTAAAAGTTTTGGGGTTTGTTTCCTAGTCTTTGATTATAATACCACCAATTTAAACAAAAGATGGGCTGTGATAATCACAGAATCACAGAATCACATGTTGGAAGGGACCTCAGATATCATCTAGTCCAACCTTTCTAGGAAGAGCAGAGTCTAAACAAGATGGCCCAGCACCCTGTCCAGACGACTCTTGAAGGTGTCCAACGTGGCCCAGTCAACCACTTCCCTGGGGAGATTATTCCAATGGTGACTGTTCTCACTGTGATAAATTTTCCTCTTGTGTCCAATTGGAATCTCCCCAAGAGCTATTTGTGTCCATTCCCCCTTGTCCTCTCCATGTGACTCCATGTAAAGAGGGAGTCTTCATCTACTCTGTAGCTGCCCCTTAAATACTGGTACATGGTGATGAGATCCCCTCTGAGCCTCCTTTTCTCAAGGCTGAACAAACCCAGTTCTCGCAGCCTGTCCTCATATGGCAGGCTTCCCAGTCCTTTGATCATCTTGGTAGCCCTTCTCTGGACCCCATCTAGCCTGTCCACATCCTTTCTGTATAGTAGGGACCAGACCTGTACATAGTACTTCTTTTTCAAAAGTCAGCCGTGTATTTAAGTTCTTGCAGAAAATCCTATATGAGGCATTAGGGAATAATGCCTATAGACATTAAAGGACCTTAAATATTTCCTTATCTTTATCCAAAGGATTTTCTGAAGCCATTGACTATAACAGGTAATGTATTATACTTGCCCAAAAAAAGGGAACTGAGAACTTTCTGCTTGACTAAAGCTTGAATTGACCTATTTTGTCATTAAACTTTATTGTAGGTGTTTGAATTTGAAACCCTGTGACCTTTCCTCCAATGCATGGTGTCTATGCAAACAGGCATTTGTATGAATACTTTTCTTTTTCCAGATCTCTCTGGAAAAAAAATACTATTTAAACTATGAAAGAAACCCACAGGAACAAGTGAGAATGATTAAAATGCTTGATGTAACACAAAAGCTTAAATAGCACGTTTTTCTTCCTTTTGAGAAGTTTAGTGTTAGGAAGCAGGAAGGGGATGGTGTCCTTATAATATTGGGTTCCCAGAATCTAACTGACAGTTTGCTTATTTAATCAATTTTTAGATGAGAAAATGATGAGAAAAGGTTAGAGTACACAGAACATTGCTTAGTTGGCACAACTTTATGAATTGTTTCTAAATATTGTTTGTGTAATGTTACTGCTTACAAATCATTCACAAATAGTTCTTCAATCTCTGTCTCATCCAGTAATATAATCTCTTGAAATGAAACGATTTAATTTACTATGAAGCATAAGCATGAAATATGACTAACAACTCAACATGGGAGATGAACGTTTTAGGTTTTTAAAAGATCATTTTATCTGCTACCTTATAACAGCAAAGAAGAGAAATAAAATAGAGTGAAAAAATAAGTCAAACTACTTTATTTCTGCATAAGACTGTCTACACCTTGGGCAATTAGTAACTCAGTAGGAGAAGCCGAACATTGAGCAGGGAACTGAGTAATGGAGTGAGACAAAACAGAACGTCTCCAGGAAACTATTAGTTCAGCATATTGGCTTTTATTGTTTTAAAAGAAAAAGTTATTGCAATTGCTAGTCAATTGCAATAGATAATTACTATGAAAGATTTAAAATATGCTCTGAAAATATTTGTCTTTCAAAGTCTATATTTTCTTTCTCGATTATTAAGTCCCAGATCACTTCCTTTATTAGTAGTGGCTCAGAACAGGAAGCCCCTCAACCATTTGGCCAGAAATATTCGCTATTCACTATGCAGACAGGCAGTCCTTGATCAAAATGGCTGCTATAAGATTTACTTTAAGAATCTTTTCTTAATTCCTTTCTTGGCTTCTTTTAAGTCAGTGAACTCTAAACCTATCTACTTCAAGTTGCGTTCACATTGAATAACATGATCACATTCTGAATGGTTATGTTCAGTGGCTAAAGTATTGAAGAATGATTCAAAATAAGCATTTAAGTTCTTTTCACTAAAGCACAAAAAATGAGATCTGAAGGGGAAGACTTCCAGGCATCAGGTAAAAACTCTAATATTGTGAAAGGAATTGCAGTAAGACAGGAATGCCTGGAGTTAAAATCACATAAAATCCAGATTCCTTCATTGTCTTTTTTTGTTAAGGGAACTGTACAAGGCCTCTTTCCCTATTAGCTATTAAAAAAAAAAAAAAAAAAAAGAAAACAAAATCAAGTAATTCCTCTTCTTCATTGGAAACTATTAGGGGAATTTTATTTAAGTAGAGTTTTGGAAGTACTTTTAGGGTGAACGAAGATACATTTATTGGCAAATAAATTAGACCCCAAAAGGTAAAAACCCCATATCATGCCGTATCTTGTATTTAGTCACATAACATTCACCTTTTGCTAGGAGTTCCTCAGATATTATTGTTATTTGATTTAATCTTCTACATCACAAATCACACAGAAACTTATCTTGTTATTGCTACATGAAAAGTAGTGAACAGTGAAAACGTGTGTAACTGATAACAACACCTTGACAATAGCATTTACACTCGTAAATAAGGGTATAATGTTACTGTCTTCATTTCATGAAAGAATTGAAACATTTCCTTTTCATTCTTTTTGTTGTTGAAAATGATGAGCAAATTTCTACCTTAAGTTGTTTTTTTGTAGACAGTTTTGAAATTAAAGAAATGGTTTAAATCCGTGAAGCTGAGACTCAAGGAGGCTTTAAGGAATTAAACAGAATATTTTTTTGCCATAACTTTCAAATGCTATTTGAAAAGAGATTATGTGTTGCTGATGAATAAGGCAATGGGCAGATTCATTGGGTGTTAAAAAGTAATATAATTACTGACTTGTGCAAACTTCTTTTTCAGAGAGACCGATGTAATTTTAGCTTTTTCCCAGACACTTACAGATTCCAGCAAGATATTTTGGTTTTTATTAACAAGATTTGGGAAAAAGTAACACCACATATGAAAGGAGATGATAAATTTGTATTATTCATGAGGTCAGCTAGCTTCCAGATACATGGTCACAATTTAATCCAAAGGTCTCAAACTAATTTTTTTTCTTTTATTTTCTTTTTTCTTTTTCTTTTTCTTTTATCTTTTTCTTTTTCTTTTCCTTTTTCTTTTTCACTGTTAAAACACTATTCTCTTGTGTACATTACAGACTGTACCTTAAAATCTAGCGTGGAATAATTGCCAATTAATTTTTCCCTCTGTGAAGACATGTATCTCAACAAATCTATGTACTGAATTAGAACAGGATGCTCATTTATACTCATTTGAACAATACCTGTTCAAAAAGTCTGGACTCAAACCTAAAAGGAATTTCTTAAACCACTGACCTTCAAAGACCTTGAATTTACAACTAAGTGGAAATATGTGTTTCATAACTAAATGAAAATTTACAACTAAGTGAAATAGCATATTTCAGCTAACCACCTCTGTAAATTACACAACCCTCAGCAGAAACCGTACCACTGGTATTTCCATAAAATTATGTGTTATACCAGTATAGCTATAAGCAATGTTTAATTTAAGAAATTAGCAAGCTAGAGTATATCACCTGAAGACTTTACATATAGATTATGCTTCACAGTTAAAATTACTGACTTAACGTAAGACATAACACACTACATTATTGACTTAAAATTTCACAGAATCACAGAATCACAGGTTGGAAGGGACCTTAGGGATCATCTAGTCCAACCTTTCTAGGAAGAGCAGAGTCTAAACAAGATGGCCCAGCACCCTGTCCAGACGACTCTTGAAGGTGTCCAACGTGGCCCAGTCAACCACTTCCCTGGGGAGATTATTCCAATGGTGACTGTTCTCACTGTGATAAATTTTCCTCTTGTGTCCAATTGGAATCTCCCCAAGAGCTATTTGTGTCCATTCCCCCTTGTCCTCTCCATGTGACTCCATGTAAAGAGGGAGTCTCCATCTTCTTTGCAGCTGCCCCTTAAGTGCTGGTACATGGTGATGAGATCCCCTCTGAGCCTCCTTTTCTCAAGGCTGAACAAACCCAGTTCTCGCAGCCTGTCCTCATATGGCAGGCTTCCCAGTCCTTTGATCATCTTGGTAGCCCTTCTCTGAACCCCTTCCAACCTGTCCACATCTTTTTTATACAGCAGGGACCAGAACTGTACACAGTACTCCAGGTGTGGCCTGGCAAGTGCTGAGTAGAGTGGCTACACTTGATGCCATTATCCAGATCACTTTTGAAGATGTTGAATAACATTGGGCCCAATATCGATCCCTGGGGGACTCCACCTGTGACAGGTTGCCAGTTTGAGAAAGAACTATTTACCACTACCCTTTGGGTGAGGCCTTTCAGCCAGTTCCCCACCCACTGCACAGACCTCTTGTCTAGGCCATAACACATAAATTTCTCCAGGAGGAGACTATGGGGGACCATATCAAAGGCCTTGGAGAGTCCAGGTAGACAATGTCCACCACCCGCAACATGTCAACCAAGCAAGTCACTTTGTCATAGAAGGCCACCACGTTTGTCAAGCACGATCTGCCCTTAGTGAAGCCATGTTGGCTTTTCCCAATCACGTGCTTCAATTGACTTGTGATGGCCCCCAGGAGGATTCGGTCCATAATTTTCCCAGAGATTGAAGTAAGGCTGATGGGCCTATAGTTACCCAGATCCTCCCTCTAGCCCCTCTTGTAGATAGGGGTAACATTTGCCTTTCTCCAGTCCTCTGGGACATCCCCCGTTCTCCATGATTTCTCAAAGATTATGGAAAGCGGCCTAGCAATGATGTCAGCCAGCTCTCTCAACACCCTCAGGTGGATGGCGTCAGGGCCCATTGATTTGTGGGGGTCAAGCTCCTGTAGTAGTTCATATATTAACTCTTCCTTCACTGATGGTGGGTCGGTGTTTGGTTCAATTGGCAATTTTGTTCCCAAAGCCTGGGACCCGACAGTGCTGGTAAAGAGAGAGGTGAAGAAGGTGTTGAGGACCTCTGCCTTTTCTGCATCAATCGTGATTGATTCTCCTTTTCCATTTAACAATGGTCCTCTGTTTTCCTTCCTTTTCTGCTTGTTATTTTTTCTGTCTACAGCCAGTTTCAATTCAAGTTGGTCTTTTGCTTTTCTAACTGCATCTCTGAACTCTCTGGCTTTGCCCTTGTAGTTCTCGGTGGACAATCCTCCACTTCTCCATTTCTGGTGTGCTTCCCTTTTGGATTTGGGTAGACCCAGGAGGTCATGGTTGAGCCATGGGGGCCTCTTGCTCCGCTTACTTCCTTTTCCTTTGTAGGGGATAGACTGGTTTTGTGCTTCCAGTAGAGAGTTCTTGAAGAATTCCCAGCTCTCACTAGCTCCTTTGTATTCCATGGAAGCCTCCATCAAATCACTCCCAATTGAGCCCTGAGTGCACTGAAGTTTGCTCTTCTAAAATCCAGAACTCCTGTCTTACAGCTGACCTTCAGCACACTCAGCAGGATCCCGAATTCCACAATATTGTGGTCACTGCAGCCAAGGCTATCACTAACAGAGATATTACAAAGCAGGCTTTCTCGGTTTGTGAATAGCAAGTCCAGCAGCGCCTCCTTCCTGGTTGGCACGTCTATCATTTGTATCAGGAAACAGTCCTCTATGCATTCCAGGAACTTGGTAGATAACATGTAAGCTGCCGTGTTGTTCTTCCAACAGATGTCTGTGTAGTTGAAGTCACCCATCAGGACCAGGTTCTGTTGGCCAGAAGCTTGCTTTAGTGTCCCAAAAAATGCTTCGTTGGCTTCGTCACCGTGGTTAGGTCGATAGCAGATGCCCACTGTGAGGTCCTGCTTGGAGATGACCCCTTTGACTTTAACCCAGAGGCATTTGATAGAGCAGTCGCAATCACCATAGTTGACTTTGATACATTCAAGGTGTTCCTTGATGTAGAGTGCAACTCCTCCACCTCTTCTAACTTGCCTGTCTTTACGAAAGAGCCTGTAACCGTCCATTGCAATCCCCCAGTCATTTGAGGTGTCCCACCATGTTTCGGTTACTCCTATGATGTCATACGCTTCTGAGTGGGCATGGAGCTCCACTTCCTCCTGTTTGTTTCCTAGACTGCATGCATTCGTGTACATACACTTGAGGCGTTTACTCTTTTGTTTCACCTCTTGGGAGACAGCTAAGGAACCTTTGTCACCGCACTGCTTGGCCTGACTTACTCTCCCATTGGATGTGCTGATGTGAGCATTTTCGCAACAGATCCCACCCCCCAAGTCCTTCAGTTTAAAGCCCTCCTCACCAAATTAGCCAGCCTACTGCTGAAGATTCCCCTACCAGCAAAATTGTAAGCAAAAAACCCCAAAGACTTAAAACGTCAGGCCTACATACCTTTCAATAATCAATATAAAACTCTATAGAAATCATTACTCTAATTCTTTCTGCTATCGTAGTCACATATTATTTATGAAATTTCCACTAGAAACAAAAGAATATTAGCCAGTTAGTTAGACATCTATTTTCTTTTTTTTTTTCTTAGTTTTTAACAATATTTTGGGAAGTAAATCTAATAAATTACTTCAAAAAAAATCTAGACATATTGACAAAGAAAAATAACATTATTCCAATCCAGGTTTTCATATATCTTAATGTATAAATGTTGCAGCTTATTCCTTCTGTATTCTTTATTTAACTTTCCCTTAAACTTCAAGCTTTATTTACTTAGACTAGAACAATGAGCATTCCATTTATTGTCCCTGCCTGTGTGTAGTTCAATTGACTGATAGCAGCATAGGACCTCTTTAGATGGTAAAGAATCCAAGTTTTGCATTCTGGATTGTAAGATGAAATGCTGTGGTCCTGCAAAGTTTAGATACCTATTTGTACTGCAGATATGCTTAGCACCTTAGTTATCTGTACCTGGGCTAACCCAACACTGTCTTCTCAAAACTCTTCCCTCTTGAAACCTTTTTCTTACCTCTCCAGGCAGTCTACTCCATTTAAAAGTGACTTCTTAGTGCTTTAGACCTCTTTTCAAACATCGTTGTGACATTTCAGTGATGTCTGAGACAAGTCAGTAACTAAATTGCTGCTGCAATAAACCCTTCCTTAAGAAAATTTAAAAAGTATAACCTGAGTGTACTATGCTAGTTTCTGCAATTTCATCCTGGTTTTGTTAGTCAACAAATTCTGGAGAAATATGACTTTAGAAGGAACCTGTGAACCAGCTTACTTTTGCTATTATGAATAGCAATTTCATATGATCAGTTTGCAAAAATTAATGTACTTAACTTATTCCTGATCTCCAGAAAATCTTTGTCTGTGGCCAGTTTATGCCCACCAGTTTCCATCCCGGTTTAGTTCTGAAGTCGTTCTTCCCACCTCAGAAAAGTGGGTCCTTGGCAGCAATAATGTGTTGTGTTCTCTCTAAACTTCTCTTAAAACTTGAACTGTGTTTACCTCTTGATACTTTACCATCATTATTTTTTTTGCATAATCCATTAACAGCTTTCTACTTTATTCATGTTTGTTGTATTTACAATACAGCTTTTCCTTCTGTGTTCTGATACTTGTTTTGACTATCACAAATCTGTTTGATCTCCTGTTACACAACAGTTTTGTTTTGTTTTGTCTTACAAATATATTACAGATATTTCAGTTGGATGTTCTTGTCTTTCGTCACCTGTCATTAGGTCACATTTCACTAGTCATTACTGTATTTGCTGTTGTCATTCATGACTTTGATAAGAGAGTTTACCAAATCTCTAAAATATTCTCAGTAGTATTCCCACTTCTGAAATGTATGGATCACAAAAATAATTTAAGTGCCCTTTCTCAGTATGATACAGCTCTTACACTTTTGCTGTTTGTGCATTTGTATATTGCACAATGCATTACTATACTATCTTTTTTACCCTTTTCTCACATAAGGAAATGCAACAGTCTAATGACTGGCAATAATACACTATAAGAATTAAGTGAAAATTCATGCAGTAGTTTAAAGTGGATTTCAGCACCTGAAGTTTGTATTTAGGTACTGGAGAAAGTTATGAGGCACTTAGATCGTATTCTTATTTAAAAATATATTTTGCATAAATCAATGAGTCTTTTTTAAAAGAATAAATCTGTCAAATCATAATGGGTTGGTTAAAAAATTACAAATATTATATTACAAATATACAGCTCTGCAGAAGTTAGAATGATTTTGATCAGGATAGCTTATTGCACTTCAATATTTAGATATTCAGTTCCCCCCAAAAAATGACCTCTACATCTTTTCCACCTGATTACTTGTTACAATGTCCATACTTTTCTAAGTTATTGCTGCAATTTTGATTTTGGAAACACAATTATGGGATTTGGTTTAATGAAATGTGCTGTTTTCAAGGCTATTCTCTAGAGTTAATATATTGATTTGTGGAGCATTGGAGCATTTATCAACCTGTAAGAGTTTTAACTTCTAAAATAAAAATTGGCAAAAGGACTTAAGGCTGAATAACAAGATCCAGTTATGTCATATGGAATCTTACTACAAACTCAACATCTTCTGTGGCTCTGGCTGGAAAATTAAAATTAGTTTTTCCTTGACAGATTTTATTTTTTCCCAAAACACCTTTAAAAACATGTATACATTCTAAGCATTTCTTGTCCCAGTACGTATGAAAGCTTTACTCCTTTGTTAGTTGTGATCATCAGATCAAATGGATTCAACTTGCTGAATCACAGAATCGGTCACAGAATGGCTGAGTCTGAAGGGGACCTCTGGAGGTCAACTGATCTAACCCTCTTCCTCACGCAGGGCCACTATAAGCCAGTTGCCCAGGACCACGTCCAGATAGCTTTTTACTACATCCAGGGAAGGAGACTCCATAACCTCTCTGGGCAACCAGTGCCAGTGCTCAGTCACTCTCAACAAAATTGTGTTTGCTGAGGTTCAGAGGCAACCTCCCGTGTTTCAGTGTGTGCCCATTGCCTCTAGTCCTGTCACTGGGCACCACTGAAAAGAGCCTGGCTCTGTCTTATTTGCCCCTAAGTATCTTCAGGTATGTATATACATAGATGGGGTTCCCTCTGAGCCTTCTCTGAACAGCCACAGCTCGCTCAGCCTCTCCTCATAGGAGGGGTGCTCCAGGAACAAATTGTCTTGACTAGTTCTTCATAAAAGAGGCCTCTCTGGGGACCAGAAAGATAGGGAGGCACTGTCTGGATGGAAATGGGCTGTAGATCTAATCATAAAATCCCCTCACCCACCACCAGAAGCTTTAACAGTGTCTTGGTTATGAGCGCATATGTAGCAAAAAAGAGGGATTTTTCAGGATGAAGCAGTAAAAACAGTCCATGAGACAGAGCCCTGTGGCTCTGTTTTGAGGAGCACCTTCCACGGCAGGAATTGGCTGTGTGAATTGGACTGCCCTCTTTCCACTTTTTCTTTTCTTTTTTATTCTTTCCTACCTATCTTCCTGAACTTCAGTATTGGTATTACCTAATATCTAAAAGTCTAAATTGATAATTTGATACTATCTTAATTATTTTTTTCATAAAGCTACTACAAGTACATGACCCAGTTACAATTTTACATTTCTTATTTTTATTTTTTGCTTTACATAAGTACTGAAAATTATAGGTTAACTTTAAAAATTTTAGAAAATTAGGTATTTAAAGAAAGTCGTTCCTAGACCTCAGAGAATTTTTAATTATTCAAATGATTCATTGCAATGCACAAGCTGAGAAAGTGCAAGAGCATGAATTTTTATTGCTGTTCATTATTAATATGAATGGGATAAATTTATTGAAGATCTGGACTTTTCTTTTTTTTACTTCAAAGACCTGAATCCATAGGAAGCCCAGCAGCTCAATGCACAGTGTTACTGTGTTGCTTCCAGTATTTATAGGAGCCTTTTCTTAGTATTAATCTCCATATAATCCCCAGTACTTTCATTATTAAAAACATGGAGCATATGAAATGACTGTTTCCCTTCTTTGTTTATTCCTGAACTGGCCAGTGTGTCCCAGTGTATCAGTTCAATCAGGAGAAGAGCAACACATACAAAATATCTATAAATGTAAAACTGCGACCACAAACTGCTTATGAGGAAACTGCATCCATCACGCTGGAGCTGTCACTCAGTGGTCAAGCTTCACTCACTGCACACAGACAAAAGGTCTAATTTCCATTCTTCAGGCATTCAAACTTCTCCCGACTTTAGCAGAAGCTTTGCATGTGTAAAGAATGCAAGATGAGCAGCAGGAAGCCAAAATTAAACTACAGTGCAATCTCTCTGCTACTGCTCTTGCAACATTACCGAGAAATATCACCATATTGCCTTAGAATGGAGAATAGACCATAACAGCAGATGGAAATAATATAAATGGATGAATGTATGTGAGGAGCTGAGATTAGAAGTCATCCTGATTATCATTTTTAAAAAAGAACAGTTGACTCCTGTGACATTATGAAATGTCATATAAGCAGCTGTGCTGAGAGCTGTGTAGGAAAAAGGTTGCACATGAGATACTGCTCGGTTCATATAAACTTCCTCAGCAGCACTGAAATCAGCTAAAAATGCTTCTGTATTTTTAATGGAAAAGAGGAAGGCTTACAGGCTCCATAGATAGACAGGTCCATATAAATGCATACATTTATATAAATTCCTAATAAAATCCCCAGTGACCAATGTAGATTCATAGAAATCCTGTTGTATTCCTATGCATCTGATTTGACGATCTTGTATATAGAGATCCTTTAGTATAACAAGGGGTTGCCTTTTTTTAACTAGATTTCACTTCAGGCTTTCTAGGCATAGTACATAATCAAAAACTCCGAGAATAATTATTTTTTAAAAAATTATTATAACTGAAGTCACAAGCTGGGGCCAGCAAAGCCTATTGTACAGCAGCCTTGCAATAATAGATTATTAAAAGAAATTTAGCCAGAGGTACTAATGAGTTCATTAATGGGGGCAGATCAATGTTGTAACATTTTCTGAACTACTAGGTCATATCTAGCTAAATGAAGAGATTTTCCTAGTCAGGAAAACTAAAGACTCTAACTCTAGCATGATTCCTTTCCTATTTAAAAATTCAAATTAATTGTATGTATGTATTTTACTTCTTGTGACTAAACCAAACATGCGAATTAATTTAATTTCTTTCATGATGAACTGGCTTGGCAAATGGGAAAAAAATAAAAAATCTTCATTTCTGATTTGCGTAAAGACAGATTTTTTCTTAAGAAAATATGCTTATTTTTCTGTTCTCTCTGGGGAAAATTCAGAGAGTTTCACTAAAGAAGCTAGTTGTTGTAGATGCGAATCACCTGCTTTAACCTTGTCATTTTCTGCAGTATCCATCATAGGACTTCTTTCCCTGGACATTAAGAAACATTGCTTTACTGAGAGGGTGGTCAAACACTGGGAGAAGCTTCCTAGAGAGGTGGTCGATGCCCCAAGCCTGTCATTTGGAAAATGCCCTTAACAGTGTGCTTTAACTTTTGGTCAGCCCCAAAGTGGTCAGGCAGTTGGACTAGATGATCATTGCAGGTCCCTTCCAGCTGAAAATAGTCTAGTCTAGTCTAGTCCATTTTCCAATCTGTCCAAATCTAACATCACAGACCAGACTTTGAGGGGGGGGGCTTACACTACATATGCCCATCTGTAAATGTGCAAATGAATAAAAAATGCTGTGAAACTTAAGCTTATGGGTAGCCAGATAATGGGAAATATTTAATATAAATGAGTTGAAATTATATGTAACTGTATTATACATACACATGTATAAATATGTACCTATAATAAGTATATATCTTTAGTTATGTATTTGTAATGGTTAACCTACCTCATTTAGCTATTTTTTTCTATTTATCTTGGAACTGATATGCTTCCAATATTGGACAGAAAGTTTGCATTTATCTTTGAGCATTACATATGTAACACTACTAGTTACCACTTTCAGCTTTATAAATTAAATTAATCAGTTATCAAGGTAAACTAAAAGGGTCTTTAGACTTGTGGGAACTGGAATACTATAGGCAGGGGATACTTTCCTTTGAAACTATTTAATTCTTAAGGAAAATATTACATTTTCATTAAAAAACAAGTAAAGGAACACTGCGAACACTGCTGCGGTTCTCCTCCCCACTAGATTATAGGACACATGCAGGCTGGGTTTTGCAGCAATACATTCATGACATGCAAACCCTCCTCCGGAGGGGAGGACAGAGATGAGCTGAAAAATGTGGGAGCCATTGACAAACATTTGACCATCACAAAATTTTATGAAACTGCTCTAAAAGAAGCCTGTATTCAACTTCTAGTGTCAAGTAAACTCTGTTTTGTTTGTGTTTCCCACTTTAATTTCTGAAATGATGCAAAAGAAAAATGCTATGTAATCTTCCAAGTGTAAATGTAATCATTAAATACATTCAACCATATGGAGTATTTTGTTTTTGCCTTCTCATGGAAGCATTTCTTACATTCTACAGGCAATATCAGTGTAGGAAACCAGTGGAACATGTGGAAGTGTTGTTTACCTTTTATTACTGCACTCATAATCTGGTTTGTTTTTCATCAGCATTACTTGCTACCCAGACTTTCTTTTTGTGTTCATTTGCTGCCCAATCTGAATGTTATGTGACATGCATGATTACATCAGGTTTAGTCTGAATTACCAATACAGCTCTCAAACTCTTCTTTAGTTGGTTACCGCTTATCAATACAAAGAAGTCTCATCATATCCACAGTTAAATAAGGATGTGTTCAAAAGTATTTCCCAACATCCCAATTCACTCACCCCGGATATTGGAAGGATCTTTTTGGTGTACAATTATTTACTGTCTTATTTCATGGGTTTATATCACGCAATGAACAAATGCTCCCTGGGGTGCCAGGAAGAGTGGTTGATGGGCAGACTGTGTTTTCAAAATCATGGCATGTAAGTAATGATATTATCAAATCCTTAAAAGTATTTGCTTGTCAAAAAAAATCTATCTGTTCCTTCATGTGTGCCAGAAGAACATTTTAATACTTTTCTGTCAGCTCAGCATCAAAGATTAACATCTGACTTGCCATGTCATGTTCTTTTACCTTTCCTACTGCATTTAAGCCATTCTAATTCTTCATAGAATTTATATACTTTACAAAAAACCACACACAGATGAATTTGCAGCAAAATTAATGGAAACAACCTCTAAGTTGCAGGTGACTATGATTAGATGTACTGCCTTGAAAAGATGACAAACTGCTTCTTGTCAGTTATTGAGCTAGAATATACAGATAGCAAACTTGTATTCTTCCACAGAGCACATAAAATTGAATGGAAATCCTTTTGAACCTTCTCCTGTGAGCATAGCATTTTATATTTCAAACTTACTTTAGCAGTTAGAAGATATTTTGGAAGCTAAATGAAACCTGAATAATCTAGCAAAGGTAATTTTCTTTTTCTTTTTTTTTGTAAGGCACAGACATAATCTCTTAATGAAAGGATGCAGACAAATTCTAGTAAGAGAATGCTAGGGAATTATAAAGGCATCCACTATGTGACTGAAAGAAAATTATTTTCTCTATAAAATTAATGTTTAAAAAGCAATTAGTTAAAAATACCTATATATTTTGCATTTTATTTTTTCCATATTAATAACAATTAAATTCATTGCAAATAGAGGTAAAAAGTAAGGTGTTTTGGCTACATTACCTATCATAAAGCTAAAAATTAAAGGATTTACAGAGAGGTGGAAATTTTATTTTGGGCATTTTTTTATTTAAAGTTTGATTTCTTGTCATGGCAAATTCAAAGGGTTATTTTGGTTTCCTCCAGTTTCAGGATGAAGAATCTGTGTTTTCCCTGTTTTACTTACACATGGACATTTTGTTTCTCTATAGAATTGACTTTGGCTCTGAAGAAATGGAAATAACCCCAAAGGCTAGTTCAGTAATACCACTGTACCCCAGAGTTGCATATTTCCTAAATGAGTGCTTTGGATTAGACCCCTCTCACAGAACAAGTGGTTCAGTATAATAATCGCTCAGTATAATACTTTCTAAAGTTTAGTATGAGTAATTCCAAATCTATAGGTAGCTGCACAGTAATTTTAAGACTAGAAAGTTGATCTTTATGGAGTAAACCAGATTTTCCCCTAAAATAGTTATGACATTAATTGAACCAAAATGTAATTAAGAAGCTATTATTTAAGATTAGTATACTAATAATATATTCAGAGTACCCACTACAATTCCTGTTCAGTCTTACATTTCTTCTATTTAGAAAATGTAATATATTCTATATGTTTAATATAAGATATTCCATGTATTCTTCCTTTATCCCTCCTCCCTTTTTTCTTGTGGGGGAGGAAAGAGGTAAGTTGTTATTTGGGAAAAAAGAAAAAAGCATCCAATATAAAAGCTTTCAGTCTTCTGAAATGCAAGAGACAACCATAAAAAATATTCCATCTGTGTTATTGCTGCCTTTTCTGATGAACTAGACCTGAGTCAGTGGTAAATTATTTTCTTTTGGTCTTTGATTTTGAGTCCTATTTAAATTAGTTATTCAAAATGAAAATTCTTTGTACAGAGGTTATTTACTATGAGCTGTATTCATCCAAGATTAATGGATTTTCTACTCTTGAGTAAATGTAAACAAGAATATCAGTTTCATCTTCATTCTTGTATTTTTTTTAATGTTAGTGTTACCAACATCTTTTACATATGCTTACGCTGTATGAATGATGAGAAAGCTGGCACACTATATTACTTCATATGCCTTTTGGCAAAGTCAAATTTAGTTTTGAATTTGAAAGTAACATCAAATTCAAAAGGAAGATCTATTGTTAACTGAAATCATGTTTTCCCATCATTTACAAGCTACCCCGTATGTACAAAGTGATAAATAAGGACCGTGTGTCTTTGCAGAAACCTATATCTATACATATAGCCTGTAGCCATCCATAAAGCCATATGCATATATTTTCCCTAGAGCAGATATATTGTTCTCAGCTCATCTGACCTAATTTTCTTCTTTCAGTGAAGGCAAGCTTCTTTACAACTGGCGCTAAAGAAAAGGTTATTCAGAGTATGAACTGATAAAGCAGGCATATAACTTCTTCAAGTTCATGAAAAGCTTGGTAGGGTAAATTATTTCTGCACTGAACTCCATTTGACGTGATTTTCAGCATTACTTCCAATAATTTTTTTATAAGCCCAGAACATGTGTCCTACTTTCTACTGCTTACATAGGATAATAGAATTTCCTGCAAAAATGGGGCAGTGCTTGTGCACAGGACCAGTTTTACTCTGACATAGATTGGCACAAATCCATCAGACTTTAATATTTGTGATTCCCATCGCAGTGTAGTCAAGTGCTGTCAAATAGCAGATGGGAAAATTAATTCTTAAACTGAGCAATAAATAAAAACTGCGATTTTTTATTAGTAATCAAATTAACAGAAGGGATTAATCCTGCCATATGACCATTTGGATACCTGCGGGGAAAGAAGAATTTTCAATTAATATCACATTCCCTTGACATAACAATTTGGGAGAAGAGAGGGAGGAGGGTTCTTCTAATTAATCAAATACAGCAAAGTAGAATTAAAAAGAAGCAGATTACTTTTCTCTTAATTTCTGCCTTGCTCTCCACAACAGAATGATCTATTTTCACACACATTTCTGCTCACGTTCCATTCTGAAGTGTTCTAGACAATAAAAAACCTTTTGTTTCTTGCAAGTGGCAAAAAAATCTGTTATCGGCTGTGACTGAACAGCTTAATATTCTTCTAAAACAGAGAACATTTTTTGTTTCAGTCACAGAATACACCTCTGACTTTCTTCAACACATATCTTTGGCTCTGATGTAGAAGAAACTCAGCTGCAGAGGAAAGTCAAAGGTGCAAAAAGAAAATGAGACACTTGAACCCAGACATACTTCAATTCAATCTGTGAACACTGTATCTATAGCCTTAAGAATACTGTCCTGACACATTTATTGGTTTTCAGCTGTCTGCAACCATATTCGATTTAATCATTTAAATATTGGCATATATGATAATATTGGCTAACTTATATACAAAGATATACATTTTGCTTTCATGTAGTGAGTCACAATGCAGCAGCATAAAGGTTATAGAACCGTATAAAACGTCTGCTTTTTCCAATCAAATGAAACACAATTTTGGAAAAAAACCTGCTGTCTCTGTAAGTAATGATATTATCACTAGAGCAGAACAGACTCCCCTCCTCCCCGTTATATTGACATTGAATGAAATGGAAGCATGAACTAATTTCTCTAAAAAGCAAAACAGAACACCCTTGTTTCATGTTTGTTATGAAGAATATAAAGTATAACTAAAAATACAAAAATAGTGAAAGTTACAATATTTATAAATTATTTTTCACCTTTATTTAGAAATATATATCCTAAATTTATACAGGTATGCATACAAAGTTTTGAAAACGTAACTTTGAAGGTGAAAAAGTGATGTTTTCATAAAGATACATCAGGGACTTTATATCCATTTGTCCAATCTGCTATGATATGATTATTTATTGAAAATAGTCATATAAAAATGGAGTGGGGGAAAGGATTATATATAAAAAAAAGTAAATTCTTTATCTTTCCTGGATAAATTCCGAAGTTGTTTGGGTATTTTTGTCTGCTTTGGTTGTGGTGTTGTTTGTTTTTTTTTCTCTGAGATTAAATACAGATTTTCACCATTTAAATACCTTTTTACTTTGTAAAATGAAACACTTTCCTCACAGCATGGAACAGAAGAAAAGATCAGATGCTAAATTCTTCCTGCTGTGAGACATTCAGGATGAATTTCAACCTTCTGATCAGCTTCATGCAGGCATATGAAAGAAGGATTGAAAAGAGAGGTTTCTGAGAGGCAGTCTCTGAAACAAAACACTTGATAAAATGTGGGCTGGAGAAATTAATTATTTTCATTTTTGTGCTCTAAGTATGCTTGCCTTTTTATTGACTTTTAGTGTAAACACAAACAATAGCTCTCTTACAAGCACTCTAGAAACTTGACCAGCCATAGGTAAGGTTTAATTTTACTGTATTTGAAGAGCAGAAAGAGTAAAATAATTTTCAAAGCAAGGCCTCTCGTGAAAATATCTTTTTATTAGGGCAGTTGACAGTGGCAGTAGAATTTAGCAAGAAACATTATCTAAATTACTTTCAGCAGTTATTTGTACTGCAGTGTTTACTACAGTGCTTAGTGACGGCAATTGATTGAGACTTAATTATGTGATAAAATAATTATAGGGATGACCCCAATCACAAGCATATTGTGGAGAGTATTCACTCTCATTTTCAGCATAGGCTGAAAATCAACTCCATCACAGTTTAGCACTTCTTTATAAAGGCCTGTAAGAAGGGTTAAGAAGATCACACTGACAAACGTCTAAGGACTACTAGTGAGACAAGATTTTAAAGTGATATGTTTTAATAATGAACAAGTGATCTCAAACAAATTCTGTCTTTAAATGCATGTTTGTGAAATAAAAGATGTACCGAAAGCCTTCATAAGCATAGAAAATGGTAAACAGACATAGATTTAAAAATCTGATTAGACGTGTTTAAAGGCACTTGTCTTCCATTTTCAGTTTTCATTCAAATTTCCTAGCTATACGCTTAAAAAGAATCAGAAGAGCTGTAACTTAATTTTACTTGCAGAAATTTGAAACGAAATTTGAATTGAGTGCATTAAGGTTTTTTTTTTTCTGGGGTCTTTTTTTTGCCTTTTTCAGTCTGAATAAGATCTAAAAAAAGTAGGCTTTGTAACACATTTCAGTCCTGGGGAAAAGTAAATAGAGTCCTTGATCATAATGGCAACTGTGTGCTTTATTTGATGAAAGTAACAACAAAAACGAAGATGCTGGAAATTTTTGATGTCTAACAGCCTCACTTTTCATTTCTGTGTATAGAAAATGCCATGATCTATCTAAAATGATCAGCAGCTGAGTACCAGAGGCTGGCTCTCTGAATTACTCATAGATCTTCTGTTTTTTCAATGGGGATATAATACATAAAATCTTACAGTGTGTCTGCATATAACTGGAAGTCATGCAGACCACTACAAAGAAAGAAGCCTTCAGATTTACCTCTTTTAGAGATCTCAGATTCTGGCATCAGTGTTACACAGTCTCTTTAAAACTGCATTGCTCTCAAGTAGTCCATAATCGACTGCTGTTGAAGACAGTGGGAGCTATAGGGCTCACAAGGGGATGGAGGAAGAACAGATGGACCAAGAATGGAGGCAGCCAACAGCCAGACACATAATGAACAACTCTCTTGCCAGGCTGTGTCCCAGTTTTTCAGCCATTGGGCTGTAATATTAATTTCTTCTATCCTCATGAGCTACACAGCTGTTTTACACGGAATTTACTATATGCCTCCTGGAGAAGCTGCGTCAGTACCTGCAGAAATAAAGCATTCAATAAGGAAAAGCTTCTGTTAATGCTGCATTCCCAGCCTACAGCTGGACTCATGATACAAACTCTTAAATAACCCTTTTCTTATAATTACACTTATTCCTTCTATACCAGCAAGTATGAGACATGGACAATGGTGACTGCTTCAGTGTACTTAGCCCCTGACAATTTGCTACACTGACTGCAGCTAACTCTAGAAACCACACTGGTTTCTGGAGTTAGCTGGTCACAAACATCGGCGGGCCACCAGCAGTGATGATGTTTGGTACTTAAATGTGCAGAATTTTTCACAAGGTCCAATGACTTGGAAAATCAAGGCGGTGTCTTACACAAATTACACTAGAGCAACTCCTCTCAAAAGACAATTAGATCAAGACCCTTATGCTGAGTTCACAAAAGAATACAAGAAAAGCAGCCATGGGGGCAATACCGTCTTCTGCAATATCAAAGAAAATGTTATTTGGTCCCAGTGGCACATAAAGATCTCAGCCAGTTACTCTGCATTGGCTAATTAACTACCTTAGTGCACTGGATCACAACCTCTAATACGAAGTGTCAGTCTGCATTTTCAAGTTTCAAAGACATAGTCACTGACCCCTTACAGATTATTTCTTTTCGTACTAGGACTCTTAACCACAGCTAAAAGCAAAAAAACCCTACTTGCCAGGATGGTACATTCTATTTAACCAGTTTGTCCTGAAGAAATGCTTTCTGACACGTTTTCTACTCATAATTGTTTCACTGAATTTAGAGGTACAGGGAAGAGAAGGAGAAAGATAGTGAGCCTTATGGAAGGAAAGAGTAAATTGAAATCTTAAAAGCAATTAAAAATCAAAGGCAAAGCTTCATGATATGCAATGACATGTCAGAATATGCCCTCACTTAGAATACAGGTCTAAATTCAGAGTAAATTAAAAATACAAATTTAAGCTCTGATACTATCTAGTTTGACTGAAGACAAAGGAATTGCTCAAAAAGTTTGATTTATGCTCTACCATTTACACAGGTATCTCTGTAAATTTATTCTCATGTTCCACTGGTGTAACTGTACAGAAACTACTGCTGACATAGTTACCTCTTCATTAGTGTTATACTCAGTTTAGTACCTAAACAGCAATTTTTCTGTAAGTGTAAAGGAAATATATTTTAAAGTGGCAATGTTTCCTGCATAATCTTTAGAAAAAAACTACAAAAGCTCTCTAATCCTTCACAACTTATTTGTATATGTTCATAGGTAAAAACGTTTAAATCTTTTAAAACAACAGAGAAGGTATTTTATTTTGCATGCCGCTGGAGCTGTATTGTTTCAGTAGTTATAGATTTACTTTATTGACAATCATTTTGCAACCAGTCAACTGAAACTGCAATTTGACCAGACTGCCATTCTGTGTCAACATGACATGTATTAGAAAGACATGTGAGGTTAATACCAATGTAAACAAAAGATGCATAGTAGTCAAAACAGTATAACAAGGTAGAATGAAAGCCTTGTGCATTAATTTACCCCAGTGCCACAAACAAATTTAACTTCTGCTGTATTTACTCAGTGAGTGTGGTTGGTAGATAGATGTGTGCTGTTGTTCACAGCTTTATAAGAAAAATAAAAAAAAAAAGGTTGCGATGTAATATTTTTTAAAAATCCCAGACTTGAACAACATGGTAATTATAGGCTACCGTGTTAAAGTTTACTTTCATAAATCATGCAGCAGGAGTGATGGGCTGTTTCACTTTTGGATGAGACTATCCTGATAAACTTGAAGAGTACTCTTTCTTAACTATTCCCGCAAAATGAGCAATGGATGTAGATTTCATAGTAACATCCAATGTATTAGAGCTTTGCCTTATGTAAGCAAACTGCTTGGGCAGAAATCACTTGTAAAACATAAACCTAAAATTAATCTTCACCTGTTTTCAAAGAAAAGTTTCAAATTAAACCAGTAGTTTCTTTTGCACCTTCGCTTGTTCAGGATAAATCAGGCATAACCTGATTTATAGAATGTTCTTTTCCTCCAACAGTTTGCAGCAGATTAATTCTACTCAGAAGTAAATCAAGCCCTGTATAAGTGCCTATCAGAATAACAAGAAGAGGTCTTAAGAAAATCACACTAATAGAGTATAAAAGCTATTGATTTTCTATTTTAATTGCGAAGACAGAGATAAATATTTTTAATCCATCCATTTTTTAGTTACCAAAACAGCTTAGACAACTTTGTAAGAATATCAGTGGAGTAATAAACATGTGCAACCTGAGTGAAAGATTCCCTTCTTTAATCATACTGTTCATGGTCAGTTGCCCATGGGCTGCATAACAGTTGCAAAACCATGTTATAGAAGCCTAACTGCAGAGCAGGTTGATATATCCCCACAGTATAAACTGTACTGTGCTCTGTGACCTTATAGACTCAGGCTGTACTTAATTACAGCAGACCATTGGTGGTGTATTCTTTTTGTGGTTTATGTCCCGATTCTCATTTTATGGTTTTGTATGTTAATGTAGATATTGGTTTATTCATGGTTTGCTTAATCCTTGGTATCCTCACTTTCCTAGTTATTCCAGGTAACTTAGAATCAGTTAGTATAGAGTAGTGTCACCAACACAGTTGTCTCAATAAACTGTTAAATTTCTTCTTCGGCATTTTCCTTCGTACTTTACTTTCAATTACACATTCATAAAATTAGAGAAATGATATCACAGCATGCCCTCTGTATAGATGCCAAAATGAACTGTCAAGAAATCAGCCAACTGTTACTTGCAAAAGCATCCATTCGTTAGCAAATAATGCTTGCATTTCTTGCTTGAATCGGTTTGCAAAAAGATGCCCAATGAGAGATGCTCGTTTTTGAATAAAAGCCGCTCTAAGAAAATGAAGTTTAAGCCAAGGCAGCTCCATTAAATACGAGCCACCAGATGGCAGCACGATTGCCAGTTCTTCCCTATGAAGGAAGGGGCAGTACTTCAAAGTACCTGGTTAGTGCAATGCTCTTCTTCACCTTTATGCACCAGGAGAACATCTTAGTTACTCGTAGCTCTTTGGGATTGTAGGTGCACGACAGAGCTCCTGCTCACAACGGAAGGAACTCTTAATGCTCCTGCTTTTTATTTCAAAGCATGTAATGTGAACTTGCTCTTTCCAAAAGCACTAATCCTTTGAGATTTTTTTTTTACTGCATTTCTCCTTCTTCTCTGAGGTAAAAGGATCCAAATCCTCCCTATAGGATCTTACACTGAATTTGGGTGTGTTTTTTTTTAATTTATAAATAACAACAAAAGAACACAGAATTAATCCCTCATCATTTTTCCCCAGAATTTAATTTCATATGTGAAGAGCCCACAAAGCATCCTCTTTTTTTCTTCCTTTTATTTTTTTTAATGTGTGCTGAATTTTTGTCAATAATAAGGCAATTTTTGCGTCAGAGCTCAAAGAACTGTCACAGCCTCAACTTGGTTGTCAGTAGTTAAAAAGATGTAAGGCATTACGAAGTGCTGAAGGAAGGTCTTCACACCTCTTACCCCCCCTAGTTCTGTATGTGTCTCTGTGTTTCCTCAGTGCTCACAGCACTTCTAATAAATCTGTCCTCCTGGCCTTGCCAAAATTTTTTTTAGAGGTCAAGGATTATTCTCCATCTGTTTAGCTTTATACACCAGCTCTGCGAACAGCCTTCAGAAATTATCTGGATTCTGTTTCTTCACAGGCTGTGGACAGACAATAGCAATCTATTGACTACTCCCACTTTAATGACTTGCTACTTGTAACCGCAGCCATGTTAAGTGGCTACGTGGCTTTCACTAACCTGTTGCCTTTGCAAAACGCAAATGTTAGTTCGAACTATGACAGGTATTTGCTATAGTCCAGAGAGGTAAATTAACTCCCCTGGAAGTAAAGGTGATCTTCACAGATACTCTGTTGTTTTAGTATGCTCATTTAGATTATTTGATTTGCACTGATGGAAACCACTTTTTTTTTCCCTGTTAAATGTATCTAAATGTCTTCAATTTCTCTCTGTTTGTTTACCTAGGCTTTGGTAGAAGTCTTAACCAGTGTTTAAAAGAAGACTGTCATTGCCACTGAACAGAAGGTAGAAAGCTAGATTTTTTCTTCTTTTCTCTTTTTGACAATGTGATCCTTGGTATGGTGATTTCTTGTGATACTTTCTCTTCTTCCACATTAAAAAAATATATCCAGAATGCCGTAACTGCATTTGTAATGGTCTCCACTGAAATCTTAAGCAAAACTTCTCAAATAATTCATACACTGGACAAACTGTGAAAAGTACCCCTATCTCCGAAGAGCCTGTCTGCCATTTCAGAAGTGACACACTCAGGGATTTGCATTCCAGTTCTCAGCACTTAGCTCCCTTTGGCTCTTCAATTATTTATTTTTACTTAAATGACACAGACTGTGGTGATTGATTTGAGCACAGTCAATTGTCCCAAGATCCAGTGAATGATATAAGCCTCTGCCAGATCGGAGGGAGAGACATCTACCAAAATGCAATCTCTCACACGAAAGTGGACAATACCTGGCCAAAGGCACATTCTGACTCAGTTCAGCTGGAAGTAAGTATATTAAACACTATAACAGCAAAAGCTTACTATATTCACTACCACTGTGTAAAAGCTTTAGTAAAAAGACCTTATCTTTCTGCCTCTGGCCTCTACTGTGAGCCTTTGGCCCCGTGCAGAACACTTTCTGTTCTCACTCTGGCATTTAAAATATCTTAAGCATTGAAAAGTGTTACTTGGGATGCAATTAAGAAAAAATGCTGAGCTCGGTTTGTTGGAAACAAGGGTAGAGATTTGGGGCAAAAGAAAAAGAAGGGGAAAGGACTGAAGCTGCATGCTGTCTCTCAGCTCAGGACAAGGAAGTCTAAGTGGTGGGCAAAGGTAATCACGACCCTGAGGCAACACAACACTGGGGCAGATAGGGGCAGATCTCTTTGTCCATTAACTAAAAAGACACAGCTGAACTTTGGGGCACATGTTTCAGTCATCTTGTTCTAGAAGTTGGTGGAATATTGTCTCCTAAGTGATAGCATTTAATTTATAGCTCAAATAATATCCCTCTGCAAAATATGAGGTTTTCTTTTTATATATATGAAAAGACATGTACTGACAGCTTCCCCCCTCCCTCCCTCATTCAGTAGTTCTACTCACTCCATTAAATCCTGCAGTGGAGAATCTGTCCACTTATTTTTGATGTCTTTTTTTGCATTTAATGAGGATGGCTGCTAGATGTCATGCTTTCCTGTTTGATATGATGACACTTACTGATAGGTTTCAACTGAAGTATATATCCTACTGAGTAGAAGGACCCAGTTAGAACACACTATCACCTGTCACGGTTCAATGTTGCCATTTAAATAAAACTGACCTATGTGTTAATGGAGCTATAACCTCTGCTTTAGAGTAAGCTGTGTCTCAATCAAAAACAGAGATGGAAAAAGAGAATATACTATGCAGCACAAAAGGTGAAATATTACTGTGGAAGGCAATACTACAGCAAAATGTTTAGAGCTTGGCAGCACATCAAAGTACTTTCTGGAATCATGGCTTCAAATTGAGCTGAAGATTTTCGGGACAGTGTAAGTGCATATGTACAGGTGCCTTAGGTCAGATTAAATATCCATCTTTCCCAGAATCCTGCCTCTGAATGGGGTCAGCATTGCTTAGGGAAAACCTCCTTTTAACAGCAGAAAAATTCTGGCAATTTGCAGCTTAGGGACTGCCTCAGCCAGATGATCTGTGTTTAATAGCACTTTCCAGGGGTATTTTTCCACATATTTATCTAATCTTTTATGAATTTATTTATGCTTCTGGATTGTAAACATCTTGGCAAGGACTTCAGCTGTTGACTGCTGGCTGCTTGAAAAACTGTCTTTTATGTGTTTCCAACATGCTGCCTGATCATTTTATGTGGTGTGTTCCTGTATGGTTAGAAAAAAAAATATCATTCTTTATTTGCTTTCATCCCACCACTTAAAACCTCCATAATGCCTTCTCATGGTCATTTCTCTTCTGTGATGAAAAGTCATAGTTGATTCGATGTCTTCTAGTACAGGTGCCATCTCACCCCCTCAATCTGCCTTCATAGCCCTCTATATACCTTTTCACCTTTTGAGGCAGAGGGACAGAACACAAATATTCAAGGTAGAAGATAATTTAAGTGTATACAAAAGTGTAATGACATTTTCCTTTTTCTTCACATATGAAGTAATTCCTACCATTTGCATTCTTTTGACTGAAGCTGACTGTTGAGCCAACCTTTCTCATCAAACTAGTCATGAGACTTGCGAGATGTTCTCAAAGTAACACTAACTTGTCTATAGCTCATCATTTTCAGTGTATGTATCTAATAGATACAAGTTTTTTTCAAATTTTGTAGATTCCTTTAAAAAGTTGCCTTTTACTGCTCTGTCACTCAGGCAGTCTGCTGGAAATTCCAGAAACATTTAGAATGTCTCAGCCCTCGAGATTTTTCAAGCTTTATTCATCACTATTAGTGAGTTTTCCAGTGTTGTAAAGGATACAATGTTAAGGAAACCTAAGTTTCAACTACAGCATGAAGCAAATGCTTCTTAAAATTAAAGCATGATGCAACTTTATTAGCAAATGCAGTAGCCCTCAGTAGGTCAGAAATATAGAATTACCCTTAAAAGGATTGCTTGCCACTTAGGGGAATTAATACTATTTAATTTTAGCCATCATTTTACATGGTTATTCATGCATTTAGATCTATATCAAAAATATGTCCTTCACAGACAAAAATTTTGCTAGGTTTTGAGCACAAAGTTATGAACATCAGAGATAATGGACCATAAACATCAAAATTCTAAGAAAATTTCAGTTAATTTATCAGAAGCAAGTACCCCACAGTGTTTCAAATTTTCTGCCTTCTTCATTTTAATGTAAACTACATTTTTGTAGCTTTTCCTTATGTGTCCGACAGGGAACAGAAGCCAAAATTTCTGGTCCCTTGGAAAGTTTTGTTTCATGATTAAGAAACCCTCTCAGATTTCCTTTTTCTGTTTTCAGGGACTAACTAAATGATTAATTTTATAAGAGGGTTTTTTGAACCACAGGACCATAGTAACATTTTAGTTGCAAATGTTTAAATAAACTGAATGTGTGCTTGGATATATCCGAGAATATAACCAAAGTAAGGTTTGTATAAAGGGATAGTTTCTTTAGTTGAGCAATTGATATGACTGGAAAAACGGACAAATTCTCATGGTGAGCCACAGACTGGTTCTGACAGGCAGAGAAATAATCAAGCCAATCCAAGACCACATTGAGAACAATAACCTATGAATTATGTTAATCCATTATACACTTTGAGGTAGAAAATTAGTGATAGCATGGTATAATGGGATATAAACAAGCAAAACGATGACAGGTTCAGCAGGGGTGTATACAAGCACTTTGTATTTGTGAGAGAATGAACTTTTAGCAGCAGGCAAGAAACAGAACTGTTGTGGCCTTTTTACATCTCCATTCTCAGCATCATCTACATTATGTCCACAGTTTTTAACATTTAATAGAATTTTACTCTCAGTCTCATCTGTTGCAACTGCTCTGAAGATCTCCCTTCGAGATTCAAATTTCGAGGGTTGAGATAGACAGCATAGCTGTTAAATGAAAAACATTCTTTGGTTGCTTCTTGTGCCCTCCTGTCCTTTAAAAGTTGATTGCATGGGTTCATTTATGGCAGTGGCTGGGGGGATTTGTGTATGACGAGATATATCTACCAATTTTCATGGATCCTACATAAGCGTATGCTTTTCTTTCAGAAAGGTGGATTAAGACACAGACACTGTACTAGTGAAATTGCGGTGTACCACAATAATTTTTTACAATCTGTGGACGTTAGACCACATTGTTACTGATGAAAGAAAATTTTTCAGAAAAGTACTCTCATATCTCTGACATCTCACTCCTGGTTGTCAAGGAGATGCCAACCACTCTCTCTGTCTTTGTTGTGCAGAGGCTGAATACTCTCCTTTTCTAAAGTTAAGGTTATTTTCCTCAACTTATACATAGCTGCTTATTGGACCTGTCTGTGCCAGACCTTTGAAGCTTAGTGTGCCTGAAAGTTGTCCACTTTTACAACTATATCAGCTTGTACGATAGAAAGATACTTCTTACCAGCTTGGCCTTACTAACTGCAATAATACTGTTAAATTTTTGATTCACCATATTTTTCTTGTTTTACAATCACAGCATAAAAAGACAAAAACCCTAGCCATTTAAAAGGAGAACTTTAAAAAATCTTCAGATAGGCAGTCCTGGTAGCAAAAGCCTTTGTCTTAAGGATGTTATATGTTTAAATAAAATAAAAAGGCTGAGAAATGTTAATTGTATATTCCTTGCCTGGAAAAAAAAAAAGAAAAGAGAAAGAGAGAGAAAACAGCAAGACCCAATTTCCTGCTCACAAAGTGATATTTATGAATGGAAAAAAAAAAAAAAAAAGAAATATTGCATAATATTGCTTACCTGGTGAAATACAAAGGCAATGCAGAACATAGCAGAAAGTGTATCCAAGTAATTGCAGTTTAGGGAAGTAAATGATGAAGCATGAATTATTTTGAGAATGCATAAACCGACTTTCAGGTGGACACTAGTCTAAATGCTTCAGCTCATCATGTAGTCTTCAAGATTTCCAAACAATTAAGAACTTTGTGATATTGATTATTTTATCATGAACTCAGCCAAGACAACTCAACTTCACAATTCCATGAGAATAAGCATTTAACTTCCCAATGGTGAAATCAGCCTAACTTAAAATAATAGAATTAAGGCAAAACTATAGAAATATTATAGACTTAATCTCGTAAGCGGTGGATTATTTTTAATTCTCAGCAATTTATATGGTAGTTTAGAGAGCTCAGCTGCACAGGATCAAATCCTGGGTGTATTTAAAAGGTAGCTGATTGTAAAGGATTTGAAATGAGGAAATAACATAAGCTACATTAGAAGAAACATTACTTTTACAGTTTGAAATAAATATACGCTAAGGCATTAAATTAAATCAAAACTACAAAGTCTGAAAGTAATAATGCCTTTTTGCAAATGAACATATACTTGTTTTCTCATTAGTCTGTAGATACACTGCACCTTGGAATTTTTCTTCTGGATTAGAAACAGTCCTAAAATAGAGATAATTTGCCTAGATGTGGATGTATAAAATACATACAAATAGATGACATTGCTTGAAATGGTTCCATAAAAGTATTATTCATTCCCTGTCCAGATTTAGTTGGGTTATTCACCAGGATGAGGACCCTGAGACTCTGCGCAGGCTGACCAGAGCATGGCACTTAAAAATAAACAGTCATTCACTGCTTAGTTTGCTTCCATTTCTCCATTGCATTGCTGATATTCAGATGGGTGGCATGACGTTACCGATTCCCAAGAGTTCCCCCTCTTAGTGAGAAGAAAGGTGCAAGGAAGGGATTATGATTCAAAGATGTGCCCACCAGTCATAGTCTCCTGGAGCTACATTTTGGATAAAGTATGTCATACATCCCTTCTTGCTCAAGGTTGTGCCTCAGGACTAGATTTTCCCTTTAAAATTAAGGCGCACAGTAGGAGGTTATTTCATACAAGTCAGATAAAGTTTGGTAATAAATACAGACTTCCTGAAAATAAAATACTATCCAAAGTATAACACTTTATTTTATGTTACTTCTACACATGCTGCTGTAAATTCTTAGTGTTAGGTTTGAGCCATATTATTTTGTAAAGAAGGAACTTGAACGTATGGTTCTTTTTATGTCTTTCCCCTAAAGATGATTGCAGTTATTGAAGGATAGATGTGAAAATAAAGACAAAATGTTAATTAAATTATATAAATTGAAGAAGATGTATGGATTTTTTTATGTGTAACTATTGAGAAACTGTGGTGATCTTCTGCCCCTGCTTACCTTCTTCACCCCCATCAATGGTGGAAATATCTATTAAAAAATGGCTTCAAATTTATAAAGATCTAGGCACAACTAAAATTGGCAATGGGACCTCTCAAATTGTTTAAAAGTTAATCTGTATGTAACTCCTTGCAGAAACAGGGCCAATAGCTGCATTGCTTTCTGTTTGTCCTACAGTTTACATTTCTTATTTCTACCAGTTAGAAACTAGAAATTATTGAAAAATTTTTAAAAAATCAGACCAGAAGTGGTGCAAACAACTACTCTGTCAAACAGCACACTCCTATATTTCTTGCTCATACTAATTTAGTTCCTTTTACATTGTCTTAATTTTTCAAAAGACCTTGTCAGCTTCTTAACCTTCTATTATTGCTAATACATTATATAGTTACCCTATAAAATAATGCTGAAAGAGAGGTCCAAAAAGTTTTAAATAACTTCCGTAGTTTACTACCATGACTTAAAAGAGATACCACTGTCTTGGAGTGACAAAACTCAATACTTTGATATATCTTCTAAATATTAGAGTTAAAAATGAAATTACTAATTAGTATTTTAGACAGCACAGTAAAAGCAAGCCAAATGTGGTGTGGTTTTGTTTGGATTTTTTCCTTCTTTTTACAACAGTTTTGGAAAAACTAGTAGAAAAAAGATCACCAAGTGATACAGCATGTTTCTGATGCTTTTTCATAACATTTTTGCCAGATCTGTCACATCTCTCTACAGAAAATTCATAGTTACCACCCAGTCTTCAGATTTTCTGTCCAGCATTGGGAAAGGCTAAACAATCCACACAAGCAAAATACAACTTGTCTGCAGGAGAAGAAAAACATCTTTATTCCAAATCACGAGCAATAAAATTTTGTGAAAGAAAATGGTTTAAAATCCCACCTGAAGAGCTCTAGCTTTCAGCTGTTACTGACAAAAAAGCTTTACATTTGTTTCTGGTGGATTGAAAGATGTGTATGGTCTGTATTCAGAAAATTAAATTCCTGCTACAAAGTCAGTAAGTGGCTTCTATTAGCTGCCACACAATTATTCTGGAAAAATGGGTCAGTCGTTAACATAATAAACATAATGGTCATTGCATATACAGCGAATGCAAGATAATTACAAACTGTTTCCAATAATTGATCAGTTTTCAAGATCACTGAGTATCTCTGCAATTGTGAAAGCTAACAAATAAATAGCAAATGCCAAAACATATGATTTGCACAAAACTTGATATTCTTTACTTGAAGAGCCTAGGAAAAAGATTTCAAAGATATTTTCAGTTTCTGTCTGTGAGCAAAGAAATGAGATCAGTCATCAGATGATAATCATCAGGGCATTCCTTTACTGGCAACTGTTTGGAAAGGTACAAGCCAAAGATATTATGATTTTTTTGAGGAAGCTGCAGAGAACTAAACAAAATATCAATCAGTCTTTTCTTTTGGGTACAGTACAAGAGATACAAATTTTGTTGAATAGCAAATCTAGGAAAAATGTCATGGGCAGAATTAAAACTTGCATACAAACTTTGTGGCTTATGGAGGCTTCAACTTCATGGTCCAGATGGTCTGCCTATGATTATTATCTTATGTAAATTTTATTATTTATGTCATTTTTTTATGATCTTATGTAAATTTAGCTGCCCGAAAAGTCATCAACATCTTCAAATCCAAAAACATGTATGTCCTCAGTGAAGGATATTATAATATAATGTTGCAGTTGCAAATACACCTAAATAGGGCAATCTATGAGCTGGACACTCTTTAACATCATGTTTGTTGCACTGCTGATCTATGCCTTCAAAACCATAAATTGTGACACCTACCTGCAATATGATTCGGTGAATCTGCATCAATCACATTAAAATAAAAATATAATTAGAACAACTGTGATGACCAAAACCGCACAGGGATGATGTGGCAGTGTAGCTGAGATGATGAAAGAATCCCTGAGGATTGCTGCATGGAGGGGTGTCATAATAAAGTCAGATGAAATATCATAAAAGCTATCACAGCGCTAATCTTTAATCATATAACATAGCACAGCTCTGTACTGAGGATCCATGACCCATTCCAAAGGCCACAGTTCGGTTCTCCAACATTGATAAAATCTGAGGGTGCATTTGAGGTCAGAAGTAATTTGAATTCTCCACAGTGTAAAGCAAAATAGGAAGTCAGAACATTAAAAAGCAAGTGTTCAGTAACGTGTAGTTTTACCCATGGGTTGTTCTGCATATTTTGAAATAGATGAGCCCTCTAAGTAAAATAGCCAAGGGAAACAGGCAAGAGTTTGCTCATTAATTCTGATGGAATATTCTTCCATACAGTGAACTAGTGTATACATTACGCTGAGTTGCTTCTAACAAAACGCAGTTGAATGCAGTTTAAGGTTTAAATCTAGATGCCAGCTGTAGAATGGATTAAAATCCTTGTTAGGACTGGGTCACTCCTCTCCTCAAGGTAATTGTATGGAATGACTTACAGGAAAGACAGTTCTAGAAAGTTTTCCATATTTTGAGTTAAGACTGGAATCAAAGAATTACTTATGAAAGAAGCTCTAGGGCTTACCCTACTTCCACATTTGATCAGCTTCTATCCTGTCTCCGCCTTCCACACAGACTCCCAGGTACTTGGGTAGTTTTCAGTGGTGTCCTGGAAACAGGTCCTGGAGGGTGCTGCCCTGAGACAGTCTTCCTCACTGACAAAATTCTGTCTGTGTGTGTATGGCCGTGTGTATATGCTCTTTGTAATTATTCATCAAAGTTCCTTGAGAAACATTTAGGATTTTAAAAGTAGCATAAATATTAGATCACTGAGAAGATTTATAAACTGATTCTTCTAGTTTATTCTCTCATTAATGCCAACAAATTAATTAGCTTTTCCTCTAACAATTTTCCTGCTCAATGGAGTTTTGCATCCAGATTAATTTCTTCTTAGTAGGTTAACTTCCCACGCAGTAGGCTTTATGGTAGATTCTCATTTTGCAGTTATTCTGTAGTGTTTCTTGGGATGCAGGTCCAGATCTTAAAATCTGGCTTGGTAGCATAATATAGAGCTAGCCTGGTGTTTTTCTGAAGTGTCATAAAATAAATTTGCATACATAATCTATAGGCTTCTTATACATTGCATGAGGAATACTGCAAGTTTAAGTACTAAATGCACAGAAGACCTTCCCCAGTAAATGCATCTGGAGAGATACCTGTTTGCAGTCTTCATTGCCAGGTCCAGTTTCCACACCTCTGTTCTTACTAGTCACTTCTTTATTTCTATCTGATTATACATCTTCTAAAATATGCATCACAACTACATGATAGTTTGGTTAAGATAATTTTCTCTTTGACTTCAAAGTATGTCAACTTCTATACTCAAAATGCTGCATAATCTGTCTTCCTTTCTTTGAACTCCATCATTCATCCTAAAAAAATCTCATCATGGATGGCTGTTTCCCCAGTGTACTGCATTTTGGTTTCTAGGACATTCTCATCTTTAAAATTTTCACATAGTCTTATCCTGGTTTATGTCTCTGCTTTCATTTCCTTACGTGACTTTCAGTCCCAACAGTCTCTGCAACCTTCCCACCTTAATGCTTTGCTTTTCTTTATTCATGTTTCCTTCTGACTTTTGAGAAAATGTCTGTCATATGCTATCTGCCAAGCACCCCTCCTTTGAACTTGCATTTAAACCCTTTTTTTGGGTGGAAGTTATTTTCATCTCTGGTAATTTCACTGTGAACATCATTGTATTGTAAATTCAGTTAAGTGTTGGGATGCCCAGATTCTTTGTGTAGATGTCATGCCATTATTATTTAAATCAATGAAAGAAATGGAAAAACTTTTAACTACCTGCCATCAGTCAATAATCTTTCTGTCTGATTTTTTATTTCTTTGCCATGGAAGACTAAGTTTATTAATGGCAGAGGATTTTTTTCCCTTGTAACATACTAATTTATCTTGCTATTAGAATGAATAGACTGATGAATTAGTTTGGTGAATACTTAATCATCTTGTCCAGCACTTATGTGCCGCTTTATAGCAACATAAGCCTTATCTTTTGAACGTGCAGATCAAAACTAAACCAGCTGCCAGGTTTTAGTTTGTAGTAAGGAAACCTAGACCAAGATTTTTTTTAACAGAACTCCTCTAATTAACAGTGAGTTATCAAGACAAAACCTCAATGCTAACAAATAAGTGTGTACTGAGCTTGTTACATGTTACTAATGTAAAAACTGAAATGGACATTATATCACATTGTTGCTTGTTCAGTGCTAATGTACCAGTGAATTTCCTTTTTTATTTCTTCCCCTTAGCTGAGGTGATCAGGCAGATGAGAAATGGACTTGGTAGCGAATACCTGAATAACTAGACGTGGCCTAAGGTAATCATCAAAAATTCACAATGTCCATCAAGAAGTTTCCAGTCATTTTGACACTGCCTGGATCTAAACCAATAACTTAAAATAAAAAATTATGGACTCCAGAATCATCCTCAGGTACTTAAAATTCTTGCGTATACAAACAGTTTTGTACTAGTGAATTTCTGGATTATTAAAAAATTCACCTTTCAATGGATGCTATTATTCTGTTACACAACTGGAAAACCAAAGAGATATTAATTAAAAAAAAAAAAGTGTTTTAAAAGTGTTTTTAAAAAGTTTATAAAAATCTTTTTATACTTGGAATAGTTTAAATGTGTTTTGCTTCATAGCCTGCTGTCACCCAATCCTTTAACCACCAAGAGTGTGCCAATGCTTGTCCTGTTGAGTTGTATGTCCTTATGAGTTTAGAGTGCTCTGTTTTAAAGATCTGCATGATGTTCACTGGAAAAGATAAACAAACAAGCAAAAGGAGGATTTTCTTTTCTGATGTTTATAGGTTTTTTTCTTTAGTTTTTGTGTTTGAACTGAGGTAGTTATCTTCCTTTTAAATTAATTACCAAAGAGCACAAATTTGTGAAACTAGATATTGTTTCTTCCTTACCAGCAATGCTATAGGATTATTTTTCTTTGTTTAGTTCTTTTGAAGAACCACTGCCTTTTCAGATAAATAGAAGAGTGTTTTCAGTTCAGCTCCCACAGTTACTCTCCCAGTAATATAAAGCTATGAACAGGCTTTCTAACAATAATACTAAAATACCAAGAACTATTTAGTCAGATATTAATTATACAGTCATTTAAAAAAGCAAGATTTATTCTTTTCCAGGAGACACACTATGAAAAAAGATTATTTTCATATGCATATTTTTAAAAATCTAGATCAAATCGAAGCATCCTTTTAGATAAATCAATTTTCATATCCAAGACTGAAAGAGTGTTTCAGGGGATTTTTTTAAAGACAATTATCCACTCTCCTTCTGTTTCCTTCTTCTCCCCTCTCTAAGGCAAGCTGAATAAAAACACAGCAAAGCCATCACTGAAGAAAAAAAAAAAAAAAAAAAAAAAGACACAGCAATTTCTCAGTTAAAAAAAAATCAGGTTGGAGAAGATCTTTAAGATCATCAAGTCCAGCTGCTATCCTAACACTGCCAAGTGTTCACACAATACTCACACAATGGAGCAAAGACACTCCACCCAAGTACACTTGGAGGTGTTTTCCTTAGAAATTTATTCATTCATTCGTCGTTTAATTTGATTTAAACAGCATAATCTGGCCTGGAAGTACAAGTTTGCCCATTGTGAATGGAAAACACTGCAGCAGCCATTACTGGAAATATTAGGGAAAAACTAGCATTTAGTAGATGTTTCCAGCAGACTAATTTTTTTTTCCCCTTTGATTTAGCAGAAAAAATGGCTTCTTTTCTGTATGAAATGGCAGATGCACTACTTGGTTTAGCCTAGTAATAAATGCAAAGAACTGTTTGTATTTTTGTCTTTAATGCATGTCTTCATTTAAGAAATCTTAATTTTGCGAATAATCATGCATTGAGGGCAATGCTAATCAGCAAAGTATAAGATAAAGGGAGGATATGAAGGTAATGTTTGCTAATACAAATGGAAGGGAGAAATAGGACCTTAGAAAAGAGACTAGTACAAAAATAACAGCAGACTTCAATCATCAAAAACTGAAATAATCAGTGTAAACAGGTTTTTTTCATATGCACATATTTTTCTTTTAGGTTGTTACATTCACAGTTTAATATATATGTTTCATGAAATCTGAAGGCTGAAAATACCCTATATTTAACAAAATAAGAATGAAATCCTACAAAAACATTCTCAGTTTGACTCATAGCAAAACAACAGCCAAAATCTCTATAAACTTAATCAATCTGTCTGACCACTACAGACATTCAATTAGTCGATAGCAATTTGTTTGGTGAACATGCAACCATGTCTGATAGGTCAGTAAAGTTCAATTGTAGTTATGCATTTAGCTACAACTGTTACAGTTTACAGTCTGACTCAGCGCATGTTCACAAATCTGCCCACTTTTTAACAAGAATCCATTCCTGTTATTACTTATTGTCTCCTTCATTTGAAAAACAGTTTTCTGAAAATATCTAGGAGCTTGTGGAAGACCTTCCATGGTGTCAATAATCTTGGTAACTTTGAATTCACTTGCAATGATTTGCATCAACAGAAAAGGAATATGCTACCAAAGAAAATACTGTCTTGAAAATTTAGGCAATGCCTACATGGCAAAATGTTCTGTCAAAAGTCATAGATTTTCAAGTGAAGGTACATAAGTCAGAAATACAGGGCTTTGAAAACTTATCGGCACTTCAGAGGCAAGTGTACAGTACTTAACCTTGCTTAGCAGAGAACTGCCCTAGCTGAGTCCTAAATTAATACACTGTACAGGTTCCTGAAGTAATGTAAGTATTTTTTTAAACCTGATTCTGATATTTCTATATCAGAAAGTGGGCAGCCACTGAACAGTGTAGTTTATTCTCAGTGCAAACCATTAAATAGTGCTGAATATTCTCCATAGTGCTAGATCTCTTTACAATAAACACTTTTAGTGCCAGATGGAAACAGCTAGGCTGCTTTTACATGCACAGAGGTACTTAAGACACACTTTTCCTCTAATTGTACATAGAAAGAAATAAAATCTGAAAATCATCTGTCTCAAAGGCAGGAATGAATCTGAAGCAAAGCGGGGTGGTGGTGGTGATGCGTATGTTATAGGAACAGCTGCCCATTTGTGAAACTGGTAGGCAAAGAAGACTCGTTTTTGTGGCATGGTTTCAAAAGATGTCTTTCAAAAACCATGTGTCTTTGCATACAACGCGTCTGAGAAACAAGGTATTGGACGTATCTTGTTTGTGCCATTTGTTTTACCTCTGCTCTGAGTGAACTGAGTGATTGAGTTGTTTGGGATGTCATTAACATATGTCTGGAATTTAATGTGAATGCTTTATTCAGCTGTGAGTTCCCCAAAGGATGTACACATCTCCTAGAGGTGGTACATTTTCATGAAATATTTATGTTACTTGTTAGCACTTGATGATTTCCATTTGAAAAGACTCAGCATTTGAGAAAACAAAACAAAAGTGTAAGTGTACATAAACTTTTTCCCTTGCCTAGTCTTTCACTAGTATAATGGGAATAATGTAAATCTTGAGACGGAATATTTTTCAATTCTAATCTTAGATTTGAATCATTATTAATTCCAATGAAGCATGAATTAGTGCCACCAATGTCACTGTAAGTGCATCTTATGAGAAAAGGTAATCTATAAACCTAGGGAATAAGAAAAGGAGTAAAATAGAAGAAGAAAATGAGTAAAAAACAGAATTGGTGAAAAGTAATAGCATTGTTTAGAAATCAGACAGTTGATATTGTGATGTGATCTGTTGCTAAACGGGATTAAGACCTATTTTTTTCATAAAGCCTGTTAAATACTAAGTATGCTATAGTACTTAAGCAGAGAGTGAAAAACAATCCTTTTAAGAGTCACTTCAAAATGTAATTTGCCCTGTGCTTACCCTTGTTAATCAACAAGAAACCCTATAATCTTTACACTACATTTTAAAAATGACAGGTGAAGAAGCGAGATAAAACTTTTGAAACTGATCTAAGTGCTATTTTCAGTTCAGTTGCTGTCCTTTGACTCTTAGTTTCCATTAATTTTCAATGACATACAGATAACTACGTGCTCAAGCAACGTCTGAAAACGGTTCTAAGAAGCATTTTCCCAATAAAAGCTTTGAGAAACTTGACCTGCACACCTTAATCTTAAATTTTCATAATCTCTAACCAAATATGTTCTCTCTCTTTTCAAAATGTGTCTGGCCCCAAGAAGTGATTCTGCACTTATTCCCAATAAGATTCTAATAAGCTTATATGTGAGTTGGAGTAGATTTGGAACTGCTTCTGGAGTGGCTGATACACATACGACAAAGGTGGTGGAATAAAAAGTCACTTTTCAGCACAAAAATGAATCATTTAAATCTCTGTAATTTAATAATGCTTTGTAAGCATCATCAAAATAAATTGTTTTTGTAATTCTATCTGAGTAAAAAGTATTTTGTTTCAGATAGTCTGAATGCATACTAATTTTGTAGAATAAAATGGAGATGGGAGGAAGCATATGTAAATATATGTGTACAGTGCAATGTTCCTTCTTTTTGTTGTGATCGTGCTGCTGGCCAGCAGGAAAGTTAGTCTGTCAGACCTGAAGGAAAGAAGCAAAGCTAAAACTCATGTGGACCCAGAGCATTGTAAACAGCAGCACAAAGTCCAGCTAGAGTCCAGTAACCAGAGGTGTATCCCAGGGGTCAATACAGGGGCCAAATACTGTTAGACCTCTTTGTTAATGACCTGGACAATAGTACAGACTGCACCATGAGCAAGTGTTCAGGTGATATAAAGACGGGAGGAGTGACTAATATACCAGATGCTTGTTCTGCCATTCAGAGAGACCTGACAGGTTCAAAGATGAGCAGAGAGGAATCTTGTGAAGTTCAAAAAGGGGAAGTGTAAAGTCCAGTATCTGTGGAGGAATAACCCCACACACTGATACATGATGACTGGCTGGAATGCAGCTTTCCTGAGAAGGACCTTGGGACCCTTGTGGTCACCAAGATGACCACAGGCTAGAAAGGTACCTTCGTAGGAAAGAAGGCAAACAGCCTCCCAGGCTGCACTTGACAGATCATTGCAAGCGGTGATTCCCTCTCCCTGATTTGCACGCTGAGGCCATATCTTGAGTGATGCATCCAATTCTGGGCTCCCTATTACAGGAAAGGCAGGGACCTTCTCAGGTGAGTTCAGCAAAGGACCACTAGGGTGGTGAAGGGACTGGATCTTCTTTCACGTTCTTTTTACAGCCTGGATGAGAGAAGACTCAGGGGAAGCTTAGCCATGTATTTATAGATCTGATAGAAGGGAATGAAGAAGAGGGAACCAGTAGAACTCGTTGGCGGGACAAGAGGCAATGGGTACAAATTAAAAGACATGAAACTCCATCTGAACAAAAGAAAGAAAAAATTTACTGTGAGGGAGATTAGACAGAGTAAAAGGTTTCCCAGGGAGATTGTATAGTCTCTGTTTCTGGAGATATTAAAAATTTAAGTGGACATGGTCCTGGGTAATCTGTTCTAGCTAATTCTGCTTGAGCATGGAGTAGGGGTGGCAGAAGAGGGGCATGAGGAGGGGACTAGATGATCTCAAGAAGTCCCTTCCAGCCTCAGTGATTCTGTGATTTTATGATTTTGTGATTCTCTAAGGACAGTTTTCCAATAATTCTTTTTCTATAGACCAAATAGCTTGTTTATAATGGTGTCATGAAACTGTGTCAAGAGCTCTAGTAAATTCAGGATATATGACCTCTATTGGCTATTCCCTGTCCATAAGGTCTGCTGCCCTGTCACAGAAAGAAATTAAATTGGCTTGACATACGTTGAGAATGACAAATCCATTGTGGCTGCTACTCATTTCCTTGTTCCCTTCCAGGGACATACAAATAGTTTTTTGATCATTTGTAGTAGTACTGAATGTTGGCTGGCCTATATTTCCTCCTTTTCCTCTTTTCAAATAAAGAAAGAAATGCTCTTCCATTCTCCTGGTGCCTGATCTGTGTGAGATCTCAAAGATAACCCATAAGGATTCTGACAACTCAGAAGCTATTTCTTATATACCCTAAGATTAAATTCTTCTAGCCTGCTTGATTTGAAAGCATCTTATCTAAGCAGCCAGTATGCTATACAGTCTTTACTGAAGGCTGAGCTCTCACCCTTTTATTGTGGGAATTCATTCTATAAGTCAATTGATCAAAACTGACCATTTTATTAAGGATTAATGCAAAAAAGATCATTAAACTTCCTTGGTATCACCTGTAGATAGTACAGCCTTTCCACTAACTTATGATCATGAACATCCAAGCACTTTATTTTTTCTCTATATTCTCATGCTGTACACTCACGTTTGACTGTAACTTACTTTCTGCTCCCTGTATCTTAACTCTTGAATATGTTCTCTCCCTGAAGTCAAAGAAGAGCTTATGGTTTAGTCCAGTTCATCTCCTATCCACTTTCTATTTTTCTTCTACACTGGGATAGTGTGCACTTGTGACCTTGGTATCATTTCTGTAAGAACCTGACAATTCTGTTTTACCCTTTAAATAATTTTTCAGCTGAGACACTGCCAGTTTTGAGTTTATTGAAGTCTGCCTTACTGAATTCTTTTGTTTTTCATTTTCCTGTTATTACTTCCTCCTTTCTTAAAGATTACAACCTCTGTGATTTCATAATAATTTTTACTCAAGTTCCTTTGTCTGCATCTTTGTTGTTAGTTAGAGCACAACCTGAGTACTTCACTTATCATTAACTATGCGCTTAACATATTTATATGTGTGTACTGTATGCACAGAGAGATAATCCCCATTTTACAAATAAGGGTATTTGTAACCCTTTTATATCTTGTAACCAAGTTAGAATGCTGTCATAACATGATTAATTACCAGGGACATTTACGTTAAAATTGTTGTCAAAAGTGTTTGCCTAAGCAGCGGTTTATGCAATTCATTCCTGTCCTGCCTCTTTCCAGGTAACTGTCACATCTGAGTCAGATAGGTGTCTTACTAACATTTCGGTCATATTTCTATTTTGGACTTCAGCATAGTATTGTTCAAGAGCCTGCAGTAGTCTCCTTATCCAGGCACTATATAGCGCTTGCCTAAAATTAACAGTAAGTATGCACCGCTTGTTATCTGTACAGGAACACCCCTATAGCCTCTCCAAAGCAACTATGATATATAATTATCCAGAAAACTTAATGGGAAGCTTTATCACATCTTATTTAGTTGTTGCACTGAAAGCTAGCAATGTATGGTCACTGACTCGCTAACAGATAGTAAGCACAGCTAAAACTTTAACAGATCCCCACAAAGAAATGTCCACTTCCAGAAAAACAAATGAAAACAAAACAAATCCCAACTTCTTTAGCTATCTGACAGTGTTTGTGTGAGCTTATTCACTCATGTGAAGTGACATGCCAGTCCAACCACTCTGTTCTTGAAGAATGGCAATATCCAGGAGACAGAAAAAAATGGACTCTCAATCTCTATCTATTTGTTTGCAACATAGGCAGATCACTGGTAAGCCTGGCAAAGTTTCTGATGGAACCAGGTATGGAGCCAGGTATTCATGATGCAAGAATTCCCTCTGACACCTACTTAGAGGGTAAGTCTAGACAGGGAAATGAGCAAAGCTGAAGTGAAAAAGAATGAAAGGTTTCTATTTTAACCTTAAATGATGGAATTATGATCTCAACAGTAATCTGTCACTGAATATGAAAAAGAAATACTAGAACTAGTGCTTTTATTCTGAAAAACATGATCTTTCCATTCACTTCATCCCCTTCTTTCTTTTTAGAATGCATATCATCTAAGATCAGTAAGATACCATTGCAATTAATCACCCAGTTCAACATACATAAAGACAGTGATGACATTTACTAAAATAGAATTCTCACTGTCTTCTCATTAGAAATACTAAAATACAGTATTCTGATGGTTAGAATTCCAGTACTCAATATTTTAAAATGCTTGACTGTAAACTTCTTTGAAGGACAATTTAACCACCTTTATTATGTATGTGAAAGGGATGACCTCTAAATATGTAAGTCCAGAAAGATTTATGAGCTATAAATATAAGTTGGGCAAAACAACTACTGGTTCTCTGTAGGCACCTAGGTTCAGAATAGAAGTGAGATTTCAGACACACTTTTCTCCATATTTCCTGACTAGCTGTGGCACTTTGTTTAATCTATGGTGATTTCCACTTAGCAGTGCATAATTCTCCCATCTAACGTAGAGAAAAACAGGCATTATATACAGAGTTAGGAATCCTACAGGAAATGCACAGAGGTGAACTCAGTTCACCTACTGAACTAGCTGGAGGTAAATCACTCTTTACAGCAATTCATTTTCAGTCACTTCATTGGTGTAGCAGAAAACAATGTTCTATACAACATTCCAGGAAAGTTAAATCACGTGCATTTGTGATTCCAAAGAACAATTAACCATTTGAAGTGCTCCTCGTATGGCATTTGTTTTCCATTAGGGACACTAATCAGGAAAATTCCATTTAGGTGTCTGCATGCTATTTGCATAAAAGCTTCTTGGTACACTTTTAGGATCTTAATTTTGGCTACTAAAAATGTTGAACTTGGAATATCTTGGCCTTACATGCAACCCTATGAGGACTGCAAGGATAAAATTGCTTCATAGCATTGTCTCATGATAGGCCTGATCTATAATTCTGGACTGGTTGAGCTGAAAACAGAACTGAAGAAAACAATACATTGTTTGCATAATTTCTTGGTGGTCAAGAACATTTACTTGTCCAGTAAATTGGATGTCCTGAATTAAGGTCTTGTGTCTGCTCAGGAAGATCTGAACTTATATCTCTAATTTCTTTAAGGAATGCTTTAAACCAACTCTTAGATAAAAAACAGGAACATTTAGAAAATGAGGCTGTCATTGTGTTAAGCAAGCAAGAGTGATGAACAGAGGGAGAAAAAAAAAAAAACCCAACCAAAAAACAAGGAAGAACATGATTACAGCTTCACTGTTAGTGTCCTTGCTCAAAATGAGATACACACCTTTCAGATCTGCTTCCAGGAGCTGTTACTTGTTTGCTTGCTGCCTACTGTAAAACTGTGCGACTCACTTAAGATCCAGAGAAAGGAACCTGGCTTTGCTTTCTCCCATCATGCAGGCACTTTCGTTTTCATTCCTCCAGCCCCATGACTTTCTACATCTGGCTATGCTTCAGCAACTGGGCAACTGAAAGGGGCAGGTACGTCCAGAACAGCTAAAATTTGAGTGTAAGATAAGTACCCTGACAGTTATTACATTTAATTGTTAAATGCACATATTTCTGATTCTATTATTCATTTGTTTAAGCCAGAAATTGAGGCAGACAGGGTGGATAATTTTTTACCAATCTTCTCAACTCTGCTGTACAAACAAAGGACTTTTGCCAAATAGATACATGGAATGGCACGTTCATCAGTTAATTCCATTAACAAGTTGAGTTAGAAGGGCTAATGCTGGAAACCATTGTTTACTTTTTTAAATAGATTTGACAATGAAAAATGCTTTGAGAATAAGTAATGTAATTACTGCTAAATGCATTTCAGGGGTGTGAAAAGTACTTGTCAAGGAGAACAAATTGTATAACTATATAAGACATTACTCTGATAACTTCACTTTTATTGTTGAAGAATGCAACACTGAAATAAACTGTTGTAAAATATAATTTCCCAGGGATTTTACTTTTCTGTCTCAGCTTCAGACAATTCTCTGAGAATTCAATTTCATTTTCAAAGAATAGGTAATTTCTTACATGTAATAAATCTTTTGCCCTTGAAAACTGTCATTTGCAATATCCAGGATGAAAATCTATATTTAGTACATAAAAAGCATGCAAGAACATGCTTTTATATATGGACTAAAATGAGGATGCCACTTAGGTAGCAGTAAGTATGTAAAATATATCAATTCTTTCACACAATATAATTCCTGATGGCCAGAAAATACTATGTCTTCTAGTAGAAAAGTCTATAATTTCTGCAAAAAAAAGTGTAAAAGGGGCTTTATGGCATATCTTCTTTGAAATGCCCTCTTATCCTTGTTTAATACTATAAAAGCTTGCCTGTAAATTTTCATTAATATTAAGTTTGTGCTAGAAAAAAAAATAAAATAACTGATTTCACAAGCCTAGCCCATGTACACCATGTGCACAGAATTTTCCACATGCCAAACTGGAAATTATCAGACCAACATAAGAGGGAAGTGAAGCTCTGCCTGTCCAAGTGTGAAAGCCATTTAGCACACAGTAGCACTGCACAGCAGTCTACATTAGGAAAGCAACTCGACAGAGCAGCTAGGCTTTACCAAGAGCATAATTTTAATTCTAGGAATAAAAATCTGCCTCAGGGGAAAGTTGTCAAGAGCCATTTAAGGATCAAGTGTGGTCAGAGTCCCACTTTAGCCCTCATGGTGCTCATTGACATAAACTTACCATATCATTACCAGCTATCTCAAGGGGACCTACCAAATTAAACACTGCTCTTTCTGATCTTTACAAATACGCACTGAGATACTGTGTGCTGCAGGAAAATGTCAGAGAGCGCTACAACTGCTGAATCAGACACTTCAGCCCTCAGATGTCTTATCATGTATTATTCTTTCCATGATTTCACTTTGCTACCTTTGACCTGCACTATTGTGCCGCTCATTTTGAGAATTATGGTTTCATCCCACTTCATCTCCTGTATTGATAAAGGGAGAGAGTGGACATCTGTGAGACCTAATGGCTGCTTGAAGGAGAGCAAAGCAATGTGGGGGCATGGAGGTGGGCAGTATACACTGTGGTGTACAGCCTGTGGTGTACAGGGTGTATACAACAGTTCATGGTGATGAGAAACTCAGAATAAAACTTTTGCTCTGGGACAAAACAGACCCAAACTAGTAGGGAGCTGAGCCCTGTTCAGCAAGTCACTGGCCAAATATTAGCGTCCAGAGCTCCTGTATAATGAGATCTGCCTCCTGGATCATGAATGAAATGGACATGAAAGCAATTTTATAGCATATTACAACAATATCTCTAAATAAGTAATGCAGCTCCTGAGCTATGACTGTGAAGCAGTTTACATGGCAGTAAACACAAATGCAGAATAAGAGATGATGCTTCAGTCTCTACAGCTATGCAATTAAGAGTAGTTCAGCCAGATCTGGACTGAACTGAACACTCACAATAACATATGGATTATGCTCCTATTGTCACAATAACTTTGTCTCCTATTGTCACAATAACTTGCTCTCCCTAGGCAGGATTATCTTCTGGACACAATCCCTAGATCATGCGGACCGATAATGTCCCTAGATCATGTCCAGAATGTAAGCTGAGAACCTTAGGATTCTCTAATCTGCTCATAGACTTTTGGATCTAAAGGTTTGGAGCCTGTAATAACACACTTACTGTTCACCACACTCTGACCTATAAAAAAGTCCCTCACGGCATCTTTCTGAACAAGTTGTTCATCTGTGAGATGAGTAAGTACGTGGTGCGCTAGGTGAAGAACTGGCTGAAGGGCAGAGCTTAAAGGGTTGCAGTGAACGGGGCTACATCTGGCTGTTCGCCAGTCACCAGTGATGTTCCTCAGCTTTCAGTTCTAGGGACAGTTCTGTTCAATATTTTTATCAATGATCTGGATGTGGGAGTTGAATGCACTATTAGCAAGTTTGCTGACAATACCAAACTGGGAGGTGCTGTTGACTCTCTTGAGGGGTGAGATGCCTTGCAGAGGGATCTAGATAGGTTGGACCATTGAGCAATCATCAATGGCACAAAATTTAATAAGAACAAATGTCAGATTCCGCACCTGGTATGGAGTAATGCTGGACGCAAGTATAAATTGGAAGAGGGGTGGCTGGAGAGCAGCCCTGCAGAAGGGGATCTGGGGGTGCTGGTCAACAGCAGGGTCAACATGAGTCGGCAGTGTGCCCTGGCAGCCAAGGGGGCAAACCGCATCCTGGGGTGCATCAAACACAGCATAACCAGCCGGTCAAAAGAGGTGACTATCCCACTGTATTCAGTGTTGGTTCTGTTCTGTTCTATTCAAATATAAATTAGATATATTATTTTGGGGTCATAATTATCATTGCCTGCCATTATAAAAAAAATTCCTTGCTTGCTTGCATGCTTGATGCTTTCCTTCTACTGCACTTATATAGCTACTACACAAATAGCTTTCTTCCCATCTATCAAATTTACCTGGTGTTTCTGCTTTCTTTTTGTTTCCATGGAAACAAAGATGATTTTTAAGGAGAGAGAAAGGAATGCGGGTCATCACAAAACCATTCCTCAAGATATCTTGAGATATCTTAGTTTTGTCCAAGAATTCCCAACTTGCTACCCTCTAGGAGGCATATTTTCCCCACAAAGTCCTGCAAGGCCTTTGTTTTGTGTCCTTCTATTCATACAGACATTAACATTACACTTTATAGTGTCCCAGCCTAATTAGGCAATGATATACTCGATTGAAGTCTGAATAAAAAATAAAATTAAAAGCTTTACAGTTCAACCTTATTTACATGCTCCTGCATACAAAAGAAGAGCCCAGGGGACTTCAACTAGGTGCCAGGGCAACAGAGTTGATGACCAGTCTGCTCATTGCTGTAACTCCACAGGTTCAGATTGGTCAAAGTGCTCTGATGCCAAATGTAATGCTAAATGTAAACCTAATGTCCCCACCCAAATATACTTAATGCTGTTGTTTAAGTGGAATGTTCAGTTCCTGTTCTTTTACTATCTTGAGTAGGGACCTGCTAGAACATCCTTCTTTCCCTGATGTATCTTGATTCACTTCCAGTTGAAACTAGGACGTCAGGAAAGAAGACGGGAACAGATGGGGAGAGATTATATATTTTGACCAGTCCCATTATAGACTCTGGATATAATTCATCTACACCTGAATTCTGGTATCTTTTCCTGGAAACTGTGAAGCCTTGGTGAGTCCCACAGCTTAAATACCTACTAAAAATGCCAGATTCCTGAGCATCTCCTGGGTAATAGGGATGTGTTTGCACTCCAAATACCCAAACCAAAATGTTTCCCAATAGGTCTGAATAAGACAATTTTGTGACACTGAGATTCAAACCCTAGAAATAAGGGTGCTCTGTCGTTTTCACTATTCTAAGGTACAGGAAGATGAGTATTCAAGACCTTGCATACCATGAAGGTATCCAAATCTGTATGTCCCTGTTGTATACTCTAATGGTAATAATGGATGGTAGTAATTGCAGATTCTTCTTCAGTTGTTTTCCTTGGTGTCCTCTCAGAGGTTTCCATTTCCATACCAGCTGCTCATGAAGTGGATGCTGACAGTTTAAAAGTTACAATACTGTCACTAATTTTAGGATTTCTTTATATAACAGCATGTAATTTTCAGTGTTTCCAGAGATGTTAAAAAAAGAAAAAAAAGCCACCTGAGACCTCATTAATAAATTGCTCAGGATGGGAATTATTTTAGTTATTTCCAGGTAAATTGACCCTATTTCAAAATTTTTGCCAGCCAGTAAGGAATAAAAAACCCTGGGACAAGGCTGGAGAATAATCAAGACATGAGAATGGATATTCTAATGATATACAGCTATAAGGCAGACCAAGGGGATCTGGGGACTCATGGTCAGAGCCCTTACATCTATTAGCAAAAAAGAAAGAAATGCCTTCTGGGCAGCAAAATTGCCAACAAGGGATTTCAGAAAAGGAAAAGAAAATATTCTGTTTGGAAGGGTGTTCCTAAAATAATTCTTAAGGACTAATCTTAGATATCACAATAGACAGCTAAGTGAAAAATGCAGAATGCAGCTAAAATAAGAAGAAAAATAAAAGAAAGAAGAAAGAAGAAAACTTATCTAAATGAATAGGTCAGAGAATAATACAGACAAAGCTTTAATGCAGCTCCATGAACCTATAGTAAGATCTCATAGCTACTTGTATAATTTCAGACAGTACTGCTATGGGAGATGAGATTCAGAGTAGGTTATCTTTTTCAGAAGTGTACTCAGAATAATTAATGTCAGGAAAAAAAAGTAATTCTTATTACAATATTTGTTCATCTTGTCACCTCAGGCTAATCTTCCTGATTTTCTGTGTACCTAAAGCCAATGAACTGCTGTTACCTGGCTCACTGTCATCTTCTGGCGTCATGCCCTAAACAGGTTAGATGGTTTTAAAGCTACTGAGAGTTCATCTGTGCTTCTTTGTACTTTTCTGTGAAAGCCTAAACCATTAAAGCAGAGCAGATATAATCCAGCTTATTTGGGGAAGTCTCTCCCATGGCAATTATCGCTGCTCCTTTTGTTTTCCCAGCACTTACAAGAATCAACTAATAAGCTACAGCCGCTCAGATGCAGTCAAGATACCACTTACCGAACAGTGCTTCCTGGTAGGCTTTACCCCATGATGGTAAAACAGTGATGTTTAGAAAACAAAGCTATCTGCAAAGTTGATGCTTCTTTTGCTGTAGACATGGAATAAAATGGCACAAATGAGATAACCTTGCTAGTAAAGAAAAGGATGGTCTTATCGTTGAAGTACATGAATTATGACTGAAAAACTTGTTTCTTTCTGTCTTTGATACTGTTCCTGTGAGGCTACTGAAAACAAAGCAACCCATTTTTGTGTTATATGCAACTGGTTGCCAATCCAGTTGGTGGCCGGTCACAAGCGGGGTTCCCCAGGGCTCAGTTTTCAGGCCAGTCTTGTTTAATATCTTTATCAATGATCTGGATGAGGGAATCAAGTGAACCCTCAGTAAGTTTGCAGATGACACCAAGTTGGGCAGGAGTGTTAATCTGCTGGAGGATAGGAAGGCTCTGCAGAGGGACCTGGACAGGCTGGATCAATAGGCTGAGGTCAGTTGTATGATGTTTAAAAAAGCCAAGTGCCAGATCCCACACTTTGGTCACAACAACCCCATGCAATGCTACAGGCTTGGGGAAGAGTGGCTGGAAAGCTGCTTGGCAGACAATAACCTGGGGGTGCTGGTTGATACCCACCTGAACATGAGGCAGCAGTGTGCTCAGGTGGCCAAGAAGGCCAACAGCATCCTGGGGTGTATCAGGAATAGTGTGGCCAGCAGGAGTAGCGAAGTGATCGTACCCCTGTCCTCAGCACTGGTGAGGTCGACCTCAAATAGTGTGTTCAGTTTTGGGCCCCTCATTACAGAAGGGCATTCAGTTGCTGGAGCGTGTCCAGAGAAGGGCAATGAACATGGTGAAGCGTCTGGAGAGCAAGTCTTATTAGGAGAGGTTGAGGGAACTGGGGTTGTTTAGTCTGGAGGAGGCTGAGGGGAGACCTTATCGCTCTCTACAACTACCTGAAAGGAGGTTGTAGTGAGGTGGGTGTTGGTCTCTTCTCCCAAGTTACTAGTGGTAGAAAGAGAGGAAATGGCTTCAAGCTGCATCAGGGGAGGTTTCGATTGGGTATTAGGAAAAATTTCTGTACTGAAAAAGTGGTCAGACATTGGAACAGGCTGCCCAGAGGAAGTAGAATCACTATCCCCGGAGGTTTTCAGAAAGCATGTAGAAGTGGCACATCATGCATGGTTTAGGAGTCATGGTGGTGTTGGATTGATGGTTGGACTTGATGATCCTAGAGGTCTTTTCCAACTTTAATGATTCAGTGATTCTATGATTTTTTCCTGCGTTTCTGTCATTACGTCTGAGTGGTTTGTTTCCCAGTTCCCGAGTGTGCAAACTCATGACGGATGTGAGAGAGTTCTGCCCTGAGCACTTGCAGATTTGCAGACTATTAAACTGTCCTAAAAGACTGACACCAAATGTGAGTGGACAATTTTTGCTTCTCATCATTCTGTCTTCAATTTACTGCCTGAAGACAAGCAAAATGCCCAGTGGTCTTTCAGTACTTCGTGAAAACAAATCTGTTACTATTTCAGCAGTGTTCAGATATTACAGCAATGAGTACTGTAGGAAAATCCAGGAGATTTAATAATTCTCTCTTCAGAGTGAATTTTAAGAACATGCAGTAAATAAGGCATGGACCAGACATTGAATGATGAATAAAAAGCAAAATATTGAATAGTTGTTCATTTAACGTTCTTCATTTTGTGCTCTGAATAGGACAGGACACCTCTGTAACAAAACAGTAGATGATAATGTAACTAAAGGCACCAGAATTTTAGTGTACTTAATACTACATTATCAATACTGTTCTTTTAACAAGAGGGTTTTGTTGGGTTTTGGAGGATTATTTTCTTTAGTTTTGAGGTATGGAAACTTTTGGTTACAACCTATGAAGACAACGAAGAACAAGAAAAGAAGCTGAAAATATGTAAAGCAATATGTAGTAGAAAGGATGGACTGGGAGTTTTCACTCTGTCTTACTCTCTAAACAAATAGGAGCAATCAAGGAGATTTAAGTGCACCAAGCTATCTCTGCTTTTAAAAGTCTGAACAATGAATAATTGCACAGCAGGATGAGCTGGAACATATTAAGGCCAAGGATGTAGCAAGTTTCAAAGGTAGATTAGACATTGATATAGTTTAAGGAATGTATGTAGTTCCATGTTTCAGTGTTAGAGCCTATCTCAGAAGGGGATTAGAAATATACATGTCTGGTATCTGGTAGTTCATAAACTAGTAATTACACAGATGTCAAAATTTTTGTGTCTCCCTTTGAAAGCCATGGCCATTGACAGAAACTGTCTGAACTTTTTGTGGCAATTCCAGTGTGAACTGATTTTCATTTTTAATTTATTTTCCCATAAATTATATTTATCTTCAGATATTCAGATATCTTCAGATATCTGTAAAATTTTCTATCTTCTTTCTTTCCTGCTCTATTATTTCTTTAATACTGACAAGGTAAAGGAAAGTTCTGTGATGATTTTTTACAGGTGGTTAATTTAAGTCAGTACAAAACATTAGAACTGAAAATCCTTTAATAATCAGAAATGCTTTATTGGGAACCTCATTTGGAGCACCAGCCTTATCTTTAGTCTTGATTCTGTGATTTATGCTGATATTGTTCAGATGTATACGAATTCCTTTGTATTTGTTTTGGGCTAAAAGGTGCATGTTATTTATAGAAGCTGATATTTATGTGAGCATACAAAGTGACACTAATAATGTTCAGTTGTTGCAAATTATCGAAGTAGGCACATTACAAAAGTCAAGCTCTTATGGGAGTTATCAGATACATCTTTGAAGCTACCAAGAAGTTCACATTTTCCATTAATAGTACCACCATGCATACCACTAAACACCTCAAAATTATCAGTTAAAATCCTCACTAATGGAACTGTCATAGTACCTGCAGAAGAGGTATTCAGGGGAAAAACAGACAAATGCTATTGTAGCCTTCAGGCAGATGTATGTTTGACAACAGCAAAGTACATCTATTGTTTAATTCACAGCATAAATTACAGTACATTGCAGAAAATGGAATTTCAAGTAAATTTGTTTACTTGTGCCCATCCTCTTTTATTTCACAGCTCAAACATTTAGGATTTGCTGCCTTAGCTGCTCTAAATCCAGGTACCATAATTGAAGAAGGTGTGGTTTAGTTCCCAAGCAAAGGGGCTTAGGAACAGAAAGGAGAAAGAAGTAATACAAGTTACTAATGAAGAATACTAATGAATAAATGCTCCCCTACAGTAATAACAGACAGCATCTGACCTTCCAGCTGTCAGTCACTCTAAGCGAGCGTGGATTCTATACTAACCATCACTCACTGCCTTTCAAGGAAAGGTGGGGAAAAGGAATAGTGACCTAGGATATGTTTGGTCCCCATTACTTAGTTGAAGGCAGCATAAAAGGCAGCTTTGAATTGCAGAGTGGCAGATTATTTTGTCTGTTTCAACATGTTGGCATTTGTGGCACCATGGCTCTGCCATGGAAAGGGAAAGCCTCAGCAGGCTGCTGCTGCCAAAAGCCATTCTTCTTTAATGCTTCCACTCTTTCTGCCGCTGGGGACTGGTTACAGAAGCGCCCTAAAAGAGCTGATGAGAGCTCAAGCCTATTGTGAGCACCATAAACATTTAAAAACCATCTACTGTGTAAAAGCCTAATTTCCCTAGCCCATTGGTTTTATTTTTTTTTTATGTTTATGTTTTTCCACAAAGCACTATGTACCTCTCCCCCAGAAAGCAAGTAGAAATTAAAAGACAAAATACTGCTTGAAAGTAACTGAGTTCATAAACTCTGAACCAAACATTCAAAGTTAAGTCAGAATTACTAGTGCACCCTCCACTTATAACACATGCTGGTTTATTTTTCAGTTGTGCTCATTTAAAATTTCCATCATGAAGACTCTGCTGTTCACTTGAATAACTGTTCCCCTTTAGGTTTGCTTCTAACACCCAAAAAAGTCATCAAGTTAGGACAAAATTATAGCTTGGAGCTTATAACTTGCTCCTCAGATTCCAGGAAACTTGACATATTAATTTAGCCACATGCCTGCTGTGATGTTAGAGCTGTTCTCAGCTATTCTCAAACAAAAACAATCTGTAACACACCGTAAGACATGTAGGAGATCTAGGTACTAGATCACCTTCCACATTACACTTCCAGAATGCAATATATTCTCTACGTGGAAAGAAAAGATGATGGTAGATGTTAATTCATGGAACTTTTTTTCAGATGAAAGAGCTGTAATTACCAGCCTCTGTCACATTTTTTTGATATCTGTATAACAGATTTTAAAACTAGTTTATGTACAGACTCTCCTAAGATATATTTGCTCATCTTGTATGACCATGACCATAGCTGACATGTTTTTGCCTATGATATCTTCAGTATTTATTTCAGGAGAAAATATTTTAAATGTATGTACAAGGATATGGATCATAACATCATATTGTGACAGTTTTTCTGAGAAAGGTTAATAGCTTTCTCATTAGGCAGAAATAGTTTATCTGCTGGAAACACGCGGCTGCATTTGACCACCTTTCACTTTTCTTGTGCTAGTTGTACTCATTAGTTGTCTTGAAGAAAGCTGTTGAATTATTGCATGTTTTTAACAACTTTAACTAATGAAGATTTACAGTATAGTTGATGATAACAGTTTTAATTCTATTACAAGTGCCATAAGGTCATTTTATACTCTGAAGGAATCTATTATGATTGAGTTTTGCTTTATATTTCCAGTATATGTACTTATCTCCCTAGTTGAGTAATTAAAATATGTTGATAATAATCCAATGGGACCAGGAAACAATTTTGTATGTAAAGTCTACTGTGACTGTATTTGTTATATCATTTCCCAAGTCTGGTAAGATAGCACGGTTATCAGAGCCATCATCTGTTCTAGTGGGATAGCAGACTTTCTCTGAAGCTCTGCTCCCAAGCTGATTACGCAAGCTCCTCCATCTTCCAGAAGGGTGCAACGGACACTTCTAATGTAAAGTACTGGGTCCCTTCCTTCTCTTCACACTCTTTGTTTTCAAGCACATTTGATATATCCACATGGATATAATGTTTCTCTGCCCCTTGAACAGCAGGAGAGACAAAACTCAAAACTCAAAAATCAAATAGATTTCCTGTTAGAAAGGTCTGACCAAATATTTTCATAATAAAAGACATACTGTAAGCCTTGACAGTAACAGTCACATTTTAATGCAAAACAATGACCAGGCAGCCACTGGTTTACTGCATAAACACATTAAAATATCAATAGACAGGGATAAATTAAACTAATGCCTTGGTTCTAATTAAGCCTTTGATTTCTGAAGTGATTTTCTGTTAATACACAGAAAAAGGACTCCAAGGCTACATCTATCCTACTAAATTAAACATGCCAGTATTGTTTTTTGGCACTAAGACAAGCTGGCATAGAATCACCCTCATACATACCACCACACTCTCTCACCTGCCAGAACAGGATGGCAACATTCGATCTCCTTATGGTGAATGGTCCTACTCAGTCCTCTCTCTGTAATCCTACCTGGAATTGCTTCAGAGACAGCCTGGGTCAAGTATGTACCAGGGATCATTTTAATCTGTCATTTAACAACATAAGTTGGAGTATAAGACCATAACGATTGAACAGTGAAAGCAGTCCGGTTCCAGCGCCCAGGAACATTCCCCAGCATCACTTTGCTTACATCACCAGCACCACTTTTGCTGAGAAACTTTCTATTTGTTGGCCGACTAACCTGCCATCTATGCTAGGCATGTATTTTCTCTGTCACTTCATAATAAAGATCTAGGAAAATGAAGGCATTTATTCAGAGTACTGAAAACTTGAAGAGAATTGTATTCCCCTGAAGTTGTAAGAATTGTCACATCCCAATTTTACAATAAAGTCACATCAAATATCTGGTTTGCTTGCAAACATTGCAACATGACATGAATACCTCAGATGTATTACCATGAAATTTACTTGTACAGATATGCTGATATTGGGGGGGGGGGAGGGGGAGGGAAGGGGGAGAAGGAAGGAGAATGAAACACTTTTGCAGCACTATCTTACCAAATTGGTAAAATCTTTTTTACAGTTAAAAACGTGGTCACGAGCATTTTCTGGCAATGAATCCACTTACAGATAAATATGTCATTTTTATTCCTATGTTACCACTATGTGATCCCATGACATACTTAGCTAATTAAATTGATTTTTCTCCCAAAATTAAATCCAAATGATTTGTGGTTTATAGTCCCACATACTTTTCTCAAGTGGGAGCTGAGATCCTTATTTGGGGAACCTGTCCTTTGGGGTCAAATTTTGTAGCCTTGGTGAAGTAGACTACAGAAATTTTCTTGCTCATTTGCAATGTTTGCCACTGATACGCACTTACAGACAGTATTAAAATTCAATATTTGCTATCATTCCACTCTGTTATTATATATGCTCTTACATATATCCAGAAAATTGTGGTAAGATGCTATGGTACAATGCCATTTACCATTTAGGACAGCGAGAGCTTGTTTATAACATTACAGATGTACTTGGCAACATGTATACTGAAAAAAAAAAAACCTATAGGCAGAAGTAAATAACTGCTTTTTACACCATGGACTCCTTTACTCCACAGCTCAGGGAGCCTTTCTTTCTTTTTGGCCAAGAAGCATCAAGTTTAATGTATTCTTGAAGTCTTGGTGGTTTCAATATCTACAGTTAAGCTTTCTGAGGAGAAAAAAGGGATCCAAACCCTTCTTTTGACTATTCCCCAAAAGGTCCCTTATATTAGATAGAAACCCATCTTGCTTGTTGAGGGAGATACTGTTGTATGCTAAACAATCTTTTAGGACCTTGCCCTACAGCTACTATCCTTGTTTGTCTCTCACTGAATTCTAAAAGATTGATGAACTATTACATTTTGAAGATTAAATGTAAGATTAAAGTAATTCTTCACATACAATTTTGAATTTTGGCCCCAGTTCTAGAGTATACAATGACAATTTATACAGATTGCTGAGCAGATGCAGAGAGCTATTGATTTCTGCAGAACTCATCAATGCATTTGTTGCTGCTGTGACTCACCTAGAGCTACTCTGAAATAATTTGATAATGCTGTAGGCTGACCTAGTGGCTTCTATACAAATATTTTGACTTAAGTGCCTCTTACTTGGAATTGTCTGAGATGGGTCAGGCAGAAAACAGGAGATGACTCACAATAGCCCACAAAAGGGTCATTAAGAGATAATGCCAGGACTATTAGATTTGATGCCTCTGGCCTCTGTTGACTTATGGAATTGGTTTGGACTGAGAGGGAATAAAAGCCTGCCAACACAAACGAAGCAATGAAGACACCTTTGTGTTATTCAAAGGGACGTCACCTGGGGCTATGATTTGATATCCAGACTGGAAAGAATCTGCCCAGGTACATACAGAAATGTAGTAGTGTGTGTAGATTAGTTAGGCCTTCTCATGACCTACAGCACCATTGTCATTTGGAAAGGCATGAACTAAGAAAACAGGCATATAAATTATTCGATACCTTATAACCCCTATTTTTTATGAAGCAGTTTGGTAACATCCGAATAAAAGCATTCTGGTCTAAGAATGATACTGGGTTACCTCAGCAGACACAGGATCATACCAGAAGAAATGTAAATGTTACAAAATGCAGTGGGATATAGTCTTACACAAAATAAATAAGAGATTCTTCCAGTCCAAGAAAGTGGCCCTAATTCTGCGATTAGTGCATTTCATGACACTAGGAAAAATCACGGCCACAAAATTACCACATAGTTAAGAAATTTAGTTTAGGTTATCCACAGAAAGAACAGGATCTGTATTTGTAGTACATCTGCTATTTCTCTCCCTAATATTCTCATTGAAGCATAGGATAATATTATTCATTATTAATGTTTTCTCTGCCAACTTCAAAGACACAGGCTGCGCTAAAATTAAAAGACACGATCCCCAAATCCCTTTTTCACATACCTCTTGAATGCAATCGCCAGTCGCCTCCAACTTATATGCAAGTCAACAGAATATTTCACCCTTCCTGTTCACTGCCTTTGGTGAGGAGCCTAATTGCCTTTAGATTTGCCCATATCTAGGAACCTGCCAATCCACAGAGGGAGTAAACAGTTCCCCAACTGAGAAATATGCAGGTGTGAAAGCAAGGAGATGTCACCAGGAGAAAATGTCAATCACCCGGGGAGCTCAGCTGTAAAACTTAAGGACTATAGCAAAAGTGGATACCATTACAAACTGCCACTGGGACAAATACCAGCACTTAGCTCATCTCTCGTTTCCCATGTTTGCATCTACAAAAAAGGGCTCTGGAGGGGATCCTGGGATCTACAGACCACTGAGTCTCACTCACTGCTGGGGCAGGTGAGTCTATAATAAAGAATGACATTACTGAGTATATGCATAAACTAGTCTGCTGAGGAAGAGTCAAAATCTTCTGAGAAGGGAAATGCTGCCTTACTGACTTGCTGGACTTCTGTGTGTCACATAGCCCATGGATAAAGGAGAGACCATGGAAATCATATAACTGGATTTTAAAACACATTCATGGTGTTCCACACCCAAGACTATCAAAGAAACTGAGCTGTCACTAGGTTGGAGGAACAGATGTTTTAAAGATAGGAAGCAAAAGCTAGAACTTAATAATTATTGTCCTGGCTGGAGAAGCGTCAGCAGTGGATACCTCCAGTGACCGGCCTTATTCAACTTTTCAGGACATGGAGAAGGGGCTATGCAGTGCATCTACAAATTTACAGATCATATTAACCTCTTGCAAGTAGTCAAATGCCGTACTAGCAACAAAATACTGAAAAAGGATTCATAAAATAAATGCTTGGACTAAAAGGTAGTAGTTGAGTTCCAGTAGACATAAACATATGAAGTATTTTACCTAAGAGAAAATAGCCTAAATTGTGACTCAGTGAGGCTGAATTTGGAACTAGATCTTAAGAAAGAGTCAAGGATGAAAGTTTGCTAGATAATTGGTTCCACCTGCAGCAGCAGAAACAAAAGGTACATGAATGGATTGTGGTCAGGATGGACACTGAGAGGAAGAGAGAGGGTCTTATTTTGCTATCAATGTGAGGGCAACAGAGCAGTGGAACAGGCTGCCCAGGGAGGTTGTGGAGTCTCCTCCCCTGGAGACATTCAAAACCCTTCTCGATGGGTTTCTGTGCCCCCTGCTCTCGGTGTCCCTGGTCAACCAGGGGGGTTGGACAAGATGATCTCAGAGGTCCCTTCCAACCCCTATCATTCTGTGATTCTGTGAAATCCTGCTGTCCCAGACACTAGCACTGTATATAGTTCTGGCCTCTACATCTCAGGAATGACATAATCACGTTAGATAAGATACAGAAGAGAATGCCTAAAACTGTGAGAGATGTAGAGCAGCTTCTGTCTGAGGAGGGACTGTAGAGGCTGTGACTCTTCAATATGGAAAATAGAGAAGGCTGGGTGGCGAATATGAATCAGGTTTACAAAATCATGGAGGTGATGGACATGGTCATTTCAGCACCAAATCCAATGGGGCTGAAACACAGGCTTTTGATCAAGCTAATATTAGGCTGGTTTAAAACATACAAAAGGAGGTAGTTCTTCATATAATGAGCTTCTGGAATTTAATGCCACAAGGGTTTCTGGGAGCAGACAATATTGGCAAATTTAAAAGGGATTAGGTAACTTCATGGACAACAGGTTTAAAAAAAGTACTAAACAGACAAGGCATGGATGTGCCTGCCATCATCTCCAATTCTGGATGGTGCAGAAGTATGAAATATTCTAAATATCATCTCTTATTTCCTGTCCTTACAGATTTGCCCTTAGGACTGGTGTCTGACTGATAAAAATCTCAAAGGTTTCCTTGAGAAGGGGTAAAGGCTAAGGGAAAAGAAATCAGCAAAAAGCCAACAGTCACATAGAGCAACAAATGAAGAAAAGACAGAGGGTGAAAGTAAAATGTGTAGAAACAAGGAACTTCAGAGAGACTTCTCACAAAGCACCCTATCAGAACCCACCACTCCCTGATGACATTCAAGGAGCCCATGAATTAAATTAATACAAATGTTTATTAACAAAAAGGTCAACAGTTGTCCATAGATACCATACAGCTGGGGTCTCAAAATAGTAAGTTATTGATATGTAGGGGAATCTGTTAGCAAAAGGTTTCTTTTTAATAGTGACCTTCACAGAACTGAAAAAAAAAAAAAAAAAAAAAAGGGACAGCAGGGTTTTTTAGTGTTTTAAAGTGAACTATCTTTCTTTTGTACAAAATGGCTTTTGCCACTGGGTTTAAAAAATCTAAAAGAAAAGGAATACTTTAGTCTTTTGTTTCTTCAGTGATTTTCTTCTTGAAAAGACTAGAGGCCTTTATCTGAAATAAGCCTGGAAACTTTTTTCATTGTCTCAAAGGTACTTGACAGATTCTAAACATGTGAATAGGATTAAGTAGAGGATTTTAGAGTATAAGCTTATGACACATCACCAACACATTAACTGTAGATACATTTTTTTCAAAGCAGCCTCTTTCCAGTGGAAATGGATATCTGTCCTGGGATCCCTGGGTAAGAATTTCAATCCATTAATAAGGAATCTGTTGAAAAGAGCAACACTTTTGAAAAAAAATATTCAGAAAAGTGCAAGAGAAGTTCACACTCCAGGTAAAGGCATTGCTGAAAAATGCCCGAGCAAATGGTGTCATCAACATAAACAGCTGAGGAAAATGGTGTAATGATAACTTACCTGCCAGGGTCCAGGGACTATTTGAGAGAGCAAAATATAAACCAGAGAGACTGCTTGAAGAGATCTGAAAGCATGAGTTTTGTAGCATTCATTCTTACAGAACTTGAGAGCTTCATCTGGCAATTGTGGTACTGGAATACAACAAAATGCATGAAAGGGTACAGCTTTTGGAATAGATAATCTTAAATTTTCTTCTACATCCTAGATACATTTTTCTGATCACATGTTCACACAAAATTTAATAAGTGAACCAAAACAGCTAGTATATAAGGTGAATAACAATAATTTTGTGGCTTCATTTATTCCCAGGTTGTCACACATGGTCTCAGAATAATACTTCAGCCTCAGTGAAATACACATAAAGTGCACAATACTTTAGAAGACTGATTCAACATAAATAAATAAGTAAATACAGCTGTAGGCCTGAGAAAACCCCCCACATTTATTATCTTATCATATATAAAAAGGATCAGGGCTCATAAAAGAAAATACAGTCCCACTGACAATCTTCTTTTTTTTTATTTTATATCAAGTAAAAACATGAAGATCTGTTATTTATAATTTTGCAGAGAGCAGCAATCATTTTATCTCTCCTTAATAAAATACACCTTATCTCTCCCTCCTTTTCAAACTCTAATCAAAATATAAGTGTGTAACTTAACCAATCTAAGCTGAATGAAATACCTTTTCTTAAAAGTGATTGGAAATACTAAAATTACAGAGGCTACTATAACTAAAATAGGAAGGACAGGAATGGAAGCAGCACCTAAATTTTAGGAAGGCAGTTCTTGTAATGAGACATTCCCATAAAACCTGGTTTTTTAGAAGTGGGAGTGAACAGATATATGAGGGAAAAATGCACAAGAATCACGATAGCTTTAAAATAAATGAAATTATTCTAATTAAGACATTAGTATATAATAAAACATAGCATATCTTATTTACTTTATAGAGATAAAAGCATATTCAATTTTAGTATTTAACAGCAAAGAGTTTATAAAAAGGTTCTCTTTCTTTTCTGCCCTTCTCATGCAGGAATGGATTGAAGATTGCTAATGCTCCTAAAACCAAGGGTAAGTGCTATCTATCATAAAACTGGAGAATCATAAAAATAAATTTAAGATCAGAGAAAAAATTGGATGTAATGCTCTAACATCCTCTCATCTGGAGGCATGGGAGTTTGGAGTAGATGCTGTCCTGAACTAGCTGATGACGTTACGATTGTCTCTCATCTATGCTCAGTTTTGTGAAGGCAGTTTTTTTTCCCATAAAATAATGGAAAAGAAGACCAGAAATCTCCTTCACTGACATTAGAAAGGATCAGACTGACGCAAGCCTTTTTGTGAAGGACACAGGAACAGGACAGCCTTACTCTGAGAAGGTGGCGGTACTAGCTTGTACCAGTGGACCCAACAGACCTCACGAGTCCGCTCATGGGCTCAGCTGCAACAGCTCTCAGTGGCTAAAAGACACGGGTGTAACACCATTTTAAACAGCCATCTATCATTTTACAATACAGCCACCACACTGTATTTGATTTAGGTGTTTACGTATTTACTATGAGGCAATCTGATGATTATGTATCAGAACTCATGCTTCCTTCTCTAGAAACAACTCATACTTTAAAGCTAATGCTGAATGTATGTACACATTTAAAATTTAATGTTCTTGTTCATTAAAACCAATGCTGTTTTGCACAAGCTGTTAATAACTTCAGATAATTCCCCAGACTTCTAACTGGGGTTAATCCTTGCAAATCAGTTTTTTGTTGATTTTGTATTAATTTGCACTTCTGTTTTTAAAAGTCCTCAAGACTGATCACACAGCAGTCAAAATAAATGGACTCACAGGAGTTCATTTATGCACAGGAAAAAAAAAAGCTAATGACATTGAATCATTGAGCTTCGTCTGCTCACAGCTAAAAAGAAAACAAACCAGAACAAAAAAAAAGAATACCCCACCCACTGAAACGTTTAAAATTCTTTACTGTGTTATTTGTGTTCCAAAACCTCTGCTCACCTAAAGTGAGAATGGGTTTCAAAAAATATGATTTCTCTGGCCGAAACAGAAATAAATATATAGAATATAGCGCTGATTTTGTCATTGTAGTTCTGTCCCAACCAAGGCTGCCTGAATATAATCCAGCTGCAGGGGTTAAAAAAAGGGAAGATTAATCATTCAGAAACAAACTGTCTGATTGCAAAGATGGAATAAGATTTGATAAATGCTGGAGATATTCTACCTCTGGAAGACCATAAAGAAAAGGTTTCCTATGAGCCTTTCATTCTTTCTCCTTTGCCCTTTACAGAGCTTTTTATTTTCTTCTATTCAGTCATGGCTGGAAGCCAAAGGATGTGGAAAGGGGAGGACTGGCATATAAATCCTCTAACCTGCCTCCTAGAAAAAAAGATTTGCATCCAAATCTGCATCTTTACCCTGACACCCCTTGGAGCTGTGTCACTGAAAGCTAACTCTTAAAATGATGGCTCATTTCTCTCTGCCTCCCCTTCCCCATAATGTAGGGGAAAAAGAGAAAGACTCCTAATTTATCTTCTGGGTGATAAACTGACCTGTTCCTATACCTCATCCTCATTACTGATGAGCTGAGAGCTGATCGCACAACTGGAAGAACAAGTAGGTCCATGATATACTAGCTTTTCACAAGATGCCTGTGAGTCACCAGTGTGATGCAGCCACAGAAATAACTCAAGCAACCACTCATAGTCGTTGCAGACGGTCGGCAAATATTATGGCCATAGGGCAGGACATAAGGGAAATCATATTTGGAGTGCCGTTTAAGGTGCAGAAGTAGTCACAGTTAGGGAAAAAAGTCAAATGGGAACAGATTTAGAGTAAGGCTGCATCCCATTAGGATCATATGGAAACAAGCCAGGGAACCTGATTAGCAATCAGCAATGAAAAGCAGTGCAGAAAGCCCTGAGCTGCCATGGACTTTATCTGCTCTGGAAGCAGTATATCACGGTGTGGTGCTGATGGGCTGTATTTATTATCTTAAACTGCATTAAAGTGGATGAACTGCTTCTGGCCCTGAACTGGTATTGCTGCAGCACAACAGGTAGACATATCAGCCAGAGTCAGCAATAGCTCAGGAATCTCTGCACCAAATTTCACTGCACTGCATAGACATCTGTATGAGCTTGGCTTGTGCATCCAAGCAAAAGCAAAGCTGTCAGGGCATATGATTGCTTGCTATAAATATATTGAGGAGAGGAGGAGAAAGGGCTGGAAAAGAACTATTTAAATTAGGGGTTAATGTTGGCACAAAGTCAAATAGATATAAACTAAGTTACAAATAGATTTAGGCTGGAAATTCAAAGACAGTTTCAAACCATCAGAGCAGTGAGATTCCAGAAGGCTTTCCAACAGGAGGAAGAGGGCCAAAAACATGAATTACTTTTAAGATGAAGTTTAAACATTTGTGAGAGGGGTTATATGACATGACTGCCTGAGGAAGCTGGATAAGATTCAGTGTCTACAGCTGTTCTTCCTGAATTTATTTTCCTCTGAGCATTTTCCTACCATCTCACAAGCCCCTTGGCTCTTCACAGTAGGTCACTAGGTTCCCCTAACCCCCTCAGACAGCTCAGATCTCTCTTACACTACACCAGCACTGGGGCACTTGACCTCCCTATCAAGGAAGACCCCTATGCATACTTCTGCGTAAACTGCTTCCAGCCACATGAACCACCCAGGCAGGGGTTCCCTTCACCTTTGAGTTTCCACATTAACCATAGTCTAAGCTCCTGTTTCTTGTGAAATGACGGAAGGCCTGAACTTCATGCTTCTTGCAAATATTTGTCTTCTGCTGTGAACAAAATGTAAGCTGCTTGTAATGTTGCCCTGATCTGAACCTTTGCTGCACTCGGTGGTACTGCAGTGCAAAGACCATGGCCAACCACCACACTGTCTCTCTTCCTTGGCCCAGTAAAGGGGTTTGACCTTTTTGAGACCCTTTGTTTCCCTCACTAGCTTCTTGAAGCAAAATAGAAAAAAAAAAAAAAAAAAAAAGAAGAAGAAAAAAAGACATCTAGCTGAAAGATTTTGTATCTGTTCAAAAGAGAAAGGTGAGAGTTTGGATCTGGCCATGTAAGTTTCTCTCTCGTCTTTTCACTGAAGCTCATGGTATTTGATACAATTTCTTTTGCCTTTTTTAAAACCCCAGTTTTAAATTTCAGCATCTAGTAAAAATCTTTCTAGTCCTTCACCCTGCAGCAAAAAAGTCTGAAAAAGGTTCAGTTTGCACATTAGGTAGTCCAGAAAAACAGAGAACAGGTAAAACATTATTATCTTCCATGCTCACAATTCTGCAAGGCCAAATCAGGGAGTATGGAGTGGCTATGCTGAACACACCCTCTTCCAGATGCCATTGTTACTATGCCATGTCCTTTAGGAAAATGCATAAATCTCTGTTTATGGCCTCTTGAGTTTTAAACCTTCTCCAAACTGGTGATACATAACTGTTACCATAATCACTTGGGCCAATCTGTGTTTCCTTTTCACCATACCAGTAACACAAGTGTAAATGATTTCAAGTTCATCAGCTCGCTCTGAAAACATAATATTCTTTTCTCATTCTTCTTCTAGTAAAGAGGTAAATTTCTTTTTTTGATTCACAGTATGTTATTGAAGGACAATGAAACATGCTCCCTTTTCCTTGTTCTCACCACCTTAAGCTCTTTCCTGCATCAGAGGTACTCAAAATTTTCATCCTCACAACAGTGTATTCATTTGTTTATAAAACTGGGGTCTTAGTGTAGCCTCCTTAATTTCCCATCCTGAGTCCACTGCAGGGTAGGACCTGACCTACACCTATCCGTTTTGCAGTTTATCTTGGTTGATTGCCAGAATATGTCTGTATTCAAGGACATGGCAAGGACAAGAGGACCATGGACCAGACCTCCTTGGACGAGCACTGAGCCTCTAAGAAAGGATCCATGGTGTCATGCTGGGGAGCCTCCCCTTTGGGAACAGAAGCTGCATAGGCTCATCTGTGTCAAGCATGTCCCCCCTGCTTAGACAGTCCCTGAAAACACTGACATTTTCCTAAAGAAGAAGTAGTGATTATCCCCTATAGATCAGTGTCTAAAGTGTCTAATACTTCAGTTATTCTGCTGTAAATACATTCACTGAGTGATTAAAATAAGCAAAAGAAAGCCACTGTAACTGATATGCTGGTATAATTTTTATAAACGTGCTATAATTTGTTTGAAGGGAAAATACAGACTGATCCCTCTGTGCTCAGTCATTTCAGATTTTCCTTACGAGGATACTTGCTGAACATAATAACAGATCCCTAAAGGAATAGCTTTGGAGGTTCAGGGCAGTAAGTGCCATATGTAACACCCTACTTTGAATGTGTTCAGTTCCTGAAAAGTCAGGCCAGCCGACGAAGGTGGCACTGATGCCAGGGAAGGACCAGAGGGAGCAGGGTTGCTCCTGGGGTACCGGAAGGGGGCTGGATGTGCCTTCCAGTAGGAACAACAACTCCCACCAGCAGAAAGGTCTAGTTCTTTCTCTTCCTGTGACCCAGTTAAACCTTCCTACCCCAGCATTTTTGGAGTAATAAAATTTTGTCCACAGTGCTAAGGAGTCTGGATCTAGCTCTGGTGGCAAGCACCTGTGCCATACATGGCAAAGAAGGAAAAGTCTGCTCAGAGCTGGGAGAAGAGTGCGCACGTGAAGTACATTGTAGGGGAATAGACAGGGATCGGCGACCGGAAGATCACGGGATGTGACGGAAAGATAGACTCCTCCCCATAGGAGTGGCAGGAACAGGAAGCGCAAGAGCTATATAAGTGTGTGATGCAGCTAAATAAACGGGCATTTTGTATCCATCACATTGATGTCTGTGCATCACTGTCCCCAGGGTGGGTAGAGCCCTGTGTCCCGGAGATATGCGGCCCAAGATAAGTTCTCCCATAGAAGCGTACAGCTACATACATAAAGCACATAGCCAGCAATCCCCAGTACTCCCTGTATGTTCATTTTTCTGGAACAATTGCATAGCAATATTAACTATAGCGCTACAGAAATTTCTTTTTCTGATAAGGAAATTAAAGGACATAGTTTTCTATTTGTAAAGGGAATTGCATTTGAAGAATACTTTAAAAATTAAAATGCTACTACTTCATAAGCAAATATAAGAAGAGCTAGTGTCAAAATACTGAAAAAGAAACACTAGGGAACTGTACAGCTTATTGATAAGTTGTGAATATTATACTGTGATAACCTTTATTGATCAAGTGGACAGGTAAATGGATCTCAACTCATTTTAAATGTTGCAAGAATAAATTATTGTAGGGCTTGGAGAACAAGTATGTTGGTTGTGGAACAAAAGTGTTATGATTTCACAGAAACTCATTCAAGGACTGTATCTTAAGAAACTTCGATTACAATAATTTTCTTTTGAGGTCAAAATCTGTGAGGAAGATGTAAAAGGTGCTAGATTAAACATGACAAGCCAGAAGAAAATAGGAATTTCCAGCATAAACATAACTTTCAGTTCTATGTGAGTTCACGTTCCCAATGTAAAATATAGCTCTTACTTAAAAGATAAATGGAAATGGTAGCTGTAACAGGATTCCTGTACATTTTGAGTATACTCACTTCCAAGATTTTCCTAACTTTGTAATATTCTATGATACTCTTCACATGTTTTTTTAAAGACCTCTCTCCACTCATTTTTCTTCTGGCCTTTCACTTAAATGGGGTACAAAAACAAACTTGAGGCACACGAAATTAACTGAAGCGATGTGACAGAGGTATGTATGTTTGCTAACCCACATCAGCTGAACCACATCTGGGAACGAGGACTGAGGAATTTTTCAGCACAAAGTGTTCATCACACTTATAATTACAACAGTGATATTTTTTCCTTCTCTTCAAGATGGTCTAAGGGCTGGGGCCAGCAAGGGAGGTTGCCTTGAGCGCAGAACTGAGGAAGGCAACCCCGACCTGACGTCCAAGAAAGCACTGGTGGCTGCTTGTGGAGGGGGTGGGAGGGAAAGGTGACAGCAGCACTGTCACAAGGGAGCTTACCTGGCTTCTTGGGAGCACAAGAAAGGCACCAAAACGTGCCTGCAAGGTGTGCACTGCAGACTCTCATGCTAAATTGTTGAAAAGGTACAAAGGTGCCTAAATAAAAGAGGGGCTCCCCTTCTTCTGGCATCTCTTCCACCAGCCAGGGAAAAAGGCAAACAAAATTGAACTCATCCAAGCTGTTTTTTTTCTAGTAGGTACAGCACTGTTTGAAAGTTGTTTGATTGCAAAGTTGTATCAAAAAATGCCTTCAATCACTGCAAAATCAAGCCCAAGTTCATGCAACCAACACTAAACAATTAAATATCAATGGTAAAATGATCTGGTGGTTGTAGGTGAACTTCATAGCCAGGGGAGAGGCAGATACTTCCAAAATCCTAGTCAGACTTTAAGTGGGTGTATGGCCTTGTGGAAATGATCATACAAGTAAGGAATCATCATTTCTATTAAATAAACAGTTGAACATGGTGTTGGGAAATAACCTTAGCACCCCAGGGCCTTCAACTATTTTCTTCATCTCTCAGATTTGACTTTCAATGATATAAAACTCATACACTGTATGACTGGATGCGAAATATTAGTTAGAAAAGTATTTATTTTCTATTTTTTTGTTATGTTCCATTACAAAAAAGAAACAAAAACAAAACATAACAAAAACAAAACAGAAGAGAGCATTTTATTAGTGGTACATTAATGAGCTTAAACAACTAGGTGCCTTATGTTTGTCACAAATACATACACAAACAACCACAAAACCATAACTAAAAATTAAATAAATAATTTGAATAGTTTTTCTTAAATTTTTAATATTTATAAAATATATAGTACTTTCTATTATATTTTTCAGTCATTTTTATCCATAACAAATTAAAACTTATGACATATATTGTAAATATGCTAAAGGGATAAGAATAATTAAAAAATCAAAGTTCCTGGAGGTATGAAAGAGTAAATCAGTTAATGTTTATCAATTTATTATCATATATCCAGATTGTGCATATCCTGCAAAAATAGCAATTTCTTCAACTAATATACATATTTTTCTTTATAGTATTATAAGATTAAGTTTTTAAATGTAAAGCTTCATGGATTTATGCTTCTGTTTAATAGTTGTGCCTAATATGTAACTTCCATTAATATATACTGAATATCTTCCATTAGTATATACTAATATACACACATACACACATACACACATACACACACACACTATGTATTATATATTAGTATATACTGAATAATAAAATAATTTCTATAATATATAGTTGGGATTCATGTGGAGAAAGTTGTTGAAAGTGGAAGGCATATATACCATAGTGAATACTGACTAGGTTATGTAAATGAAAGCATTTAGTTTTACATTGTTCAATGTATTTTAATTGATTAAAATACTGTAAAAATATCCAGAATCCAAATAAATTTATTTTTATTCCAGTATTCCTATGCTTTTCTCTATGATTCCAACAGAATATGAACTGCTACCTCTGCTAAACTTCCTGAAAATGGAGCCAGGCAAGTAGGCATGTGTTGACATGACAGACCTTATTCCAGGAAAATACTAAAATTGCACTTAAGAACACTCCAAGTCAGAAAAGCACTTAAGCTCAGATATCACTTCATTTTCTTTACCCTGAATGTTAATCACACACTCAATCACTCTTACTGGTACATGGATGCCCTTGCCATAATCCTTAATACTGTCCCCTGACTGTATAAGAGGTTTAGAGGCTCTGTTATGTAGCAGAGAGTATGGTTTTGCCACCTGTCTGAGCAAAGAGGGTGAGGTGTGTATTTGCTGTAGACAGGGAGAAAGCACCCTGCACCTGGGAGAGGGCTGACCAGCACGGGGTGGCCTGCTTGCTGTCAGTACTGTCCCGGGGTGGTGAGGGAAAAAGGTGATGTGGAACAACCTGCCCTGGGCACCCATCAGATTTCTTCAGCTTCATTCTGCCCCTTGCCACAGCGCAGCATCCCCCTTCAGGCATTGAGCTCTGGTGGGCTACACTGTGAGCTCATCTTTCTAGGGTCCTGCAAGTACCCACAGTGCATGAGCAGCAGCTGCTGCAGCGATGGAAACAGCTGGCACCAGGAGCTGGCAGCGGTGCCATTAGTATCTCAGAGGTTTGTTTTTTTTCCTCTGGACTCATTTCAGTTGTGCCCCATGAAAGCCCATCAGGACCTGGAACACATATAGGTGTGATGCTCATTTAGTGTCACCCTAAAAACCCAGTTCATGTGCTTAACAACAGCTCTGTGATAGGGAGAATAGCACAGTGAGTGGCAGCAGGCAGGAGCCTGCCTTCAAAAGCGCATTCCTGATAAAATGAAAACACTAACGCAGAAGCACCTCTAGCTCCTTAAGGACAGACACACACAAAAGGGCGTTCAGAGACCCTAAGCTACTTTCCTACCTTGCATTTCCCTTTTGAGAGTTGCAAGTCCTACCTTAGGCATCTAAGGCAGGTACTTAAATTTTGGGAGCGTGAGTGAGTGCCTCATGTTTCCCATCATGCAGAATGGGTCAGAGGTGTGAGTCCGAAGTCCGGACTCATAACGCCCAAGGTGGAACATTTTAAAATCAGCTTAAACTTATCTTCAGACACTACACTTTTTCAGAGACCAGACCCTGTAAGGAAATGGAAAGTGCAATACAAGGACAAGTGTTTAATATTAATAAAAATACATTTTCCAAAAGATTCCTTGGAATTGCCATACCGGAATGAAAACTGGTCTTTCTTTTTGGCATAAGGAATACTTGAGGGTACTTAGACAATGTGTAGCAAAGCTGCTGAATTTCTGAGGGCAGCAACTGTACATTCACAAGATCTTCAGCTTTTTTAATATTTTGTTTGATGTAAGAAATGTCTTAAGGCATTGAATAAACCACATCACATTTAAAGTCATAGGCTGCTGTACTGATAACTACCTAGTCATGTTTAACTGTCCACTTTGAAGTGTTCTGATAAAGTCTATGTGCATAAAATGAAGGTATTTTTTGTGGAATCAAGGACTAATTTGGAAAATTTTTTTCATTATTCTCATCTCAAAGCATTTTGATACTGCTTATTATTGGTTTGTATTCTTATCAATTCTAGTTTGAATAGACAGAACTTCAAATTACTGGTTTTAAAAAATAACCCACTTATGTCTAGTTTGTCTCCACAAACTTCTTGCTGCACTTCATTAACTAAATAAAATGGCCAATATTTAAAAATATCCTGGTTTTTATTTCAAAGGTGCCTTCATGCTACAGGAATGCAAAGCTCTTTTGAAAATCTGGAACTGTATTTATAAACAGGTATAGGAAATGAAACATATTAATTCACTGATGAAATCCAGAATAACACGTATTCAAATTGGTAACACTTTCATAATAAAATTATGTTAACACTATAACCTAGCATATGATTAGTTCTGTGAAGGTGAGATAATCTAAAATTTCCATCATAAAGCAAAGTAAATCAAAACAAATATATTTAGTTATACTTAAGAGTACATATTTTTGGTATACTATATAACATCACTTCAATAGGCACAGTACTATAAAGAAATTTTTTTATTAAACTTATTTAAGAACATCATGACATAAAGAGAACAAATTACATTTTATGCTATGGGTTTGTTGGTTTGCTCTTTTTTGTTAAAATATATTTTTTTCACTTGCATACAGAATTTTAGCAAAAGCTTGTAGCTCATTGTAATTGTGTTTTTTCATTGTCACTGGGCTGTGTTAACTTACAAAATACTTGTATTCATTATAGATTATGTGTGAAATGAGAGGCTGCAACATAAAGCCTGGGCTTTGGCATATGCTTATGAAGTTCCCTATGCTTTAAATGGGAATATCCTGTAGGTATTTAAATGAAAAATATAGCCATTTAATATGTTTGTAAATTATATTTTGCTATTTCAGGATTAGTTATAACACACGGTTTAAAATTTTCCCTCTTTGGTTCAAGACTGAATTCCCAACCAACTTGCTCTAAAAGGGCAAGCCTGGAAGCAGAGTCACTTCTGAATATTCTGTGAGGTCAGTGCAGAAACCCCTGCCGCATTTACAAACCAACACTGACCTGCAGTCAAGGCTATGACATTTTATATTCTCTCAAGATCACTTTCATCTTCTTGAAGACAAAAGTATTGATTAAGTCCACCAGTTTACCTCTTTGAAATATAGGGGTTTAGAAAAACAAACAAAATCAATTTGCAGGCTAATGTTTGTCTCTCACATGTTGCATATTTAATGCCCGGTTACAAAAGTCTCATCGATGAACACAGCAGTTCTACAAACAGAATACTTGACAGAGATCTATCTCTAGGGTACCCTGGTGGAGTCCCAAAAGTTCATGTCATTAGCTCAGTTCTGCACAAGGAGCATTTTTTTTTTAATTTGTTTTGGGGGCTTTCATATCACGGAATCCCTTAATCTGCAGTAATTTGCAATGACATACTTTCTGCTGGTTTGGGTAAATGCTATGTTCATTTAATCACATTAAACAACGTCCCTTAAACAACTCTCAGTTTCAGTGGTACAACAGTGCACGTAGCATGAACGGTTGAAGGAAAAACATTCAACTGGCAGCTGAGTAGTTTCAGATTCCGCTACTGCCAGCAGAACATTTACTGAGGTGTTAGCACATGCCAACGCTGTGATAGCTGAGTGTCACAGCCACACACTAAAAGGAAGGAGATGACTTGGGAGCACAGAGGAGAACTATCATTGACAAATATCGGGCTTCTGTTTTCAGCGTTGTCAGTGCTCTGTCAAAATTTGTGTTTCCAGTATATGCTTTCTTGACAAGGACAGTGCCTGAGTCACCACCGTTAAACCCCTTAGACCGTTGCAGCTTTGGATTCAAAATATCTGGGGTTTGTAGTCTCTCAGGAACAGACTCGAGATCCCACGGACAGCCACTGTTGTTTTACATGTCGGTCAGAGACCAGGATGTGACCCCATTATTTAGGGACAGTTCACATAAACAAACACACGATGATGACTATGAAAATATTGCATTTTGATGACAGTTAAAGAATTTAATAGCTGGATTATGAGATCATTCCATTGTATTTAGCATGGAAAATAAATGTGTAACCCTTGGATGTGTACCAATAAGAAGTAAGCATGTACTGAAAGTCATTTGACAGTGACAAAAGAGTCCCCAGAAAATATATTTTCAGATTATTTGGAAGTAGTATCAAGTGTGATGAGCTATACTTCAAGGCAAGGATACTCTCACACACATAAATCCAAATACTTCTAATACAAAGCAAAAAAAACAGAGACACAATTTGCCCCTACAGTTCATTCATCTTTTGTCCCTGCCTTGCATTTTGAATTGTTCCCATTTTGAAAAAGCTTTACTCTGGCTTCACTTTTGAAGTTTTAATTACCGTAATATGTAGAAAGGGATGTGACAGAATTAGTCTTTCTGCTAAACAAGGCAGAGTGTCCATAAACCTTACGTGCTACGTGCTTTTATAACAAGTCTAAGCAGGGGAGAAAAAAAATAAAAAGAAATTTTGATTTCAATATGATAAACAAAATCCCCACAAAGTACTATTTAAAATGTTATGCACAAACTAGCTGCACTAACTGTTCTTACTGCAGTTCTTTTACCCTCTCTGGCAAAAAAAAATCCCCCACTTTTTCTGTTGTTCCAGCTATATCCCACACATGCTCCCACCATTTTTCCATGTCCACTGATGTGTGCAATAGCATAAAATGAAATTATTTTGCAAAATTATATTTAAATAAAGTTATTAATTTTAAATTTACAAGTCTATCAGACTTCATCATTGAATGGTACTCTGGAACCAGTATGTGGTCCAGAGTGATGTAATATTCTTAACATACAAAGACATTATGCACTCTGCTATCTATTCTTTGCAGGTTATTTAATTTATTCCTGTCTTTTACTGATAATATTCAAAGAAAAAAAATATTATTAAGAATTCAAAGGGTGGACTCATTTTTTTAAGCATAAGGTAGAATGCCTATTTTGTTGAGAGCCTGAGTGGAACAGAGGTTTTACTTATGATGTGAAATCAAGGTTACACATGGAAACAATGTATTAGGTGGATTGTCTCTGAAACAAATTCAACAGCTAAGCCTTGTGAACAAAGCCTATTAGATTTACAGAATTTAATTCTTGACAGAAGAAAAGGGAGGAAATACATAGCAGACATGATATTTTACACCCTTGCACTTAATTTGTAATTAAAATTAAATTCATATCACATTATTTTTACTTGAAGAAAGAGACTTGCTCATGGAAAGGTGTTTTGCTTTTTGTTACTTGGGTGGGTTTGGTTTTTTTTATATTATTATTTAAATGTATCAGTCCAATATGGCTATATGTTTGTTGTTGTTATTGTTAGACTAAAGGAACGTAATAGAAAAAGTAGCATGACTCCATGTATGGACAAAAGTAAGGATTTACAACAGTGCTTAAAGTGCTTTCTTATTTGAGGAGATACTTACACAAATGCCTTTTCATGCTTATCTCCTTGTCGCCATGTACTATATGCTTGTTGCTTGCTCTTGCGTAATTTATAATATAACGATTGGACATTAAGTTCATGTTCAGAGTTTAGTATATTGTCATAAAAAACATCTGAAAACAGGGAACTGACAATTCTATTTGTGTATTATTACACCAATTTGAAAATTTTATTAAATACTGAAGTGCTTCATTTCACCATTTACTCCTTTGCTTCCAGCGTTGCTTAAAGCACTATGTAAGTACAAATAGATCATACTAAAAGCATATCCATCCTATTTTGGGGTTTCAACTAGGATTATTTACTGATGTCTTGCAGAACAGAGATGAATTTATGATCCCTCGTGACCATTTATCTGCTGATGCTGCAAGTTGTCTTGCCTCCAGGATTGGTTTCCATGTAAATCGTTCACCAACAGTATACTTCTTATGAATATTTATACATTGTTATGTCTTGTTGTTAAGTGGCAGTGCTATAATGTGAGATGTCAAGTAGTATACTTTAATTTGCCAGTACCAGAAGTTGTGGGAGCAGCAGAAGCTGTGGCTTGACTGCCTACATACAAAGGGTCCAAACAAGCCACTTTGGCTGCAAAGAATGAGTGGATACAGTGAAGGACTGCAAACAGGTTGGAAAACTCCAGTTCCTGGAAGTGAAAACAAAAAGATTAAACATGAAACAAAAAGAATACTTCACAAACATACACCAGGAATTAATTGCTATTCAAATAGTAATAATTTTAATAGTTTGATGTAATTCTGTTAATGTGCCTGACAATTCTCCATGGCAGGGACTTAGACATTGAGCTATCTCCATTCAATAAATAATTGTTCTGAGGCTAAAATGGGCAAATTTCTGAGATAGGTGCCTCCATAGAAATATGAGATCCTACTGGCTAAAGAGGAAGGAAAGTGAGGCTATATAATTTTTTTTTTCTCCAGGTTAATGTAAAGCTGGCACTTTTGCAGGATAATTTAGATAGAAATTGAATGACTGCACCATAATGGTCTACTCATCTCTGGACTACTATTGTATACCCAACGTACCCACAAAGATCAATAATGTTGAGCTTCACATATGAAACATTTCTTCATCATGTCACCTCACACTGGTAGCTGTTATCATACCTATGCTGATTCTATAACAACAACAACAATAACAAAGACACATTTTGAAAAAGTGTTACTATCACACAGTGATATTCTGGATCTGTTTTCACTGAGAGGTTTACTGTTATTGGACCAAAAAAATGAACAGACTTCATGTTTTAAACTTATTAGCAATATTAGGCAACGTCCTTTTTTTACTTTGATTTACATTTCTTTATAGCTCCTTGGCATGTGACTAGACTGTCTGGTACTCTTTTAGACATTGCTACAGAGGAAAATATAAAAACCACATTGTTTTTGCATATATAAATTTGCTCATTTTTGTCTAATTGTTTTTACTTGTCAGTCTTTCTTAGGTTATCTTCAGGATGTGTTTTTGGAGTTGTCATTTAATCAATAAATATCTGTTGTATATGAAAGCAAATACTGAGGTATCTGAATACATGTAAGTGTAAGGACGGTGATGCAGAGATACCATCTTTCTGCTTTGATTCACTGCCTGTACAGATTTCTTCATTGTAATATGAAGCTAGTAATAGATAACTGTCATATATTCTATTTGTCTTTCTGTCCAGCACTGGTATTTCCAGACTATGTAGTGCTGAGGGTTTTGCTTTTTTTGTTTAGAAGAATATTGATAATGTCGTAAATTCAACAAAAATTGCTAAATCTCTCAAAATGACATTAACCTGAAATTTTCTGCCTCTTGAGATTTCCTGGAAGATATTGCTTCACATAATTCATGGAGACATTTACAAATCCTTCACGTGCAAGGGGCAACAACTGTCTGAAAGCAGACAGCTGCAGGTACAGAGCGACCAGCGATGTACTGAATGGGTGGAGCTTTGTTCAGCTTTCTTAAACCTGAACAGATGTCCTTCAGACATGCTCAGAAATGAATTTATAACATTCTATGAGCTTCTTTCATCTCCCCTAACTACCAATTCTCAATAAAGAAGGTAAAGTTTATGCCAAGTTTCACAAACCTGCCATCTGTGTCCATTTAGAAAAATCTGTTTAGAGACATTCTTAATTTAATCACTGGGAGAAGGGCAATTTTATCACTATGCTAAAGGGTTTTTACTACCTCAAATTTCAAAATAAGAAAATTTAGCATGGATAGGAAAACAATGGAAATTCAAAGGTGAGGAAACAAGGAATTATGGAAGCTATTTATAAAAATAAAACTGAAGCTTAAGATGAGAGAATAAAAATTCAGTGGAACAGTGAAATATTCATAATATCAATTCCATGTGTCATCTGTAGAAAGCCTATATTTCCCCCTTTGTCTCAACAAGATAAGCCTATTAAAACAAATATTACAGTTTGAGAATTTTTCTAGTCAATTAGGTAACCCTACTAGCTGAAAGTTCTTACTCTCATAATTACAGCTACTGAACACTGAATTTTCACAGTGCATTAGTACAATTATTACCAACAGTTATCACAGGTGTTTCTGCAGCAGTAACACTTTGGGAAGAACCATTGCTCAATGGACCTCCAAGGAAAATGGGTGAAGCCACAGAACAGCCTCAGAAGGTCCCATTTGATTATTATTATTATTGGCACAATGCAGAGTTTACCTTGACTGCAAAGATGGGCACTAAAATGTCAGCAAATGATAGATTATTATTTGCCATGATACATTCTTATTTCAATGTAGACATGCATATTTAACTGGAAATTAAAGCAATGTGAAGCACAGTAGGCTGACTGGTATGTGGTGAGTACATATAGGCCTGAGTAATGGCTGCAGCTCTATTCACAGGAGTCTGATTGATGGGAACAGGATCTATCAGGAACAACACTTTCCTGGCAGATTAGCCTAATCACAAGAAAGCTTAATGAACAGATAAGACTTCATGTAGAGCTGCTGACAGACGAAATACTCATTTCTGCTGAGAACTTGCACTTTTAGCTGCTCACAGGTCTGCACTGTTGCCAGCAGATGGAGGGGAACCAACAAGCTTTTGTGTGCACATAGCCACCCCTGGTTGCTTTCATATATACTTTACCATCAGTCATCCTCTTTTCTGAGTACACTTTCATCTAGGCAGGGTATTGTGTTTTGCACACCCAGTTTAAGATGAAGTTTCAAATAAGCAAACAGATAAACCCTAAGAAACCCGAAGAAATATGCAGTGAAGTCATTAAAGTTGCTTCCAGTAGCAAAAGCAAATACTCTGAATCTCAAAATAAGCAAAGAAAGGCAAACTTAGACACATCTACTTGTCCATGGACAAGTACACAATTTACTATTACTCCAGTTTCCAGACTGTTGTCTGTACATCTCACCAAAGACCCTGCTCTCCTAGGAATATCAGTGTACCTTCAAATCTTCAAATCTTCAAATGGTCTTTCTAAGCTATCTCTTGATCAAACTACTCATACCCTACATTGCCATCATTATACTAGACATTCCCAGATTATTAATCTGAACAGTCACAGTTTCACTTCTGCGCCTGGCAAAATTATGGAGATTATTCTGGGAGTTATTGAAAACACCTGAAAAACAACAGTCATTGGTCCCAGCCAGCACAGGTTCACCAGGGGAAAGTCCTGCGTAACAAACTTGATTTCCTTCTATGACAAGGTTACCCACCTAGCTGACCAAGGAAAGCCAGACGATGTGACCTTCTTGGATTTCAGTAAAGCTATTGATACTGTCTCTCACAGTGTCCTCCTGAACAAAATATCCAACATACAGCTGGTTAAACACGTAATGCAATGGGTGAGCAACTGGCTGATGGGTTGGCCTCAAAGGGTTATAAATGGGGTTATGTTGGGATGGCGACCAGTCACTTGTGGGGGTTCTGCAAGGATCCATCTTGGGGCCAGTACTCTTTAATCTCTTCATAAACGACTTGGATGCAGGAGTGGAAGGAATACTAAAAATGTTTGCTGAAGATACAAAATTGGGAGGAGCTGTTGACACTCTCGAGGGCAGAGAGGGCCTGCAGAGAGATCTGGACAGACTAGAGAGCTGGGCAATCACCAACAGTATGAAGTTTAACAAGGGCAAGTGCCGGATTTTACACCTGGGGCACGGCAACCCTGTGTGTACATACAGACTGGGGAACGAGAGGCCGGAGAGCAGCTCTGCAGAGAGGGACCTGGGGGATCTGGTCAACGGCAAGCTGAACATGAGCCAACAGTGTGCCCTGGCAGCCAAGAGGGCCAACCGTGTCCTGGGGTGCATCAGGCAGTGCGTTGCAGCCAGTCGTGGAAGGGGATTGTCCCACTCTACTCTGCACTGGTGCTGCCTCACCTTGAGTATTGTGTGCAGGTTTTGGCGCCGCAGTATATTAAGGATACAAAACTACTAGAGAGTGACCAGAGAGGGGCCACAAAGTTGGTGAAAGGTTTAGAGGGGTAGTGTATGAGGAGCAGCTAAAGTCACTTGGTTTGTTCAGCCTCGAGAAGAGGAAACTGAGTGCAGACCTCATCGCGGTCTGCAGCTTCCTCACAAGGGCAGGAGGAGGAGCAGGCGCTGATCTCTTCTCTCTGGTGACCAATGACGGGACCCGAGGCAATGGCAGGAAGATGTGCCAGGGGAGGTTTAGGTTGGATATTAGGAAAAGGTTCTTCACCCAGAGGGTGGTGGAGCACTGGCACAGGCTCCCCAGGGAGGCAGTCACGGTGCCAAGTCTGACGCTGTTCAAGAAGCAGTTGGACAACACCCTCAGAGATATGGTGTGAATTTTGGGGTTGTCTGTGCAGGGACAGGAGTTGGCCTCAATGATCTCTGTGGGTCCTTCCAACTCAGGACATTCTATGAATCTATGATATATAAACTACTGATATGAGAAGATTTATGTTCTTTCATCAAATATGGTGTTACATGGTCTCTCTATATTAGCATGGAATCTGATCTAAAATAGATATTAAACAGACAATCCATGTGCAAGACATGGGAAAACTAAAAAATAAACCACAAAAACCTACAGAGTTCAGAAATCTGAACTCAGAATGGAGTCACTGTAATTGAGCAATCACTCTCTAAAATCGTAAGGAAGTATACTTAAAACCCATTTAAAGGTTATATTCTAAATTTGAAGAGCACTGTGATGCTCACAGAAAAACTCTCAAGGCCAAGAACAAGGATTAATTTAAAATTATGTTTTGGAGAATGTACTTGAAATGAGCAGAAATGTCAGTCTGGAAAACAGTGCAAGCATCCATCAAGACACCTTGCAACACTTGAAAGCGAGCATTTTGTTCACATTACAACAGCAGTAACTTAGTCTTATTTCAGATTAGATTTCTATACAAGATAATTTCAAGTACAAATTAATTGACATTCATTACTGTTAAGATAGTACTGATTAATTAATAAGTATTAATGCTAAATCCTTGAAGTTAATCTTCTTTTGCTGGTACCATGTTTCTGCCCTCTTCTGTTCTCCATATTCAAATAGGCAAAGAAAATTGACTGGATCTTCATCACGATGTGCTGATTTCTGTATTCACTTCAGTTTTGTAACACTCAGCTTAGAGGTCCAGCTACTCTGTGTACAAAAGCTAACCTGATGCAGCACAGCTGTGTGACCTTGCCTGAGTTTTTCTGACAAACTGTTGAGCTGTGAAAAAGCCCTGCAAGTTGAGAAAGGTGAAAGCACAGACTGAAGTGTAGCTTTTGAGTTATACATATGTTTTGCAAGCCACAGAAACTCTCAGCTCACAGAAATTACTGACTGGTGCATTTACTTACAAAATTGAAATGAAAAGTGCATGTAGTAAGAAAAACAGCACTGATGCTGATTTTTATACGCATTACATACTCCTCTGTTTGGGCACACGTATATATACAAATAGGATCTCTCATAGATTTAAGGTACTCTTCATCTTCGTCAGAAAAAATATAAAGCAGTTTCAATTGCAGTGGTCCAATACTTTGCCAGGTAAAACTGAAGAGCACATTGCACTCTGAGTTTATTACAGTCCTGAGATTGTGTTAGCCTCTGGAAGCTGCTGTGATACTGGAGAGACATTAATGGATCATTAAACTATAGCTAAACAAATATGTAAATAGATAGGAAACTAGATGGGAAGGTACCTAAGTGAATCCCTTCATGTCTTACAGAAGAGGAGAAATATTTGCCCTTCCGTGCTTGGTTTTTTCAACCCAACCCCAACAGCTCAGTAAGAATGAAGGAGAGGAACACATAGGCTCCACGTTCTGCCAAGCCGACAGCTCTATTTTGTAGCTCTCAGTCAGAAAAATTCTGTCTGACTGTGCAAACTTGTGCAATATCTCCTGCTGAGTGACAGCTGGGAAATAACCTACAGATTGGAATGTCTAAGGGGTGTCGGTGATTAATGTTGCCCCTAAGTGGTTTTCTTCTCAGAAATCACTTAGACCTTACCTTAGAGACCTTTGAAGTTAGGTGTTTGCATCCAGGCACCCTGCCATGGACCCACTGGTGTGACCTATGGTAATTACTGTTCAGATTTTTCAGACTGGAATTGCTTAAATCTACAAGGAAACACTTCTTTTCTACTGCACTATATATCTTTATAGTAACAGCTGGGCACACTGCCAGCTCATATTCAGCTGGCTGTCAACCACAATGAAAGCAATATTATTTAAAAACAATAACAACAACAACAACAAAAAACCTATGGCCAGACCACCTCACATTTGCAGGGAGTAAGTGAATTATAGTGCATTAAATACATTAACAAATTCCATCAGTGCCATAGCTAAAACTCGGAGATGGAGGAGAACAGACTTTGGAGGCAAGAAAAGCAGGAGTCTCAGATCAGGTATGCATATGCCGTAGCATGTTCCGTATAGAGTGTGTTAGTGTTAATGACAACAGGGAAAAAAAACACACTCAGTTCTAGTGACTGTATTAAGCTGTATCAAAGTAACCTGCCATGCCCTGCTTTCTCATTACTGCTTGGGAACACAGAAGTGAAGAGCACTAATATGTTTGGGCAACAGCTGCTCAGACTTCTGGTTTTGTTTTCAGCTGTGAGCTTTCATTTCACCATACTCTTATTATTCCCTGTGTAATATGACTGGCAAAAAATTATCTTTACGTAAAGAAAATATTACCCTGTATTTCCCCTCACAACAGTGGGTCTCCAGGACATCTGAAGCACAGAGCTGCATTTAACAGGTGATAATAGCTGTGTCCATGAATATTCATCAAAACCTTTAACAGATGTTTTACAAAATTCCCATCATCTGATTCCAAATGAAGCCTGCATAGGGTATGCATGAAACCTGGCATTACAAGCATTTCTGAAAATCTGATTAACATTTCATAATGACTCAAGAGCTCCCCAAATAGCCATACCTCTAACTCTGTAATATTAGTAAAGTCCAAAAAATAGAGGCTAGAATGTACCACCTCTTCTCATGGTGAATACTGCTTTAAATCTGTGAAAGGCTTAAAGAATACTGAAGGGGCCTATTCACAGAATTTTGAACTAATGAAAGTTGAAAAGATATGACCTAAGAATCTTCACATTCATTTTATAGCCACATTTATCTATATTTCTTAGACTAAGCAACATACTTCATATGTAAAAATATTGGAATGGATAGAAATGGTCACCATAAATACAATAGCACCTTCCAGAGAAAACAAAGTCTGACATTTTTTGATCATGATACTTTTGGTGTGCTTTGATCACCAAGAAAATGAATTGAAAGTAACAAATTTTTATTTCCAAATTGGTCAATGTGAAAGTTCAAATTTATAACAAAGAGAAGCAACCAGGCAACATGAGAGCAAATTAATAAGCATGCTAGCAAGTTTCCATAATATTCTGCCTCCATAAGGGGGAAGGCATAATTTCTACATTGATATAAGGTCAAAATATGAAATTTCCTAGAAATAACTCAATTCAGTTTGAGTGGAAATAACAATATGTACAATAAAGGTACCAGGCTATCTCTAAGGCTTATAAAGTGATTTGCATAACAGATTTCTTTTAAAACATGAAAGCATTTATAGCAAAACTTCTTTTCTTCTTCAAACTCTAGATTTCAGACTTTGTTTTTAATTCTTTTAATTTAATTTAGTACTAAAAAGATATTCTAGTTTTACTGAAAAAAAAAACCCTGTCACATTCTTGGATTCCTATGAAATCTCTTTAGTCCTAAAATCATGTGTTAATATAATGGCAGTAGCAGACAGATATTAGAAAAAAAAAAAATGAGTTTCATCCTTCAGCCGTACTTACAAGCATGAAAAAAGTTTCCAGTTATTTGCTTAAGAAAGCATTGTCCTCATGACATTAGGTTGTTGTTACATTTTCTTATTAGAGATTAAAAGGAATTCTGTACTATTAAAACAATTTCTGAAGGAAATCAGAAGTAAGAAAATATTTATTTTTGAGATGTAGCAGAAAAGAAAGGTATTAAAAGCCATAGTCCATTGCTGTTGATTTAATGGGAGCTTTTACATACCTTTATTGTACTGAGTACAACTTTCAAAATCAAGTCAATAGCTGTTAGGTAGAAAATAATTTATACCAAACATGAAGAGACATGCAGGAAGGAAAAATAGCTGCTTAATGTAGCTATTTGCATTTAAACTCACAACTGCCCCTGATACAATGCTTTTTTTCTTTACATACTTTATTATGCTCTGCATATTTAGCCCTTTTAGACAACAATTTATTTAACCATTTCCTTTTTGCTCATGGAACCATATTGTTGTCACATTCATTCAGCAATTTTCTCACTGACACAATCAGGAAAAATGGTATAGCAAGTGCTTCAAAAGCAAGGCTTAATGGTAGCTGAGAAAATAGTCTTTAGGTTTACACAAAAATTGGGATTCTAGTCAAAAAGACCTTCAATTCAGACTCTAAGGCAGTTCCAGTTATCAAAGATCCTGGGAGATCACTTATCAAACACATTGGGACAGTAAATGCCCTATTCTCAAAAGACATAAATCAAACTAAGCATAAATGTCTCAGGGTTACTGTTTATATAATTACCTCTCGAATCAAAAGCACGACTAGAAAATACAACTTTTCTGATTTTGAATTAGACACAGACACAAAGCTTCAGTTGTGTAAGGGAATATGTGTTTAATCCATACTTTTTTGCTCTAAGAAATAAAAACAGAATTTAGACCTTTGCTGGAGTTTGTCCCCAGTTTGACTTAAGGATATATTTTGCACCATTTCTTCATGATATGAGTATAGTGTGAAAAACAGGGCATTCAAACTCTCAGCCAGCTATATCAAAATGATAAAGAGGAGAGTTGGCAAACATGCCTAACACCATATATAGTGAGCCCTATTTTTTATTATATTTTAAAGATAATTACACCTTTCAAAAGACTTTAAACTACCAAAAATCCAAGCAATTGGTTCAGTTTTGTTTTCTTGAAATTTCTTTGGTTTTCTTTGCATTATTTACTTTGCGCATTAATCAAATATTTCTGAGTAATTTAGCTCAATTTACTCCTCCATTCTCTTAGCTGCTGTGATAACTGCTTTTAATGTACATTGCCTTTATAAAACAATGTATTGTTTTTTACCTTTGCTTCAATTTGTTTAGTATCTTGGTTTTGGAACAAAAATTTGATTTTGCTCTTCCCATCATCCGAAGAACCTTTCAGCTGGGAAAACTTGTACCTCCAAAGTACAGCCTAGAGGGGAAAAAAACAACCCACATTAAAAACCATACACAAGCAAGTCCATGTAGTTACCATTGAATTTTTATTAGAAATAGCCAATCTCCTTCCAAGGGGAATTTTAAACCCTCTATGACACATAATTAAATCAGTTTAGTGTTATGTGGTCTGATGTCCTTTTGATCATATGCATTATACTTTGGCAGTGTCTGATTCAGATCAGTCAGACTACATTTGTGAAATTTACTCCAAAATTCCTTTATCTATATTTAATCCTGATTAAACAACAAACAAACAAACAAAAAAAAAAAGGGTGAGTAAATTCATTGTCATGCTAAACAAAAAAAAGATTTTCTTCCACTGATGATCTGTGGATTCCCTACTCCACCTGAAGTGATAACCTGGCATAGAAGGCCTCTGTGTTTTTTTCCCCACATTAAAAAATCTAGTTGTATTAATATAAATGACACATAAAATGAAAACCAAATATCTGTTTGTAAATTATAAAATAACAAATGGAAACCCAGTAGTGAGAACTTATTTTGAGTTTACTTATGAGAGGTCTAATCATGAGTTTGAGCAGATCATTAATTCTAAGCATACTGGTGGCCTTTCAAGTCATTATGTTATGAATTACATTGTGTCTTGATGTTATGAATTACATTGTGTCTTGTTGAAAATAAAGGATGCTCTACAGAACAAACATGCAATTAATATCTTTTATTTTTATATCTAATGTGGGTTTATGTAGAAAAAAATATATTTTAAACTACTCTGCTTAAAAGTGGAAAAGAGCTATTTTTTATTGTAAGTCTTCTAAGCCTCATTGAAAGATATGACCCTCTCTAGATATTCTGAAGCACTAGCATTTTTCATTGTGATTTCAGTTGTATTTCACGTCATTATAAGGTCGTCCCCAATCACGTTGTGCTGTTACTTTGAGGAGACATTAACTTCACATGCATCAGACACCACAGAAACTTAAGGCACGAAGTGTTGTTCCATTTTCTTTTGTCTAAGGGTTTGTAACAGCGTCAGAAGACAGTTCCATCTGTGCCCTTTGTTTATATTTATGAATTATTTAGTATCTACTTGAAATTAAGCAGAATATGAGGGAGGTCAAATATTTAACTATCCTAATCTATTCAGGTCCCTTTGCTTCAGGATGTGTTGATCTCTTTATGTTAATGACTGGCAAAAGTCTCTAACCTGCACCAGGCTAAAGTTATCTGGGTTTGTCTTAGTAACTTGAAGAGGAAAACCACAAAACAACAGTATCTTAACTGTGTACAGTACACAAAGCAAGTGCTAGAATTATTTTCCCCAAAATTCTCTCTAAATTTTTGTCCCTTCCAGATAAAAAACCGTAAGCTCAGCACCACTTTCATTCTCTGTGTGTATGTGACAGGTGAGCTCCCATCCACCATAAACAGAGGTAAGGACATTCTGTTTTAGATAAACTAGAGGAATTTGGCAATTTATGTGAAACTATATCATATTTGTTTCAAATGCTGTCCTCCTGAGCCCACCAATCTGTCCTACAGAAAATAGAATAGCTTCCCTCATCTCTAGGTGTGTGCAATTCCTTTCACCTTGTTTGATCAATGTTGTTTACCTATGTCCTGTAGATAGTGAGGTAAAGAAAAACCAACACAACAAACCAACACCAGAACAACACAGTATACTATTCAGGTGGCCATATGTCCTACCTATATTGTAAACTTTTTTTCACAGGCCTATGTAACTCAGCAAATCTTGTCAGAAGATTGCCTTTCTGCAGGAACAACAAATCTACTTAAGCATGTCATTTCCTAGGTGAGAAATGTAAAGGGCATTGATGGTCTCTTTATCTCAGGAGAACAACAATCAAAGAAACAAGCTATCATCCTTCCCCTCTCTGATGATGTATGGGGAGGTGCAGTAGTAACAAGGCCCTTAGATGGGCAGGCAAAATCCCAGGGTACCTGGCCTTATTCCCAATCAGATTAAGTTTGAGTGAAAAATGAAGGATGTACAGAACTTCAGTACTTTGGCATTTCCCATGCAGTTTTGCCACTTGCTTCATTCCCATCCAGGGGAAAGAGAATGTCAGTCACACCAATCCACAGGCATGATTAAAGAACACACTTCAGTTTATGCATGACATTGGTTGTGGAGAGTGCTACTTAGCAATGTCTCTTGCTGAAGTACATAGCAAAATCAGGTCCATAGCATGGAGGGGACAAAATCCTTCTTGAGACTAATCCCAATAGGACTGCACTTCTTCCATCAGGATATCAAAACAAGTTCCTAGAATTGACAGTTCAACAGCATACTTCACAGAGACTATTAAACACTCTCCTTCTAAAGCATAAGGAATAAAAATGCCATTAACAATGCATGAAAAGATTCCCAAATTAAAGAACTATGTATTGCTTTTGAGTCATCTTCAAAAAATTGCACACATTTTTTCCCAAAGATGTCCACATGAAGGAGGGTTCTTTTTCCAAAAATAAGAGTGGAGAAATGTTGTGAGTTATTATGTCAGGAATACAATGTATTTCAAACATTCAAGATAGTCATCCTGGTTATTTATTTTGTTCTAGAGATTTTCTGAATAACAGTTCCCTCACCTGGTTTGAACTGGGATGAATACTTGTTCACTCTGATACACTCTGGATGTGTCTACACCTCAGCGTACCACACTACATTAGAAGTGTAACAACTAGCTTAAACTAGATGTACAAATTCTAGATAGCTAAAATTGGGTGAATTAGTTAAGCATATACCCAGTAAAACCCATTTAATTCCTTGTCATCTACCAAAGAAGCTGAAGTGCTGCCCTGTGTAGCCAGAACTGCATGTTTTGCATGCGTAGCAGATATACAAGAGTATGTAGATTGCTCTTTTAAAATACAGTATCTTGGGGATCCCTGGGTTACTTCCTCTTGTGGTTTCATATGTTCTGGGTGGGATTTTTATTTCTTTTTATTTTCATTACTGCAAAATGCATAAGCAGCGAACAGAGACCAGACTTATCCTTTTTCAATGACTACCTCATAGTGTGAAAGTAGAAAGGAGAAGCAAGACCTACTCACATAAGCACCCAGTTCCACACACAGGTGTAGCTACAGCGAAGACATAAACACGAGACAGAGACTTTCACATATTATCTTCCATGTTCCCATGGGCTGACTTCAGTGTCACAGTGCTTGCTGTGGTGACTCTTCTGAATTCTAATTTTAAAGGCTAATTCCCCTTCATTAGGAATAGGCACTCTTGGAGATACTGATCTATATGACTGTCAAAGCCAAGTGAATAATTTTTTTATTGTTTTGAGCACCACAGATTCTCAGAACTATCTGTTGGATGCTTGCCTCAGAAATGTAAAGTAAGTTGATATAATTTTGTGCAACTATATATATATTTATGTATAGAGTGACTTCTAAGCAATAAATGCATTCATAAAACTTGTGGCTTTTTCGCAAATTCCAAAAAAACTAAATATCTGTCATATAAATTATTCCTAATCAGTTTTTATGAGTTATAAAACATAAGCAGAAGTACTTACTGGTTTGAAGGTGCAGTGATACTGAGCTCAACACTCTATAACACATTCTGGTAGGGTTTCTTTTGGTTAATAAAGGCAGACTGTTCAAGTACTTTCCTTGTGTAATTCTCAGTAACTGCATAAACTGCATCCCTGAGAATATTTTAAAGGACCATATATAGCATTTTTAGGAAGCAGTAAATCTGCATTTACTCTAAAATAGATTTCACAAGTGAACCCAGTGGAAATTCCTTTTAAAGCACAAATTGCAAACAAATTCAAAAAGATTCTGTGGTAGATGCTGGCATCAGCTACTCCTAAGGACCCTGAAACACTTCTCAAGTCGAGGCACACAACCTCATCATGCCTGGATGGAAGACCAAGGTGAGAACTCAGTATGCACTACTTATTGCCTTTAAAAACTAACTCTCAGTCCATAAATAGAGACAGAACTTGTGAATCGCAGCAAGCAGTCCAATTTAGAAACTAGGACCAAGGTAACAGCATATACTGAAAATAACAGCAGCTTCACAATTTGCATACATCCAGTGTGGTCACAGAAAACCTGACATGGTTAATCCATTTTTGAGAAATGCGCTGTAAGAAGACAATCTCATTGAACAAATATGGTATGTATCATGCATAACACTGAAAACAACCAATAAGATATAAATCCTTTTCACAGCTATTATTCATAGATCACTTAGGCTGCTTTATACATTTTATACTATTTAATAAAATTAACTTCAAAGAATACCAGAATGCAATGCAAACAAATAAACAATGCAGACAAGCTGACAAATTAGATTTAAGACTTCTCTTGAGATGCTATTAAATTATTGTAATAAGAAATCATCAAAAAGTGAAATCCTGTCTTCATTGAAATTAATAGGCTTTTTTTCTTCCTTTGACATATCTGGGACCAAGATTCTCCACCAATACTTTTTAATGAGAAATATTTTATTTATAAGTAATCATCTAGGACTCATTTGTTCTAGTCTTTGTAACCAAATTACTGCCTATTATCTTCTGCCAGTGTTATTTTGCTATAATTACCCAAGGATGCTCTATGCCTGCATAGTTTTATTTTATAGATGGGACATAAACATGATACATAAATGGCACATGGAAGAAAAGCTATTCACTGCAGTACCTGTAATACTTTCCTGATGTTCCCCACAGTCACACAAATGAAGAATATTATATTGCTTCTATTATTAGCACTAGTGCTAAATCTAGAATAGATATTCTGGCAAGGGACCTTAGAAAATATTTTCACTTTCATATCATATGTCTGTTTGCTACTGATTCCCAGAATCCTGGACTAAACTACATAAAATATTGATGAGATGTCATGAAACTAAATCACTTCTTATCTAGATAATGGTAGCCAAAAAGTGGAAATGCATCATAATTATCTTAGTTTAGGGTACAGTACGATCAAGAGCATCGGTTAGAGGTTTTGTTTTGCTTTGGGTCAAGGAGCTTGATTTGCCCTAAACAGAGACTGGATTACTAAACAAACATGGAATAAATTGATGTCTCTGTATTTTTACTTTCCATACTCTAAGGAATATGCATAGAAATATGAGTATCTGACTAGTCCAATGCTCTGTGAATGCTATGTGATTTAGCAAGAATATACGGGGCAATTTACATTGGCACTGTATTTTGTCAACTTGGCTGTATTTTGTCAACATGAGAGTCTCCAACCAGAACAGAATTAATTTGTGTCCTATGGCTTCAGTGATGCACTACCTTCGATTTATTATTAATAAACAGTCTTGCCACTTCTATACTGGATTATGTACTGTGGACCAATTCTGCCCTTGAAAAAAGACCGTTTACACTTAACGAACTTGTGAAATAGTGTTTGTACCACACACTGCAACAGCATCATTCCACCTACCAGTGCACATCACCAAATACAGGTTTTCTCTATACTTTCCATTGATGTGAATCATACAGTCTTTATTATGTAATAGCAAAAGAAGTTTGGCCTTCAGTAGGATGCTTGGAAAAAACCTGAAAGAGTCTGTCTGTGGTCTATAATGATTAGACAGCTACATCTCAGACCACTTGTAAATGGTGGAGTAAATAAAGAAAACATCTTTATTAAGGAAAGGATGTTAGAGGTCACTTTTCAAATACTAATTTCAAATATTTAGCAAATCCCTTCATTGTCTTTTCTATTGCATCTTCTAAAAGCTGTAGCTGTACTTTTTCCAACACTGCCTTCTTTTTTCTTGATACACTGAATGATTAAATCATTCTTCTGTTTGGCTCTTTAAGTTAATTTTTATATTATATATATTATTGAATTATGCTAAATTCTAATGAACACTTTTCAAGCTAATGTTGTTTGTCATCTGGCTAAAATAAGCGATACTCCTACAAGTCAAACTAAATCAAAAGCAGACAACTTGTAGGTCCTTATTTTCAAGAAAAAAAGTAATTGGGTCTTTGGGCACCTGGGAGACACCTTAATTTGGCTGTTTGTCTCATACCTAATTGAGAAAGATTGCATTCTTGCAAAGTGACACTTTGTCCATACTGATAGCAGCAGTAGGGAACTGAGTAGGATTAAGATCTTGTTCATGCTCAGTTCTACTGTGTTACCGATCTCTGGAGAGTCTTACTACAAAAGAATTATGGTCCAAGGCAATTTCCTTTGTCAGCTGCTGTGGCTTTATAACTGTAAAGGGAAAGACAGGGGAGGACACAGAGGATAAGGAACAAAAATGAGGCAAAGCTAAAAAGCATGAAAGTAGCCCTGATAAAATAACTGTTCTTGTCCATTACTGAAGTTACATCAAATGTTAAAAGACTACAGTATATTTGCTTAGTGCTGATGGATAACCTACCAACATTTGTTTGTTTCTAGCCACAGTGCTTAAGACTGTATGAACCATGCTTGGCAGCTTATATTAAAGTTATAGTAGCTATTTGATCAGCATTTCAATTACTAAGCATGGGATAAATATTTGTTCACAAAAGTTACATTATTAAATCTCCACCTTGAAGTGAGCCTGGTTTCCTTCTGCCTTCTCTGATACTGAACTTTGGGTATCAAGGGGTTTTTTACATGCTGTTTTATTTTAGTATGCTGTATGTGTATTAGCTGTATGAAGAGACAGACCTTAAGGTATGTATCCCTAGATACGGAGTTTGTTCCTAACAGAATTAAGAGAAATTCTGTTCTGTGCTATTCACTAGCCTTTTGGTATGAAAAAACAAATAAAAGGTAGTTGCAATGCTGTTTGCTGTTTACAGTATATTCTCTTTTTTGATGAAGTGTGCAAGGTGCCTGTGAGAGAACAGATGACAGGTACATTGAGCTCTGTTGATATGCACCTCATGAGCCATTATGGAGCCTTTTGTTTGTTCTAGCAACACCATAAATTCAGCAGCACTTTAATTTATTTTAAGTCCTGTAAGGGATGATTTTTTTCTCTTCTGACAAATATACATTTTTGCCTGCTGCCTTAATGAGCAGTAAATGTGACAGAGTACAGACATAGCACTTTGCACAGGTACATATATTGCAATGTACTCTCACACAAACACATACATATATTATTTGTACAAGCTATGATGCAAAAATGCACATTATAGAAAACAATTTTAATGAATAACTCAGTATAAACAGAAACATTTAACATACACGTCTATGTATATACGCTTGTATATACACTTGAAGAGTAGACTTTTTTGTTAGAAGCATGTTAAAAATAAGTTATTGAATGCCACTTGAATAAGTAGTTTTATACATTGGATCACTTTCAGAATACTAGTTAGATGTACATCTGTATATGTCTTGTTATGCTTTTTAATCTATCAATGTCCATCCTTAATTCTTCAGGTGGCTCAACTGGCTGCAAAACCTTGTTTATAAATGCTTATCATAATACCTGCATATGTCCATCCCTGACATAAATCATCCACAAAAGAGTTATATTTGCTGATTAAAACATTGATGTCTATATACTAGCTAATGTTAGACAAATGTAGGACCTGAATTGATGTGCTGCAATTGTGCGGGACATGGGAAAAAATGTTTTTCCCAGAAGATATTTTGCACAATGCTGCAAAAATGACGTAGGGTAAAATTTGGTTTATAACTTCTAACACCTGCAACAGAACTTTTTGCATCTTTTTAGAATCTTCATAATTTAAAAAAAATAGCATCTAAAACATCTCAAAAGAAAATTTATGTCTGGAGTAGATGCTCTACACTAAGACACCTTGTGGTGCAAGAGCAACTAAACAGAGTCTGGAAAACTTCATTAGGCATCCAAGGGAAAGGAGAATATCTAAATAGTATTCACAAAGATTAATTAAATTCACTTTTAGTAGAATACCAGCAAGGAAGAAAGAAGGAAGTTCAGTAACAGGATGTTATTTGATATCCTGTATTTCAAATAATGCAAATGAAATGGCATTAAACCTCATGGACATTTTTTTAAGAAGTACCCAGTGGAAGAGATGCTATGGGGACACTCATTAATGATCAGATTTAAACTTCCATGTATGCCAACGGAGGAGGCAGGTGGCCTTTTCACTCCAGGTATATCACTACTGAAAATGAAGAACTACATGATAGAAATGAATCATAGTCAAACATTTGCCAGTGTCTGCTTGGCCTATATGTCGCAGTTCCCTTTCAAATTGTGCATCGTTAATATGAAAAAAAAGATGACATCTTGCACGGGAGCATGGCGCTGGAGAGTGCTACAGCAGAACAAGAGCACAAGTACACATGACACTACTTTTATAGTGCAGGGAGAGAAATTCTTTTGCGTCTGTAGTTACATTTGGTAGTTTACAAACTGTTTAGCTGAATTAAGAAATTATTTCCTGAAATGTTGGAAGAATCTGATTTGACTAGGCAGTCTTAAAAACCATTCATTCTCCTTTCAGGAAATCACAATGCTTTGTTATAAAGCAACATACCAAATGCTCTAAATGATAAACACTGTTGACCCTGTGAGCTATCAGTCAGAAAATGAGTAAGTGATAGCAGGGGACATGCAGCAGAAACTGCTATGATTTAAGCCTGTGCTGTTATAATCACGTCACAGTACATATTTTTTCTTAAGAACTCAGCTTAATATTTTGTGTGCTTGTATTTATCATAGTTCTGTGCAGACACAGAAACGTTTTTATCGATCCACGATGTGTTTGACTTGAAATACATTTATCACAGATGACAGTTTCTAACCACTAATTTCAACTTACATAGTGAAGTATTATATAAAGATTAAATGACAGTAAACAAGGAAACAAGTCACACAGGGTTGTATGGCTTTTGCCTGGAAACCATACGCATAATAACAGTCATTACCCTCTATAAACTCATTTATGAGCATTTAAAATGAGTTTGGATTTTTGAACATTTGTGAAATTTTGACTGCTATTTGTCAGGCATGTTGGAAAAATTCTTATTAACCTGAAATGTAAGAGGGAAAAAAACAATTTAAATATTGTTTCATTGTTTAAATAACTTCAACTATTAAAATAATAAGTTGAAGAACTTGGCGTCACTTCAGTTTATTAGCGATTATTCACTATTAAAAATAGCTCACAGTCAATTCAGTAGTGATTAAGAGAGAAAATTTAAAATACCATGAGCAGTGTTAAGTATAAAGGTAGAAATTGCCTGAAGATTTACTGAAGACCTGCCTGCATCAAAATATAAGACAGGACTTCTCAGGTGTCCTCAGAAACTACTACTTCAGCTTTGTGTTCATGTGGGAAACATGAAAATGTCATAGATAAATAATAAACAAAAAAAGTTAATTACATTCATTAGATCTGTCCTCCAACTACTTATCCAAGACCCTCTTTGAATTCAGTAAAATATTTTGCATCTGCAGTGTTATTCTGGGAGAGCGAGAGATGGACTGAATGAATTGTCTGCCATTGAACTCTGAAGTCTATAGAATATGGCTTCAAGTTAAGCTTTACCTAAATAGGAGTGGTTGAATTTGGTAATAGTCACGGTGAAATAACAGAAGTGAACATGTACAAGAAAGACATGGACCTATTAGAACAGATCCAGAGGAGAACCAGGGCTGGAGTACCTCTTCTTTGAGGACAGGCTGAGATAGTTGGGGTTGTTCAGGCTGGAGAAGAGAAGGCTGCGGGGAGACCTTATTGTGGCCTTCCAGTACTTAAAGGGGGCTTATAATAAAGACTTTTTACCAAGGCCTACAGTGACAGGGCAAGGGGCAATGGTTTTAAACTAAAAGAGGGTGGGTTTAAATTGGATGTAAGGAAGAAATTTTTTATGATGAGGGTGGTGAGACGCTGGAACAGGTTGTCCCGATAAGTGAGGATGTCCCAGGATTGGAAGTGGAAAGATAATAGTTTGTACTGATTTTTCAAATACTGATTGTGAAAATTCATACAATTTATAAAGAATTAGCTGTAAGTATTTTTATCATGAACAGTGTGACATTTTAAATACTATTTTTGTCTTTAATACTGAGTTTGTTAATTCATGTGACAGTTGCTAGGACTTTTGTACGGTCTTAATGCACAAATATACATGTAAGTATTAATAAGATATAGATAATTTAATTTAAATTTTATTCATGTTTTCCTTGTCCTGCAAACTGTTTTCCATTTTCCACTGTTTTCGCAGATCTTTCTTGGAAAAGAGATTTTGAAATCCTGCTTCATATGAACTCCTTCATTAGCTGGAGAAATAATACTTTTACCTTATGAACATTACCAGCATAGACACAACCTACACCTGCTATCATCACAATGAAGATATCTGAATAAATTTTTGGCTGAGAGAATCACAACCTTTATCTTTCCAAAAGATGATGGAGAGCAGGTAATGGTTTTCCTATTTACATACTCATTAAAATGTGGTTGATGCACCTAGGACAGATTTGAGACACATTTTCAGCCTGTGGCTTGTTTGACAGTTTCAACTGTAGCAACAGATTATGTTGCATTATACAGCATTGTTTCTTTTCTAATGCCATTGCATTAGAGCCATCCTTACCTCACACTGCCTAACGCCTGATTAACTAACAAAACAATATGTCTTTTTTATCCATGGTGCTATATACTTTAACATACATACAAACTAATTAAGGTGCAACACTGCAAGTAGGTTTCTGAGGATACTAGCTGCATTCTGCTTACAACACTGAAAGTTTTAAGGTTTTTGTGATGCTTCAGAATAATATGCAGAGAAGTTAAAAATAACTTTTTTACCTCTTTTATATGTAAACATTTTCTAAGTAAAATCTTTTTCTGTGAATGTTATGCAGTAGTTTATTTATGCTTATGCAGTTTGTTTAAGTAGCTATATATCAGAAGCCTGAAAACATTTTTAAGGAACCTGTTGACAACATAAATACTGTCCTATCTGGTTAGAAAACTTGGAGAGTTTCTCATTTGATTTGCTTATCAACTTCCATTAAAGTCACAAAAATATGTATCTGTATGTGTGTGTACAAAACCTTAACTTTGAAGGGAGCTGCACAGTCTTGGTTTTCGTTAGACTTTTTTTTTTGTTGTTTCTAGATGATGTGTTTTTTAATTGGTAAGAGAAGAATATTATGAGTTTTGGGGCACCAAACGGATGGCATTATATGTTCCATGAAACATTTGTGAGATTAATGAAGTAGTTTTCCCAAAGGCTGGTGAAAACTGGTAGGAAGATCTGCAAGACAGTATGACTAGTGTGTGTGTCACATAGTTCTTAATGACAATTGCCAGAAGAACGTTCTCCAAGAAGCTTTTGTGTATTGCTTATAGAACTAAAATATTTATGATTCTTTTGGTTTATGCTTTAAAGGCTCCATTTTGGGAGGTCTGGATTTATAAGTCAGGAAAAAAAAGGTCTTGAGGTCTTTATATTGTTAGTCTGTAATGAATTTCGTAGTCTCAGTTATTACTATCCATTTATTTTCTTGAATTTCCAATGTACAGGTTCTCCATGCCTACTGAATAGATTAGTCTGTGGCATATCTCTGGTATGCATGCTAACTAATAGATCAGGTATTTTTAACACAGAGCCTTTATCTTAAACTGTACTTTCTGCTTGCCTGTCTGTATGTATCAAAGAAAAATGAAACAAACCCTGGAATCTTCAGGATTCTCCATGTACTGACTCCTGAGCTTTGCCAGCACAGTTCCTCCCTCCATTCAGGAAAATAAAACCCACTTTTAAAACAAAAATGAGTGAGCATTAAGGCAAAATTGATCTTATCAGTCTAAAATGAAGATACAGGAAGTGCAAGAAATACAGAGAAAACATGGACAGTGCAAGTGGAAAGGGGGAAGGGAAATTAGGAGATAAGCGTAGTGCTGAAAAATGGGAAGGAGTATTTTTTAGGGGGAATACTACTGCCACAGCATGCAGCTCCTGGGTGGTGTCAGATGCTTTGAGGGCCAAAGTGACACAGTAGGGGTGGTGGTGATGGATTTGACAGACCAGCAAGAGCTCCCTGCTCTTCCTTGCAGCCTGTGTGTAAGTGTGGTGAATGAGTGGTACCAACTGAGAGATTTCTAAGGCTGGTCTGGGTTGGATAAATGTTTTGTGGGCTGCTACCCACTGCAAGGCTGGCAGGTGAGAAGGAGAAGGAGCAGCACAGTATGGCAGTTGCAAAAGATGCAAAATGTACTACACTTTCTGTAGTTACAACTACAGTCTATTCTCTGCAATAAAAATGTCTTTCCTCCAGTTCAAGAGGTATTCTACACTTTTCTGTTCTGTCCACATAATGCCTCTGAAGCCCTTTCCTTCCTGAATGAAATACATTCAGACATCTGCTATCCTTTCACACTTTGATGAAACCTCTTTCAGATTCTGTAAATGTATCCTCTTTCATCAGTATTTAGACCCTCAAGATCTCCAGACACTCAGCTGCAGTTAATATTTGGCTTAAAATTTCAGGACTTTTTGGATGCTGAGGCTAGATGTCACCTCAGAAGGAACAGGTTAATTTCATGATTTCATGGCTTTACAGAGAAACGGGAGAGGAAAAAGTAAAATTGCCTCATATTCGTACAATGCTTTATGGGTCTTCTGAAGCTTGGGAGACCTGGAAGCTGGAAAATTACTTTTTGGCTTTATTCTGTTTGTCATCAAGTCCTAAAAGATTCACTCCAGTGGTCTTGCAGTGTGGACTTTCTGCTGCTTGGTTATAAACTGTGGTTTTATCTTGAGTAGGTTCCCAACATACCCAGTCAGGATTCTTATGGCTTCAAAGGGAAGTTATATGCTAACTTTTTGCTGCACTTGTTTTAGTGTTGGAGTTTAGAATGCATTTTTCGTACTCCATATGTGACTTGATAGGGAACATGGGGCAGTAGGAAGAGAAGATCTGAATGCAAACCTGCTGGCAATGTTAACAACTGCATTAGTGTTTCATTAGTCAATTTTAATACTTAAAATATTTTTCTGCTCTTTGCTATGAAATAAAAAAAATTGAAATGTATTTGTGAAGGCAAAGAAGAATCTCTTTTATAAGTAATGTTGTTCACCAAGATGATATCTTCAGAAATTTTGTACAACTGGAAAAGCACAATGACTTATTTGAGAAAGACAGACAGTGAAGTTATATCTACTAGAGCTATTTCCTATATTTGGAAATTAGCTCTACATGTTCTAAGGATGTACTAAAGGTGTAGCACGCCCTGCAGCCGTGGTAACAAGTATGAAGGTGGTTGTGCTTGTGTTTTGCTATCTGAAATTTGGTGTATGCTTGTACTGCAGGTAATAACTTTAAAAGAGTCTGAAGTCTTTTGAGAATTAGAGCGAGATTTGAAGGAGATGCAAATTATCTTTATACAAAAGCATTGCTATAGTATTGGGGGGAGGGAAGCCTATGCATATTTTTCCGAGCCACTGCATTTTAATTCTGTTGCAGTGATTTTTCGTGTAATACCTCCTAAGTTGAGAGTCACATATTTCACTGATGAATCATACAAGACTATTTGCTTAACAAAAAGAAATATGTATACGCAAGTATTTGAATTTCAAATTCACCACACCTTGTATAAAGAACAGTAGAATGGAGTGGGAAGAATAAAAGGGTTCTGATTAGTGGAGTAATATGGTGGGAAGGGTTGACTTCAGATAGAGGATAGGAGCATATTCTAGAGAGAAGAGGGCATTTTCAGCAATGGCTGGTGACAATGCTGCAGCATCTCAAAGGACAACAGGTACTGAAGAGATATGGAACTCAGACAATATATTTCACATTCTCCCATAACAGCAGTGTCAAGTAGTAGTAATAAAGCCTGCTTACATTTTAGTACTTGTTAGCTATTAGTGCAAATGGAAACATCAAGCTGAATCAGCCTGGGCTTTCATGTGAAATTAAAGAATGAAGAGTTGAAGCTTGTTTCAGACTGATATTGGTATTTACTTTTCAATAACAAGCACATAGCAGAATACAACTGCTCACATCATTTAGAAATCACCCCCAAGTTTAAACTAAAGCACAAGAGATTTGACAAGAGATGATCTGTTGCAATAACAAAACCAAGTACATTTTAAGGATGTACTACTTATCCCAAAATATAAGAAATAACAAGGAATAATAATAATGTGATGGAAACAAGTCTTAGGACTTTACCTTTGTGGCAGCATCAAAACAGACAAAGCCCATGCTAAAGTCGATGGTAAGTCCCATAAGATGACTGTCTAAAACACAGGCATATGTCTTGCACTGTAAAAGAAAAATCAGAGAAGGTAGTTACCACAGAACACATGTCTTCAAATTCTTTCTAGGACCACTATTTCTGTGTCTTTTTTCTCATGTTTATATATCTCAAAATTATTATCAGAAATAAGTCATCTGTGTGTAAATAGGTCAATTTATTGCCAATGTATTTCAAATCAATATCAGTGACAAGGTTTTCGAACTATTGTAAAAAGAGGCTTTGCTTTGATTAGGGAAAAAATAAATCAGAATCAGAATTGCCTCAGTGGTTTACCAGTGACAACTGCTAAAAGGGAAGGGAATTTTTTTTTTTTAATTCTTTTTTTTTTTTTTTTTTTGGTACCTGGTAACTTCCTCTAACATTAATACATTCCTTTTAGCTTTTTAAGAAAAACTAAATGCATTTGTTAAAGATCTTTTTGGTATGATGTTTACTGTGGTTTTGTGTTGTCCTAAATCTCAGTGAAAAAGGTAGTATCTCATACCATGTAGCAATTGATGTAACCATATTAAATACCTTTTTTGCTTCAGCTAGTGGTCAATATAACTCAAAAGTTTCTATGAGAAACCTTGAAATCCTGAAAGACTTTGTAATCCTATGTTTTTTAAATCTATGCGTCTATTTATTTCCATAACACCACACTTCAATACATGCTGTGAGACATCTATTAGTGTCTTTCAGGATCAAAACTAATGCTGTGCCTGAAGGCTGACTTCAGGTACACAATGACAAACTTGCATTTTTCAACACAAAATATGTAAAAAAATTAAAACATTTCCAAATCTGATGTAAGTTCTTTAAAGAAACCAATCTTATTTTATAGACATTTTACCCTCTAGATTAAATGAAATATATTCTTGAAATGTTGTTGTATGAAATGAGAACACAGACTTCAGTGATCTATGATATGTCAAAGAAACAAAATATAAATTGTAAACATGGGGACAATGTAAGCTACTAAATTATCAGTGTTATAAAAGTATGTATTATTATTTTTGGCATTTTGATTGTCAATGATAATTTGCATGCCTTTAATTATATATTCTTTGGGTCGGCTCTTTGGATTCTAAATGGTCTTCCCCAGAACACAAGAAGCTGAAAGGCTCATTAACAGCTTTTTGGAGTTGAAATAGACATCGTAATGAAGGAAAATGGAAAAGTTCCTAGCTATATAGATTCTTTGGTTATTTTAAATTTTACTTTCTTACACTTCAATATAGATTTCTTTCCTGGAACTGAAATATTTGATTAAATTGCTTTCCTTGATGAAATCAAGGTCTCGACTGCACACAAACAGTTGTTGGTTAATCTTTGTGCTCACACTTTGGAGCTCTAGAATCCAGGTTTCAAACACAGTGATATCCATCACTGAAGGACACTCTCTGTTAGTTATCAGTGAGGCACAAGTGTAACATTTAAACCAGTCTTTATAAAATGTACGGCCATCTATAAATCAGAAGTAAAAACAATCCACAACACATGCCTTACAAGATGACTTTACAATATTGCTGAGTAACAGCAATATGTCACTGTGTGATGCAACAAAAGTGTCCAAAAGCTACAACTGTCCGTTGGTAAATGAAAGGTTTCCTACTGCTGCTGTTGAGGTGGAAAACAGTGGCTGGTCTATTCTTACAGCTTCCAACACTGAAAGAACTTTGTGTACTTTACTATATGTATAAAATCTTAATTCATACAGTATAGAGGTGCACTTGGTTATTATAACTACTAATGCATAAACCCCCCAAATTTTTAATTACAAAATCAATGATTCAGCTCTGTGGTGTTGCAGTCATATGGTATTTGTGTTTATATTAGCAAAAAGAAAGTGGCTTTATTTTTTTTGGTGTAGCTACACCGTAAAACTGCTATGAATATGTAAACTTTGATGGTAAAACAGTATTGTTAGAAAAGGGCAGGATATTGCCTTTGGCACATCTCATTAGTAGATGAAAAGAGTGTAAAGTAATATATTTCACTGTGACTTACTACTTAATGAATTCACATATGCAAAAATGTTCAGGTTTTGCATGAAAAACAGAAATGTGCAGTTTTCTAGAATTATCTTCCTAATTTCCTACAAGATGCAAACTACATTTTTATTTGTAGACCTGCAAGATGTCTAGAACAGACATAGAGCCTTTACTTAGAATTAAGATTTGGCAAGGAGACAGTCCATTAGATTTAAAAGATGTATTGCTCTCTAACTCGTCTGACCTCCCACCCCAACACCAGAAGTCAACCTGCAACGTGCATTGCAGCACCATGCCAAGCTGGCACAGCTACCTCTGCATAAGCACAGCACTGTTCCTGGGCTAATGAGCCTCACTGAGAAGTTAACATTTATGAGAAACAGGACATATCAATCTTGGTTCAATGCTGCACTGAAAAAGCAACCTAATTCCCAGACTGAAGGTTCTTTCTACAAAAGCTAGTGCACTGTTTGTAAAGAAACTTCATCAGGTTCAGTTCAATGTGGTCATCAGTAGGAAGAAACTGCACTGTAAGGCGCAAACTACCAGGAGTAGCTGATTCTTTATTTACTCTTTGCTTATACATGAGACAAGTCTATGCCCTTAGACCATGTATTCCATGATGTTCAAGAATAACAAAAGGATCTCTGGACAGTGAGATTTTAGTTTCTTTGGAGGAGAATGCCCCTTGCTTTATGCACGTGTTGTATTCACTTGCACATGATTCTGATCACAGGTCAGAGTAGGAATGTGAACTTTCAGACCCTTGTTAGATATGTTAAGATATTTCTCATCTTTATTTCCTTTTATTTGTCTTTTAATTCAGACACTTGGAGAAAACAAAAATGCAGAAATTCTTCCCAGGAGACTTGATAATTTAAAATTTCTTATATATTTATCAAACACTTGAGGTCATTGAAAATATAATGATAAGTAATATATACTGTGGATGTTTGGCTTTGGTTGCTGATTTCTCACACAGAGCTCAAGAAAACCTTCTTAGAACAGAAACATCCCCCTTCCAAAAGAAGCAGAAGCTATTTCAGCACTCATTTCTTGTTCTCTCACAGAGTACAGAGTCTTAAATTGGATTTATGAATAATTCATCGGGTCAGGCAGGGGCTGAAGGAGACAACCCAAAGTTGTCCCTTATATTTTACTCCCTCAATACACACAGTTTAAATTATGGAAAAAATGTATGTTGTAAACCTAGTGTAAGCTATCTTTGAAGCTAAGGGAAACCATACTGTAAATCCAAGATTAAATTCAGAGTTTTAAACTCAGATTCAACTTCAATGGAAACAAACATTAAAGCACTGTAACACAAAGCAGCTTGCACAATAATCTTTATATTAGGGAACAAGCAACTACAATACAAACAAGAAGGACAGCATGAAAAAAAATTCATTATGGAAGTAGTGAAAATTTTAGCATAAAGTAGCAAGAACACAAAGAGAACCTGACAATCATATATAATTGCACATCATTATGCAAGCTATAGTAGTCCTGGATTCTTCATATAACGATGTTGTGAGATAGTAAAGAAAAAGGATCTTTATATCAACGGATTCTTTTTTCTTTTAATAGATAATTACGAAAACAGATTAGCATGTCTTACTACTCTAAAGAAAACTAACTAAAGAATGACTGTAACACACAATGGCACTGCTACAATATCATACCACATATTATTGGCTAAAGTATTATCAGCTTGACTATTTCTGCTCTAATATATTTCTTTCCTAAAAAAACCCCAAACCTGCCTAATTTTTGTTTTAGATATACCTCTGACAGAAGTTATGAATTAGGCTTAAACATAATTTTTTATGTATTTATAGTAAGGCATCTTTAAAGCATTTTCATTTGTGATATATTCTTTAGAATTACATCAGAATAGGGCCCTGATTAACCTCTCATGGAGGTTAATGCCAATTTATACTCACTAAGTAACTCTGTTATTATTTGCATGATTATGAAATAGTACACAACACATTTGAATAAGCCTAAATGGCAGTTTTAAACTGCAGTTATATTTTCAAAATTATATGATTTCATAGTAAGACAAATCTGAGCACAGCTGGATTATCATTCACATGAAATATTAATATTCATATGGATATGATTGCATAAAACACAATTTTAGTAAAAATGTACAGTTGATACCTCAATTTTGAACCTGTCACCTTTTTTTCTCACAGAGCAATGAAAGAACTTGTCAGAGACAAATTATATCACTACTTAGTCAAACCAGATTTTATCTGATGAGGATGAAAGCGGTAATGGATTGTTGAAAGAAAAATGAGGAGGCTGAGTCCAGTTATATAAAATTAATATTTTTTCCCAAACTGAGATATAGAAAGAGACGCAAGAAAATAATAATAATTTAAAAAAGGTGAAATCATAAGTGTGAGTTCCACAATAATAATCTATCATGAGAAGCCTGTTTGTCCACCTTCACAAATTTTCTATCATCAATCAATCTCAGAAAATAATTACCCTGAGTTCATAATTGCTATTGTGAACATCAATAGAGTGAAAAGAAAGGTGGAAAGGTTAAGTTTCATCTGAGGTTAAAATTATTAGGGAAATTTTGGGGGATACATGGGAGCAATTTTGAATAAATGTAATGCTAAGACCCAAGAAGAAAATCTAAACTAGGAATGCTACAGTATGAATCAGTATTAAGGAAGCACAAATATGAAGTAGCTTCTGGGCTAAAAGTTATTCAAGAAAATGGCCATATATTCTTTTACTGATGGCGCAATAGTGCTTCTACAAACAATGCTGCTGTCAGTTATATGAGAAAAAAAAGCATCTCAAATATTTAGTAGCAGTGGATATATATTGTCACAATTTTTATACACAGGAACTACACTTATATATTTCAGCATGACAACCAGAATACAAAAAGTAAGAATAGCTCCTGTAAAAGGCAGCAGAGTGCATGAACTTAAAGTTGAACCTTCTTCAACTCCTCCTCCAACATAGGTAATATGCATTAAAACCGACAGCACTGTAGTTTTTGCAAAATGGATCACCATTAGCATATACTAATTCAGTTCATCTGCATGTGTTGGTTTATAGGTCAGAAGAGGGCTAATCTGTAACTAACTAACAATTTGTCTAAATAAAAACCTGTCAGTGCTTGCATTCCCAGGAGGCCGCAGAAAATGAGTGCAGGGAAAGTGAGCATTAGCCAAACAGAATAACTCATAGTAACATCAACGAAAGCTGTTCCAACCACATGTATTTATGTTTAGAACGTGACTATAACAACTAGGATTAGGTGAATTATAACTGGGGGGTATTTTTTTCTCCTATTTTAATTCAAAAAAATACTACTTTTTGGTCATGTGAGAAAAACGGAGTTATCTTAAAACACTCTGATATGTAATTTTGCTATAAAAATTTGCTAGTAATCTGTACCTGAATGTCACCCACCTCTGCTCTGTCATCTGACAATTGAGCAAATACGCAAGAAACAAAAAATGTGTGCAAAACCAATAATGTATCTGAGGCAAAATTTTGTCCTGCTTGCATTCAGTAAGTACTCTAACTTGTAATTATTACGAAGACAATTTAATTCCTGCAAGGTTCTCTTATATTATCCAATAACAAATAAAGTAGCATGTAAGACAGTATGCAAGAGCATCTAAACATCTGGTTTTGCCCCTCTTCTGTCCACGAACTTTAGTTAACAGATACGTATCACCTAGTCATAACAACTCAAAGATTGTATTTGAGGTGATCTCTTCTCAACATTAGACTGCAAGCTGTTTAGGAACACCGAAAAGATTTTTACACAGTTACATACACAAAACAATAATAATTTGAGAGCTGCAAGAGGTCAGAGAATTTCTTAAATTGCATCATTATTTCATATAGACCTAAACTGTTAACGTACCAAAAGGTAATCATCAAGGCAGTTGTTCTCACCTGTATCCTTTCAACTTCTAAAAAAGTTGCTGTTTGGAAGGCTTTTTCCCATAGTGTTAGGTCAGATTCTAGTTCCACAGAAAAGTAAAGATCTTCTCCAGATTCGGACTGGACACTGAAGCAATGTTTCCGTCGGTCCAGTAGATCACTGTCCTGATGAAAACCTGAAGTTATATAATCTGGCATACATCAATTAATATTTATAATTGCAAACACCTATGCCTCAAACCTAGCATTTTTAAATGGCATTTTTAATGATATAATGCTGTAGTAACTACTGAGCGCTGAGGAACTGAAAATCAGGGTTTTGGCCTAAACATTGACATTTCAATGAATTTTAAACAGGACACCTATATTCAGAATTGTACAGAGCAGCATAACATATCTGGCATAACTTTCAATATTTTAACAAATCACTTCTCAGAAATGTTATCAGCTATACACTTTTAAATGAGATAAATTCTATAAATGGTGTCCACTTCCTATTCACATGAGAGGAACACAAATATCAGCTTCTCTGATCTGTTTGACTCACTCACCCTGCTCTGTAAGGCTGGCCAAAGGAAGCAAGAGATTTATTTAAGCAGTATGAAAAGTCCATCTGTCCTATTTTTCCCTATAGAGACTAACCAAAACAAGTTCATATTTCTGGTGGCTTACAAAATACAACATGAAATTTGTCTATAGCTGCATACTGCCAACAGAGACTATAATGGCTGCCAGTGGTTAGGTTGCTGGCTTTGGACCTGGAGGAGGAAGATACTTTTGGCTTTGCTTCCAACAAAACACCACACAATGGATATCAGGTTATCAATATACAATATTTAATGATTCCTAGCTTTTGTAATTGGCACTAAATCAAAGAATAAGGAAATCCATCATTAAAATGTTTTTCAATTTTTTGTTGTTTGTTTTTAATAGTGGATGCTCTCTGCTAAAATTCTGGTATGCAATTTGTCCTTGTGAAAAATACACATTCGGAAACAGTTTTAATTAATTTTGTCCCTACTATGGCAAAGCAGCTGTCACAAGCCACAAGTTCACCAGCTGTCCCTGCAAATACATCTGGAAATTTGGGTATATGCAGTTTGGGTGCAATTTCTACAATGCTACCCCATAGCAGAGGGCACAGTTGAGATCAGTAAAGGAGACTCACAGGACAGTATTTCCTTCTTGTTATACACAACTTGAATTGAGCAAGGGGACCATTACCAGCTGATACAAGCTAGGAGAGCACCTTGCATCATTCAAGCCAGCTCTCTTGGGGGCAGAGAACCAGGAACCTAAACCTGACCAAGAATGGAAATATATAAAACAGGAAGTATATGAAACTGTTACTCTCAGGAAAAGAAGTAGGCAATGGTAGAGTAAGCACTGTTTTCCTCCTTCTTTTCATTCCGTAAACATGTGACAGACCTGCTCAAAAAAGCCAGTACAGCATGCAGTCACGAATGCTCCTGGTTCATAACTGCTTTACAGTTTCTAGAAGAATCAGCTATGGAGGCAACATACCCTCTCTTTGTAATCACCATGACAAAACCGAGTTGTTCAGATTTTTAAATGACCAGTCGCTGTGGAACAATCTCCTTCGTTACTTCCATCAAGTTCTAAGCTTAGTACCTAAAGAGCACTAAGTAATGGATGTAAAAATCAGAATGAACATAGGCTGTTAGATCTTAAAAACAGGATTTAAAAAAAATTAATAGTCTAACATTTTTTTTTCCAAGTTTTCAGAAGGCTGTGTAGTTGAACTAGTCAGATGTAGCTAAATAATAGGCTACATCCTATGACAAATACTTTTGTATCTTTTTTATTTTTTCTTCTTTCCACTTAGGCCCTTCTGCTAAAAAAATAAAAAAGTAAATTCTGCTCACAGTGTGTTTTGACCAGCATTCAATAAAAGAGGTCATAATGTCTAGGTTGTTGTTAATGACATCTACGCCCTACTGCACACTCAGTCTCAAAGCGCACAGAGCGGCAGCCCTGTGACAAATGTTTAATCTTGTGGATATGTGTAGCAACATAAAACATATCATCTAGCACCTGACTATACAAGCCCCACCAATAGGAACTGGATGAGCAAAAGCACTGGCTGACCCTCACTCCTCCAGGGAAGAAAAGCCACCTTGTATCGTATAACAGCACTTCTTGTCTAACAGGTCTTAAGCAGGGTCAGAGCAACACCTGACTGAACGGGCCTGTTGGTCCATAACCAAATGACCAAATTCAGCATGGAGTCTGACAAAACTTGCATGTAAGGTACATATCTTTCGCAGGGAAGGTTTTAGTACTTCATAGCGACAACCTCAGAAGAAACTAAAATATTTTGAACGAAACTAAAATATTTTGAACTCATTTTCACCTATTCTTGGCAATAGTCAGTAGAGAACAGTTAATTATTATTAATGCAAACTCTTAAACATTATTTGAAACAAGACTATGGCACTATGTGGGATCACAGGAACCACTGTTGTTAAAGCAATTGAAGTAATAGCTCCTGTTCTTAAATGGGAGGAAGTTTAGTGCAGTGCTGAGTTCCTGAATGCAGATCTCTATTTAGCTGGGCACAGTTAAGGTTTGATGCTTTTGAATTACATTGTTCAACTGTCCTGTTCTTACAGGCTTTTTTCCTATTGAGAAGAATATGCAGGCTATGAAAAAGAGATGAGTTCTCATGTAGACTGTGAAAATGAAATGTTAAAAGTTTTACTGAGATTGATCTCTGCTAAAAAGTGTTTGAAAAATAAAAAAATCTCAGAAGTCTTTGAAGCGATTAAATAAAACCTTCTGTATTTTATTATCAACATTGCTAGCAATAATTGTACCAGATTTTACTAAGCATTGCATCTAACCTAGAGGATGAAAGAAGAAAGAAGAGCTAAATGGGATCTACAATATTAATCCATGGTTTTGTTATTCAATATGAAAATTAGAACATTCTTTGACTTAAAAAAGATCTAATCAGCATTTCCCCTCAGTAGTTTACATATAAATTCTAGAATATTTCAACTACTAGTTCATATTGTGACAAACACCACATTTTGTGAAGTTCTTATTTGGAATGAAAACAAACTTCAACATTTCCACAGAGATAATAATTTTCCACATAATAATTTCAATTTTTTAACTAGTTCTAATGTATGTACTTGTGATTTTGATATCCATGTCTATGGTTAAGTCCACGGTACAAAAAGTTCAAGTCAAATATATTTAAATGTTGTACTTTAGTTTAAAAAAAAAATTGCTGACATATATATGAGGTATTCCTTTCCTTCCTAGTGGTATTTCATTCTACTTGTAAAAATAATTTGGTGCAAGGCTCCCTTTCGTACTGCTTCTGCTCCTATTTGTGGCAAGATCTTTCTTTAGGCTTTCATTTGTTCTCAGGCAATCTAAAAGTGAAATCTGTATTCCAATTTATAGCTCTAACTATGGTTTCACTTGTACAATGGATAACTGCAGGAAACAATCCGTAGGCAAAGCTAAAAGATAGCTATCCAATGTCCTTGTAAAGGTAGAAATTTAAAGCAAATATTTTTTTCTTAGGAATACAACTGAGAATTGTCTAAAAGCCTCTGCAAAATTAAGATAAACTTGTTAGGAGTCTCAAAACCAGGTCTGGTTTAAACAGGAATATTCATGAATTAACTTTTACAGAAAGGTTATTTCAGCTAAATTACAACATGTCATTCTACCCATTTAAGAATCTGCTATGACCCTCTATTTTTATAATCACTTACTAGTCAATGATGGACATGAGCCATTTTGATGTTGATTTTTTATGAGCTCTTTCATACCATTAATAATTAGCTGTACCATTTGCCCCTGATGTTCTCAATGTGAATTAATACAGATTCTCTGAATAGGAACAATAACAAAACTTGTAGCAGTATGCTAATTCCCTACTGGAAGGAAAGTAGTCCTGCTGAAAGATGGGCTGTGAGGAAAGTATTTGGCTTATACCCAGCTTCAGGGTGATCCAGCACCTCTGCTGACAAGATGGTATGACTCCTGCTTGCCAAATTAATAATGATGTCCGTGTTAAGTGAGAGTAATAAATTTGTCTAAGGGAACCAGGCATGGCTCATTAGGCAGGTCCTTTCAAATTAAGGCAGAATGCTTCTTTATCACTAAGTAGTGACATCGCTTTCTCTCCTGCAGAGGTTATCTTTTCTCTTTTGAAAGACTGGCCTCTCCAGAGGTAGCACTGCTCCTTTTCTATTACTTCTGTCTTTTCATTTTATGTATGATATATGCACTAAATACTCCTATTTTGACTCTTATTTAAATCGCTAAGATGCAAGAGACCCTCAACTTTTACTATAGTCAGTGAAAGTTGAGTTGTCCTATTCTACCAAGGTCTGTGCAATAGGAAACAAAGCTACGTCTACCTCTTTCATGCTCGTGGCATGATTTTTACCCAGGAGGTGCTTAAGAACTGTCTGGAAGTCTGGTTTACCTGTAAAGTTATAAGTAATATTCAGAGTAATTGGGTGATGGAACTGCAAATATTAGTGACACTGGCAAGCAATTTTTGACATAAACAACAATTCATGTAAGATGTTCAAAACCATCCTAATCAGAGTTGTGCACCTTAACAGACAAAAAAGACCTTGACTTTTGAGATAATTTTATTTCAGTGGTTACAATAAGGTAATATTAATGTTTGTGATATTAATTATAATAATTCATAATAATACACAGATGAGAAAACAAACAAGACCTCTTTTCTGTGTTGACTAGTTCAGACAGTCCTGAAAAAAGGAATCCGCCTTACCATATCCAAGATTCAAACCTACCTCCTAAATTCTCTGAAGAAAAAAGTATTCTGCTATCCATTCAAGAGTGCAATAACTTCAAGGTGACTAAATACTAATCATATCATGCCTTTACACTTGCTGGTATTAGTGCCCTGTTTATTTTACTGTTTGTGTCTCCTTTCACTTCCCAGCTCCATCTGTGTAAAAATACTTCCTTCTTTCTAAGGGATTCTAATGATCTACTTCCTTCTCTGAAAGTTTGGGAACACTTTTCTTCAGCATCACCATTAGTTGCTATGGAGATGGCTCTAATAGCATTTACAGGCAGCAGGGAACAGATTCACTCCAGAGTGAAAAAAAGATACTGCTTCTCCAACATATCTTCATTAATCAAGTAATAAAGACAGACCCATGCAGGCATGCACGTGTTCACACATATCTCTTCTCATTTGGACCTTTCCGAGTTTTAACGTTAAAAACATAAGAAAACATGTTGAAAGTGTGTGTGTGTGTATATATATATGCATTTAAATAAACAGAGAATGCCAGCTAAACTAAAACTGGACAGAACATTTTTCAGTGTCCACATTTTATGAAAATATATTTTCTCAAGGGGAAAAATAATTATAATTACAGGATAAATTCTAGTTTCAATTAAATTTCCATTAGAAAGACCTTTCTGATTGCTTGAGAGAAATAGAAATGTTCATTCCCTGGAACCTATTAGGTTCAGCAATAAGCTCGAATTACTTTCGTATTCTGCCTGAACAGGAAAATTAATTTCCTATTCTGCCTGATTAAAAGGTGGTGCAGTCTCAAAGATGCTCATCTGAATCAGAGCAAGAATCTGAACACAGGGTTCTCCTGAGACAGTGCCATAATTGTACCTATCTCTTAATGACCTCCACTCAGAAATGTGTTTATTTTAATGCCATATGAGGAAAATTTTCAAAATTTTAATAAAACAGATTAATCTTCTGGGGAAAGAAATTATTATAATACTTTCCAAAGAAGCATTGGTGGTTATTTTCTGCTAAAGAGTAATCAGAGACTAATGTAATTACAAACAGAGATTTTAAAAATGTGCTGATCTTCTCTTTGGAGAGTTATTAAGGTTTTGTGCCTCTTCAAACTTTGAGGCATTATTTGCTGGAAATTAAGTTTAAGAACAGATCCCAGAAGAGTACACATAATGATAATAGATAGCAATGTTAAAGAGTGATCCCATCTTTTAATTCTAAGCCCTTGTTTAGAACTCTCTAATATTTAAATAATTGTAGCTGGGGCTTTTTTCTGTTAGTTGCCTATCTGAGAATATTTTTATTTTTATGTTATAGTTAAAACTGCTGAATCAATTCTGTGAAATAAATTAGGAAAAGTAATAATATTGGTTTGTCCATGTTAAAGAAAAAGAAACAAACAGACAAACAGAATTACCCCCAGAAACCGCTTTTTCGGCTGCTCTGGGGTTTCCATTCTTTGGAACAGCAATGACTGCTTATGGGATGGGAGGAAACTTTTGCTGCCTTTGAAAATAAATACAGGTTAAGATCTACTGAAGAATTCAGATGTTCTGGGCAAAATTTAGCTGTTACCATTTTGAGGATTTAATTCTGAATGTGCTCCATCCCCTTAATGTATAGGAAGATAAAAACCTTCCCTACTTTTCCCAGCTGTTAGGGGAAGTTATGCTACTAGTCATAGCAAATGAGAACAAGAAACACTATCCCTCCTTCTAGAAGCTATGTACCTCTTCAAGAAGAGAAAAAAAAAGCATCTGACTCAAAACCAGAAGTGAGCAGAGAAATTATGTGAAAGAAAAGCCCTTATAATTCTCACATGGTGAAATTTTTGTGGTTTTTTTTTCCAACTTCAGAGGCATTTGCTTTAAAGGTAGAAAAGGACTTTAAAAGGTCTTCCTCGTGAATGACACAAATATTGGAAGGATAAGAATTAATCTGATTAAGTAAAAGGCTGGAAAATTACCCACCAAACTGAGTATTCATTATTATAAAAGCATTACTTACATACTCTCTTATTTGTTTCTTTTATTATTTTTTTTTCAACAGAATTCCTTACTTACTCAAATAGCTTGTTGATATATTATGGCAAGCTGAGAATAGATTAGAGTAGCACAGTGAAAACATTTGTGTTGGATATCAATATGTCAGCGAATTTGTATCAGCAAATGTGTAAAAAAAATTTTACATGTACTTGCTAGTAGTGCTCTAAAAAAAAATTCAAAAGTGCCTATGGAAAAGAAGATCCTATCATAAAACAACAACAAAAAAACTGTTAGGAAATTGATATTTCTGTTTTCAGTGTTGGCTCTGGCTCTTGAGAGTATGTAATATGTGGACCTCCTCTGAAGGGGAATGCACCAAAGGAAATTTTAGATAGTTGTCACTGTGACAGGAATAATTCATTTCATATAAGGGATCGGACACAGATCCAGTGAAAAAATACAGTGGGATCACTGTTGCATGAAAGCCTATAGTCCTAAATTCTTTATGCAATAAAACTGCAACATCTTATGATAAATTTAATTTTTGCAATAGTCAGAAAGAAAGACAGGAAAATAACTCAACTAATTTAAAAAAATCTGACCTGAAAATAAGAGAAAATTGATAAATTAGAGAAAAACGCTACACAAGAACCTACCAGAATTAATGTATCAGGACATATAAGTGGATAAAATACTGAAATAATGCATCACTCCAATCTTGAGAAACTGACTAGACTAAGTCAATGAAAGGAAACCTTCTCAAGCTTTGGATAACTCTTGAACATCTGGGATGCAAGACATGTACTTGTCTTTCCTGAGTATCCTCATTCAGTGTTTATATTTCACACCTTATTTCTGTTCTTTCTCATCATTCCTTTTGCCTTATGTTAAAACTTGAATTTGGCTTTGCCTTTCAGGGATGTTGCAACACCACTGCGGGTCTCATAACTAGACAGGCAGCAAAAAGTAATTTCTTAGAAGAAGGAAAAGCTGATACCTTTTACCAACAGAGAGGTTGCAGGAGTCATTTAAACATATATTTTCTACATTTGTTATTCTTTTCTTTCCCTCTGTGTGTTTATCTTGTTAATTATTCCAGGAAGCAGGATCAGACTCTGAGATTGGCAGCCCCAGCCCAACGCAACTGACTTGGTTTTTTCCCCAAAAGGTGGCAGTTTATACTATCCTAATATTGCATTAAAAATGTCAAAAAAATGCTTTTTTTTCTTTAAAACAAAAAAGAAGCCTCTCTAAAGTTAAAGTGAAACAGAAAAAGCCTTACTTAATAACTTTACATTTCAAATATTGTTTGTCCTTCCTTTTCTGAACCAAATAAAAATTTAACAAGCCTTTATACAGTGGTAGTTGTCATGCATCTAATAACACTGCCCCTTTGCTTTCAGGGAAGATTCTTACATGGTGGAGTACAGTTACAGGAACATTAACGTCTTTAACACACAGGGCCCATTACATTTATCCAAATTAACACACCATGGATTTGGGATTGTATCACTATGTACATGTTGAAGAGAAGTCAACTGACATTGCATACAGAATCACAGAAATTACAGATGATTGGGCCAGAGTTGTGGTCATCTACTGCATATCTCTATGCAAGTTAGGAGCAGCTACACACCAGCTTATGCTTATAAGGATCCAGTGACGGAAACTCGACGGCCTCATCAGGAGCTCTGTGTCAGTACTGAATGATACTAGCACCTGAGGAGTTTATCGTATAACTGAAGCCAACTTAATGATGATCTTAATGTCAGTGGACATGGAGATCATTTATTACTTTTTCTATTTTCCCTATCTTATAAGAAGACTGTAATTCTAATTAGAGTGGGAACAGATCCTCTTTTATTTGGAAACATTAACTCTTAAATTTAGAACAGGGGGTAAACCAAAGACTGAAAATTACTTCAACTGTTTAGAACTGAAACACTCAACAGTTTAGCACTTTTTCCAAGAACTGACACCTGGCTAAACCCTGACTGAAAATCTAATTTTCCCTGGATGCAGCATTAACCTATTCATAAAAGGGATTAATTACTTATGCCTCCTAAGCAGTTTTGAGTATATGTGAAGTAATTTAGTGGAATCATATCAGGATGCAAATCTTAGCCATTGAGCAAACTATGTTAATGATAGACCTCAAAATAGATTCTATACCATCACTTTGTATGTTTATGTGTCTATTGGCATTAATTTTAAAATTTATCTGAATATGCAAACTGTTTCAGTAGCTTCCCATGCTTTTTATATCATCCTTTTCCCATTATTAGCTTATTGGAAATGGAGAACAAAATCACAGGAAATTTAAGTGGGAAAATGAACATAACTGTATTAGAGGATTTTACACACACTAACAGCTAAATAAGAAAGGAAACACAAGTCTTCTGAGACACCAAGTTGGTCCTGATTAATATAGTAAGAAAATGCACCGATGTGAATGATACCAGCTATAAACATCAATGATTCACCATCCTGACATATTGCTGGCACAGGCTGCCTTGCACAATTATCCACACATTTCATTTCAGAGCTGATCTGACACCTGAATATGTTTCCTGTTTTATGCTGAATAAAGTGTGCTTCTTATTGTAAATCTCCAAATATTTTTGCATGACACATTGAAGATAGATGGCAGGTGACTGAACTAAAGAAGGCATTTTATCACAATTAAAAGGAGATGCTTGGATGAAGCTGAAGGCCGTTAGTAACTCAAGCAAACAAGGCAAACTTGTCTGCCGAGAAGTGCAATCTTTTATATTATTCCTCATAATTTACCTGAAAAAATCTAATAAATTTTTTTCTAAGCTAATATGGAAAAATTGCTTAAATATGTAAGCTATTTATCAAATGTACTTAAACCTTGTTAAAATATACATGCTTACACATGTAAGTACATGCACACACACTAAAACACACACGTTAAAACTGAATATCAAAAATATAAGAGGTACCAAAAAGACACATACAGCTCTACCAGCTTTGAAGTATTGACCAGGACAAGGCTATCTGCCCTTTTCTGAAGCTAGTGACATAAGTACCTGCCACTCTGGAGTATTGAAGATTTGACCAATCCTAACATTAGAATTAGTTGGCTGCTAAATGGGTTTTACCCCTCAAAACAGAGGATAGCGTGAAACAACCTTTTTCCAGAATAAATTGGAAATATTTATTCGTAGCAAATTCTACTACCAGTTCTGTTGAAAATGACTCATAGATACATTTTAACATCACAAGTGGTATCATGTTAAGCCTGACAAATTGCTTAACATGGATCACAGATTTTCATTGACATGCTAGTGGTGGTAAAAAAAAAAAAAGTGATTTAAAAGCTATCAACTTCTTTTACCAGTATGTTCCACTGATTAATTGTAAGAACTTTTGGCTTCCAACTTCTTCTCAGTTTGAACTTGCCTGACTTTGATTTCTACTCTTTCTTTTTATACCTATTTCTTTTTAGGGTTAAAGGGTTCTTCAGTGCCAGAGTGTTTTCATTCTGTTAAGGTCCTTCCACCCCATAAGCAACAGACCTATTGGATTTTTAATAAATTGCTTCATTTGTGTCAATTTATGTATCCCCCCTTGCCCTCCCCCTCAGTCTTAAGTTATTTGCATCTCCATAACTGCTCCTTTTACATCAAATATAGCCCACTGCTGTTTGCCATTATTTCACAATGAATAATTTAATCCAATAAAATTGAAATGTGATTTTTGTATTCAGCCTACTTTACCTACTTTGCATGTCAGAAATTATTATTTTAACCCAAAAATCTTGACAATGAAAGCTTTATACTTATGAGATATGTATTTTCACATGGTATTTTGAAAACTTTCTACAGAACCTTTTTTTATAATCCACTATAGTTTTGGTAGTGTATGAATGTGATTGTCAGGGCTTGGGTTTTTTTTAAATACTTTTTTACTATCTAAAATTGTAAACATTGCATTGGGGATCAGTGCTCCTTTGCTGAATTTATGTCAATTAAACTGTTTTTCACACAGTCAAAAGAGATCTTTTTAAAACCTACTTTTATGCTTCAAATTTTAATGGTCTTCCTGGTTATTTAGAAAGTCCTAATCACATTAAGAATAGTGGCTTATTGTCTTGCTTAGGGCAAGTCTCCTCTTCTTTCTTTTCCTTGTAATCTGATGGGGAAAAAATACATTAACAACAAAACAGTGATTTACCAGCGGACTATTTCAAATATGCATCCACTAGCTATAAATCACATAAGAATCATGGACATCTCTGATCAAGGTGCAGAAGATCCTGCCTTTTAGGTGCTTGAGGGTGAGGGAACAATAAAAATTGAAAATGGCAGAATTTTATGATATTTACTTTTAGCAAATTGTAGACTGAACAATTTGAGTTTAGCTGAGAATATGGAACTAAACCCACTTAAGTGACACTGACTGATGATATTGTTCTGCAAACAGGTATTACTACCTTCCTGGATTTGTCTCTGCCCAATGACATGATTGTCCCTTCTGAAGCAGAAACACAGAATAATTCTATCTTCTCAATTTTCCTGAAAAAAAATGACATTAACTCAGTCACTGCCATGGAAGAACAGGAAGTGCAGGAGAAGGGAAACTCTGTGGTAGCAGCGCCAGGGTTTCTTTTCTTCATTTTTTTATTAGGTTTTCTGAGGTATCATGCTATCTATCAATCTTGGAGAATATAATCGCTTCAAACCCTGTTAGCCTGCCCTTTTGCCATTCAACTCATTCTCCAAGGAAAACAAATTTATAATGGAAGTAGCACGTGAGGTACTATAGAAGGGAAGAAGTTTGAATGTGATCACAAAGCACCAAAGTAACTTTTTTTAAGTTGCCTCTGCTCCACTAATATCCATGGGGCTTGTATAAAGTGTCTAGAAACACATACTGCTAAAATGGAGACATTTATGATGCTGGCATAAAAGCTGAACAACACCTTGCATCTCTACAGAGGTTTGATGCAGTAGTAGTAGTAATGGGAAACTGTTTTTCTTGGGTTTACTTGCTTTTATATTTAGTGACATCATTATTAAGTCCTATACTACCTGCTGCAGAAAAGTAGAATATGGTAAATATTAATACTCCAATGTCAGAAGCTGGAATTTCATTGCAGGAATTACACTGAGGATCTACACCTCTTCCCAGACAGTTTGGAGAGCTGTATGATAAGAAAAAACAGCATCTCTGCACTCTTTTCTGTGCTTCCATAGAAAAGTTCTAGGAAGGCAGTGGTTTAGGTTTTACTGCTTTGTGGACCAACTTTTTGGTTATAACTAACTTCTGCTACACAGCTGAAAAAAAATAAAATTAAAAAAAAAAATCCCTGCATTGGTGTACAAGAACAAGGCATAAAGGAGAAGGGTAAAAGAGAAAAATGGGTAAAAATGAGTGAATCAGAAGAGTACCAACAAAGGAAAATCATAGAAGAAATGAAAAGAAGAAGGACCTTTAAATTACAGAAAACTATATGGCATAGATTCTGTACATTTCTATTCAAACAGGACAATAAGATCTTTGGATAAGTCACAAGAAGAGTCATCCTGGCTCCAACAGGTTACTTCTCACAGAAGAGCTACCTTTGTGCTTACTGTTTTCCAGGCTCAAGGACTGAAGTAATCAGAAGTTACCAGAATAAAAATGAATGCTCATGTCACAAGTGAGATTCTTCATCTCTCTGAAAGCCTGACCTTGTTCCAAGAGTGTTGTTCATATTACTCCTTCAGTGCAATGTCTTCACAGAGTGACTAACTTTTCCTGTTAATTCTCTCCCTACATGACCACTGCTAAAGAGTTAATGTTTGCACACACTTGGTAGTTAAAGGACATACCACAGTGATGAGGTGTGTCGCATTTGGGATGTTCTACTCCTTGATCAAGACTGCAGTCCTCACAGCCAACATAGGAGTAAAAGAACTGCTTTCCCTTTTTTGTTCCAGATTGCTAGCAGAGAGGTTTCTCTCAGACTATAAATTTGGTTTCTTATTTCTGAAGTCTCTGGTGTAAAAACATTCTGAATTTTATTGAGCTGTTCCATCTGTAATCTGCCTCCCTAAGGAAAGTAGAGTGCACCTATGTGACCTACAAAAATTAGGAAATGTACCATGTATAGAATCATAGAACTGTTTAGGCCTTTAAGGTCATCAAGTCTAACTGTATGTCAGTATAAGGTCTTCCCAATGGGAAACTCTTTTTTAAAATACAATTTTTCATGCTTCCTTTTGATACTAGTCTATCTCTGCCAGATGAAACTTCAGAAAAGACCAAATTAGGTGTTTACATAATTTTGACCAAAAAACCCAAACCCAACATACAGAGGAAAGCACTTCAGATGAGTGGAAAGAGACGGGTTTGTTTTAAATCTCTTTTCCATCTCCTTTTCCTCTCCTGATGTTTTAGATTGAGAAATGCTGAGCATCTGGAAAACCATTTTTCACTGTTTTTAAAACAGAGGGAAGACCATATATATTAATTCTGAATGAATTAAGAATTAAAAATTAAATGCAATATACAATAATGGCCCTATTCAAATTGCTAGTCATAGCTTTAGCTTTCTAAATGTATTTCATTATCTCTTCCCATTTATTACAGTTAAGGCAAACTGAAGAAATTGGAGAAAAATAAGACAAGAGTTTTCAGAATGGTATTGCATATTTTAAGGACTCTGCTCTCAGTTTAGTGAAATATTATATTGCAGAGACTGTTAGTTGCATCAACATATTTGAAAGCAACCAAATTGATTGCGATGTCTTTAGCTTCTCAGTTATAAAAAGAAATGTTATACTGGTGACTTTAAAGTAAAGCTATAAAACCTTTATAGCATTATTGAGAAATAAATATTGACTAGTTCCTAGTCAAAATCAGTTTTCTTTCAATTTTGCCATGCCTTCTAGTTTGGCTCTGTATCTACCGACACCAGGATTTCTGATACTGACTTCACAGCGAAAAATCTCTTTCTGCAAGATGGTCACATGTAGTTTCCATGTTGCAGTATTATGCTCTGGCTTGTCAACTGTTCTGACAAAGTGGCAATTTATTTTATACGTTCTCATCATACCTTGAGAATTTTGCACATTATCTCATAAACTGAAAAAGTTTTCTCAGCTCGTGTCCAGTCCCAGGTTGTGACCTTGAAAAAACAAACACACAAACAAACAAACAAACAAAAAACAAAACAAACAGGAAAAGAAAGTAAGTTATTTTTGTTTGTTTCAAGAATTAAGTTTTTATTTTTTTAAAATAATCGATCGCTAAACCATTTGCATCCAGTATAATGTATACAGAAAGATCAAGCACTGCATCAGAGCAATAACTAACAGGGACCAGACTGTTCCATCCAGGCAGTGCTTAGGAGATGTCCTGCCTGTTTCCTTCTGCTTACAACACAGTGCCTTTGCATGCAGGTTGCTTTATGCTCAATGATGAGGCTTCCCATGGGAACCTGTGGGGGTTGCATTGAGATCCTGAGAGGACACAGCCCTTGAATTCCTCTCACAGAACCTTGACTATAAGAAGGTACGTTTCTCACCACTTCCATCTTTGTAACTGCGTGCCACAATTTGTTCCTAGTCACCTACATTGTCTGTAAATCCATAAAACCAAATTCTCCAGCCTTGCAATGTCCCAGACACCCCACATGCCTTGAAATCCAGGGGATAAAAAACCAAACATGAAACAACAGGGGACAACATATGTTTTCTTTTTTTCTAACCATGATTAAACTACTCCTAAATTCTAATAAAGATTTGAAGAATAGCTATTTCTCTTCTTTGACTTAGGATTTGACAATTGCTTTTAACAGTATTAATTTTAAGCAACTATTTTACACAAAAAAATTACATAGCTAAAAGAGTGCAATAAAGTTATGCAAGGGTAAGGGTTAAGACTTAAATACGACAGAAAGGGACAGATGAATATATTCAGTAAGGGAAAAGTCAAGGTGATATCACAGAAACCTATAAATAACTTTCCAAGGGAACTGCAAGAAGGAAAGAGAAGAATTATTCACAGACACAAAAGACAGAAGAACACATAAAACAGAATGAAAATTGAGGCTATATATGAAAAAAAAAATCTTAATGGTAAGAAGATTTGAATAGTGGCCTAGCTTCAAAGGAAAACAGCTGTATCATTACAACTGTTAGACAAGGTGAAGAGGCTGATGAAGACAGTTTATTTGGTTTTCAAGATTCAAGAATATAAAGTTCTTTGAAAAAAGTACCATAAAATGGTATCCACAGCATACGAAGAAAATATTATATGAGACCAATTTATCTTTTATCTAAAGAGCAAACAACCATTAATAGACAAAACAGGGCTGAGAAGCATCTATGGGTTTGGATGGCTTGGTATAAAACTTTCTTAATCAAAATTATTTTGCTGCTGTATGAAAAATTCTATCCCTAAATAATATTTAGGTTTAAACACTATTGTAATTGAAACTCCTTTGAGGATGTCAGAGTCAGGGCTAAAAAGTTAAAAAATATAGCATCATAGTTCCTTTTCTATTAGAATTTTATTTATTTGCAGTCATCCTCAAACTCAGTTTTGACTATATGATTAAGTATGGGAATTAAAACAGATTTCTAAGGACGGGAATGACAAAATACTGAGTGTCAAAAAATTGTTTGGTATAGAATGAGGAAGTAAAGAAATATTGGAAATATACAATCTATGCCTAAGTTTTAAGAAGCTATTCAGATATGTGAGAAACTTCATGTAAAACTTTTCTTAGGGAAAGGAAAGAAAAGAAAAGAAAGAAAAGGAATGAAAGAAAAGAAAGAAAGGAGGAAAGGAAGAAAGGAGGAAAGGAAGGAAGGAAGGAAGGAAGGAAGGAAGGAAGGAAGGAAGGAAGGAAGGAAGGAAGGAAGGAAGGAAGGAAGGAAGGAAGGAAGGAAGGAAGGAAGGAAGGAAGGAAGGAAGGAAGGAAGGAAGGAAGGAAGGAAGGAAGGAAGGAAGGAAGGAAGGAAGGAAGGAAGGAAGGAAGGAAGGAAGGAAGGAAGGAAGGAAGGAAGGAAGGAAGGAAGGAAGGAAGGGAGAGACAAAAAATTAACTTTCTCACGATAAACAGGGAAATGGGGAAATGAGTCCAAAATACCAGCAACACAGGCTGATGTCATATTGCCCCATCAAGAAAAGTAGTTACTATTGCTGCTGAAGCACAAAGCCCTTCTGAGCTATATTTAAAAGTTTAGTGTAAGATCCATACTTTGGGGAAAAATATCAGACCTCCCCCTTCTGTCCTAAATTTTTGCTTTTAATTGTACTTATAGAGAGACTTCTTTTCAGGTCAAAACAAATCTCTTTCTATATAAAGATATGTGCAAAGCAAAAGCAACTATAAAATTAAGACATCCATAGAAATTGCTTGCCTTGTTCAGTTTTATTATTTTAATTTAAAAGCTTGAGTAGGAGCAGAAAAGTTGTTAGTAGCTCTTTCTCAATTGAAGTCCATTCTCTCTGAGACTTTCAACGATAAACGGTAAGAAAATGAAACCCATGAGACTTAACACACATTCTACAGGAGAAAGCGTACCAGGAAATAACAGAAAAAGAAAAAATGTAATTTTGTTTAAAGCTTTCAAAATGCAAATGAGATGCGTTAGAATTGCTAATTTATCTGACCATGGAAAGTAGAGGTACTATTGACAAAACAGATAAAAAAAAGAGGCGGGGGAGGCCACTGATCTATGCTGTTTAAACATAGCTTCCCTAAAGTGTTAAACTTTGGCAGACACCAGGGAAATACTTTGATTTTCTAGTTAAAAAGTTGGCAGTACATCCCCGTTCAGAAAACAACTTAATCCAAGGAGTTTACACTGTAAACATAATTAAAACAGTTTTTCTTCTTATAACTCATAAGTAGTAGCTCTGAAACTGCGGGATTGATGTTTGTTCTTAATCTTTTGTAATCCCCAGAAGAGAAGAACACATACCTGCAGAACAGCAAACATAACTGTATGTGTAAAAGTTTGCATATAGAATATAGGATTTTAGAAGTCCATTTAAAAGTCCTACTGAAATCTTTGATACAATGATAATTTTGCTGGACATATAAGTGTGTCGTTATTACATACATTACATGTTTTAAAAGTATCTCTATAGGAACTCTTCCTCTCTTTGTTCTTTAAAAAGCATGTTTGTCATTCTGCTTTTCTCTTACTCCATGGAGAGAAATTTTTTTTTTCTCTGTTTGAACTGTCTTTCTATTTTAGAATAAGAACAAGAATCTGGCAAAACAAACTCATGTTGTGCTTGCAGCTCAGCTGAAATAAGACCTATAAACACTTCAAGGATCAGTGGCTTGTCTCATGCAGCAGCAGCTTGCCAAGATTGTCCTGAAGCACGTCACCATGGTTCACAGCCCTGTTATGAACATGTTCCTCCCACGCCCATTAACCATCACACATTACCCATTTACCTACCAGCAGCATATTACTTCTGGAAACATATGACTGAATCCTCAGTGAAGAGGCTTGTAGTTCCTTCCATAGTGCTTACAAAATAATCCTCCTTATTTGTACTGAATAGGAGCTCTCAGCATTGTTTCTGCTTTGATCTAGTGTCCAGAGTGGAGGGTAGCTTTTTTTGACTCTCCTGGCCAAAGCCAGGAGAGCTGCTTTTGAACTGAGGTGCTTGGCAGCATAATCTGTCATTTTAATCTGATCCTGAAAAATATCCACCAACAAAAGCCAAGCTCCCATTATGAGCCATGGGAGAGCCAAACTCCCACTCCAGTGAACTAGTGTACCAGTATTGAACACATGAAGTTTCCCATTCATACTTATTTCCATTCTTTGTGTCTTTCACATGTTCTTAAACACTTTGCTAAACAAACATGAATAGTGACTGATGAATGATGTAAAGATTTGCAAGCTGGCTTTGAACTACCTCAGGATCAGGTTGCCCAGAGAGCTGGTATATGTCCCATCAGGGCAACCTGATCCAGGCACTGACACTAGGCAACCTGATCCTGAAGATGTCCCTGCTCATTGCAGGGGGTTGGACCTGGTGACCTGTAAAGCTCTCTTCCAACCCAAACTATGTTATGATTCTATGATTCAGGCAGGAAAGAGCCACAGCCTGGATCTGGCAGCCCAGGGTTTAGCAGCAGTCAGAAAGGTCACCCAATAAACAGAACAAATGAATTCGTACAACTCTCCCTGCTGCCGGTATGGCTTCTTAGCTACTGGCTTAAAAGTTAGCTAGAGAATATCTCTGTTTACTGCATCTTAGATGTACTATAAAACTGTGAAAATAAGCTGCTGGTATGAGACAACAGCTAAAATTTTGCCCAGTGTTGCCAGTCAGATTCCAATTAATATATTTAACCAAAACAATTGCATTTGCTTTCCTACCTTCCTCCTAAGCAGCATAAAAGTTACATTCAGGATTAAATAATACAGAGATACTGCCATTTCCACAGCATGCAAAAAGCTTTGGTTTTTCCCCCAAATCTCAGCAGTTTGACTAGAATGATAGTTGAGTTTAAATCTAGCCATCTTGCTTCAGGCTTGTTCTGCCTGCCAACGGAAAATGAAAAGCCCCCTTTTAGCACAGGTAGATTCCTCTTGTATTCTTCTGAGTATTTAGGTAAGTGGGGGAAAAGAAATTCTTGTTAGATGCCCAATCATCTGATGAACAGCTATTTTCTATCACTTCTATACCACATACCCTGGAACTTCCCAGTGCTGTAAGTTGCAAACCTGTTAACTCAATGAGTGATATCTCATTGTGAAAACCTTGTACATATTACATGAAATTATTTTATTTGATAACATTTATTCCCACTAAGCATGAGAAATATACTTACTGGAGGTGCTATAAATTTATATAGGGAAGATCCCCTCAGTGCTAGAAACTTTGGTGTGTACATTCGATCCTGAAGGGAGTCTTGTTCCCGTTCTTCCGTCCAGCCCATGTAGACTATCTGACAGAAAAATCAATAGTGTTGACAAATTCCTTAGACACTTTCTTCAAATTAATTGCAAGTATTTCATGCAAGTAAGCTGGTGTCTGTCAAAATTTACATAGCTACAAACCTTGAACCACTGACTCAATATGGTGTATTGGCAGTTCCCTTACAATCATCTACTTGTATAAAGGATGCCTGTTATGACAATCCAAAAACATCAGACCAAATATTTATTGTACTAGCAACAACAAAAAAGTTAAAACACATACTCTGTGGATGCTAAAGTTCTACTGTCTCATTAAAAGCTCCCTGAAGTAATTAAGATATTTACTGAAAGATCACATCAGAAAAACTTAATGCAAGTGAAGTGTAAGGAACCACTAAGCAGGAATACAAAATCAAGTAACTGTTGTTACACTGCAATATAGATACAGTCTCCATGTAAAACTTCACAATCATGCATTAAACAATATGATCTTAGAAATTTTATTTCCAACTAACAACAGGCTTTCTTTTTCCCCCCTCTAAAAATCACTATATAGGAGTTTTGAACCTCCTTGCTTAGGAATAGCAAATTAAGAGACTATTTTCAGACACTGTTTTGAACAGACTTCATCTGCAGCTAAGAACTAACCAGAATGCTGCCAACTCTTACCACTACTTGCAGATCTTCCGACAGAGATGTATGAACTAGAACTTTTTCAAACCCATTTTATGACCTAATTCCCTACCTATTCATCTATTAAGTTTGAGTAATTTAGTATCAAATCCTTAAAGAGTAACAGAGTATGAGTCACCACTATGCCAACTTCTGGAGAACATCTGAACAGGGAGTAGACACATCATGCAACTTTTGATTTATAACCATGCCATTAGTAATAAAATACAATTTCCAGTGTGCACTGGTACACTACTGCTATGGAAAAATAGATCAACACATATTTCATACAGTGCTGTTAATGGAATATATCTATTTTTAAATCTCTTTGTGAAACTTATTTCTACATTAACTAGGAATGGGGCATTCTCTGTCTCAAATGCCAGTTATGAACATGTAAGGAAAACAGTTTAGGAAAAATAACTACACTCATATTAATAGTTAGTAAGTTCACCAGTGGTATAAATATACCTAAAATTAATTATTGTATTGCTTGTTTTATCTTTTGAGATTTTGTACGTCACATATTTTTTAAAAAGTGATTTACACAAGTTAATTTCATAACTGTTGGGAAGAGCATTTTCATCAACACTTCTTCATGGAATATACATTAAAAGAAATAGGAGGGGGTCTGTTGGGTTTTTATTTTCTTTTTTTTTTTTCCCTGCCTTCTTTTTTCTGTTGGATTGTATTGTAACACACTGGAAATTAATGGGTTTTCAAATCACCATGTATGAAATCTACACAGCTACTCTCCATCACAGTTTATTAGGTATTTTATGGTCTAAAAGGTCTATTCCTCTAACACTTACAGTGAAACCTCACCATTTAATTATTTTGCCAATAGCAAACATTAATACTGTAATATAGTTTTGGGTCCAATGAGTAACATGTGTTTAAGTATTTGGTGATTAAACAAGTTTATAAAACTCAAAAAGAAGACAAAGCTATACCACAACACTCAAGAATCAAGCAGAGTGCTCAACATTATATTGTCATGCAATAGCCAAAAAGCCACGTTCTCTGAAATCTCATTCATTCTTGAATGAAAAAATAGTCAGGGAAAACAAACAAACAAACTGACAGGTACAGTAAGAGAAGATTTAAATTATTTCAATTCAATGTTTATTTAGATTTCTCTACTTTCTGCTGTTTCGTACATTATCCAATGCAAAATAAGTATGGATCCCCATCCCTCTGATTTGCTAAGAATCTGTAGAGCTCAGTGACTGAAAGAAGCTACACAGAAGAGTAAAAATTAGTATAAAATATTGTACTGCTATGTGCAAAAATTTGGCACATTTTCCTCTCTGAAAATGAAACTCAAAGAGAAGAAATGTTCTCTAATATCTAGGAATTTGAAATTAATTAAACTGAATTGTTTTGGTTCTCTCTGGATTTGTTTAATTAAAATTGGACACACAGTAAGATATCACCTTGCCTAATGATATCTAATATCACTGTAGCACTGTATGTGATCTGTTTTCAGTTAGTGTTTTTCTTTTTCAAATTCGTCATTTCTACTTCTACTATTCATCAGAATAACCGGATACATTGACTCATGCTGTGCAGGTGTATTGTTATTTCACATTTGATCGCCTTAATACTAAAGCAGCAATGAAATTTAAGGCAATTGCTCCTCTAGATATTTCTCCCTTGCCACTGTAGACCATGAGGACAAATCAGATTGATTTTTCAGACAAACTGCTGTACCAAGGCTTTATTAACAAAAAGGCATTTATCCTTCAGACTAAATACGTACTATTAAACATACAGAAGAACTGCTAAGCAAAGGCTGTATGATTATAATCAAGAACACTTACAAAGTTTTTGAGTGTATGTGAATATTCATGTGTGTTTTAAAATAGCATGGGCTAGGCTCTGGAAAACAGGGCAAAACTGAATAAATACTTGATAACTATATTACTTATGCGTTCCTAAAGTGGTTTCGGTTTATACAAACACACTGAACATGTGAAGTTAGATAAAATATCGTAGTTTTTATACAATGAAGCTGAGAAACTGTTGAAAATTTTTCACTTATGAGATAAAATAGAGGCCACATTCTTGAGACATTTACATTACTGGTAAACATTGTGACTCCTAAAAAAGTTTTGACTATGAACAACTTCAAGAAAATTACTTTTTTGGAAAGGGATCTTAACTGTCCCAATTTATATTTCATGTGTATATATGTACTGAAATAGCGGATGAATATGAAATGTGTCTTGTGAGTTTTGGAACATATCTTAATGCCGTACATGTGGACCTAGCCCAAAACATGGAATTTCATGAGATTCTACCTGAAAAGCAATGTTTACAACCACAGACACAAGATGAATTGAAATAATTATTAATCACAAATAGACAGTACATAGCATGCCCCTTTATAAATTTAAAAACCAGGTTAGTTTTTTAATCCTAGAAAAGTTTATTAAATCCCTATGAACTGCTGACCATTATCAACAAAGGTGGCAGTGGTAAGAAAAACAGATTTTATTTGTGATAACATTCCACTTAAAAGACAATTTTTTGCAGTCCTGGTTTCTAACTAACCTGAAGCACCTCATTCTTCAAAATCAAATGGTGACACAAATTAGTTAATTTAGTGGCTGCTGCTTCAGTAGCAAAGGTTCAATAAGTTATTATGGTTTATGAGTTAAATCATGTAGAGTTTTAAAAAATCTATATCTAAATGATAAATGATACAAGACTTTTTCTTCAGTCAAAAATCCATAATCTCCCCATTTAGTATGTACTTACACCACGCGGACATCCTAATCAAGCAAGATAACTTGCCATAAATTGCCATATTTCATATCAGTCCAACATATTGCTAAAACAACTTAGATAGCCTTGACTTTCAGAGAGATTTCTCCAGAGTTTTTAAACAAATTTTATTATGTTTTAGGAAGAACAATAAGGTAAAAATACAAGAAAATTTCCAAAAAATGAAATGTAAAATGATGTAACATAAAATGAGTGAGGTGATTCAAAGACCAGAACAGATGCACTGACAGCTTTTTATCTTGGAAGTCTCATATCCATATCCATATTATGTGAAATAGTGCTGTAGGGCGACAGGATAAACATGGGGTCAGAAGACAAATGACTATGTCAGACAACACGGGGAAAAATTATGGGGGATGAGGAACTCGGATAATGCTCTCTACTCTGGTTTTAATATCATTATCTATGTATGATAGTCTCAAGATTCATTATAGTCAATTGTTAGCAGAAAAACAATAAAACTACACTAAAATGGATCAAAACATGTGATTATCATGCAACCATTGGCAAAACCAGTCCTGTATTTAAAAGGCTTAGGATTTTCATGCTAAGAATTTTTTTAAAGTCAGCAGAAGAACTGATCATATACAATTTTGACTGAATGCTAGAAAAATTTTGCTGTACCGTAAATATAGTCAAAATGACTTCTATCTTATTTTTCCTGCTTGTGAAAAGCCTTCCATATCTTTCCATAAATATTTTTCTTTTAAATTCCTGTAAATTACTCTTATCTTTCTCACAAAGTCCACTAAAACAAGGCGGTCTGCAAATGAGAAATAACCTCAGAGAAAAAGAAGGCAAACGGCAATGAAAGGGTATTTTACATATGTTTCAGATTAGATTTAAAATAATTTAAAGCCTCATTTGCGTCATTATGTTTTGTGACAAATAACATCAGTAAAGGTCAGCATTTTCTAGAAAATTATGCCATGAAATTATTAGTAGAAAAGGAACATCTTTGGCAAATACCCCTTTTCACTTTTATTTCTGAACACAATTTAGAAATGAATTATTTTTGGTTGAATTGTGGATGGGCATGGTCCTGGGCAACCTGCTCTAGGTGATTTTGCTTGAACAGGGAGGTTGGGCAAGGTGATGTCCAGGGGTTCCTTATGATCTCAACCATTCTGTGATTCCATGAAGTAAGAAAAATTATGAATGTAGAAAAACAGTTGCTGCAGAATAGTTTCCCCCTTCAGTTCTCCTGTTATATGTCCTCCTTTCTATACTATGTGCTTTAGAGCTATCACTGGCAATTATGACCTTCATATTTTTGAACCACCTACCTACTAATAGATTACTCAACCTTTGTGCATTTCACTTATTATTGGTGATTATAAAACTATTATGGCCGATTATAAGATTACACATTTATTGTATCTCATACAGGTTAATTTCCTTCTGGATTAGAACTCTTGTTGTCAGCTTGTTACCAGACTAAGGCTGAGTATAGATTTTCCATTTGGTTCTGTTCTGTTCTGTTTTTTAAATGAGCAGACAAAAATTAAGGAAATATTTAGGGGTCTTAAAGTAAACAGTACCAGAGAAAGCAGAAATTACTTGTTACTTACGGAAGATGATTCTTCTCTTATACTCCAGATAACTAAAAACTAATATCAAAGACTGAAAACAGATTATATTTGCTTTCTTAGCATACAATATCATAATCAGTGTGAAGACAGTTGTTTATGATAACAAAACTTGCCTGGATGTCTGCAGACATCTGTTCAAAATTAACAGCACTGTTTGAAAAACCTGGATTACAGTTTACATTACATCCAGCACCATCCCATGAGAAATCTTAGCACCTGCCCAATGACATCTACCAGATCTTGCTAGAAATCAGGACTGTATTAACTGCATCATGCCTTCACTCCCTTCACAGATTTGAAAAGTGATGGCTACGTGTGGATATAGGACAGCTTTCTGAACAGGTAAAGGCCTGTACTTTGACTTTTCCAGGTTTCTCACAATCATCTTCTTGTTATAATCCACTAATGCAGAGCAACATTTTGTCTCATCCACTCAGTTTTTCATCCAATGTTACATGTTAATAGCTACAGTTTATTTCAAAGCAATCATTTTACTTATTTAAGACTTCTAAGTATCTGTTCATTGAAATAAATTCTTCTGAAGACAAAGTCAATTTAAACATTAATTGGGCAACTGTGTGCCTTTGTCAAAATGTCAACATTAAAAGTTGGGGGGAGGGTTGCCTCCCTTAAATTATTCAAGTCAATGAACAATTACATGTATTTAAAATTCGTTACAATTTGAATTCATTCATTTTAATAAAGGTGATTAACATTTAGAAACTACAGCATTCCTGTGTTAAGACTTTTTCCACGGAAGAACTTATGCAACTGTTTTTACAAAGATAGATTTGGATACAAACTGCAGTATTAGATACCAATCTAAATTAATTTGTTGGGGGTTGTGAAATTACTAAAAGTAATCAGTACCAAAATAGCTCATGCTAGTCCTGGCTTGCAGGATATTGGCTGGGTAATCAAAAAAAAAAAATCATCAACTAGAGTAGCTAGCCAGCATATGGTAAGCCCCTGAATTGCACATGGGATGTGTGCATTTTACATGGGATTGAGTTAAGCATTTTCCTGATTAATAGGCATGGTAGCTAGGTGATGAAAAAATGTATCTTGTGTTATCTTGAGTGATCTGCCTTCCTCCCTTACTTGAATAAGCCTCCTTTCCTCTTGTAGAGGCTTCTCTTGGTTACCTGCCACATAACTCACCTTCAGAGCAGTTTAGCACATCCCTGAGCAGGTTCATTTGGCTGCCAGGTTTATCCCTGAGGATAGTCAGCCCCACCGCCATCACAGGCATTTTACAGCTGACCTGAGAAGCTTCAGACCTTCTCTGACAGACTCAACAGAGCAGCACACACACTGACTGAAAAAATTACTATATATCACACTCTCATCATTCCCCCTCCTTTGGCGGTCATGTAACTGCAACCAGTAGGGTTCTGGGTTTTTTACTGGGAAAAAAATGTTTGATATATGGACATATTTGAGTTCCTGCCTGTCCATTTTTCACCTACTGAATTTACTAGCACGCACAAAGAAGGCTGTCAATTTTAACACAGGATAAAATTACTGGGCTTCTTGAGGGTTTAAACAGATAACACTGCAATACAGAAAGCTCAACACTCAGGTAGCAAGAAGGTAAACATCATCTATTGTAAAGCCTCATAGCTTGACTGTGTTTAGGACTTATCTTTTGATTAATGTATCTTTCCTCTTCTAAATGTACACAGTATAAAAGTAATACATTTTTTAGGCTCTAAAATATAAATGGGTCAAACAAAAAAATATTTCAGATAATTGAGCTGGAGGGTATGGCCTCTCCTTTACGATTAACCATGTGTCACATTCATCTTTGTCACCTCAGGTTAGACTACTGAAACATGCTGAATGCAGAAAAGGATGAGAATATTACAGGTCACTAGGCAGTGTCTTTCAGACTTCTGATGGTGCCACCAAGCAAACAACTGACATATTCATCTTTCTCTAGTACCAGTGCAAGTGAAACGTTTATGAAAGCATTTATTAACATTATTCACTCGCCCCCAGGAGTAGTTTTCCATTAGATTTCAATGACTGGTTCCAGATCCTGGTTTGATTTGCATTTTCTATTTCTCTGAAAAGGACTGGTAATCAGAACTTGGACAGGCCTAGTGCAATTTAGGATATCTGGCTGTCTCTGAGAGATCATAATACTCATAGAGCTGCTTTGCTAATATCCTGAAAGCCTGCAAAACTTCTGCTTGCTGAGCTCCATCCAAAGTAGAAAGTAACCACAAAATGTCTGAGTATATAGGAAACAGAGATGATGGGTGATAGATTAGACTTGTGTGAAATTAATTTTAGAAATATGTTTTGAATTTGCATAACATTAAAATTACATTTCTATAGAATTATATGTTTACCCTTCAAAGTGCTCACAAAGCCAGAAGAGAACTGCAAATACTCAGTGTACACTTAAAGCTGTCTTTTAAGTCTCTGGTGTTGCTGTTTGCACAGCAAAATAAACATATCTGACAGAAATCCCATTTTTGGTAATAATAACAATATCACAAGACCTGGCTTACAAATATTATTAAACCTCTGTGAGATTGAACTATTTACAAAATTAGCAGTGCAGATATATATGTAAGTATACAAAAGCCTGTTTACACCTAATATATTATATATAAAGACTTCATCCTCTGATGAAACCATCATCAAAATTCTATGGAATAATGCTGTTCATGGCTACTGGATGATAACTATTAAGGAGCCAAATTTTTACTTGTCATTCTTATCATTTAAATGGCAATTCTTACAATCTGAAGAAAATAGCTATTAATGTTTGGAAAACCTCTCTTGCTATGTGTACAGAGAAAATTATTTTCTGTCCTGCCTGATTATCAAAAGAAAAGGACTTCTGCAAGCTTAAAGTGTTCTTAAGGTTCCCTCAGGGCTCTCAGAGAACAAAATTACTACTTATATACTCCCAGAATAATAAATATAAATAAAATCTCCAAAATATTTAATAAATTTACACTAGAATTACATTGTCTCATTCATTTTTAAGAAGTCAATGCATGTAATTGAAAGAAAATGTAATCAATAGGTGAAATTTTATTTTCAAAAGTACAAAAAATCAGTTTTCTGCATAAATCCACGGGTTTTCAGCTTTCAAAATCCATGTTCAGTTAATGAATTGTTTTGAATGAAGAGAGTATGACTGAAGAAGTAGTAGTGACATAGGATCCTTTTCCTTCCTTACCAGCACCTTGATTTTGCTGTGAGAAAGAAGATCTAGGAAAGGTCAGCTGGTCATTAGGCAAATTTTTTTATTATTATGAAAAATATTTATAAAGATTCAAGGAAAGTTGCTAATTTCTAAGAACGCACAGCATCAAGGGAAGGACTGTGCTACGACAACAAGCTAAAACACCATTTGAAACCAAGTTTCACATTCACAGAAATGCACATAATGAAGCAATTATTAGATCCAATTAAAAATAATAATATATCTATAATCCTTCAAAGATTAATGACTACTGCAATCAGAGACATCATGGCAGGTGATACATGACACTAGCGTAGTCTATGTTTCTTTACAACTATTAATGAGGGCACATGTTTCTTTTAAGCAAAGTTAGTTATTAAAATTCCATATTAAACTTTCTGGAGATCAGTATCTCCAGCAACTGCCAACCAGTGCATAGCAGCAAAGTTTACTAAAAGAAAGGAAATAATGAAGAAGTCTTATCTACTGGCGGACTAGTCAGAAATAACTGAAGGCCACACAGCTCTCCTACAGAAAATCTACAGATGAGAAATATTTGATGCATCTGCATAGTGTCTTTGGTGGACCAACATTATTGGTGCCAGCTACTAACAGGGGAAAAAAACCAACAGGCAATATAAAAAATTAATGTTCAAATCAATAAAGAATACTCCCTAAGGTAATTTCATCATTCATTAGCTATAACAAATAATGTTTTGTCTAATTAATTCAGTTTTTGAGATCATTAAGCAGTAGGTGTAATTAAGTTTAATTTCTAAATTGAAAATTATGAATATTCTTCTTGATCTATAAAAAATGAGCAATGCAGTAAAACTTCAGTTTATATTTCAATTCATATTATGTAATAAGAAACTGTAAACTAATCCATAAATTTGACATATATGGATAACATTATGATTCCTTCCCTATCAGAAACATCAGACAATAATTACCCTTTAATCTTCCTTTAAATCAAAGGGTGTTTAAAAGATATATATAAAGAAATGATCATAAGCAGGAGGAACAGAACACAGAATTATGGAAGTAAGACATTTGCACATTCACATAGGTCACTTAATACTAACTCCACAACATTAACAGGAGTCATTGACATTTTTTTTGTTGTTAATCATTATCTTGAATAAAATCTGACAAAAAAGACTTTGCTTTTGACAATATAAAATTGATTTACAGTAAAAATTCTAGACAATCACCAAATTTATCACATATAAAAAGAAACTCTAGCTGAAAAAAAAAAGTTTAAATAATGCCTCTAAAATGTCATCAGAAGCATATTTGGTACAGAAACACCTAATCTGAACTTTGCATGTCAATGTAATAAGCTGAATGGCATTAGGAAATCAAGCATGTATTCGTGCTTATGTCATACTTCCTAGCCACATGTCATCTATCAGAATATTCTGAAAGCCTTTTTTTTTTTTTTTTTTGCTCTGAAAGGATTTTCAGTGGATTTTGAATGGCTCATGAAGACTATTTTTCAAAAAATTACAGTTGAATGGATAAAACTTGCAGCATTTTAACAAATTGGTCCCAAAGAGTATTCATCTTCCACTACAGCTAAATAGAAATAACATTATGGGTCACTGCTTTTCTCATTCACCTGCCTTCAGAGTTTGAACTTTCAATCACAACAGCATGAAAAATAAACTAACTTTTTAAATAAAAACAAATAAATATTCTGCAATTGAAATCTAGAGTATGTACCTTGCTAGATCTATAGCAAGATATTTTTTCACTATGTCTATCTTGTGGCATTAAGGCAAAGAAATCATGTATCATAGCACCTTTGGTGTCTTTTCATACTTCAAAAATATTGAATTATTTCTTTTGGTGAGAGGTGTTATGAAAACTCCATTCTTAAAGATATTCAGAACTTGACTGGGGAAAGTCCCGAGCAACTTCATTTATGTTGGCTGTTTTCTGAGCAGGGTTTTGACCTGAGCTACAACAACTCATCCAATCTAAATGATGCTGTGATTCTGAGAGACTTTGATCTTGAAGCAGTCACGTAATCCATTCTGAATTAGTCCCGACTTATTATTCTTAGAAAACCAGCTTCAGCATTTTTTTTATTACAGTGCCACATTAATCTTCTATGGCACACATGGTGTGTGCCATACATACCAAATGTGGTACTACATACCAAATGTAGTAGTTCACATTTCATAATCTATTTGTAGCTGTCCAGGATTTTCTAAACCCACCCATTTTATATCTACCCTAATTTTCAGTGGGACAGTGTATCAAACTACTCATCGCAGGCTTTCATCCTTAAAATACACTCTTTACTAAATTTTTAGTGCAGACTGCAGGTAAGGCATCCTTGAGATTGAAAACAGTAGGACTCTTCTATAGTTCATAAGCACATGTTGAGAAATGCTGGATAAATCCTATCATCCCTTTCAGTTTTTAACAGGGGGAAAAATAGTGATGATTTGTGAAGGACCCTGATATTCCATGGACATTGAGGAGGAAGAGAAAGAGGAGGTGAGAAGCCAGACAAGAAGAGAATAGAGGTGCGAAATATCTAGAAATTACTTCAAATTCAACTGATTTTCTAAATAGAATGGAAAATCTGGCATGTAAAGGACTAAAGTAATGAAGCATAACTTGCATTTTTACACACTCTTAAAATAAATAACAGTCTTCCTAAATTAATTACTAAGGAAGAAGGAGAAGCAGAACTACCCTGTAACCACTTTAAATATTGATTTTCAAACAATGGTATCCAAATACAACTGGGTTGAAAAAGGGAGCCAGAACGCAGTCCCATTCTAAAAGACAGCAAGGTAGAGGAAAACTACTGTTAAAATACCTCCTTCAGGAGCTGAAAAAACCTTAGGGGATGATTAGATCAAGAACATGATATTCAGTATATTCTACATAATATTGCTTTCATGCTTCTTTTCATAACTTAATTTTTAACAATAATCTAATTCTTTTTTGCTTTGTTAGAATAAATCCTGTGTTAATTTGCCTGGTGTTTAGATTGAACCTAGGGTATCCTGAAGGATCTTTCACTGCTCATATGCCAATGGCTTCTGGCAGGGAGTTAGCAGCAGTGTTCATAACATTTATCGAACTCATGTCACAATTATTTTTTGACAGTGGGTGATGCCTGTTAAGAGCAGAGTTGTCTCTGACATCTCTCAGTATTTCCATGGATTTTGTAGTTTTGCTGGAAAAGCTCAGTCTTTAAGAAATACCGCATAACAATTATTTTGCAATAATATCAGAGTTTTCTTGCAGTCAGAGAATTTTTTTTAATGAGAAGTGTCCCACCATCATGAAAAACTGAGGGATACAATCTATAAAGGATGTTAATACCCCAAAATTAGGACCAGGTCCTGAATGAAGCTCTAATTTCAGTAGTAGACACTGAGGCTTTGTATCCAGAGAGCTCTACAGAGGAACAGGCAGGCTCCTTCACCAACAAGGAAGACAACATAAAAAGAATCAGATGTGGGTGCCATCTGTGTGGCTGAAGGAGAGAGCCAGATGGAATAGCTCAAGGCCCTGTCAGGAGTGGACAGTGACCTACAGGAATTTTATTAAACAATTGATGGATGTAAACTCATAATATTTAGCCAGACATCTCTCCTCTCAGATGAAGAATCTTTTCTTGAAGGCCCTTTTACATAGTCTCAGATGTCTGGATCCTTTTTGCATACTATCCTTTCTCACTGTCTGGGGTTGGTTTTGAACGGCAGCCTACTTCAGCAGGAGGGAAGGAGAGGCTGCCATATTATCTCACCTGCCACCGTTAGGGCAGGCTTGTGGGAGCAATAGGTTGGAGTGATGAGTCACTATCACTTCTATTAAGCAAGTACCATAAACAGTAGGCTGTTAAACAAATAATGGGAAGCAGCATGACTTCTGACTGTATATTTAGAGAAAGCAGCTAGAAGCTGCATATTGCTGTATCTTGATCCTGCTGGCCTTTGGAGGTACTCTGAGCATGCCGGTTGGTTAAGTGTCTCTGGACACTCAGCACTTACACATCACCAGAGCCAAGAGACCTGTTATAGAAAAAAGCCAGACATCTGTCTGGGCCCTGGTCAGAAGTTCCAAGCACAGCATTCCCTATCTACTGCTTCAGGCCCTTTCGCCTCTCCAGACCTGCACCATTTTCCCGAATCATTCTTCATATGTAAAGGCGGACCTTTTTAGGTTCTAAAGCCAGCATCACTGAGAGATATTCCAACAAGGAAAATGTTTAATAAACACATAAACAAACAAACAAACAAACAAATCTTCCTGTTGTCAGGACTGGAGAATAGTTTCTCTCTTTGCTGCTGTTTAATTTCTATTTGCTGTCTCATAAAATAGGATGGACTATAATAAGTTCTGTTTCCCAAAATAGTAAAATTGAATGTAAGAGTTCTCTAATGTGCTAAGCATATAACAGACATTGCTCAATAAACAGTGTCTCCTTACCATGAAATATAACTGTTTAAAGGACAAAAATATATCCTCATACTATGAATTTCTAGGGGATGGTTCTGCATTTGCAATGAACTAATTTTTTTAATATTTTCCATCAATTTTTTCCTTTAGACATTTTCAGTGATTAATACTTCTTGGTTTCTTTTTTCTTTCTTCATTTGTAGGTAAGTTGTCAATTGCTTTGTACTAATTTACAATCAATTTTTTAGTGAAATTCAGGTAGCATCTGTATCACCAGTACTATGGTCTATTATTGTGATGAAAGGGAAAACATCAATGACCATCTATGGCGCACAGAATTCTGTTTATCCACTGTTCTTAGAAGTTCAAGAGACTAAATATTTTTCCTTTCACAGGGTATGATATGAAGCACCAATCATCTGCATAGACGTAAAATAAGGGAATGAGAAAAAAATGAAATGCTTATTCACCTCTCCTCTTTAAGTAAACTGTAATTAAAAATACTTTCTTTAAGCCTTTTGAGTCCCATGTGCTCCTTCAATGGCAGATCTACAGCTAAAGTATATGCTTCATTGATTCCAATTAATTTATTTAGACGATACAATTCCCCAAAGAATAATGTGTGTATAGGCTCACTGAACACTTTCATTCTAATCTACTAAAATTAATGTTATTCTTGGGAACTTTTACACTCACTTGATGCAATAAAGGAGGCATTACAATAAAGCATTGCAATGTTTTCATTTCTAGCCTCAGCCTCCAATGAAGATTCCAAAATGGCCAGACACACCAAATTGATATCTGGGAAACTGGATATTAACAATTCCTGATTTAAGCTGAGGTTAGAGAAAATAAAAAGTTTTCCCCATACTTAATCCTTCTAAGTATAACTGTTAAAAAAAGATTGCTTATATCTTTTGTGGATATTGTGACTCAATTTCTCTCCTTTTCTTATCTTCTCTCTTTGTTACCACTTCCCAGGAACTTGTCAGAGAGCAGAGAGGTACAGGACATATGCATCATTAAAGGCACCTATTTCTAAACAAGGATGTTGAAATTTGTTTCCTGTCCTCCTGCTTTGTTGGTTGGTTGTCTTGTTTGGATACTAGCTAAAAATCCTGTCCAACAATAAAATACATGAAAAAGATCCAAGCATTTATTCTATTAGAATAAAAAATAGCCCTTTCTCAGTTTAACATTATCTACTCCCCCCCCCCCCCCAGTCTCGGACATCATAAATATCCAACTCTCCCCAAAAATCTGCCTTTTAAGTTGCCAGTATCTCTTTCACTGTCCTATTTATGTCACATATCCCATTTCTTGGGTAAGAAGCAAAATATCAGATCCAAATATGCTTAAAAACTTAAAGCAGGATTTAATTATGTCATGCATATAAAGAGAACACAGGGATAAAATGATGTCCCGAAACCATCCCTTCAATTGCTATTTAAATTTAACGGTTTCTCACTGTCTGACCTCATCATAGATACAGATTTAACCTTCTTGAAGAACTGCAAGTATTTGTCCATGTTAAAGCTTTATGACAAATCAGGAAGCAATGATTCCTCTGCCTAAACCTGCTGGAGTGGGGTGTGATTTGGAAAAACCCTGGATGCATACCAACAGGGTCAGGTTACTTAAAAAGTGTTAAGATCATATTGTTGCAAAAAGTAGCAGCTGAAGGGAAAGCCTTATTATGGCAACCTAGCAATTGACCCTGCACTTGCAAGGTCAGTGTGTAAAACCTTTATCTTTCATCTTCTAACCTAACCATCAAGCTAAAAGCTGAGGTATACAGCTCCTGTTGAAGCTATGACACTGCATAAAATCATGCAAGACCTGTGGGATCAGAAAGAGCCTGATTTCACACCTCAGAGAAGTGTAGAGCAAGGTGAAGGATCTGGTAAGAACACCTTAATCTGGAAAGCAGTAGATTGAACTGTCCACTTGACAGCTGAATATTTTCAAGCCATGGCTGTCACCCAAAAATAAATAAAATAAACATAAGGCATAAACTTATTCTTTTGTAAAGTATATGCATTTATTTATCTATTTATTTATTTATTTAGAGCAGGAACTTCCATTAATTTCTTAGAAAAAGTCTTTGTGAAGCATTCAGAGCTTTGAACCTGACATGAATGAAGCTTTGTCTTAGACCCCTAAGCCACAAAGAGAGAAGGGCTATCAGACTTGTCCGTGTGAGCTGCCTGAGGTAGTGCTACACCCCGGCTGTTTTGGATCTTATCCCGATGGTTCTCCATTCTTCAGGAACGAAATGGGTAACAGCCAGGCATCACCTCCCCGCAGACTCCTAAGTGCTCTCTGTAATCCACCCTTGAAATGTCACTAAAATACTTACAACGCCTAGTAACTCTTCTTTCAGAACCAGAAAATAAGCAACTTTTTTTTTTTTTCTCTGTTTATCAATTTAGGATTCCACTTAATAACATCTAGTGTGGGACATGTCTGTTTATTTCACTCAATTCTAAATGTGTACAAGAGAGCAAGGTGTTTAGACTCCCCTCATCCATCTTCCCTATTTAAGCCTTTAGTGCAGAACACAGTACATTCATCCCTGTATTGACTAAAATCTGAACACAGATGTAGTAGTCACTAAATTTGGTCAGGCAAAGCTTACCCTTACTGAAAGCAATTTTCAGGAAGTGGCATTAATATTGCAGAGAAAAAATTAGCTAACTAATACTTCTTATACTAACAAGTTAGTATTAGAAACAAATAAACTGAGAAGATAAATGAGAAAAACATGTAAATGAGGATGAAATCTATGCTTGAGGCAAAATTAAATTTGCTGGACATGCAAAAGTGATTTAATACACAGCTTGAGACTTATAGTTTGAGATTTAAATAAGAACTTGATCTAATCACTCTTTTCTATCATCTAAATTTCCAGCAGGTGTCCAAATTACTTCCATCCTCTCATGAGCTATAGGGTATGCAGCCCTAGGATATAAGCATTGCTCTCCAACAACTGCATCAAGTGACTCACAACGTGAATGTTATCAAGCTCATCAGGTAATCCACTGTCTTCAGGAAGCAGTCTGACCTTCCTCTCAAAAGTCAATGTGGTTTCCTCAGCCTCAAATCTCTAACAATCTCTGGTGTGTATTGCTCTTCTAAAACTTTTTTATGTCCTGAAGTTCAAAAGCTACTCTGGACCACAATGTAAAGTGAATAAAAATCTTTTATCAGCCACAGGAAACATAGTTTAGTAACAGAGAATGCCTCAGAAGTACCTAAAACAATTAAGGAAATTGCTAAGTGAAAAGCATTTCATGTCAAACAAACATACATATTTATAGATATAGGTATAGATAGATATTCCTTTTATTTTACAGAAAGCTCAATAAAGAATTAATAAGCAACATAAGCATTTCAAAGGTTTATGTTATGGAGTAATAATCCATGCTGAGTGCCATAGATGGCTGATAATACAATGCAGGGAATTAGCACAGCATAATTTACACCCTATCGTGCACTTCTGCTTAATTTAACAGCAAGAACCCAGCTCCCCCTGTGTGTCTCTATAAACATTTAACAATAGAAGCTTCATTCTAGAGATTTTCCTTCAAAATAAACCTGATCAAATCCTTACTGTGACAACAGATGGTGATAGAGCAGATGTACCATAGGACCTGGAAGTTCAATAACTGTCAGTCAAAAGCTGCAGAATGGCTACTCTGAGGAACTACAATAATGACATATTGAAAAATAATTAATTCAAAAGACATGCAAAATCAGGAAGAAAAAAAAAATCCCCAAAATACACCTAAGTAGAGGGAACAAAAACACCATCTTGAATGTACTTCTAGAGTAATGACTTGATTTCATGTCACCTTTCAGTAAAACATCTGTTTAATCATTCTACTTTAAAAATATTAATACAATGGCAATGCCATCTTAGAGGTTATTATACTGCAATTAAAAAAAAAAAAAATTGGTGTGTGCTCTGTTTCATACCGATGTTTATCACTAGAACAGAAGTTGTTCTGTCAGTCCACCTTAGCAATGCAATTCACCTTTTTAAGTGTGATAGAGATGCAACACATCTGCAGCAAAGGACACTGGCTTGACTGACAGGCAAGCCAGCCACTGTGACATTTGCATGTATTCACCTTTATGCCCCGTTTATAAGTTAGGTTTTATTAAACAAACTCACTGAGCTGAATTTTTAGAAGTGATTTTAAATGAGATTGTTCTAACCGTGTAACTTTAATCAAGCTGAGCAACAGTCTATTAAGCCAGAATATGAGGTGATATTGCATAGCTGATCTGGTACAGCTGCATGTAGTTGTTTTTATTAAATTATCTCAAAATAAGAGGAATGGGCATATCCATATATATTTGTGAACATCATCAAGAATGTAAATATGCCTGCAGAACACTGGGATTCATGACAACTGAGTGCTGCAGAAACTGACATGCACAATTATACTTCAATTTCTTGCCTTGGTGTGGCATCAGTACATTATGCGACGATGTTGTTTTAAAACTGAGTTAAACACAGTTGTGGAGACAGAAACACTCTCTGTCTCTTTCTCATACAATTCTTGTTATAAACTGTTAACTTTGAACAGGACAGCTAACAATTTTTTTATAAATGCAGGAAAATTCTAGACGGAAAATTCTTCTTAAAACCGAAAATTAAAATTATCTAATGAGAATATCTTATCTTCTGTAGAGACAAGACAAATCTTTCAAAAATGCTCATGCTGCCTGTGGATAGAAAAGAAGTAGTGTTCAACTTAAAGGATTATAGCATTCTTCCCCATTATTGCTTTTTCTTGTGAATTCAGCATTGATGAAAGCTGGAGTGTTATAGCCTTTGAATTAATCTTTGTAGAGTTGAGACATACAGCATAAGAAAAGATAATTTTAAATACTCTACCAAGATATTATCAATTTCATGTGAAACCTTGAGACTCAACTTTTGTCTGTGTAGCAGAGAAGCAAGAGGCTAATTTTTGCAGTTGTGAACAGGTATGTGAACACAGATATAATCCAATAAAATGGAAAAACAGCTTCCTGGGATTGCCAGGTATTGAATCTGCTTTGTACCACTAGCTTAATGCTTAAAATAAGTTAAAAGTGCGATCAGAAAGTTACGACTTTCCCAACTGCAATTTATAAACATTGTAGTGACTTGCACATGCAGGGACAGGAGAGGTGAACTGGAGGCCAGACTAAGATTTAGATCTAAACCTTGAATTCCACTGCATACCTAAACCAGATGTAACCAGTCCACCCTCCTGACACGGCAATCAGTAAATGCCAAATCCCAAATAGCGAATGAGGGTTATAATGTGTAGTAAAATCTCCAGTAGCTGGAGGCAATATATTTGGTTTCCCACCCTGAGAAGGGTCAGAAGATTTTGTAAGAAAGGCTATCTAATCCTGATTTCCCTAGATGCTATCAATTCGATTTTCGGCTGAGATCAGCACATTCACAAACTCATAGTGGCTAATGTAAATGTTGGGAATTGAAAAGGAATGGGCAATGCTTGTCCTCAATACAACACCACAGTTTATTGAGGTAGGGTGTGTTTTACTGTCACTTGGAAAGGGTTAGCAGGGAAGTCGATGCCACCTTTCAGAACTCATTGCCTAATGGTGGCTATAGCAGTAGCTGACATTTGCTGTAATCAGTGTAACAGCTGAACAGCAGTGATGAGCTCTAAGAAAAGGAAACATGCCTGTGCTTCCTCTCCCATCTTGGCTGATCAAATACCGAAGCCTCTGGCTTTAACCTTGAAATATTCTATTCTTTGTGCCTCTCTGCTATGACGTCTTTATCTTTTTTCCCTTGGAATTATGAAAATTTTGTGTATGACATAGTGTTATTTTTAATGCATATTTAAAATACACATTATGTTTTCAGTACCAAAGTATTAAATTTTTTTTTCTAAACTACTTGCTGATATTCTCTTGGATGGTACTATATGTAGCCCATGCATATAGTACCAATATAGAAAACACAAACAATTTTCTAATTTTTTTACCACCTTCGAGCATTCTTTTCATCACTTTCAGCTCAGAAAGGGGGAACGTTACTTCCTTCTTTTCCCACAATCTTCTTCATCAATATTTTGTCTGTCTGGTCCTCTTACAGTATTTTTTACATCATCTTTCCACCATTATTAAACGCAGTAACAGCATTCTCAGAACTTCTTATTACTTCATGCTGTGCCTATAATTGTCACTTTCATATCAATACTCATTGCTGAACTTTGAATTTCCAATAAATGTATCTTATCTTTCTAATAATTTTCTAGACAAACGTACTTTCACAATTACTCCCTTAAAGGAAAGCTGCTACATTATGTGCAGTCAACAAGTCTTTTCTAATTACTTTTTCTCTCTCTTTTTAACTTACTGCAACATTGAGATATTTGGATAACACCGTCAATGTTACAGCAGCTTCCACACCTGTGTAGGTTCATTTGTTTCCTCATTGTAATACTAATGGACCTGTCTGTGACGACATTTTCTTCTCCAATCAAGAATATATTAATGAATGAATTCTAACTGGATCACTTCCTTGATTCTAGTTTGACATCTGCCTTCCCCCCTTTCCCTTTAACAAGTAATTAAAATCCACATATCTATACAGATACATATATATATATCAATTATATTCATATATATGTATACTCTCACACATATATATAAAAATCCTAAATGAAAACAACCCTTAAAATAACTTTCAGTTACCCTGCCAGTGCTCATAAAAAATCCCCTGGGTATTCGTTAATTGAAAATCAGAGTGGTTTTTTTTTCAAGTGTAATAGGATGAACACAGCAGTCAAAAGATTAACTTGTAATGCCACCACTGTTGATGGAAAATTCTATGGAAAATTTTGCTTAGATAGACAAAGGTGTAAAATCAAAACCTTCACATGCATTTTTGATACTAGTAATATCTAAGTGTGAGATAGCTATTAATCCCCTTAAGTAACTGGATATTTAGCAAAAGGAGGATACTTAAGAGAAAAGGTTAAATACTGAAATTATTGGTATTTATCAGGAATCTTTTAGATACATGGGGAAGAAATGTAAAATATACTGTAGAAATTTTGTCACTGAGGGAGAAATGAAAAGCCACATGATCATACAAACCTTTTCCACCTGTATTGATTAAAGATAGAACTCTAAAAATTCTTAATCAATGGATGTTTTTCAATAAACTGACTTTGAAAACATTTCATTATAGGTGCTTAGAAACTGTCAAAGTTTGTCTTATTACTGCTTTTTATTGAACAAGATGCATAGCACATACAATAAGACACAGAGGCATTTCCATCCTAAACAGATAATGTGCTTGTAGTTTGGACTAATAATTTCAGGCAAAATATACTGTAAGAAAAAATCTAGAAATAAAATCCTAATCAGATCAGTTTCAGAATTCAAGTCCATGATGTGTTTGCAGAAAAAAATTAAAACTAGCTTAGACAAAAATGTGTGTTATTAAAATAAATGTCAAGATGACAAAAGTATTCAAGATGATAATTTAATATTCAGATAGATAATGATGTCTTAATGTAACAAGTAAAAAGGCCTGTTCCTTCCTGACATCTCATGTTAATATGTGCTACGTATCAGAACTCAAAAATTAACCTTACATTTGTGTACTCTTTTCTGACTCTTCTCAGAAATACCTTATTTAGCTTAAATTAGGTGATATTTCCTAGCTCTTTCTACAATAAAAACCCGCAACCCTCTTTACATAAGGTAAACCCAAAAGGGAGTCGGTTTTTGAAATTAATGTCCCCTAAAATTTCAAGACATCCACAGATCAATAAACCTTTTTCTTTTCCAGTATTTGATAGGCCTCTCTTTTTTCAGTTTGATCTTTTTGCTGACTTTCTTGAAATGGTCCACGCCAATTCATTTGGAATACAGTGACTGATGCTGATGAGAGAAGAACACATTAATTGCAGGCTGCCCTAACAGAATACATGACCAACAAAATATTCAAGCCAAGAAAATTATTTTTTCTTTCCACTGGAATTCTAATGAAGAGGAAAATGCCTTACTGACTACACATGCCAAGGGTTCCAAGTTCTCCATCAGAGATGACTGAATTAATATTTTAGCCTGGTGGGACATTATAATTGTTGTTTATATTTTTATTGTCTTTTTTCACAGTAATAAAAGCAAAGAGATAAGTTCAGAGTAAATCATAGGAGTGAAAATGGATCTAGCTAACTATTTTCTGTTTCCTGGCATCTTGTCCTTCCTTCTTTTGAGCTAGGAGCATTTCTTTGCCAACAATTGATGTTATAGAAACTGTTCTAAAGATGCCCAAATGCAAGTGTTATCTTCAATTGCTGAATGTGACAAATCACTTCCTTTCTGTCACTTCAGGAGGCAAGAGTGAGATAAAAGTATCTAAAAATCTGAGTAATTGTAATGTAGACAAAGAATTGAGAATCAAGGGAAAATAAAAATTCACCTAATTGTTAATTATTTGTTATTTATTCTAACTTCATTTATAGATACCCATATAGTAGTAGTAGTTTGTTTTGTTATTGTCATTCCTTTTTTATGATTTGTGGACCTTCTCACAAAGAAAGCAGCAAACCAAGTAGCAATACCCCCTCCCTTGTGAGCTACACTCAGCACAATTCCATATAAATAATTCCAGAGAAAGGGGACTGAGACATACGCTGACTGGCTGAAGATGTGGTGTAAGGGAGGTAAAGCACTTTTCTTCCTGAAATTTGTCCTCTTGAAGGCAAGTTTAGAGCTCAGTCCTATACATATTTTTCTCCTTCTGCAAGGAAGTAATTTGTTCCGTCTGATGAATCAGATTTCTCTGTTTCTCCTTATTACAAGTTTCTTAAAAAGAAATCCCCATTATGTAATAGTTGTGATACACAACACGTGCATACTGAATTAACTGGTTTAACTTACTAGACATGTACTCTGTGATAAGTAGCCCACCACAGAATGGTCATATTTTCAACCGTTGTGCTATCTCACAGAATAATTTATGGTGTTACTGTAGTATGGGAACAGGTTATGTTCCAAATGAATCTCTGGTCACTTTACAGTGTACTGAGCTTTATCCTGAATATTTTTATTGATGCTTTATTACATAGTTTTCTAAAATGTATATAGATCCTTTTGAGGAGGTGTGGCTGTTGTCCATTCATACTATGATCTCTAGCAACTAGAACCTCAGAATTTCAGCCTTTAACTTTGAGCTGACTGTTGGTTTGCTGCTTTAAAAAAAGATATGTGGAAAGAACAGATTTCTCAAGATGCACAGCTCTGTCCCTTTGTCCCTTTGTCCCAATCACCTGATACACAGCTGCAGAGAAGAGCAGCAATTGTGCTCATGATGCACTTTGCAAGAAACCATCTCTATTCAAGGAATCCTATTCCCTTTTTTTTAAGATATTGCAGTGCCTTCCACTAATATGAGACTACCAATGGATAAACTTGGAGACAGCCAGATGGTTCAGTTTGTTCCAAATTCTGCTACCAGCCTACTCCATAACCTTGTACATTTTTTTCATGCTTTCATTTGGACAGTAGAATTCATACATTTTTAGGATTTTAGAACAGTGATGGATATTGGCTAATTCTGTAAAGCATAACAATACCATTCCCCCTTTTATAGTAAAATAGATAAGATGCAATCTGAAGAAAACTTTTATATATACATATATATGCATTAAACAGGTTAATTTGAAAAGATTTGGCATGATCTTATTTTGACGAAACACTCCAGTTCCCTTTGACTTTAGAAAAAAACAAAACAAAACAAAACTAAACTAAACTATTTTGAGGCAGCAAGGTACCCTGTAAAGGTAAAGTAAAGTAAATCTACATACTTAACTTACTTAAATTTACTTACCCAGTAAGTAAAGTAAATCTACTGAGAATTCTTGACCTAGAATAATGCACATCTACCACACAATTAAATACAATTGAAATGAGAAGTATAAATGAAACTACACCAAATTTTCTTTTTCTTACCTGCTGGTTTACTGGAAAATTCCTGTTGATTTTTTTAATCTATAAAAATGAATACAGAAATCGATTAATAGTCAGTCATTAGAAGAAAAAAATCAAAACCATTGGATTTTAGAGACATATATCAGACACTCCCTTCCAAATCATGTATGCTAAAAAGAAGAAGTATCTCCAGCAGTAAAGCAACTGAAATCTTTGACAAGCTTATATGAATAATGGGACATTTCTGCAGACACTATGTGGTTCATTCTGCTGTTCAGAATCCCAGAGAGGAGGATACATGCAAAATTGTTTCTGAATTCTAAATACTATGTATTTTTCTTTTTTCTGAGTAGAAGCTATAACATGAACTAGAGTATTTAACTATATATAGTTCAGAACAACTTACTGCCATCCACCAAGGTCATCAAGCTTTAAGCAAATACCTTTCCTTAAAGAATGATGGAAAATTGGGCTGGAATAGCCTTTGAAACATCCCTTACTCTAACCTTGTATCCTAGGTGTAAAATCAAGTACGCAAAATCCGTCTTGATAATTGTTCAAGTAATTTTTTCTTACAACATTCAACAACACCCCTAGGTAAATAAACATTGCCAGCTTTCTGACACAAGTGTCCTATACAAGGAGAATTAAGTGTGGAACATCCCATTTCTGCCATTAGAAGAACAAAAATGTTCTTTCATATTTTAAGCATAAGCCCTGAAATCTTTTGAGCAAACCTAGTAAGTCTACCATGTATGTTCATGACAGATACTTGATACCTAGAATTTATTCTATGCTCTCTTATGTTACCTTTTCACAATTATTTTTGTAGCTATGGGTAAAAGAGTAAAACACATCTTTAAATTAAAGACATTGTCAACTAGGAATTAACTGTATAGCCCTGAAAGCCCTGAAACCACAGTGTAACATTTACACTGCTTCAACCAAAGGTATGATAACTTTTTAGAAGAAAAGAAGAATCACCACCGAATTTCCTCCAGTGTTTACAATATTATCTCTAAATAACTATATGCAGAGATGTGAGTGGCACTGTGTTTTGCAGACTTTAAAAACAGACTGTTTGCTGCAGTGGTAACCTCTTTGCATTCTTCACGCAAATACTGAGCAAGTCTGTAAGCCTGTCACTGACACCCCACAGTTTCACTATCAAAGGATAATTCTCACTGTCAAGAACATGCTGGCAAGCAATCTGAGTTGGTTTTCAAATATATCCTGAATCAAAAGTGTCAGAAGAACATTTCTACTGTCCCTTCTTGCATGTACATCAGCTTCAATTTCCTCCTTTCTTCAGTGTAAGGTAAGGGGAAGCATTTGAGGAGCTACGGCATTTGGTGGACAAAGTATTAAAATAAAATGAATTCCCAGTTTATAAGATACTAAACATCTTACACAATTTTTTAAAAGAAAATGTGGATAACAAACATTTCTGACACAAAATACTCTAACATGATAAATCCCTGTTTGTGTTAGTAGGAGCTATTAAAATCCTTGTCAAAACTCTGCATTTCATTCCAGTTTAGGGAAAGACTACAGCCTATACTGTGAAAAATTTAAGTTATGAAAGAACATTGTGAAGAAAAAGAGATTTTACTATTCTAAACAAAATACTGAAAGTATCTCTTTAGGGGCAAGTTACAGTTACATATTAAATACTTTGGTAATATTTTTGTTTACTTCATACATAGAGATTAATTTTTTAAACAGAAATAAAGTACATTAGGAGCCTTGTATAGTTTTAAATGTTCCTGGGAAATGTAAATGCATGATCCAAACATCATCTTCTCATTCGCAAATTTCCAGCTTATTTTTTAAAGTATGATCTAAGCACCTACATTGCATAGTTGCTTTAACTGTTGTTACTTTGATGAATCAAAACAATCACGTTTATCTTTCAGGTAACATGGTGATGATTTCTTGAAACACATTATTTTTAATTATGTTATAGCTTCCAAACTGCATTATATGTGTTCGGTTCTACCTGGAACTAAAATTGTTAAGTGTTATTATTTTTAGAAACACCCATGTTTAGGAACATGCATAAATGTTGGACACTGCATAAAACCCAAAAATGTTCTGCAGTTGGGCAGCAGAAGTCTCTGATCTTTAAGATTATGAGATACTCTGTCTTGACAATATGGAAAGATATTAGCCAACATTGTTCTTCCCAGCACGTTACAAAATACACTGAGTAAAATTTAATCGACAGATGATCCAGATCTACCAATCCTTAAGAATCAAAATCAAAATGTAAACATTTTTTTCACAAACGAAACAAGAAAAAAAAATCTTCTGTTACTTGATAGATTATCTAAAATAAATGTGTTCCTTCAGTCTTCCATAACGTTACTGAACTCATTGTAATACTATTATTTATTAAGCACAGTCACAGCACACACTATTTAACTGATGCAAAAGAGTAACTTTTGTTTTCACCAGAGGATACCAGTACAATACACTGCAAACAAATATGCACATAATATTTTTAAATAAAGCACAATGGCAGATACTATGCTAAGAAAGGAAGGCAGGTGCTCTGAGAACATTCTTTAGAAAGATATGCTTATCCAGAGCAATAAAAAATCAGGATTGGCACAAAAGGACACAAAAGAAGAAGCTGTAAAGACAAAGGGAAATGTAATATACTTTTGCTAACTCCAGACGCAGAACTAGATGGATATTAATTCTGGTTGATTAGCACTTAAAGTTCTCGTGGATCATCTTAATCCATCTGGAAACTAGAAGTTTTCCTTTGAATCCTACATACAAGTAGAGGAACAAAGGCCTGAGATAGTCTTGAGGTCTCATCTGGAAAGCAATCCAATAATTCTACAAGCTTCGTTTTAAATTCTTGTACTGACTGCCCTTGTATTAGCCAGTTGTTCAAAATACCACAGAAGAGAGCTTGAATCTTTTGGTGAGCTCCCATACATGCAGATATTTGATAAATACTTTTGGAGACAACAAAGGATGGCTAGTAAGACTCAGGAATGCTCCCCTGAAAAAACAGATCAGTTGAATGCAAATCATTCCTAACAGAGGTCGAAAACTGATGTATGGAAAGATTTGTATATTGAGAGTTATTATCAGTTTATGGCATTTAAGAGCATTATCGAAAGGCAAATGGTAATCTGAACTATGACTGCAAATCCATATACCATCAAACTTCTTTCATTTGCTCAAAAGCGTTGTGATGAACACTACCAGCACAGCAGTAATGGATGGATATTGCAAAGAAATACCAGATTTGTGCCTATTACATGAAAATATAGTAGGATCCCTAAGGACAAAAGCACAAAACCTTGTCTTTGCACAGCTGTGATGTTCCAATAATAGGACTACAATTGCTTGTATTTAAATTAAAAAAAAAAAAGTTTCACTTAACAGATTAATGACTTTATGACTTTATTTAATCCTGAAATATTTAACACCTATTCCTAAGTTTGGGCATTACCTTAACAATATTATTGCTACTGTGCTGCTTTAAAGAAGATACTTGTGTTACAAACAACACAGTTTCACAACAGTGAATCTCCATAATTAAAATAGCAGCGGCAAAATGCATATTATTAAAGAGACAATGGCAACAATGGAAAGCCAGTGCCTGAAAAATCTACTATGGTCTCATCTGAAAGTGAGAAACATATGTCTTTACCACAGGTTTACTAGAAAGTCTGTGAAAAATAAGAATTGAAAAATTATGGAAAAAGAGTCCCAGAAGGAGATACAAGAAATGTTGCTTCAGATAATGAAATGCATCTGGATAATTGTGGTTTATATCATAAAAGTGGTTGCTTATTGGAGTACGATTACTGCAGTATCAATCACACTAAGACTAAAAAAGCTGGTATAGATAATCATCAGTAAAACATCTACTCACAAAATAGTGAAATATATTCCTCTTGAGTATTTCTTTCATTTGTAATTTAAAACAATTTTACTATCCACCAAAGAGCAAGAGTGTGCAATGGAAATCCATCTGAATACTTCATACGTATTCAAATCCATTTTACTTCTTGTTAAGAAAACATACATAGATTCCCGAGTAAAGATGCAATGTTCCTAGCAACTACAAATCCAGTCTGCCTTTGAAGATATCAAGGAATTCCATCTGAAATATAACTATTCCATATTCCCCTAGCTAATCTTTTTAAGATTATGAAATCTAAGTCACTTGTATTCAAAAAACTTTAAATATAAACTTTATATATCTTCTACAGCTGGAAATACTAGACTGTAGAAGCTATCAGAGACCTTCAGAATACACATTTTATTATTTTTCTCTGAATTATTGACATTCAAGGAAAGTTTTGTTAAATTTCCACCCAATTTTGCAATGATGTTTTACTTAGCTGTTGCTATATCCTTTCTCTATACAATAGTGATTAGGACTTACATTAAAAATTAAATTAAAAAAATTCTAAACTGTCAAAACTCTCACAGGGAAATAAGTTTAATGGTTGGAAGATTATGCTTGGCACTAGAAAACTACAATTTGTTTCTACAGACTATCATTGGCTTATTGTGGGGTCCTAAACTTTCAAACTTCATTACATGAGTTAGTTTAAAATAGTATGCTTGAGTTATTATAATTTAGTTGGGTTTGACTGAGAATACAGCAAAACAACATTTAAAATTCAGAAAATGGCAGGAGTAGCAGGTCATAATGACTAGTTTAGTAGATAACAAAATGCAAAAGAAGCAGTTACATCCTGAAGACATTACTAGATCAAAACACCAACACCCTGAAGCTTAAGATATCTGCACTTGTCCAAATAACTAGGTTAAGGCAAAGAAAAGAACTAGATTTTGAAGAGCACAGTGAAGAAAACCCTGGATCACTCTCCTTCACAAAATCATGGCAGTATTACATATCTGCCTGTACAAACACCCATGAGAAATGCTTGAATATAAACTGTTGAATAGAAAAATTAAATTATTAAACATATTAAACAAGTATGCTAGATATGATAAAGAAATATTATTGATCTAGTCACAATTTTTTTTGGAGATGGAATAATACTTTTCAAAGCTGTTGCATACAGTTAACAAGGGTAAGTGTAGTACACAAGACTGATGTTTATTTAATGCATTATATTTGTGGTTGTTATGAAACTTGGGTGATGACAAGACAATATGCATATAGACGAAAACCAAGGCTGGGTGTTTTTGTCATTTGGAAAGTATTTATTTTATAATTTTGGTAATTCATAGCAGCTAATAAGAAAGTTAAAGTCATGAAGGAAAAATCAAATCTAAAAATGAATATGTACTGTATGTACCTAGTGCTAGAGTGACATAGCACTTGAGGTGATGAGATTGGTATTTAACAAGGATGGGTTTCAATGGGAATAATTATCTAAATGCAAATAATCAATCAGATGGCTGATTATCTGGTTTAGATGGTTGATTAACAGGTCTGCGGCTCTTAGCACCTCTGTCCATTTGTTATTACTGCAGAATAAGCAACCCCATGTCATTCTCCCAGCAGAAACCAGATCATTAAATCATTAAAAATTGATCTATACATCTCTCCTGTTTTAAAACACCAGATATCATACTTTCTGATTTCTCAAGGAAATTAAAAAATGTAGATGACTCAAATTTTAATTTTACTTTTCACTTACAATTTCATTACAAGATACACTTAGACAATTGAATATCTAGTATATAATATTTACTTTCAGAAGTTTTCATAGAATGCTGAAGAAACAGAGGAAAAACTTTAGTCTAATGGTAGCTATAGTTTGTCTTAACCTAGTATTTCGAATGCAGTTGCAAGCACTGATATTAATATGTTAATTCTATGATAATACAAAAGTATAGAAACATATGGCTGAAAAGCAACTCAATAGATCTAAGCTGTGTGCCCAATGCATTTGTACAGTCCTGCCATGATAGCACTCTCAGAATCTTATGAGTCAATCTATTAGCAAGTACAGCTCTACTTAGTATTAGAAGTTTTCCTTATATCAAAACAGACTCTTTCTATTTGCAGTTTAAGGCCATTACTCCTCATGTAATCCATCACAGGAACAAAGAAGAAATTGCCTGCTCTTTGTGTAGCTTTTCTAAAATTGAAACATTATTCTTTTCCTCAGGCTAAACAGTTCCATTTCACCCTGTATTTTCTTGCAAGTTCATGCTATTGTCAAAGAAACCAAAGCCCTCTTTGGTGACACTGCTTTTGCATATAAGCATTGTAGGACACATTTTTCCTGCATGACAAGGAGGACTGACTAGCACATTACAACAGCTCTGACCCCCTCAGCCTTCCTCCAAGAGTCTCGTAGTCACTTCTGATCTGCTTAGAGTCACACTGAAATTGGTCATGCCCGCATGAACGAGCAGTTCACTTAATTGTCATTTGGCTAGATGGCTTTCACAACATTCCTCAGAATTAAGCTCCTGGGAGACAGAAGGCTTCCCAAGATGTTAGGTCCAATCACTAGACCGAATTTTTCATCATACACAGGAGTGAGTCACTCATGACCAATAGATCTCTTCCTCATGGGAAGGGTGATCATTAATCTCACGGCTTTTCCAGCCTGCCAGGTTTTTGTTTTACTTTTTTCTCCACTCTGTCATTAGGCTTGAAACTTCAGTTACTGCAGGCAGCACTGTAATGCACCACCGCCTGAGAAGGGACCATTTCCCTATGAAGAAAACCTGCTAATAGAAACCTCTTGTTAGCCAGGTTTTTCTCATTCACAGTAGGAGCTATTGTGGATCTTCCTGGCTTGTTGCCAGTCATCTTATCCACACCCTCTGATCCCAGATTTCACTCAGTTTGACAGCTTTCTCATGTAATTTCTCTACCAACTTCTTAAGAGATTTCTCTAACAGGTATGCTCCAGTTGAGGCATCTTCCTCC